>NW_028245987.1:0-600000 GCF_964263255.1 Lissotriton vulgaris
ACTCACTGGCACTCCTCGCAGAGTCTCAGCCAAACCTGCCCTTAAGGCACTGCACTGGTTGCCGATCCGCGAAAGGGTCAAATTCAAGTCCCTATGTACCACTCATAAAGCCATGCAAAACCAAGGACCCCCAATGCTGAAATCTATGCTCTACCCATACACACCCAACAGACCTTTACGATCAGCACAAGGCAATATGGCCACGGTCCACCGAACTAAAAGAGCTCGTACTGGTGGACGCCGTTTCTCGGTGGTCGCCGCAACCCTCTGGAACTCTCTCCCAATCCAACTCCGGTCTGAACTTAATCACATGAAATTCCGAAAGCTTCTCAAAACTCACCTCTTTCCACAATAACCATTCCCTTCCCTCTCAGCCACTATCCTCAGTTGTTTGTCTGCAATCACAGCGCTGGGACGCTTCTGGGCAGCCATGCGCTATACAAATCCCAAATTCATTCATTCAGTACGAGGGACCTTTAGCAGGATTGCTGTGGAAGAGCATAAGGCCCAATTTGGAATGTAAGCATCAAGGGCCTCATTCAGAAACTGAGGTCCAGAGTTACGTGAAGCTTTGTATGCAATACAGAGCGCTTTAAACTTAATTAGATGATACTGGTGAAGTATATGAGAGATGGATTTGTATTTGGGGGTACCTGATAGCATTCTGGCTGCTGAGTTTTGAACCACTTGGAGTTTATGGAGGACTTTGCTCTGAGCATTAATAAGGAGCCCATTGCAATAGTCAATGGTGGACATAACTAAGGTGCTTACTGGTGTATTTCAAGCCCCAAGAGAAAGGTAAGAGCCTTTTTATCATTCGCAATTTATGGAATGATGATGAAACCACAGCGTTGGCATGAGGGACAAAGGACAGTCTGCCGTCAAATATGACGCCCACATTTCTGACTTTGGTGACTGGCACTGGAAGGGGCACCAAAGAAGATGGCCACCATGAAGAAGACCAATTTGGCAGTAATTTGCTGAATATCATAACCTTCGTTTTTTCCGAGTTAAATTTAAGGCAACAACTGATGGCCAACAAGCCTTTCTGCAAATTAAGCTGCTACTTCATCACCATCAGCGGGGAAGGTATTCCGGACCACCATCACAGGAGGGCTGGTGCAGCTTCTCACAGACAAGACAGTCAATGACGATGGTCTCATCAGGAAGAGTCACACTTGAACTTGTTTGACAGCGAGCCGAGGATTTACTGGCTGCAGTTGTTTGGTCCGACAAACGGGCGATGAAACTGCTTAGTTGAATTTGACTTCCTCCCAGGTACGGTGCCCCGAGATAAAGAAGAATCCTTGCTATGTTGTACTGAATATAGTTGAGAAGCATATTGGAGAGGCGGGGATCTACCGTCCTGATGAGACCACGGTAATTAACTGGAACGGTTGAAACATTAACTATACAGGGACTGTTTCATATAAATTATGTCTTCTAAGAATCGCCTCTGCTTAATTTGTATTGTACAAAAGTATTTTCAACCCTGTACAAAATGTGGATCGGACGGTTTTATCATCATATCACTTTCATCTTGAGCACTGCGCAGTCATCACTCAACGATTTATATATACACTTGCTGCTGAGAATACAATTAGAATTTTGGGAAATGAAAAGGCCTCATCTGAATTCTAATCATGATTAAAATGGTGAATTAGTATATGCCCAGGGCCTGCATATGTGATACAGACCTGTGAAATAATGAACTCATAGGTAGTTGTTCACAGTGCGCCTGGGAAGTGCTTCTTTGAGTCTCCGCTTGTCCCTTCTGTAGCAGAATGACGTCGACACTGAGCTGCATATTGTCTCCTACTCTGCTTTAAAGTTAGAGGACCCAGTCTGGTGTGTGGGGAATATTCACAAGGTGAGTAATATGCAGGTAAAGGAGTATCCACCAGAAAGAGCGTTACCAAAGGCAAGTAACTGGTGTGTTATGTTTTCCTGCTGTTGTATATTATCTCATTTTGGGTGGTGAACTCCGCGGAGCTCGCGTTGTTCCTAAAAACTCGGCTCCGTGGAGCGTAGCAAGGTTTTTTTCAACGCTCACACTCTTCAACGTTATGTGATGGAGCGAGGAAAATCCACCTTCTGATGAGATTTTTTCTTGCTCGCGCAGGTCTAGTTGGCGAGCAAAATCAACCTCCTGGCGAGATTTCTCAAAGCGGGTCGTCGGATTTCTCAATGCAAGTGGTCGTGGCAGGTCACAACCACTCGCATTGAGAAACCTTCCTTCGCATTGACAAAGCGGCCGCTTGAGTAGAAGCAGCTGCACCCTCTTGTGCTGCACATGGTGCCTTTCGCGATTATTTTTATAGGGCGGGACAAACACTAGGAGATCAAAATCACCACGAACAGCATGACCCTTATGCACTCCGCTGCTTATGGAACTCTGCGTAGACCGCCAGAGTTATCTTAGTCACTTTGCAGAGTTCTTCATTGAGGAACTCCGCCTAGGCTTAATCTTACCATGAAAATATAGAATCAGTCATATGTTAAGAAACAAGAGTGAGTAGAAACCTTTTGGGTGGAGTAAAATTTAAGACATTAATATTGTGGTTTTTTTTGACAATTAGTTGATTTTTTCAAGCACTAACACTTCTCTGTATCAAGTAAAGACCTTAAGAGTTTTGTAAATTTCAGATACTCAAATTGTGGATTCTGTTGCAATTAAAAAAAATTCAAGGCCTGAAATTTCTTTGGAGGTTGCATGTGGGCAACCTAAGTTATCCTGTAGGAGTTTCTTTTTTTTCTTTTTTTTTTTTTTGAAAACCTTTATCGTGCAGGCAGAAACGTACAAATACGGGCCTACAACCAATCAGGCCGGCCACAACACATTACGGGCGCACAAAGTTCCCACCGCTGCCCACCGTCCACCCGTCACCACTTGAATATGTGCTAGTACCAATCAAAGAAGTCAGAACTGCAACACAAAAATAGCCATCCGCTATACTAACCCAAAGAAGGGGAAAAGGAAAGGAAGGGTAAAAGAAGGAATGTGAAAAACAATGAAGAAAGAACGCAGCGCCGCAGCATGCGCCCCATGGCAGATAAGACACACAATACTCAAGACCCACAATCGGAATCGAGGCAAGTAGGATGTGTAAGTGTGCTATCATTATCATTAACGTGAAGAAATCATGTCCTACACTGTCAGCGAACACCCCCTGGGGCATGCATGCGGACATAGCGTCCCGATAAAGGGATATAAAAGAGCCATAGAACTAAGAAAAAACGAACAATATACAGACCCTATCCCACCCACACCACCCTGCACCCCTGCAGAAGGCTACGGCCTACCCCCCCAGCAGCGTGCCTGTCGCCCTAAGTAGAACCCGAAATACAGAAGAATCAGAAAGTAAAGAAAGAACACTACAGACAAAAATAGGAAGGAAAGCGGGAAGAAAAAAACCAGTGGGAGAGGAGATATGCAATCGAACCGTCAGCTCCCACCCCCCACCTTAACACAATTAGAACCCACATCGAGATGAAATCGACACAAACTCAAACATCAGGAAAATGAAGAGGAATTGGTCATACTGTTACAGCTGCGAGCAGTCCTCATCTCCACACATTAATTGAGTGGAGAAGTGTGGCTCAGGGGTTAGAGGCGGCAGACCCGGAAGCTGAGATCGGCCCTGGACCAGGGTTCAATTCCCCGCCTCGGCGGGTCTTGGGCTAAAAATTCCACAGACTCGATAATTCTCGCTCCGGTGCCTTCTCGATTCACGGGTTCACTCTCTGCGACTCTGGGCAATAGCTTGCTTAATCTCCACAACGGCCCCTTGCTGCGGGATGCCTGGCTTTCACCTTGTGGATACCCTGCCGGGGTTATCTCACAGGGGAATACCAGGACGGGTTCCCTAAGCAAGCGCCGGGAAACCCACTGCGGGTAGCTGTGCGCTATATAAGCTCAAATACACTTACATTTACATTTAATTAGCAGTCCGCCGAGGCGAGTTCATCTCACCCCTGTCCTCTCCTGACCAGTACTTTAGGCACGGAGTGTGCATAGGATCGGAACAAAGCAGGCCAAGGGTGCAAAATAGGGGATCCAAGTCTCGAGCAGCAATACAGATAGTGGCAGCCGCGGACCAGACTGGCGAAGAGCAACGTCAGGAGCAGCAGGCAGCGCGGGTACAGTCTCGCCGACCAAAGGGGGGAGGTTTCCCCCACGGAACAGCCATGGGACCCCTTCCAAGCATTTAGAGTCAAAAAACCGCCGGGTACCCCAGCGAAACTGACCTGGACGGACCCTGTCGTGGGGCCCTCTCCCACGTCCACCTGAAGCAAAACCTCCTGTAGACTCGAAGCAACAGACATTTGAACTCTCAGATGAACGGCGGTCGCATTCCCTTCAACAGCCGGGAGAGACAAATCAGCACATTCCCTCGGTCGGGCCTCATACATGGGGGGCGGCCCAGCAAGCCCGGCGGTAGAACCGCTATCCTGTACAGCTGCGGCAAAGGCCATGGTTGTGCGCCAGGAACACAGGGCGGCGAAGACATCGCCAATCGTGGGCTCACTCCCACACTCTCCAGCCAACGTGCAGTTCGACAGGCCAGTTTCGCCGCCCCCAACGGGTCCGAGACCCAGGGCGCCGACCGCCATTTTGTCGGCGCAATGAGGCCGCTACGGTCCTCGACCCCGATCCGGGCCGTCAAACAAGGCTCAGCGGAGTCTCGCCGGATCCCGCTAATGACAATCTTGGTGCAGAAAGATGGGTCACCAAGACACTGGGGGTAGCCGGCGCCACCGTCTCATGGGCGCCGCCCGCCGATTCCGGGCGAAGGGCTTCAAGATGGCCGGACTGGAGAACAAAGGGGGGACAAGCCTCCTATACGGTCAACCCCCGTCCGAGGGAGGCAGCACCCCGCAGCTGGGCCCCCGGGCCACCAGACCCGGTCAGTCGCCACCGGTCCAACCGCACAATGGCCTCTTCAGCCGACTCCTCTCCTCCACCAGGGGTCGGCGTCGATACCCCGCTCCGGCTGACCGTCGCAGGCGAGTCCCCGGCCTGCATGCCACGGAGGCTCCGGAGCAAACAAGGGCACAGCTCAAGATCCGCGACACTCAGGAGCTCCCGGGACAAACGGTGAGTGCAAGCAGCCTTTCATAGTCCCATATTCCGTCGAATGTGTCTCCTTGGGGCAGGATAAAGTACAGGATTTACGGTTCAGGCAGGAAGGTTCACGGAGCCGAGCTACAATGCGGCCATCACGGTCGTGAGCTTGGCTCCTCCCCCCTGTAAGAGTTTCTTGATGAATCCTATTGCAACTACAATATGTGCTCTGTCATGTAAAGTCAGGTTGTTAGAAGCTTTTCTGCATCTCAAGGTACGCCTTACTTTTCACCTGGTGTGGATGCATTTCTCATGTTTAGTGAGATCTCCTTTCTGAGTAAAACGTTTCTGGCTTTCCCCTCCTGTATGGCTTTAGTCCAGTGGGAATTCTCTCTTGTGAAGTGACATTGTATTCAAGACTAAACCTTATCTGACATTCAGAACACACATAAGGCTTTTTTCCCCGTGTGAGTTCGCTCATGTCAAGTGAGAAGTAATTCGTAACCAAAACTTTGCTTGCATTTCGAGCACTCATAAGGTTTTTCCCCAGAGTGGGATCTCTCATGAAGCAGAACAGTCTTTCAGATACAAGCTTTTATGGTATAAGGATTTTCTCCAGTGTGGAGCTTCTCATGGTGAGATAGCGTTTTTCTCTACATTTTATTCTGGCATTCAGAGCACTCATAAGGTTTTTCATCAGTATGGAGTCGCTTATGGTTAGTGAGGCTGTGCCAATCAAATAGGAATTTCTGGCATTCATCGCATTGGTAATGTTTTTCCCCTGTGTGCGTCTGCTCATGTAGAGTGAGATTGCGTTTAAAATTGATGCTTTTCTGGCACTTGTAGCACTGAATTATTTTGATGGTGTGTTTTCTTATGGCGCTTGTAACCATCTCTACCTCTGAATTTTTTCTGACATTTAGAGCACTGATAATTTTATTCACCAGTGTGGATTCTCACATGTTCAGTGAGATGAGATTTTTGGCTGAAACATTTTTGGCATTCGGAGCACTGATAAGGTTTTTCCCCAGTGTGGATTCTTATATGCTCAGTGAGACTGCTTTTTTGACTGAAACATTTGTGGCATTCAGAGCACTGATAAGGTTTTTCCCCAGTGTGGGTTCTTATATGCTGAGTGAGACTGCTTTTTTCACTGAAACATTTGTCACATTCAATGCACCGATAACGTTTTACCCAAGAGTGGATCCTTGTATGTTTAGTGAGTCTCATTTTGTCAATGAAACATCTCTGGCATTCGGAGCACTGATAAGGTTTTTCCCCAGTGTGGAATCTCACATGTGCAGTTAGAAGTGATTTAAGTCTGAAATCTTTTGGGCATTCAGAGCACTGATAAGGTTTTTCCCCACGGTGGGTTCTTATATGTTGAGTGAGACTGAATTTGTTTGTGAAACATTTCTGACATTCAGAACACTGATAAGGTTGTTCCCCTGTGTGGGTTATTGTATGTTGAGAAAGACGTCTTCTGTCTCGGAAATTTTTCTGGCATTCAGAGCACTGAAAAGGTTTTTCCCCAGTGTGGGCTTTTATATGCACCATGAGAAAGCGTTTTTCACTGAAACATTTCTGCCATTCAGAGCACTGATAAGGTTTTTCCCCAGTGTGGAATCTCAAATGTGCAGTTAGAAGTGATTTAAGTTTGAAATGTTTTGGGCATTCAGAGCACTGATAAGGGTTTTCCCCAGTGTGGATTCTTGTATGTTCAGTGAGTCTAATTTTGTAATTGAAACATTTCTGGCATTCAGAGCACTGAAAAGGTTTATACCCAGTGTGGGTTCTTATATGCCGAGTTAGACTGCTTTGGTCACTGAAACATTTCTGGCATTCAGAGCACTGAAAAGATTTTTCCCCAGTGTGGGTTCTGATATGCCGAGTGAGACTGCTTTGGTCACTGAAACATTCCTGGCATTCAGAGCACTGGTAAGGTTTTTCCCCAGTGTGGAATCTCAAATGTGCAGTTAGAAGTGATTTAAGTTTGAAATGTTTTGGGCATTCAGAGCACTGATAAGGGTTTTCCCCAGTGTGGATTCTTGTATGTTCAGTGAGTCTGATTTTGTAACTGAAACATTTCTGGCATTCAGAGCACTGAAAAGGTTTATACCCAGTGTGGGTTCTTATATGCCGAGTTAGACTGCTTTGGTCACTGAAACATTTCTGGCATTCAGAGCACTGAAAAGATTTTTCCTCAGTGTGGGTTCTGATATGCCGAGTGAGACTGCTTTGGTCACTGAAACATTCCTGGCATTCAGAGCACTGAAAAGATTTTTCCCCAGTGTGGGTCCTTGTATGTAGAGTGAGTCCTCTTTTGTCACTGAAACATTTCTGGCAGTCAGGGCACTGATAAGGTTTTTCCCCAGAGTGGATTCTCATATGTTCAGTGAGTTTAGATTTACGGCAGAAACTTTTTGGGCATTCAGAGCACTGGTAAGGTTTTTCCACAGAGTGGGTTAATGCATGTAGATATAGACTCGGTTTGACTCTAAAGCTTTTCTGGCATTCAGAGCACTGATAAGGTTTTTCCCCAGTGTGGATTCTCATATGCTCAGTGAGATAAGATTTACGCCTGAAACTTTTTTGGCATACTTTGCATGGAGAGTGGTTTTCCCCAGTGTGGATTCTCATATGCTCAGTGAGATAAGATTTACGCCTGAAACTTTTTTGGCATACTTCGCACTCATAGTGGTTTCCCCCAGTGTGCATTCTGTCAAAATTGTGAGATGAGATGTATGGCTGTATCTTTTTTGGCACATGTAACTTTTTTCCCCAACTTAGGTTATTTTGCCTTGATTGTGGCAGTTTTGAACACTGAATTTGTTCTCACAGTCTGTGTTTTTATAAGGTGTATACTTAGACTTAATATCTCAACGTTTAGTTTTCTCTTGCTTATATGCCACGGTAAGAGTGAACCCGATTTTAGAGTCAGGCTTGTTTAGATATTGTTCAGCATTTATCTCTAAAAGAAACTGTGTGTAATCTTCTTAACACTTGAATTGAGCAAAATATGTCTGGAAGCAGCCCTGTAACACCTGTCGAAATGTTTCAAGCAGATAATAGTCTTTAGGTTATAGCCTATCCGGCAGCAAATTATTTTGTGACTGAAGATTTTCTCAAATCTATTTGTATAGGTTCTTAACAATGCAGTGATAAGGTGTTAGTCTGATATCTAATCATTAATATGATAAGTACCTTTTTGCACTGACGTAATTGCAGTAACTGAGGGTGTTAGAACGTGCACAGTACTATTGTGGATCACAACTCTCAGAACATCAGTTCCTTTTACCCTTTCTTTGTTTGGAGTAAGGTTAAGATTTGTAGTTCTGAGGACGAGGATTTATTTACATTAGCTATAGCGCAACTGTGCTAATTTAATCAATTTTTACCTTTAACAGTTTTACATATAACTCACGCATAGCAGATAATGTTGAGGCGATTTACATAGACTTACAGAACAGTACACAATAAAAAGGAAACAATCTGAGATGGTTATGAACACAATAAAGTGGTGAATTTTTAAGGTTTTCGCAAGAGTGAGCAGAGTGGGTCTCTACCCAGAGGCAGATAGTCTCAAACTTGTGTAACTGGTTAAAAACGGTTGTTAAACAAAGGTGATTTTCCAATCTTTCGGTTGTTAACGTGTCAGCTTCGGAGTCTTCTCTCAGCGTCTTTTCCTTGATGGTCTGCAGAAGAAACCCTTTGTTATAACTTTCTTTTATGCAGTGTGTGCTTCCTCTCTGGAATTACATGATGTTTTAGATGAACGTTATTCTGTGCACAGATATGGCTTTGCTCTGGGTTAATGAAATACTAAATTAGAGACTTCACTTACAGGTATAGTACTTTCCTCAGCTCCCACTTCATCGCCACACCTAGATTTTGGAAATTGTTTAAACGTAGAATGCTGGATGTCCTTCAGTTTTTCAAAATAATCCTTCTTATGGCACTGACTTCAGTTGCCTGGTGCTAAATCTTGCTTTCTTTGTCAGTAATTTCAATCACCTATAGTATTAAAATTAAATAGTTAATACATGAAAATTTCCAAAAATATAATTTACAAGCCAAATCAATGCAGAGTTGCAGAATTTTGAAAATGTTGAGCTGTTTTTCAGACAGAGCAGAGTGTAGAATGGTAGCCTGAGAGTACTTGGATGTAGGAGTGAGGATTTATAGAAATGTCAACATGGTATTAAGCTCACAAAGGATACATGCACCCTATGAACTTGTAACATAGAATCCCAAAGGCAGAAATTAAAGTCATATGCACTGGCACCAAACATATATTTCAAAAAGGATACTATTAATTAATTTTTGATCTAGAGTTCTGGGACGGGAATTTCCCCTCCATGGACAACAGGCATTTTCCCCTGCCCTGAGTTACCACCTACTTGTATCTGGTATCCTGACTTTTGAGTTTTGGCCTCTGCCGCACACAAATCTATTGTGTATTGCGAGGACTATGCCTAGACATATCCCTCAACTATGGTCCAGAGTATGAATCAAGGGCAATGAAATTAAGGCGTACTTTCATGTGCTCATTTTATTCCACCTGATTATCAGTTGTTAGGTTTTTCTGCACCTGGATGTACCGGGTGCAGTAAAACAGGACACTGTTGGACAGGCCTCGTGGCATGCCCGACCCCTCCCGCATGGCGGGTCTCGGACTACTACTACCCCTGTTCCCCGGACAAGAACTACACCTGCAGCCCGCCGGGTCAAACCCCAGCTCGTCCCCTACGGAACCCAGGCTCGTAACCACAACATTCTCGGCTGGCCCGGGTCCCTTCCCGATCCACCGTCCCCGCCCCAGCCGCCATCTTGGACCCTCCACGACCAGGCCTCGTGGCCTCGGGTCGACCTCAGCCTCAGGCCCAGCCAGGCCCCGACATCGAGGCACCACCATCCACCCAGGGGGTAACGAGACCAGTTGGCGAGTCAATAGGAGAAGGAGTGTCGATGGCTCCCCTCCGCCTGGTTTCGATCGCCCCCAGCCTCCCTGGGCGCTGGCTCCACCCCCCTGCTGGGTGTCTGGACTCCCTCATCCCGGACCCCCCGATCTCCAAGTGCGAGGGTCCGGACATCAAAGGGCGCCAGACCTATAACTGGGGTAGCTCCAGAGCAGGAAACCAGTTGTATCCTGGAGTCGAGAGACACCGAGACAAACTCATCCTTGGAGGCCTGCTGGCGCTACCGCAGCTCCTCTTGGTGAACCATCTTTGAAGGCCTGCTGGCGCTGCCGCGGCTCATCCTCGTGAACCATCTTTGAAGGCCTGCTGGCGCTGCCGGGGCTCATCCTCGTGAACCATCTTTGAAGGCCTGCTGGCGCTGCCGCGGCTCATCCTCGTGAACCATCTTTGAAGGCCTGCTGGCGCAGCCGCAGCCCATCCTCGTGAACCACCTTTGAAGGCCTGCTGGCGCTGCCGCGTCTCATCCTCGTGAACCATCTTTGTAGGCCTGCTGGCGCTGCCGCGGCCCCTACTTGCGAACCCTCCAGCTCGAGGATTGAGAGCTATACACTAGCTACCCCTGTACCGGACCGGTACTGAGACTGTCCCGCTACCCCCTTTCCCCAGAGACTAGAATTGAAGGGATCATCGTATCCTGGTCCTGCTGTATCGTCACGTTTAACCTGCCTAAGAATACCGATAAAAGTGTACAGAACCTATCTTTGTGTGGCGTCCATCTGTGGTGGGGTGGTTGCTCGTCCGTCCGATCTAAGGAGAGGGCCCTCGCCAGGAGGCCTCTCCACCTTGCTCGGCCGACCCTCAGGGTCCCCGTCTAACATTGGTGGCCAGCGGCGCGATTCGAGCCAACGCATAATCGTACGGAGAGTAACTCACCCCACGATACACAGCAACAATGACGACAAAAGAGACCGGAACAACCGCAAAATTCCAGATGGAACGGCTAGAAGAATACAGCCACAAGGAATTAAAACAATTCTGCATGGACTTGGGCATCGCTACCACAGGACTGAGCACCAAAGACGACCTCAAGCACGCCTTGGAGTCTTTGGTGGAGACAGGAGCGCCCCCACCCCAAAACGAAAGCATTGAGATCACAGAAACAATTGCAACACCCGAAGAAGAAAGAAGAGCGGGCCTCTCTTCCGAGGAGGCCAGAGAACGGGAGAGGAGCCGGCTCCACGAGTTGGAACTGGCTTGACTCCGCTTAGATGGGGAACTAAAAGTAGCAGAAAAAAAGATAGCCCTCGAACACTTACGGCTACGGGAAGAACGAGAAGAAAAAAAAAGCCAGAGGGAGCTGGAAGAGAAGAAACTAGCATACGAACATGAGCGCAGTTTAAAAGAACTAGAGATTTGACGACAAAACAGGGACCTCGGCGTCCCCGAGAACCAGAGCTCCGTCCGCCCTACGGACACCAAGGTCCACATTCCCAAAGACGTCGTACTACCGGAACGACGATATCCAGCAATGGTTCAAAGCCTACAAGGTAGCCAAGATCTCCCACCGGATTCCGCGAAAAGACTGGGGAGCCGGGTTGTGGGGGAGATTCGTCAACGAAGGAAGAGATGCCCTGCTACAACTCCCCGACGCAGAGATGACCTCCTACGAGCACATGAAATGCAAATGCTACTTACCAGTATGCATCTGTTATTGGCATGTAGGGCTGCTGACATTCATATCTGTGCATAGATCGCCGCCTAGTGTTGGGTCCGGATGATTGAACATTGTTGTCCTGGAAGAGTCTTCGAAGTATCACGAGATAGGTGGCTCCTCCCCTGGACTACAGTGCGCATGGGCATCGCCTCCATCCCCAGATTGTTTTTAGCCATTGGCCGAGATGGAGTGAACTATGTGAGTGATGACCATGCTATGAGCATATATATATGAATACTGCAGCTGCTACAGGCGCCGGGGAGGAGGGCGGGCGATATGAATGTCAGCAGCCCTACATGCCAAGAACAGATGCATACTGGTAAGTAGCATTTGCAGTTTGAGGCATGTGGGCTGCTGAATTCATATCTGTGCATAGAATACATAGCAGTCCTCCTATTATTGGCGGCCGCCCGTGCCAGCTGCAGCAGTTTGAAAAAGTGTTTTGAGAACAGCCTGACCAACAGCTGCCTGCTGTTTAGAGTGCACGTCTACACAATAATGTTTAGTAAAAGTATGTGTGGTAGACCATGTGGCTAATCTACAAATATCCTCTAAGGGAATGTTCCCAAGGAAAGCCATAGAGGCCCCCAACTTTCTAGTGGAGTGGGCTCTTGGTGGAATTGTGAGAGTGCGTTTAGCCTTAGCGTAACAGATCTGAATGCATTTCATGATCCACCTAGCAATACCAGCTTTGGAAATAGCGTTTCCCATGTGGTGTGAGGCAAATGCAACGAAAAGTTGCTTGGTCTTTCGAAAATCCTTTGTCCTGTCAATGTAGTACATTAAGGCTCTTTTAACGTCAAGGGTGTGGAGCATCCGCTCCGCCAGCGACTCAGGGTTTTGAAAAAACACTGGCAACTCAATTGTCTGGTTCATGTGGAATTGAGATACAACCTTGGGTAAAAAATTAGGGTTAGTGCGGAGCACCACCCTGTTAGCATGTACTTGGAAAAAAGGTTCTTGGATGGTGAGTGCCTGCAACTCACTAACCCTCCGTAGCGATGTAATTGCTACTAAGAAAGCCACCTTCCAAGTTAGAAACTGAAGCTCACAAGAGTGCAGTGGCTCAAAGGGAGGACCCATCAGCCTTGTAAGAACCACATTGAGGTTCCATTCTGGAGCTGGTGGTGTCCGTGGTGGAATGACCCTTTTGAGTCCTTCCAGAAATGCCTTGATAGCAGGAACCTTGAAAAGTGATAGGTGTTGCCTATTCTGGAGGTATGCTGCCATTGCAGACAGGTGAATGCGGATGGAAGAATACGCCAAATTGCATTGGTACAGATGGAACAGGTTACAAATGATGTTCTGAATGGAAGCATCCAGCGGGTCAATGTCGTGGTTCACACAATAAATGACAAACCGCTTCCATTTAGCCGCATAACATGCTCTAGTAGTGGGCTTCCTTGCCTCCCGAATGATGTCCATGCAATCGGGGGGAAGATTGAGGTAGCCAAACTCTAGGACTTCAGGAGCCAGATCGCCAGGTTGAGCTGTTGCGGATCTGGGTGCTGAATGTCGCCATGGCTCTGCGTCAGAAGGCTGGGTGTGAGATGAAGCCTTTGATGCGGTACCACGGAAAGTTCCAAGAACGTGGTGTACCATGGTTGGCGAGCCCACGTTGGAGCAACCAGGATGAGAGTCATCGAGTGCTGCCTGAGCTTCAATCAATCAATCAATCAATCAAAGACATTTATAGAGCGCACTACCTACCCGTAGGGTCTCGAGGCGCTTGGGAGGGGGGGTGCCACTAATGCTCGAACAGCCAGGTCTTGAGCTTCTTCCTGAAGGAGAGGTGGTCTTGGGTCAGGCGCAGGTCGGCCGGGAGGGAGTTCCAGGTCTTGGCGGCCAGGTAGGAGAAGGACCTTCCTCCTGTGGTGGCTCTGCGGATGCGTGGGACGGCGGCGAGGGCGTGGCTGGCAGAACGGAGGTGGCGTTTGGGAGCGAAGAAGTTGATGCGGTTGTTGAGGTAGCTCGGGCCTTGATCGTGGAGAGCATTGTGTGCGTGGGTAAGGAGGCGGAAGGTGATTCTCTTGTTGACCGGGAGCCAGTGTAGGTCTCTTAGGTGTCCGGAGATGTGGCTGTGTCGTGGGATGTCGAGGATGAGTCTAGCCGAGGCGTTCTGGATGCGCTGGAGCCTCTTCTGGATCTTGGCGGTGGTTCCGGCGTAGAGTGCGTTGCCGTAGTCCAGTCGGCTGGTGACGAGGGCCTGGGTGACGGTCTTCCTGGTCTCTGTGGGGATCCACCAGAAGATCTTCCGCAGCATGCGCAGGATGTTGAAGCACGACGAGGAGACGGCGTTGACTTGCCTGGTCATGGAGAGGGAGGAGTCCAGGATGAAGCCCAGGTTGCGTGTGTGGTCCGTTGGTTTGGGTGCGGTGCCCAGGGCGGGGGGCCACCAGGAGTCGTCCCAGGCGGAGGGCGAGGAGCCCAGGATGAGGCCACCAGCGGTATCAGAGGTGCTGGGGGAAAAGCGTACGCAAATCTGCCTGACCAGTTCATCCACATCGCATTGCCCTGCGATTGCGGGTGTGGGAACCTGGCGGCAAAGCTTTGGCATTTTGCGTTCTCCCTTGTGGCGAACAGGTCTATCTCTGGATGACCCCACCTTTGGAAGTACGGTTGGAGTACTGATGGATGTATCTCCCACTCGTGCATTTGGTGGCTGTGCCTGCTGAGCAGGTCCGCCATCTGATTGTCCTTGCCTGGGAGATGCTCCGCCATGAGGAAGATGTTCCTCTGAATGGCCCACTTCCACATGCTCTGAGCCAGATGAGACAGCTGCGGAGAGTGTGTGCCTCCCTGCTTCTGAATGTAGTACATGGCCGTCATGTTGTCCGTCCGGATCAACACGACCTTGTTGCACAGATGTACTTTGAATGCCTTCAAGGCCATGAAGATCGCCATCAGTTCCAATACATTGATGTGCATCTTCCTTTGCTGTAGTGTCCATAGTCCCTGCACTGTGTAGTGGAGTACATGCGCTCCCCATCCTTGGAGAGAAGCGTCCGTTGTCAGGATAATCTGTGGCACAGGCTCTTGGAACGGTCGGCCCTTGCAAAGGTTTTGTGGATTCCACCAATGCAGAGAGTTGTATGCCCGACCGCTCACCAACACTGGGTCTGTCAGTTGCCCATGAGCCTGAGTCCACTGACGTGCTAGGCACTCCTGGAGCGGACACGTATGTAACCTCGCGTGCGGGACAATGGAGATGCAGGAGGCCATCATGCCTATCAACTGCATGAACACCTTCGCTGGAAGCGAGTGCTGAGGTCTGAATCGTTGGATCAGCGTCTGGATACTGGCGATTCTCACTGAATTTGGCTGCGCAGTGGCTGCCCGAGTGTCTATTGTCGCGCCCAGATACTGCCGTATATGGGCGGGTTGGAGATGGGATTTTGGGTAATTCAGCGAGAATCCCAGATCGTGCAGGAGATGAATGGTGCGGGACACGTGGTCGGCGCACTGCTGTTCTGTCTTTGCCTGAATGAGCCAGTCGTCCAGATAGGGATAGACGTGGACGTTCTGGCGTCTTAGATGCGCCGCCACAGTCGCCAGGCACTTTGTAAAAACTCTTGGCGCTGTGGTGACCCCGAAAGGCAGAACCCTGAACTGGTAGTGCTGGTCTTGAATTGTGAATCTGAGATACTTCCTGTGTGAAGGATGCAGGGGAATGTGAAAGTATGCATCCTTGAGATCTAGCGTAGCCAGGAAGTCCCCTTGCCGAAGCAGAGGGAGAATCTGCTGCAACGTGAGCATATGGAAGTGCTCCGACAGAATGTACCAGTTGAGGGGCCTGAGGTCCAGGATGGGCCTGAGGGATCCGTCCTTTTTGGGGATTAGAAAGTACAGAGAGTAAACTCCTGTTCCCCCTTCTTGCAGTGGCACGAGCTCTATTGCCCCTTTTTGCAGCATGACTTTGACCTCCTGCTGCAACAAGTGCAAGTGCTCGCCGGACATAGGACGGTTTCTTGGAGGTATGTTTGGTGGTGTGGAAGTAAGTTCCAGACAGTAACCGTACTGGATAAGAGATTTGACCCACCTGTCCGTGGTGATGGATTTCCACGCGGGCAGGAACTGCTGGAGTCTCCCCCCGACCGGTGTTGTGTGGTCGGGGGGCAGTGACAAGGCGTCACTGTTTGTTGGTGGTGGAGGACCTGGAGCTGTTGTTTCCACGTCCCCTGCCTTTGACGTTGTTGCCCCTGTAACCACCTCTACCCTTGTTGGTGTATGAGGTCTGGGTGTTGCTTTTATAGTACTGCGTGGATTGTGATGCCTGACCCCTTGAGGTGCCTCTGTTATTGGAGCAGCGAAAGGAACCACCCCTAAACTGCTGGGACTGGAGGGCCCCCATAGACTTAGCAATGTCCGTGTCTTTCTTCATTTTTTCAAGGGTTGCATCCACTTCAGGGCCAAACAGGTGGTCTGGATTAACTGTTTGGTTTAAGATGGTTGTCTGTATGTCTGGTTTGAAGCCTGATATTCTAAGCCATGCATGCCTACGCAGTAACAGGCTAGTGTTTATAGCCCTGGAGGCGGTATCAGTCACGTCCAGTGCACACTTAATGGAAGCATTGGTGACTAGCTTCCCTTCCTGAATCAACATTTCAGCTGCCTCTTTGTACTGATCAGGTAAGTGCTGCAGAAGTCTTTCTAGGGTGTCGTAGTGCGCCCTATCGTAGCGTGCAAGTAGGGCCTGCGTGTTTGAAATGCGCCAAATGTTAGCTGCCTGTGCAGCAATACGTTTTCCTGAGGCTTCAAAGATTTTCGATTCTTTGTCTGGGGGAGGAGCATCACCCGTGGTCTGCGAGTTTGCCCGCTTGCGTGCGTTGGATACAACCAAAGAATCCAGTGGCAAGTGTCCCTTGATGTACGTTGGATCAGTGGGCGCTGCCTTGTATTTTTTGTCAATACGAGGATTGATGACTCGCGCCCGAGTGGGCTCCCTGAAAACCTCCGGCGCGTGCTTCAGCACTCCCTTGAGCATAGGCAATGTCTTGACCGACTTTTCAGCCACTGAGAAAGTGTCAAACAGAAAATCGACATCCACAGGGTCCGCATGGAGGTCGACCTCATGATTAGCCGCAGCTCTCTCAATTAGAGCGTTGAAGGCTGCAGAGTCCTCTGTTGGAGAAGTTTTTGCTGCAAAAAGCTGCGGTTCGTGACCTGACTGAGGGTCCTCAGGGTCGCCTCCAGCAGACCAAGGTTCATTGACCTCCTCCGGATCCGAGTACGCTGGATAGTTGTACTCGTCCTCCTCATCTCCGTCACCTTCCCCAGCGTTAGAATGAGTCGGTGAGAGTTCTAGATTTTGTGGAGATGCAGGCTCCATAGGGGCAGAAGTACCCGCAGAGTCCAACTTCTTTTTCAGTGGAATACGAAAATGTTCTAACACCGGCTCCGGGGTGATCTTCCTTTTAAGGAGAGAGAGCTTGCCTGTGTTGGCGTCGATGACAACCTCTCGACGCTCCTCGTCTGCGAGTGGCTGGAGCTGAGGCTTCGGCACCACCAATGACGCTTTGGGCGTCGACACCAGCTTCAAGGGCACCCCGGTCCCATGCCTTGGAGCGAAAGCCTTCGGCGTCGTCTTTGGCGGCAGCGTGAAGTGGATCGGCGTCTGCGCCTTTGCCGGCTTCTGTGTAGGCTTCGGCACCACATCCTTCGGTTCGGGAGCCACTGCGTCCTTCCGAATACGTTGAAGGGACTCCGTGACCTTCTTGGTTAAGGACAGGGAGGGCTGGACCGGCTCGAGCGAGTCCCCCGAATCCGGAGTCGGGTCGGCGATCAAAGGCACGGTCTTCGGAGCCGACACATCACCACCCTTGGCCTTGACGACCGGAATCGGCGCAGCCAGAGTTTTGGGGTCGTCTTGACGCTTCTTCGAGGCTCTTTTCGGGTCGTCGACCTCGACCATCTTCGGCGCCGACGCGGCCGCGTCGGTCGTTTTCGCCTTCGGCTTCGACACCGGGGTCTTCGGGTCGGCCATTTTGGCGTGGCTCTTGATGTCGGCGGCCATTTTGGGCCTTTTAGGCGCTGAGGCCTCTGGAGCCTTCTGTCCCACCAGTGCGACTTTCACTTTCGGTTTCGATACCGTTGGTGTGGACCCCGATGGCTTCACTTTCGGTTTCTTCACCGGGAGTGGCGCGTCACCAATGTCCGTGGCCGGGCCCGGAGGCGGGGCCGTGGGACGAGTATTGAGGTCTTGGGTAAGGCCCGAAGGCAATCCCTCGACCTGGGCCGTATAGTGGGGATTGACCCCTGAGTCAGTCTGAGGATGCTCCTCCTCTGAGCTATCCTCCACGGTGGCAATGGCCCCGTCGTCGTCCCCTACCTCTCCGCCGACTTCATCAAACTCCTCGTCCCCCGCGTCGTAGTTTTCATCCTCTGACGCCGGGCTGGAGTCCGAAACCTGGAAGACGGTGTCGTCACCAACGTCTTCCTCGAAGATGTTGTCTGGCGGGGGCGCTGATAACTGGGCCTGGAGTCTAGCGGCCCGACGAAGCTTGAGAGTCTTCTTACACCGGAACTTGGAGCAGGCCATACACCTGGCCTCATCACGGTCCGGCGACAAACATTTGTTGCACACTGGGTGCACGTCGAGGTGTGAATACTTTAAGGTGCACACCGGGCACCTCTTAAACGGAGTTCGTTCCATGTTAAGTAGTCTGGAGCGTCGTGTAGGCCCGTCCGCGCCGACAGCACGCGGACGGGCAGCAAGTGTTCGGAGCTGATGAATAAACAAACCCGAACGATGGACAATACCGACGCTAATCCTAAAGACCTTTTGGTCTTAAGTTAGGAAAGTTAAACAACTATCGATTCCGACAGAGGGAACCGAAACACATCCGAACCCAATGGCGGAAAAAAACAATCTGGGGATGGAGGCGATGCCCATGCGCACTATAGTCCAGGGGAGGAGCCACCTATCTCGTGATATTTCGAAGACTCTTCCAGGACAACAATGTGCAATCATCCGGACCCAACACTAGGCGGCGATCTATGCACAGATATGAATTCAGCAGCCCACATGCCTCGAACGCCGCCCTTCTCACTCGCTACGGGCTCACCCCTGAGATGTACCGGCAGCAATTTCGAGACAGTAAAAGAATCCCCGGTACCACCTGGGTGGAATATGTGAACTTTTTTAGCCGAGCCTTAGAGGGGTGGATCAAAGGCAGCCAGGTCACCACCTACGAACAATTATTCGATCTCATTGTGTGGGAACACCTATCCAATAATTGTTTTGTTGAACTAAGGCAGCATCTCCTCGATAGCAAGCTGGCCGAACCCCGGAAACTCGCCATCGAAGCGGATCGATGGGAGAGCACCCGGGTCCCCCAGAATTGGCCGGGCCAACAAAACAGAGCCTCCCAGGGGTCCCACCGTCCGCGAGGGGGAGGAGGAGGCCAAGGTCAGGGCAGGGACACCGCCACGGTGCCCACCACTAGCAACCCCCCGTCTCCGGCCGGAAGAGGAAGCCCTCCGACGCGACCGAGATTCCGCTCCAACCTTGTCTGCCACAAATGCCAGTGGCCCGGCCATTACGCCAATGACCCCCAACTGTCCGAGAAACCAGTCAGGCCAGGCCCCGGGTCCAATGAACCGCCAGATCACCGCCGTCGCCCTCGGAGAAGAGCAAGGCGAAGAAGAAGCCGAAGAGTGCGAACACTACCAGACCGAGTGGGAACCTGCAGCCATGTCCCTGGTATGTCTAGGGGAAAGGGACATGGTCCCGCGGGCCCCCATCCCAGCCAACACGCAGAAGTACAGCCAGTGGGTCACTATTAATGGACACCGGGCCGAAGCCCTCCGCGACACGGGGGCCAGTGTGACCGCAGTCCGTTGCCATCTGGTGACCCCCGATCAGATCTTGCCCAACGTACTTTGTCTAGTACGGTCTGCGGACAACGCCGAAAGCCTGTGCCAGATGGCCCGCGTCCCCTTCCAGTGGGGGGGAGTGTCGGGCATGCTGAAAGTGACCGCCCGAGACGATGCCCCCGTGGACTTCCTCCTGGTGAACGATCTCGAGAGCTCCCCCTGGGCCGCCGTTGAACGAAGAGAGCACCTGGAGATGCTTGGTCTCCCTGAATGGGTCTGTGCGACGACCCGATCCATGGTCGCCCGCGCCATCCCATCCACTGAAGAACCCGAGTGGCCCGAACCTCCAACGCCTGTCGTCGCTGAAGAGACCACCCCTGAACCCAGTCCACCGGGGTCCGACAACGAAGAGCCTGACCCACTCCGAGACCTTCCGGAGCTGACCCAGTGGCGCCAAGAAGGTGGCCCCACTCAGGAACAGTTCCGCCAGGAACAAAGAACGTGTCCCTCCCTCGAGGGGCTCCGACAGCAAGCCATAGCCCAGAGCGCAGGGGATGCCTCGGGGGCCCACTGGATCTATTGGGACAATGAGCTCCTCTACAGTGAGCAGAAGATTGCCGAACTGGGGGCCAGCCGAGTGCTGGTGGTCCCCCTCCGATTCAGAGACTCCCTCTTGAACCTGGCACACGATGTGCCTCTCGCCGGGCACCTGGGGCAGGACAAGACTTACAGCCGCCTGGTGACCCATTTCTACTGGCCTAAAATGCGGAACGACGTGATAAACCACTGCGGGGCCTGCCCCACCTGCCAGGCCAGCGGGAAGAGCGGCCGGAAACTAAAAGTCCCCCTGCAACCCTTTCCCATCGTCACCACTCCCTTTGAGCGGGTGGAGATCGACATTGTGGGGCCCCTGGAGCCCCGGACAGCGCAAGGTCACCGGTTCATACTCGTCCTGGTGGACCATGCCACCCGCTATCCCGAGGCCATACCTCTCCGGACGGTGACAGTGCCGGTGGTGGGCCGAGCCCTGATGGGAATATTCTCGCGGGTGGGCTTCCCCCGAGAGGTCGTCAGTGATCGTGGCACGAACTTCATCTCCAGATACATGAAGTCCCTATGGCAACAGTGCGGGGTCACCTGCAAATTTACGACCCCCTACCACCCGCAAGGAAACGGACTAGTGGAACGATTCAATCGCACCCTCAAGGGTATGATCATGGGCCTGGAAGAGCCCCTACGCCGCCAATGGGACGTGCTGCTACCCTGCCTCTTGTTTGCCTACCGGGAGGTCCCCCAGAAGTCCCTGGGATTCAGCCCCTTCGAGCTCCTGTATGGGCACCCCGTCCGGGGTCCCCTCAGCCTGGTCAAGGAAGGGTGGGAGGTGACCCCCCAGAAGACTCCTCCTGTGTGTATAGGCATTTATATAGCGCACTACTTACCCGTAGGGTCCCAAGGCGCTTCGACCGCTGCGAAACCCTTCCTGGCTTCCCTTAGAGATGGTCCCTTAATGGGTATCTCCAGGGTGAGACCAGGCATCCCCGGCGGTCTGGTGGGGCCGTTAGTGAAGATGAGGCAAGCTAATGCCCAGAGTTGCCGAGTGTGATCGCTGATCAGAGTGGGCACCGAGGCGAGAGAATTATCGAGTCCGCTGACCCTGGTCCAGAAACCTGCCGCGCCGGGAATCGAACCCTGGTCCCGGGCCGTCCTCTGCTCTCGGGTCTGCCGCCTCTAACCAGTGAGCCACACTACTGATGTGTACAAGTACCTCTTGACCCTCCGGAACCAGACTCGGCGGTTCAGGGAACTCGCCAAGGCCAACCTCGAAGCCAGCCAAGAAGACATGAAACCTTGGTACGATCAAAATGCCTCATCCATTGAGTTCGAGCCTGGACAACAGGACTGGGTCATGTCCCCGGTCGAACCTTACGCCCTCCAGGACAAATGGACAGGACCCTTCAAGGTGGTGGAGCGCAAGGGCCCCGTCACCTACCTGGTGGACCTGGAGTCCCCCCGGAACCCCCTCCGGGTCCTCCATGCCAACCGACTTAAGCCTCACTTTGTGCGCTCTGAACTTAGCCTCCTGATGGCTACCGACAGTGGGGCTGAAGAGGACTCCGAGCCCCTCCCCGACCTCCTGAGAACCCTCAAAAAAGACGGCTCTGTGGACGGAGTCCACCTCTCTTCTGCCCTGACCCCAGCACAACGCGAAGGCTGCCAAGACTTGCTACAGCAGTTTGCCGACCTGTTCTCCCTCACCCCTGGGGTCACTCCCTAGTGCCTCCACGATGTCGACACCGGGGATAGCCCCCCTATCCGGCACAGGGCCTACAGAGTGCCTGATCGAGTACGCGCCTGCATCCAGTCAGAAGTATCCAAGATGCTGGCCCTAGGAGTAATCGAGCCCTCCGACAGTCCCTGGGCCAGTCCAGTCGTGCTGGTCCCCAAGGCCGCTGCCCCTGGCGTCGCCCCAGAACTCAGATTTTGTGTGGACTCCGGGGCTTGAACGCCGTCACCCGAACAGACGCTCACCCCATCCCCCGAGCTGATGAACTGATCGACCGTCTGGGGGCCGCCCGATACCTGAGCATCTTTGACTTAACAGCGGGCTATTGGCAGATCGGCCTCACCCCAGGCGCCCAGGAGCGATCCGCCTTCTCCACCCCGGATGGCCACTACCACTTCAAAGTGATTGCCTTTGGAATGAAAAACGCCCCCGCCACCTTCCAGAGGCTCGTGAACAAAGTATTGGCGGGGCTAGAGGAGTTCAGCGCCGCCTATCTGGACGATATTGCCGTGTACAGTCCCCACTGGGCCGAACACCTCCAACACCTCCGGGGGGTCCTGACCGCCCTCCGGTGGGCAGGACTAACAATCAAGGACAGCAAGTGCCAAATCGGCCAAGGGTCCGTGACCTACCTGGGGCACCAGGTAGGAAGTGGCCAAGTGGCCACTTCCTACCTTCCTGCCATCCAGGCTTGGGAGCCCCCGGTCACCCAAACAGAGGTCCGAGCCTTCCTGGGGCTCACTGGATACTACCGGCACTTCGTGAAGGACTATGGCAGCATTGTGGGGCCCCTCACAGAACTCACGTCCAAGAAGCACCCCCCGAAAGTACACTGGACCCCTGAGTGTCAGGCCGCATTTGAGAACCTCAAGTCCGCCATGTGCACCGCCCCAGTGCTCCAAGCCCCCGACTACAGCCGGGAATTTATAGTACAGACGGATGCCTCCGATCATGGCGTTGGGGCCGTCCTCTCCCAAATCAACACAGAGGGAGTTGATCAGCCAGTGGCCTTCCTCAGCCGACGTCTGCTGGCCCGAGAACAGCGCTGGAGCACCATAGAGCGAGAGGCCTTCGCCATGGTGTGGGCCCTCAAGAAGCTCCGGCCCTATCTCTTCGGTACCCACTTCCGGGTGCAAACAGACCACCGACCTCTGCAATGGCTGATGCAGATGCGGGGAGAGAATCCGAAGCTGTTACGTTGGTCCATCTCCCTGCAAGGGATGGACTTCACTGTGGAGCATCGCCCAGGCCAAGACCACGCCAACGCAGACGGCCTGTCCCGCTTCTTCTGCCTCGGCGAGGAGATTACCCAAGAAGATGGGCGACTCTCCCTGCCTTCAGCTGGGGGGGACGCATGTTGGACAGGCCTCGTGGCATGCCCGACCCCTCCCCGCATGGCGGGTCTCCGACTACTACTACCCCTGTTCCCCGAACAAGAACTACACCTGCAGCCCGCCGGGTCAAACCCCAGCTCGTCCCCGACGGAACCCAGGCTCGTAACCACAACATTCTCGGCTGGCCCGGGTCCCTTCCCGAACCACCGTCCCCGGCCCAGCCGCCATCTTGGACCCTCCACGACCAGGCCTCGTGGCCTCGGGTCGACCTCAGCCTCAGGCCCAGCCAGGCCCCGACATCGAGGCACCAACATCCACCCAGGGGGTAACGAGACCACTTGGCGAGTCAATAGGAGAAGGAGTGTCGATGGCTCCCCTCCGCCTGGTTTTGATCGCCCCCAGCCTCCCTGGGCGCTGGCTCCACCCCCCTGCTGGGTGTCTGGACTCCCTCATCCCGGACCCCCCCGACCTCCAAGTGCGGGGGTCCGGACATCTGACGTAAATATATAATTTACTTTCTTAATTTCTATGCCGGTAAGTACTTAATCAATAATAACTCAATCGGAAAGAAAAAACCAGAGTCCGTGGTGTTAGAGTTCTTAGGGGTTTTATTCCTCAAAAGGAATGGTCATGACCAAGATATCATGTTCTTCCCACCACAGGGGTGGAAGGAGGGATAGAAAGAGCGCGCTACATTTTATTGACAATACATAGCTTATATACTTAATTCATGTCATAAGAAGCAATGCAGTAGGCGTAACAGCTGAGAGAAGACAAGATAACAGTATCCACGTGCTACTAGTACGTAATCAGAAGGCGTGGACTAGGCGTGAACTGGAGGTGTGTGCTGAAAACGTCACAGGTAGGTGTCACAAAGGGGTGGCACTTAACAGAAATGTTGCAATGTCAGCAGAAATCGGAAGCTTGGATGCGCGCGCAGCTGCATGACGTGTGATTGACGTGAAACTGGAGGGTGCAGGGGGCTTGACATTTACACTGACGGAAAAAGACAGAAGTCTGGCATGTCAGATCAACTTGTACTTCTATCATATCTGATATCTGATGTTTGGGAACCATACTATCTGGACGGAAAGGTCTCTGGGGCAGAAGCTATTCTATACTGACTGTGAGTGCGTGCATATGCGCCTGAGTGTCTGCATGAGAAGTGTGGGGGCACGGGGCCTTCCATGGGAGCATGGTAACAGAGGCTATGAATTACTTGCACTGAGACAGGTCGGCCCTTTGGCTCTGCAGCTGAGGAGGATGTTTACTGAAGCTAGTAGGCAGGAATGTATTTTCGAGGAGCGGAACAGATAACTCGAAGGTTATAGTCAGTCTTGGCAGGCAGCAGGCTGAGCTGAGCACGGTGGGCCGCGCTGGAAGTAAGTCAGAGTTCACGGGTACAGAGGCAGCCTGGGCTGAGGCTTTCAGAGTCAGAAGCCAGAAAAGAGGCTCGATGGCAGAAATTCAGGGCCTACTTTGCCAGAGCAGAAAAACATGTAAAGTACACTACAAAAAGACGGTGGCATAGCATACTTAGGAACGGACTATTCAACCCGTTCAGGGTGGATCTGAAAGAGGACATGTTGACGTTGGACGCAAATGTATTTGCGTCTTCATAGCTGGCACAGGAGGGAAGTTACATGCACTTTAAGCTGGTACATGGAGACGGTGGGGTACGCGCTAGGGAACACAACCTGGACCATAAAATTTATATTTCCTCATTCCCTCCTTGTTCCCTAGGGACCCTTCATGATATATCGATCCTCATGAACCGATCAGTTTGTTCTTGTAACATCATTTGCTCTTCTTTCTTTCTTTTACGCTTTGAAAGGAAACTGGAATGTTCAATGCATGACGTGGCACACAGTCCACAAATCGCTGGCCCACACTGCAGGCACAGGCAGCAACTGAATACTAGGACTAGGCCAATGCCTAGGAAGGATAGGATCTTCCATCCCCAAGCGGTTAACGTTGTCCAGAACCAACCGGACCAAGTCCAGGTGCCTGGATTCTGATGTATCTGATTTGCAATTTTATGGAGGCGTGTAATAGCTTGATATACAGATGGTGCGTTTTGTGGAATGAAAACACAGCAACTTGACCCGATGACCTTACAGGCTCCACCTCTATCTGCCAAGATGACGTCAATAACAAGACGATTCTGAAGGACAACAACCCGCATGGCGGACTGCTCTTCTGTTAAGTTACCTAGGGCGGAGGCAGTTTCATTCACTACTGCTTCAAGTGTTCTAGACAATCTGCGTATTAGTTTACTATTTTGAACAGGTCCTAAAAAGAAAAAGAATCCTTTATTAAAATGGGTGTACTGTTCCCATGCCGTTTCTGTGTAGTCGACAAGTGGAATATCTCTTCTGGGTCTATTCTTTACTAGATTTGTATTTCTGTGGTAATCAGGAGGAGCCAGGAAAACAGGTGGCAGAAGGAATGCTATATAACAGGTACCATCCCAATCTGGAGGTAGGCGTATGTATGCGATATGACCACAAACAAAATAGGAATGACGGATAGCTTTGAAGGACGATTTACCATGATCACTGAATTCGACCACAGTAGTACATTTACTATGACCTAAGTGTACTGAACCTTTCTTCCTGATACATAATTCACCAGTGACTGGTAGTACTGACATAATGGGCATATCTGGTGTATCTTCGGACTCAACAGTAAGAATCATAAGGGTAATTGTGTAATTACCTAATCCATACACTTCATTCTCTAGATCAGTTCCTATTCGAGTGGGAAGTCCCTCTTTATCAGGGTAACAGACATCGAGCAGGACCAAGTTCAAGTTTCCCCAAACCCAGCCCCCATCGAAAACAGCAATGTCAGGATCTAAGGAATTAATTATTTTAAACCATGCACCACAGGAGCCATTGTGAGTGAACGGGTACGGAAAGAGGGGCAGAGCTCCGTTGTAATTCTGGTAGGGAGGGAGTCGGCCACATATCCAGCAGTTTGTAGCATTGTTAGTCTGATGGGAATGATGTAGCATACTAATGAAAGTGTTGTTGCGCAGCGCAAGTCTGTAGGAGAGTTCATGTGGAGGTAACTCGCTAAAAGTGTGTTCAGCAGAAACATTGTAAGCAGATTGTTCACGCTTGAAAATAGGGTAGTAGATAGGGAGAAGCACACTTGCAACTATTATCAGAAGACTTAGAAAAAACATTATTAACAATGTCACTATACAGTGACTACGCAGTGATTTGCAGTATGTACGTTTCTTGAATTGTCTTTCTCTCTCTCTATCTCGATCTAGGGGATACATGTCAGAAACTATTTAACCGATTCACCTAGGGGAGGACTTAAACAATTAAACTGTCTGACTTGCTAGATCGGAGTTTAAGTCTATACTCCTCTTGGGGAGTTTTCTCTCGTTCGGAAACTTTAAGGTCTCTGAGCTCGATACAGTCTTTGGGAGAGGTGGATGAGCCTGGGTCGGATTTCGGTTCATTACACAGCTTAACGTGGCTCATGTGGACCCACCCCTTCCTGCCCTCAATCTTCACCGCTGTCCTGGTGGTGAGTAGAACGGTCTTCGGCGATTTCCAGCGGGGCTCCAGCGGACTTTTCCGATCGAAATTTCTTATGAGGATCAGATCACCTGGACGGACATCATGTGGCTTTACATCGGTGTTGTCAGGGAAGGCTGCGGCAACCTGTGAACGACATGATTGGAGTGCAGACATCAAGGAGGCAAGGTAATCTGTCAACATATTACAATCAACATCAGTAATCTTCTTCGGAATGGGCGTCCCCCACATATTCGGTGGCCTACCAAAAACCACCTCGTACGGGGATAGCCCTGATCTCGAATGGGCAACCATTCTCATATAGAACAGTGCCACTGGCAGGGCGACTATCCAGTCGACCCCTTTCTCTTGACATATTTTTGCAAGGCGTGTCTTTAGTGTCTGATTATGCCTTTCTACAAGGCCTGCGGCTTCGGGATGTCGGACACAATGGAATTTCCATTGATATCCCAGCAGTAAGGAAACCTGCTTCATTAATTCGGAGGAGAATGGCTGACCGTTATCTGAATACACGACACGAGGCATGCCGTACCGTGGGAAGAATTCACGAACCAACTGCCTGGCAGTGGTCGGAGCAGTATAATCTGGGACTGGATATGCTTCGGTCCAACGGGACAGAGCACAAACAACTACGAGGACATATTTGAATCCTCGACAACGGTCCATCTGGATATAATCCATCTGGAGGACTTCAAAAGGGTGATCAGGAGGATGAAATCCACCTTGCTCGACAGGGACGCTTTTACCTGGATTGAACTGACAACAGATCATGCAAGTACGCACTTTCTGTCTTGCTGCTGCTCGTAAGTGTTTATTGCTCCAAAGATTTTGTAAACTGTCTAACATCGCTTTTTCTCCAAGATGTGCTGGACTATGTGCTGTATTAATCATGACTTGAACCATAGAGTCAGGGAGAAACCATGTAGATTTTCCCTTCGTCATCCAACCTTGATCTGTCTGGATCCCTCCTAGTTCAATCCATTTCTTTATTTCGTCTGGGGTAGCATGTGTCTGAATATCAATAACATCTAGTGCGGGATCCCTGACTGTCATGCAATTTGTCGGTCCTATTGTCTTTGTCATGTCCGTTGTCTGAGTGTGAGTCAATGCTGTATGTTTTGCTGTCTGGTCTGCCAGGTCGTTACCCTGGGAAACAGAATCTGTAACTTTGGTATGTGCTTTACACTTCATGACGGATATGCCTGAAGGCAGATGTATTGCTTCTAACAGAGCTTGAATGAGGGGACCATGTTGGATCTTGGCACTATGAGAGGTCAGAAAACCTCGTTCTTGCCATAACATGCCGAAGTCGTGTACAACTCCGAACGCATAACGGGAATCAGTGTATATGTTGACATTTCTGTCTTGGTTAGAATACAGGCTCGGGTCAGAGCAATAAGCTCTGCTGCTTGAGCGGACAGTGTGTCAATACGATGTGTTTCTTTTACTTCGGTTTCAGTGGTCACGGCATATGCGGCCACTAATTCTCCTGTACTTGTTCGCATACATGAACCATCCACATAAAGTGTCAGGTCTGGATTTGTCAATGGAACATCTGTTAAGTCTCGTCGAGGCTTTGTTACTGCATTAATGATCTCTATGCAATCATGCGGGGCTGGATCTGTCATAATTATAGGTAACAGTGTTGCGGGGTTCAGAATGCTGCAGCGTCTGATTTCTATGTGTGGCTGGAATAGCGTTAATTCGTAACCTGTTAGTCGTGCTATGGTCAAGTGCTGAGTCTGGGTTCTGTTTAACAGAACCTCTACAGAGTGTGGAACTTGTACTGTTAACTGATGTCCTAAAACAATTGAATCGCTCTGTCTTATTGCTAACGCTGTTGCTGCTACTGACTTTAAACACGCAGGGAGTGCCTGGGCTACTGAATCCAATGTACTTGAAAAATAAGCGCAAGGCTTATGTGAACCTGCTTGGTCTTGAGTGAGGACAGACAATGCTGTACCATCGCGTTCTGTAACAAAAAGTGTAAACGGTTTGCTGTAGCATGGTGTTGCTAAAACTGGTGCTTGACATAATGCTTTCTTTAACTCCTCAAAGGCTTGTGTATGTTCCTGAGTCCAAGGGAGGACAGTCGAAGTCGCTGCCTCCTGCGTCGTTAACTGGATGAGTGGTTTAGCTAGAAATGCATATTGAGGAATCCATTGTCTGCAGTACGAGGTGAGGCCTATGAAGGCCCGCACTTCCTTTTGTGTCTGGGGTCGTGGCATACTTACAATTAACTGAATGCGATCGGGAGTGAGCTGTCTCCCCACTTTGGACAGCAAGTGACCCAAGTACACAACTTGCTGAACACAGAATTGTAGCTTCGAAGGAGACACCTTGTGTCCCTTGTCGGCCAGAAAATGTAAAACTGTCAGTGATGCTTGTTCACATTCGGGCTCACTTCGTGCGGTGATCAGCAGATCATCGACGTATTGCAGTAAAGCGGTGTTAACTGGCATTTGAATACAATCTAGTTGTCTTTTCAATGCTTGACTATAGATGCTGGGGCTTTCTGTGAATCCTTGAGGTGCGCGGGAAAATTTGAAACTTCGTCCATTTAAACTGAATCCGAAGAGATATTGGCTCTCCGGATCAATGGGTACACTGAAGAAAGCGTTCTTGAGATCAATTACAGTAAAGAACGTTGCTTCTGAATCAATAGCAGTCAATAGGGAAGAGATATCGGGGACCACAGGGTACTGTGGTACAATACATTTATTCAGTTCTCGAAGATCAATCACCAGCCGATATACTGGCGGTGCATTGGGGTCAGTACGTTTAAGAATTGGAATGATGGGTGAATTACAGATATTGGAGTCGGTTTCAACGACCACTCCTTGGGCTATGAGCTCTTCAATGATTTTCAGTAAAGCCACTACAGCATCGGGTGGTAACTTGTATTGTCTGATTCGGGGTAGAACAACTCCTGTCTTGAGTGTAACACGGTATGGTGTGATATGCATACAACCTACATCAGTTGGGCCTTTTGCCCACAGGTGATCTGGTACATTTTTTAATCTGACATCGAATTCTCGCACCACATAATGACCCTTGAAATCCCTCAGAAAGAGTCTAACCCCCTCCGGGGAACAGCAGATTATAGCTCCTAGAGCCTTCAGTGTTTTAATTCCTAACAGATTTTCGGGACATGATTTTGTAAGTAACAAGTCTGTAATTCGTGATAATGGACCCACAGCCAAGGGTACTGGTTCTGATACTTCATTTACAATGGGCTGTCCTGAAAAACCAAGGGAAACATTCTGTGAGCCTGAGAGGGGTGCCCCTGGGACTTCATTATGACTTATTGTAGTGCGGCTTGCCCCTGTGTCAATTAAAAACTTTCTGTCTTTTCCCAATACTTGACTGTGTACATAAGGACCTTCTTGGTCTACAGGAATTTCAATAAGAGGCAAGCCAAATTCCCTCTCTAGGCTGTTTCATGTGTATCGTTGATACTCAGGGTAAGCAGATTGGGCATACTGGTACATCTGTTGGGAAACTTGTTGAGTCGTGGCAGTGGGCTGTGGTACTGCTACTGTCTGCGCTGTATGAGATGTGGCATGCATAGGTTGTGTGCTCTGCATGGGCTGTACATTCTGTGAGGTCTGTTGCTGGACCTGATCTTGTCTAGGTGGATGCGGTCTCTCTTTAGTTTTACCTGTTGCTATGTTATGTTTCAGGACTGGACATTCATGTACATAGTGACCTGGCTGCTTGCAATAATTGCATGTCCCTTTAACGGGACCTGCGGCGTGTCCTGTCTGGTTCGTACCCTTTCTGTTTCCGTCGGTATGGACCGACTGGGCTACTAACATTTTCATTTTCGTGTCTTTCATACGTTTTTGTTCCTGATCTTGTTCTTCTCTAATTCTATTCTGATGGTATTGTAACATTTGTAACATCTGGGATGGCGTATTTGCTTGCCATGTACTCTCAACCTTGTATACACGATTTTTGACTGCTAACAGAGAATTCTCAACTAACTTTGATACAAAGAGATGCGGGTACGACTCGCTACTTGGTTTTAGACCACTATTAATAATAAAACATTTCTCGAATCTTGAATAAAAGTCACTAGTATCTTCGTCGGGTTTCTGTTTACATGCTGAGATTGCATCCCAGTCTTCTTTTCTAGTTGCCAATAATCTTGGCAGAACCTATACTATCAAACCTGGTAATGCTTTAGTTTTGTCCCCAAGGCCTACCCCTGGGACCCGTTTGCTTTCTTCGTCTTCTATTTCTGCCCATACTATCTTTTTATCTCCCACCTCCCATTCCTTTTCCTTCAGTTTCTCGTAGATGCCCATGGGCAGCAGTACCTTTAACATTTTCATTATATCTTCATAGGTGTAATCCCCCATCAGTAACATATCTTTAAGCTCTCTGTGAAAACCTGCAGGGTCTTTATCATGGCTCGGAACTAGTTTCTTCATTTCTAACAGTTCTAACTTAGTCAGTGGCGTGTGTACATATACACGTTTCAAGAGGTGATCCGCACCCATAACTGGGTGTACTTCCCGTAAGGGGTTCTGACTTTCAATGCCACTCAGACGTTGCATGTGATACATTTTCCTTTCTGGGGGCGGAGCGGGAACATATTCAGGGCTTATGAAAGCGTTGTATCTATGTCGTTGTTCTAGAATTATTTGTATTAACTTGGTACTGAGACCTCTCCATCTATCCATGAGTAGTGCTTCTAATGTTTCATGTAAGGGACCTGGATCAGAATGTTGGTCTCTGTATTTCGTGAGGAGGTGCTGAATCATATATACACCTGCTAATTTCTGTTCGTCTGGGGAGAGGTTCAGAAATGTCTGCGCTACTGTGTCATCATTGTACATATCCGGATTCTCAGCCCATAATATGGCTGACCGGGCTAGTTCTTGTTCATCCATCGAATTGAGTATGTGGTACCCCACTCGGTCTCTGAGTCTTTTATCGGTTTCCTGGAACTGATGTTCCGCAGAATTCGGGTTTGTTAAGGCAGAGAGAAAAACTCTCTTGCTTTCCGGACGGATACCTTTCCTAAGGTAAGTTCCCTTACCTACATATGCTATAGTATCTGTAGTCTTTTCTGGTTCTTCAAGTTCTTCTTCCTCCTCGGAGGAAGCCTTTTCCTTCTCTTTTTGGTGTATTTCTATCACTGCTTTTCTAATTTTCTTGTACATGCTGGCTATGCAAGTCCCCTTGTCATGTTTTCCGTCAGCTATATTTTGACCCCACTTGTTGAGTGCATCTAATTCACTCTGATCTGTTCCAGGCCTGTCTCGTTCTCTTATTAGGCAATTTATGAAAAAACGTAGTATCTGTGCTTGAACGTCAACTTTCTGACGATCCATGGCCTCCTGAATACTGTCAGGGTCTTTCCCCGTCTGAACAAACTCATATATTCTATCTAGGCGGTCCTTCATTCCTGCATAGCACAGCAGGAAATCAGTAGCAGATCTTAACCGTAGTGATGCCAACATCATTATATCGTCTTTACCGGGTACTGGATCATATCTGCAAACTGAAAGGTTTTCTTTGAGTGCGTCAAGGCGAGGTGACTTGAACACAAAAGGATTCCGCAAATCCGCGAGCTGTAACCTGCGTGTTAACGGCGGTGTGTGTAGACCCCCGGCCGCACCCCCTGAGGCGGAAGCTTGGGCATTATCTCTCGGCGGAGTCTGTATCTGAACTTGAACTTGTCTTTTAGTAGGATCAGGTAGAAGTGGTTTCGGTAAATCAACTTTAGGTACGGGAAGTGGTGGGGGTGGTGGAGCAGGAGCATTCTGTTGTGGTACTGGCGGAATAGGATTTTGGGGCGGGTTACCACCCCCGTCCCTGTCGTTAGGCAGGGTGCGGACAGGCAGATTGGTGTAAGCAGGTGCTACATCCTCTAGATAGGAATTCAGGAATATATCTTTAGTAGTCTTATGCATTACTTTAGTCGGAACTAATGGTGGCGGCAGATTCTTTGGTATTTCTGAAATGGCTTCAGGCGATCCCTCGGCCGCGAGGTACATACCGTTTACGAGGTTATTTCGTGCGCGGTCTACTTGCTCTGATTTTACTCGGATCCCCTCGTTAACTAACTCGTTTTCTTGGGCCTTGTCTGATTCTTTAAGTCTGTCTTCTCTACGTAATTCTTTTTCAGTACGCTTATGTGATTCCTTACGCCAAAACTCTATGGCGTCTTTCTGGGATTGTCTGGCTTTCTTTTTCCATAGTACTTCCTCTACCTTCATGATGCACTCGGCATCCCATGTTCCGGTAACAGGCCATCTGTGTCTTTCGTCTAGATGTTTAGTATAGTCAGCCCATAAATCTAGATATAATATGGCATCTATGCCATGTTTGTGGTGCATAAAGTTGCCTGGAGTGTCCCTAGGGGGGATAGGAATTTCTTCCTCTAGTATCCCTTTCCTAGTTCCTATCTGCTTTAACTTGTTGAAAAACGGCATCTTGTTTACTTGGTACTGAATACTCAATCCTAACTACTTAATACTGGATACAGCTAGTTATACAAGAACACAATAATGCACATTAAAAACGGTCTCATTCATACCACGACATTAATCACATGAAAAGACATTTGAGACATAGATGACTACCCTCTATACTGGATGTACTGCTAAACAGTACAGATACACTGGTGTAACAGTGCAGAAATTCAGAATACTAGATATACTGCTAAACAGTACAGATACACTGCCTAAAAACAGTGCAGACCGGACTTGTGTACCCAAACCCGTCTAGATACGTCCCAGCAATGGTACTCACCGGGAAGCACGGAAACAGAAGGCCTCGGAAAACTCGACTGGACTCGACTCGATACTTCGGAAAACTTCGGAAAACTTCGGGAAACTGGTGGGCCTCTTGACACCTCGGACCTTGCTTCTTTCGGCTAGGCTCTGGTCGGGATCCTCCGCACTCCTCACCGCCTCGTCTGGGTACTGATCGCAGTCTTCGTCACCTCCGTGGGTCAGAGGGAGATGCAGGAAATCCTGCCGGTACGCGTAGTTTCCATCTAACTGATGGCAGGGGACAGAGCTTGCAACGCACCAACCGGCGCGTGAGGTGGGGGAGGGGTCCCTATTCGGGCGCCAAAATGACGTAAATATATAATTTACTTTCTTAATTTCTATGCCGGTAAGTACTTAATCAATAATAACTCAATCGGAAAGAAAAAACCAGAGTCCGTGGTGTTAGAGTTCTTAGGGGTTTTATTCCTCAAAAGGAATGGTCATGACCAAGATATCATGTTCTTCCCACCACAGGGGTGGAAGAAGGGATAGAAAGAGCGCGCTACATTTTATTGACAATACATAGCTTATATACTTAATTCATGTCATAAGAAGCAATGCAGTAGGCGTAACAGCTGAGAGAAGACAAGATAACAGTATCCACGTGCTACTAGTACGTAATCAGAAGGCGTGGACTAGGCGTGAACTGGAGGTGTGTGCTGAAAACGTCACAGGTAGGTGTCACAAAGGGGTGGCACTTAACAGAAATGTTGCAATGTCAGCAGAAATCGGAAGCTTGGATGCGCGCGCAGCTGCATGACGTGTGATTGACGTGAAACTGGAGGGTGCAGGGGGCTTGACATTTACACTGACGGAAAAAGACAGAAGTCTGGCATGTCAGATCAACTTGTACTTCTATCATATCTGATATCTGATGTTTGGGAACCATACTATCTGGACGGAAAGGTCTCTGGGGCAGAAGCTATTCTATACTGACTGTGAGTGCGTGCATATGCGCCTGAGTGTCTGCATGAGAAGTGTGGGGGCACGGGGCCTTCCATGGGAGCATGGTAACAGAGGCTATGAATTACTTGCACTGAGACAGGTCGGCCCTTTGGCTCTGCAGCTGAGGAGGATGTTTACTGAAGCTAGTAGGCAGGAATGTATTTTCGAGGAGCGGAACAGATAACTCGAAGGTTATAGTCAGTCTTGGCAGGCAGCAGGCTGAGCTGAGCACGGTGGGCCGCGCTGGAAGTAAGTCAGAGTTCACGGGTACAGAGGCAGCCTGGGCTGAGGCTTTCAGAGTCAGAAGCCAGAAAAGAGGCTCGATGGCAGAAATTCAGGGCCTACTTTGCCAGAGCAGAAAAACATGTAAAGTACACTACAAAAAGACGGTGGCATAGCATACTTAGGAACGGACTATTCAACCCGTTCAGGGTGGATCTGAAAGAGGACATGTTGACGTTGGACGCAAATGTATTTGCGTCTTCATAGCTGGCACAGGAGGGAAGTTACATGCACTTTAAGCTGGTACATGGAGACGGTGGGGTACGCGCTAGGGAACACAACCTGGACCATAAAATTTATATTTCCTCACATCAAAGGGCGCCAGACCTATAACTGGGGTAGCTCCAGAGCAGGAAACCAGTTGTATCCTGGAGTCGAGAGACACCGAGACAAACTCATCCTTGGAGGCCTGCTGGCGCTGCCGCAGCTCCTCTTCGTGAACCATCTTTGAAGGCCTGCTGGCGCTGCCGCGGCTCATCCTCGTGAACCATCTTTGAAGGCCTGCTGGCGCTGCCGCGGCTCATCCTCGTGAACCATCTTTGAAGGCCTGCTGGCGCTGCCGCGGCCCATCCTCATGAACCACCCTTGAAGGCCTGCTGGCGCTGCCGCGGCTCATCCTCGTGAACCATCTTTGTAGGCCTGCTGGCGCTGGCGCTGCCGCGGCCCCTCTTCGTAAACCATCCTTGAAGGCCTGCTGGCGCTGCCGCAGCCCCTACTTGCGAACCCTCCAGCTCGAGGATTGAGAGCTATACACCAGCTACCCCTGTACCGGACCGGTACTGAGACTGTCCCGCTACCCCCTTTCCCCAGAGACTAGAATTGAAGGGATCATCGTATCCTGGTCCTGCTGTATCGTCACATTTAACCTGCCTAAGAATACCGATAAAAGTGTACAGAACCTATCTTTGTGTGGCGTCCATCTGTGGGGGGGTGGTTGCTCGTCCGTACGATCTAAGGAGAGGGCCCTCGCCAGGAGGCCTCTCCCCCTTGCTCGGCCGACCCTCAGGGTCCCCGTCTAACAGACACCATTTTTATCCAGACAGGAAAATTAGACTGAAAAGACGCACAAGACTCTGGGTGCAGCAGAAGCAGCCAAGACTTATGCTGTTTTTTTACAAAATGGGGGAAACACACAATTCTTCCCTTTGTTGGACATTTCTTTACCCTTCCCTCCCCTGCTTCACCCATCGCCCCCCAACCAACCACATGCATTTATCTATCACGTGCAGAAGAATCTGTTCCTTGTGGCAACTCCCCAGTCAATGGCGTCAAACTGGTAATTGCACATTACTGGGATAAATCTACCACAAAACCATTACGTGAGATTTTTCTGCCACCCCAGTACTGTGCAACTTCTAACAAGAGACTATGAGAGGTCTTGGACCGGTCCTGTGACCTGGAGGGTCACACCAAGTGTGCCCTTATTTAAGGCAGAGGACTGTCATGGGTTTACCAGCTAGAGCGGTGGTGGCAATGCACCCTGTTGTAAGGATCAATAGCCTGATGAGATCTTTGCATCATGGTCAGTGTAGTGGCTTCCTACTGACACACCCATGTAATGCTCCATTTCTATGCCTGTGCCCAGACTTTGCACTAACATCATGTGCGTGTTTAGGGTGTTGGTGTGCGTAGCATAAAAGCAATGTGAGAGTGCGACAGTAAACTGCATCTCCTGCCTGCCAGTTGTGTATACAAGTGGGACCATCTATCCCTCTTTTAAACCCTAGTTCAAAGTCCTCTGTTACCAAGGAATAAAGTGCCCCACAAAGTACTCAGGTGCCTGCTGTGACACCAGGGATGGTGTCAGCCTATCTAAGTTGAGGGGACATAACCTGCAGGCTGAATTACTTAATGGAGAAGCTGTGTATCTGTCCTGAAGAGCCTAGAAGTCTGCCTAGAAGCCTGCCTGTCTGGTAAGAAAGGGAAGGGAGTTTGACTATCCAGCAGGAGGACAAGGCTGTCCTGGAAGAAGCAAGGTCGGACACATCCTCGTTATCTGTAGGGCGGGCCGGAAAGCCATCCAGCAGGACCAGCTAGTCTGAGGGTCTTCCCTCCCCTCGCCCCGCCAAGACTCTCCCAACAGTTTAAGGCAGAAAATAGAACTCTACGACAACGTAATTGTTGAGACCCAGTTGGACGATTAGGTGCTGCCAAAAGCCCGTTCAAGGTTGCATTTGCCAAATTCCTAACACAACAGGGTCAGAATCTACTGACTTCCTGGAGAGCATGTGTTGGGCTTTTAGCTGCTGAATTTCTGACTACTCTGTATCGGATGCCCATGAGGGACTACAACTACTCCAGTGTCGAACACCCTGTCTGCGGTTATGCCTGTGGTCCAGTGGCCACAGTGTGGGCTCAATTGCTGATGGTCGGGCCTCCAGAGGAGCTGCACTTAATGACAGGCCAAGTGTGACTGCTACCTTGGGACTGCTGATCTTCAGGCAAAGGCAAAGAAAAGACAGAGTAGGTGCCCTACTGTATGCAACCTTACATCCAGGACAAAAGCTCTCCACAAAAGCCTTCTGGTGGGTCACTGCTCTCTCGAGTGTTCAGGCGTGCCATTCAAGTGCCGGGAAACAGGAAAGAGACCTAGACAAGACTGACTCATCCTGTGGAAGGATAAGACGCTTACGACAGAGCATATACGCATTGGGGTGACTGAAGTGACAGAACGGCACCTATACTATATTCGTGATACTCCTAAATGCCCCATAGAGCGGAAGAGGGTATCAGAACTGGACGCACCTATCTGCAGCACATGGTAGTCTGGCATGCCTGCACCATCCTTTCACCCAGACTGTCCATAAAGTTGATTTTAGAGCTGCTACGCACATAGCAGGGGGAATCTCAGACCATTCGCTGGTGGCGGTGCAACTCGATGGTCCGGTTGTGGGCTTCATCCTACCCCCAAGCAGATGCATGATATTTAAAAGACAAGACGTTCAAAGCTCGTATGAGAGATAGAGCAGAATTCTATTTTAAGGAGAACGGGCGGCCTGTTGAATCAGCTTGCGTACTATAGGGTGAATTCAAGGCAGTGATTCGAGGCCAGACACAAGCCTTGATTGGGAGAATGTCGAAGGAACGTAAATTGAAGTGCGAGTCTCAGGACAAGGAATGTGCTTTCCTGGAGGTTCGCTTGGCAAGTGGGGAATCAGTTTCTCTCCCATTACACCATCAACTGAAGCAGCACACATTAAGAGCAGTAATGGAAAATAGCGGGCACTCATGCGCTGGCTACCCAACATTGTTTCTATGATGACGGTGATAAAGCCAATGAGTTGCTTACATGGTTAGAGAGACAAGACAAAGGACGGAACTGGATCCTTGAGGACACAGACAACAAGGGGACGGAAATACTGGGAGAGACTTCCTGAAAGAACTGACCCTGCCAATGCTAACAAATAAGGACCTGGACGCACTAGACCAAGACCTGACAGTAGACTAAATAAATTAGACAATAGGAACCTTGCAAACAGGGCAAGCGACTGGACCTGATGAGCTCCCATTAGAATTATGTAAAAGCATGATGGATAAAATCAGGGAGTACCTCCAGAGTATATGAAAATAAGGGTGTCTCCCAGAGGACCAAAGAACGTCTGAGGTGGTGGTCATCCCAAAAAGGACGAACCGGCAACTGAGTGTGGGTCTTATAGACTTATCTCCCCGCTTAATATTGAGACTAAGGTACTTGCGAACGCCCTGGCGATCTGCCTGCGGACAGTAATTGCAACAGTGGTTCATCCTGATCAATTGGGCTTTATATCACACCAGGGAACGCACTTAAATCTCCGACACCTTAATGGAGTACCATATGTAATAGGAGATTCCTTTGCTGAACCAGTGGCGCTGCTATTAAGCTCTTGTATGTGGCCCCTCTAGCGCACATGTGTGTCAATAATACAGTCTACTGAGTCTTTTCCATCCGACAGGGATGTTCCTTGTCTCCTATGCTCTTCACACATGTTTGGGTTCACCAGGACCTCTCATATGGGGTATTCCTGTTGATCAGGATATAATATCAACTGGAAGAAGTCCTTAATATTCCTGCTGGTGGCAGGGACCCTGTAGCTGCACTCTAGGTACACAGTTCGGGGGGCACTACATGGCTTTAAATGTTTGGTTGTGTTCATTACAAGAGAGCACAGGCAGGAACATACTCCCGAAATTAGACCGTCTTCGCTGGGATGCCCCACACTTGCGGACGCTCCCGCTCTCCTTACTGGGCCAGGTGGCCCTATTTAAAGTGATGACCCTCCACGGTCTCCTGTACATTGTGCAAAAAATGTGCTTTAAGATCCCACCAGACATTTTTTTTCAAAAGGTGGTCTGAGAACTTCAGCTTCTGTTGTGGGATGGTGGCACGTCACGCTGAGTAAGTTGCAGAGGGGAGTTTGTTAAGATGGACTGGCAGTCCGGAGTATTTACAAGTATTACTGGGCCACGCAGCTGGTAGCAGTCAACAACTGGGTTTATTGTGGACTGTGAGGATCCTGCTTACTTGGTAGATAGATTGGCCATGGGCAAGAGAGGTTACACCACCCCGGTGCTGTATCGAAGAAAGTATGAGTGCACCCTGCCTACTCATACCCAAACATTGGTAAGGGTGAGGAAAGAGCCTACCAAGTATTTAGGCTGGGAAGGTAAGCTGACTGAAATTACTCCACTGTATGATGGTGATCTCTTAAGTGCAGTGGGAGGATTGCAGGGCTTCACAAAATGGGGATTGATTAGCTTATAACGGCCGGGCGATGTGTGGGGGGACAGGCACTTGTGTCCTTCACGATCCTACAACAAAAGTATAAATTAGGTGACTAAAAACAGTTCTGACATTTACAGGTGGATCACGTTCTGCAAAGTCACATCCGGGAGGGGGGGCAGTTGCCTGATGCATTCCTACTGGAGGACCTGCTGCTAACTAATCCCGGACCGAAAAATCAATCTCAACCATGTATAGGAAGTTGATCTACAATTCCCTGGATCCCTTGGGGATGCTGAGGGATATGTGGGAGAGGGATCTAGGCACGCTTGGCGATGGCGATTGGGTGGGGGCCATTCAGGATGCTAGGGAGGTGGCATTTAGAACTCATTTTTGTCTAATTTAACTACAGATACTGATACTGCCAAATCAATGACCCTGTTTACATTAAAGGGCAGCTTGAACTCAGAGCTCAACAACAGACTCTATTGAATAAATCACCAGCACACTGCTTATCTTGCCAAGACACAGGTACTTTGTAAAACTCTTTTTATTGAACTAGTGCTCAATCGAAAGTGTTTGACACCGAAAATACAGTGCACATTAGTGAGAGTGATTAGACCAAAAACACAAAGTCTGAAAATATAGAGTGAGTAACATAGCTTGGCTTGTCCTGACACTCCCTGGCCAAATCCCACTACATAAAACTAGATTGCCCTTTATCGAAGGCAGGTAGTCCTCCCAAGGTTCTGGAGGTCGCTGGCTGCAAGACGACTTACCTTTTGGTTCAGGATCATCCAGGGATGCAGACAGGCCAGTAGGACTGGGACCAAGGCAATAGTTCTCTACAGATCCTCACCAGCAGAGAAGGCTGCAGTGCCCTTAGGTCGCCAAGAACTGAAATTCAGGGTCTGGGGATGCCACCTAAAATCCTGATTTAAGGTTGTTACAAGGCAGTGACAGGTAGAGGCTAATGGGCCCCTATCCTGGGGTGTCTATACCCTCTATTATGCCCACCTCCTGGGACCCATCATCTTCAAGATGGTGGGCACTACAAAGTGTACTTCACCTCGCCTCCAGCACTTGAGGGGTGGAGTTGACAGAGGGGGCGCGGGGCGCACCTCCTGTTCTATCTAAGGTTTCCCACCTGTCCTTGCACCTAAAAGGGGGTGAGGACAGAAAGATCGCTTGCTCCCTCTAACAGAAGAGGCTGGGGTGGCATTACCAAGGCGGCAAGGCCTTTGAAAATCCCTGCCACAGATAGCTCTTCCTGACCAGGGGGGGATGTGAACACCTCCACCCAGGAAAGGCATTGTTATCAACCTCAAAGTGCGCAGGCACTCTACATATGAGGCCAGAACACTCTGGTGGTAGCAGGCTGGCTCAGGCCAGTCGGTGACCACACTAAGGATTGGTAGATCTTAGGGGACCCCTCTAAGGGGCACTCTGTGTGCAATTTTTAATAAATCGGACACTGCAATCAATGCAGGTTTAATATGCCGAGATGTTTGGTATTAATTATCCCATATTTCAGAGAAACCTTCATGAGGCTGGGGAACTCGTAATGACAAGTGTCCAGCCAATGTACTTACCATAGAGCTTCCCTGGTCACTTGCAATATCCAGGAATCGACAAGGATATTGCTGGGGCATATCTGCTCATGCAGATATGCCCTCACAGGAGATATCCCTAAAGCAGCGTGCACTATAAGGCCTGCTCGAGGGGTGTCTTACCTATATCTCAGACAGTCCTTACGGGCATCGCATACAGGGATGAGTGCCATGTCGACTCTTCAGTTTTGTCTGCACCAAGACACACAGCTACGGAGGCAGTATGTATGTATGTATGTGCTTGGTGAGGGGTCCCTTAGGGTGGCATAATTTGTGCTGCAGCCTTTAGAGACCCTCTTCAACAACAAGGCCCTTGGTACCAGAGGTATCTTTTACAAGGGACTTATATGTAAACTAATGGGGTGACAACCGTGGAAACGACTGGTACACTTAAGGGAAGGAGATCGGGCTCAGGGGACCTGGTTGGCAGGGACCCTGTGCACTTCCAGTCAACGCGATATGATTTTCCAGGTAAAAAGTGAATGCTAACCATGTCCAAAAGAGACACTTTCCTACATTGAGACATTTTTCCTAGGACAGCGGAAACTCTACAGCAGGTCTTGCTCACAGTCCTTATACTGTGACTGCCACTACTGAACATTAATCTTGAATTGTTAAAGCAGGGCCAGGATCTGGACAGGAGCCAATGAACAGGAGGGCAACTCACCAGATAATAGAAGTCTTCTGTCTTCACACTCACTTAGAGAGAACAATGGAGTTGCTTGGCATTTATCTACCCTTAGCTAAGCCACGTGATAAAGGCAGTAGATCAGGATGATTCTCATCGATCAGAAGTAGCTCTCACTATCGAAAAGGTGAAGACCCCGCTTTCACACAAACGCAGACTTGCGGTTAGGCTCTACCTGGACATGAAGTAAACTATTAATTTATGTATCTGTAGGATTAGATTGCATTGCAAGTTAATTCTTATGTCACTATTTTCCGCACACAACATACAACATAGATTCCTCACATGCATACTTTCATGAAGGTAGAATCCCTAAAATGAATTGGGGCAGACTGAATTTGAATTTACTTGCGGAACAGTGGATTTTGAAAGTGATTCTATGAGAATAAATATGCTTAAACTGGAATACAAGTGGATTTGCTTCCAAAGGAAGGAGACATTGATGCACTTTTACGGGTACAAGCTGTGGAGCAGGAGACACAGACCTGATTTAGTCTGCCGCTATATAAACAACTCTAGCCACACACATCTACCTTCTGGCACGCGATGAGTGGATTTCATAAATATTACAATAATGATTGAAAAATACCCGTTATGCATAGACATGGTTTGCTATGTAACATCTGGACTTCTGTAAACCTAAACAAACACCAGTAATCAGACACTAGGGACATCACCTCAAGCTCCTAAGATGTTCATTTTGTTTGGTATCTTGTTTTTGGGAGGTGAGGTTTTAGGATCAGCTATTTTTGGGTGTGTCTGGGGGTGGGGTGTGTCAGTTAGCCCCTGTGGTAGACGATGGGATAGAGCGATGGGATAGAGGATAAGGAGTGCCATGCCATCCCTTCATATATTTCTCCCCTCTATATTCACAGTCCCCTTTTACCAGTTGTCCGCTTTGCTGTCATCAAGAATTGGAGAGAGGAGAATCGGCAGGCGGCCCCTTTAAGCCAGAGCTGAGGACGGACATCAGAGGATACACACTTGTAGAAGGCAGGACGGAGAGCGCGTCACGTTGGTCAGTAGTTGGTCCAGCTACACGCGGCATGGGAACGCGAGGCGGAGAAACCAGCGGGGGAAGACCGGAAAGACAGAGAAGGACTAACAGCCTTACGAGGGAGAGAACCGGAGCCGAGGTGAGGTCACAGCTTGTCGGCGAGCAAAACACCCGAACCTGGCAGAGGAGGAAAAGCCGAACCAGAAGACCAGACCTCACTGAAGGACATGGAGTCACCACGCCATGGCCCCGGAGGGTCGAGGCTCTTCCAGGTGCGTGGGCGTCTATGGGGCTTTTGGAAAGGGGCTGAGTCAGAGAGGGACGGGAGGGGAGGCTGAGGGGTGAAAGGGACCCAGGGAAAAGGAAATAAGTGAGATGGAAACAAAGACAAGAGCAGAAATCATTGGCTACTCTTTTTCTTTTGGTTGCTCCAACCTCTACCCCCTCCCTTCACATTTATGAATAGCTATTATTTATCCCTCACATCCTCCCTTGATTAAACCATAAAGCAAAAACACTTACCTGAGTCTTTTCCTTCTGTCCGAGGGACGACGGAGGCCGAGGCTCACCAAAGGGACTGAAGAGGAAGACCCTGTGGGAATGAAGAATAAAACAGAGACAATCAGTCATATTGATTTCCTGTAATACTAATAAAAAGTGCATACCAAGAAATTATTCAATGCAGTGTGCTCCTTCTTGACCGACTCTTCTACAACGGGGAGCTACATACTTTCCCTACAGGGAATGGGAGACAGAAACACAGAGACCAACAGACACAGACAGACACACACGGAAAAGCATAGTAGGAAAACGCTATATACAGTTCTTATATGCTTGCATATGTACATTGATTTAGAAAGATGGTGGAACTATTTATTCTGTTCAATGTGCTTATTTTGCTAATTACTTTTATCTGCTTCTATTATCATTGCAGTTCGGGCTGGACTGTTTCCATAAGGCACAGGGTCAAGGCTGATTTGCGTATGGCCAGGTCTAAACTGGGGTGGCACGGTGAGCAAAATAATGATGGATTTACCCAGATCTCTTGACTGGGGGTGAATGTTTTGATTTGTTCTGCATTTCTATACAAGAATTACGATGGTTCAATTAATAATGAAAATGCTAATGATATGTTATTTTAATTTGATATCACACACAAATTACTCCTAAGCAGAAACTACTTTAAGGAGAAATTTAGGATTGGTATGTAGAACCACTCAATCTTTGTGAAGTTGAAAGAAAGGCTCTTGTATAGTTAATGCCTGAAGTTCATAAACTCTCCTTAGTGAGTTTATCGTTATGAGGAAAGCAACTTTCCATGATAGGAATTGTAACGGACATTTGTGCATTGGTTCAAAAGGCGGGCCCATTAGCCTTGTAAGAACTATGTTTAAGTTCCACTCTGGAGCAGGGGGAATACCTGCCGGTCCCAACCAACGGGAGAGACGAGAAACAAATAATAAGGCTCCCCGCACGAGACCGGATGATCAAAGGTCTCTACCAACGGGGAAGCCCAAACAAGACACAAAGATCTCCCCCGTACGAGACAGCAGCCTGCCAGTCCGAGCCAACGGGAGAGACAAACTCACACAGCCGAGTGTGTTCTCGGGGGAGATTCAGTACTCCTCCGCTAGTGACGAGAAGGCCCTCTCGCTAACAGGGAGGCTGAATTTGGAAAGTAAACGGAATCCCCCACGGAATCCAGAGATTGCGGAGACCCCCTCTACCACACTCTTACCGATACCAGGAGGACTGCTGAGGAACGAAGAGCACCAACCGGGATTCTTCATAGAATTATCGGCAAAAGTGGGGATATCCGGATTGCCTTTGTTTCCTTCATTGCGTGATGCGTCAGTGCGCGTACAACGTGTGTACCGGAGCATGCTGGGAATTGAAGCCTATGGGTATTTTCTGGGTGTAGCACGTAAACAAACAGCGCATAACCGGGAAGCCTTAAATCCCGAAAGTACATCCCCGTCTCGGGAGGCGCTGACTGACAGACGGTTTCTCCGGATGTAACCTGTGGAACCTTGACACCAAACGGGGAGCATGAACAGCTACGGCAGGCTCCCAGTAATCTTCCTCGGGTCCGTAACCCTTCCAGGATATCAGATAATGTAGTCTCCCTCTCACTCTCTTGGCATCAAGTATCCCCTGAACCTCATACTCCTGTTCCTGCAGTACCCATATGGGCACTGGGGTGCGTTTGACCGGACAAAGGGATGGTTTCAAGAGAGAGACATGAAACACGGGGTGCATCTTGAAATGAGATGGAAGGTGCAGTTTAACAGCCTCCGGATTAATCTGTTTAACCACCTGATAAAGGCCTATGAATTTAGGATTTAACACAATGTGTTTTTTTAATCAGATGGGCTTTGTTGACAGCCAAACCAATTCCCCCTTTTTAAACTTAGGACAGGGTCTGCGATGTTTATCCGCTTGTTTTTTGTACTGTTGTTTGGCTTGAAGCAGGTGTAGCGACTAGCGTCTTGAGTACATGTAGTAACCTCTCTTGGAGTTACGGCAACCTGGCATTGGTACTCGGGAGGAGAAAAGGATGAAACCTAGGGTGAAACCCATACGAACTAAAGAATGGTGTGTGTTGGGTGGAGGAGTGTTTTGCACGGTTATATGCGATTTCTGCCACCCACAACCAGTCAACCCATGTATCTGTATCTGTAACATCGTAAAAACTGTTTGAGTGTCTGGTTTAGCCTCTCTGTTTGACCGTCTGTTTGGGGGTGAAAACTTGTGGAGAGTGAGGGGGATATCTGTAATTCTGTACACCATGTCTTCCAAAAGCGTGCTGTAAACTGCGCTCCTCTGTCTGATACTATGACCCTTGGGAGCCCATGTAGACAGATTACGTTGACTAAGAGGAGGTATGCCAACTGCCCGGCCGTGGGAACCTGGTTACCGGCGAAGAAATGTCACATCTTGGTGAGGTAGTCTATGACAACTATGGAGGTTTTTCCTTGGTCTTTTAGTAACCCTACTATAAAATCAACAGAGAATCTCTCCCACGGAACTTCTGGTGTGGGCATGGGCTGTAACAGACCCTGGGGTTGTGATTGGTCTGTCTTCATCTGGGCACAAGTAGCACACTCCCTTACCCATTGATGAATATCCGGGCGGATGGATGGCCACCAGAATTGTCTTAACACCTTTTCCAAGGTTTTCTCATTCCCCATGTGGCCCGCACAAGGAGAATCGTGACACCATGAAAACACTGTCTTTCGGAGGGCTTTGTTGGGTACCAGCACTTGAGAACCCTTCATCGGTATCCCCTGTCGCATCTTCCATTCTTTATGATGTCTGATCCATGTTTCCAGCGACAGGTCTGCCCCCCGCTCTGAGGCTCTGTAGAAATGTTCTAGTTTGTATAACACACAATACCTTACTGGGTTCGATTATGGCTCTTTCTGATGTAACAGCATGCATGGTTGGGTTTTCTTGTCGTGTCAGAGCGTCCGCTTTCCTATTGCTTACTCCAGGTCGAAATGTCACTATGGAGTGGAATTCCTTGAAGAATTGCATCCATCGGAGTTGCCGAGAGGTGAGATGGCGAGCGGCTCGCATGAATTGCAGGTTGCGGTTGTCAGAATAAACTGTTACCTGGTGTTTTGCTCCCATCAGCCAGTGTCTCCACTCTGTGAAGGCATCTTTAATGACCAAGAGTTCCTTCTCGGCTATTGTGTAATTTTGTTCAGCCGTGTTTAGCTTCCGGGACATGAAGGCGATGGGATGAAGGTGTCCGGTGTTTTCTTGTCTCTGTGACAGGACTGCTCCTAGCGCAACTTCGGAGGCATCGGCCTCAACTATGAAGGGCAGTTTGGGGTTGGCGTGTGTGAGCACCGGAGCAGAGGAGAACGCTTTCTTCAGTAGATCAAAGGCTTTCTGTGTCTCTTCTGTCCATACAAACAAGGTCTTTTTTCTGGTGAGCCGGGTCAATGGTGCCACCAACTCAGAGAATCCCCGGATAAACCTCCTATAGAAGTTGGCAAACCCGAGGAGGCTTTGTATGTCCTTGACATTGCATGAGCGAGGCCAATCCGTTACCGCCTTCACCTTTCTTTCAGCCATTACTTGACCCGACGGGGTGAGCATAACCCCCAGAAACTCCACTGTGGTCACATGAAATTCACACTTCGTGATCTTGCAGAAAAGCTGGTTGCTTTGCAAAGCCTTGAGCACCAGACACACATGTAGGACATGTTCTTCTTCCGTGGCTGAATATATCAAAATATCGTCAATATAGACGACTACGAAGTGATCCAGGTATTCTCTGAGCAGTTCATTTAAAAAAAACTGAAACGCTGCCGGGGCGTTACAGAGCCCGAATGGCATCACCATATATTCAAAGAGCCAGTACCGTGTCTTGAAGGAGGTCTTCCACTCATCACCTTGTCGTATCCGGACAAGGTGATAGGCTCCTCTGAGGTCTAACTTGGTGTATATACCCGCCGCAAATACTTGTTCCAGTAGTACCGGGATCAACGGCAGTGGGTATTGGTTTTTTACTGTGATGTTATTAAGCACCCTGTAGTCTATGCAACATCTCAATTCTCCATTAGCTTTAGGGATAAAAAAAGAGGTGACGCTACAGGGGATCTTGAAGGACGGATGAATCCGATAGCTAGGTATTTATCCAAATAGCATCGTAGGAATTCGTTTTCTGGCACCGTAAGGGCGATGTGCTGCCTCGAGGCCAATGTCTTAGAGGGAGTTGGAAGATTTTGAGTGCAGTGCTCCTGACAATACAAGGATGTAAATTGCAAGGTTTTGTTAGACCAGTTTATGAGAGGCTCATGCTTAAGTAGCCACGGGAGACCCAATATCACTCCGTACTGCGGAGCTTCAATGATGTTAAACGACAGCCACTCTCTCTGGTAACTGTCATACTCAAGTTCATATTCTGGGGTATTATGTGTGATAGGTCCTGATTCTAGCTCCTTTCCATCGACCGCATACACCACTTCAGGCTGACTCTTGCATAAGAGCTGCGCTCCCAGGCGCTGGGCTTCTTGGTGGTCCATGAAAAAGCCTGTGGTGCCTGAATCCACCATGGCTCATATGGTTCTTGGTCCATACTGATGGTCATCCCTATAAAGAAATGATCTGTCTCCTGTACCCTAACAAGGGTTATAGAAGGGATGATAATAGTGCTTGAGGTGTTCCCTTCTCTTGTCCTCAAGCTTTGGAGTTTTTTGCCCCCTTGTCGGCAGTTACAGCGGTCGCTTGGCTATTCCTAGGTCTGCCGAATTTTGGTTTCACGGGGCACTCCTGGAGTAAATGGCCCTTTCTCCCACAATAAAGACACAACCCTTGTTTGCGGCGATGATCCCTCTCGCTTAGTGTTAAAGAGGCCCTTACTGCCCCTATTTCCGAAGGTTCTGCAACGGAAGATGTCCTTTCCCCTAGGGTCGGGCGTTCATACGGCTGAGTATGGTGTTCTTTTCTCTTGTGGTCTCCTTTCCTCTCCTTAATCTGATGGTCTAAGCGCAGAGTAAGTTAAATGAGCGCAGAACAAGTGCTGGGTTGTGGGTCGATGTGAGCCAAAACATCTTTTAATTCTTCAGTGACTCCTTGGTAGAATATGGCAGATTGCTTTGCTTCCGGCCAATCGGTATCTGCTACTAAACGGCGGAACCTTCTGAGGTATGTGACTAAGTCTGTTGATCCCTATCTAAGTTCGAGCAGGTCTCTGTCGGCCGAAAACGTCTCTGCTCTGCTATCAAATGTTTTCTCAAACTCGATATGAAAATTTCCCAATCGGGGACCGCCCACTGAGCGGCCTCGCCACCCAAATCCGAAATAAAAAATGCTACCTTGGCCTGGTTTGTGGCGAACATCTTAGGTTTTCAGGTAAAGTGCAGCAACACCTGTGTCATAAACACTTGTAGCTTTTTTATGTCACCATAATATCGTTCAGGCGGAGCCAGTGGTATGTGTGGAGGTATTTCCACTACCACAGATGTAGGAGGTGGGAGTCCTACCATATCGGAGGGGTTTCTTTGTATTCTATCAACCCTGTTCTGTGGATGTGCTGTCTCTAATCGTGATGCGGCTAATTCCTGTCTAGAAGCCGCCAGCTCAGTTTGTACCAACGCCAATACCGCCATGACATCCTCCAAAGTTGCCATTAGTAACCCTCAGCACAATCAAGAAGAAAGAGAGATCGTGGACTAATTATTCTGTCGGGCTCCTCCGTCCAGAATCTTCGGGATTGTGCTGATGCTCAATTGGGGACCGCCTCTCAACGGCCCCAAAGTCTGCGATGGATATGTACAGACTGTTAGGATAGTTAAGCGAGGGAAGGAAAGGATGGGGACAGCAGGGAGGGAGACCTGTGTAAGACAAAAACAAAGGAACACCTGATGAGTAAACGTAGGTTTTCCCTGTCTGTACTTATACCCCTTGCTTTCCCCTACTATGACACATATACTACGATACTGCCTACCTGTAAAGGAAAATACGGAATCTTTTGATGCCAGAAGAGAGTAGGGTGCATACAGGGTTCTTACATGCTCTGATGGGGAACAAAAAGGATGCACATAAGACACAGGTTCTAACCGTTATAACTATCTTGCAATCGTACGTACTCGCTACCTACCCAGAAGTATCTTTGAGGGTTCTGTTGTGAGATAGTCTTGACATGTATTGCACCCCAGTTTCTGCCTCTCTCCTGGGAATATATATATAGAAATAACAACAAATATTAACCATAGAGGGCTATATTCAGCATTGGAGATCTTCAATTATGACCAATACCAGCAGTTCAGGTTTCAGATTAGGGAACAAGCACTATGCAACCGTTTCCGTAAGAGAAGTCTTTAAAGTACTGCTAAAAGTATTGTTTTCAAACTGTGCTGATAAGAAATCCAGGATCCACAAACACTAGAAACAAATAATAAGGCTCCCCGCACGAGACCGGAGGAACAAATGTCTCACCCAACGGGGAAGAACAAACAAGATACGGAAATTTCCCCCGCACGAGACGGCAGCCTGCCGGTCCCAACCAACGGAAGAGAAGAGAAACAAATAATAAGGCTCCATGCACGAGACCGGAGGATCAAAGGTCTCTACCAACGGGGAAGCCCAAAAAAGACACAGAGATCTCCCCCGCACGAGACGGCAGCCTGCCATTACCAGCAAACGGGAGAGACGAACTCACTCAGCCGAGTGTGTTCTCGGGGGAGATTCAGTCCTCCTCCACTAGTGACGAGATGGCCATCTTGCTTACAGGGAGGCTGAATCAATGCAACAGTACTTGGAAAGTAAACGGAATCCCCCACGGAATCCAGAGTTTGGGGATAACCACTCTACCACACTCTTACCGATACCAGGAGGACTGCTGAGGAATGAAGAGCACCAACCAGGATTCTTCATAGAATTATCGGCAAAAGCGGGGATATCCGGATTGCCTTTGTTTCCTTCGTAGCGTGACGCATCAGTGCGCGTACAACGTGTGTACCAGAGCATGCTGGGAATTGAAGTCTATGGGTATTTTCTGGGTGTAGCGCGTAAACAGTCAGCGCATAACCGGAAAGCCTTAAATCCTGACAGTTCCAGGTAGTTGATGTGGAGACGTTTGTGTTTGTCCGACCGCAGCCCCTGGACTTTGTAATGTTGAAGATCGGCACCCCAACCGGTTACTGTGGAATCGGGTCTATGAAATGCCGCCCTTTTGCTAAGTTTTGAGGGTTCCACCACTGCAGCGAGCGATGGTTGCCGCTGTCTACCAACACTAGATCGGGGTCTTAAATTGCGAGGCTCATTAATATTAATCAGTCTCCCGCAATTTGTGAGCCCATTGGGAATGCCAGCCCTACCAGGGATGGTGGCCTGCTGAGCTCAGCAGACCACCATGTCTGGGACTGCTTTTAAATAAAGCAGCTTTTTTTTTCTTGCTTTTTTTTAAATGCAGCTCGTTTTTCTTAAAGGAAATCGGGATGCATTTAAAAAAAATGGAACGTTTTTGTTTCATTCTTTAAGGGCAGGCAGTGGTCCCTGGGACCACTGCCTGGCATTAAAAAATACTTTTAGACACAGTCACAAAGTGGAAGGGGTACCCTGGGGACCCCTTCGAAATTGTGACTGCATTACCACCCTCTTGAAGAGGGTGGTCATTTGCAAGTGTTTTGCGACCGCAATTGTGGTCACAAAACATTCACACATAGCATTGCGGACGCAATTAGAAAGGGAATGCCCCTATCTAATTGCGACTCGCAATTCCTAAATAGCGGGTCGCAAATAAACTGCGACTCACTATTTTGGAATTGTACATTGCGAGCAGCGATTTTCCATGTGCAAACAGGTTTGCAAACCCATTTGCGCATGCAAAATCACATCGTACATCAGGCCCCCTGTGATTGATTCCACTGACTCGCTAGACATTGTTGCAGAGGACACCTGTGAAGCCTTGCTTGAGGTACGATTGCAACGCAGGATGCCATCATTCCCAGCAGATGCATGAAGACTTTGGCTGGTAATGATTGGTTGAGTTGAAATTGTAATAGTGTGGCCTGGATATTGTGAATCCTGGCTATATTGGGAGTGGCTAGAGCATTGAGGGTTTTGATGGAAGCTCCCAGATAAGATTGCACTTGTGCCAGACACAGGTGAGATTTTTGTGCAATAATTGTAAAACCCAACTGGTGAAGTAGATGTCTGATTGTGTAGTGTCTTTGGTGAGAAAGAGGATGACCTGGGTGTCGTGGCCGTTGGATACTATACTGAGTCCGTGCTGTTTGACGATGGTGACGAGGAGGGCCATGTAGATGTTGAAGAGCGTGTGGCAGAGAGACAATCCTTGTGGTACTCCGCAGTTGATTTCTGTGGGTTTGGAGAGGAAGGGTGGCAGTCTGATTCTTTGGGTTCTGCCGATGAGGAAGGAGTGGATCCAGTCAAGGGCGGTTCCCTGTATGCCGGCGTCGTGGAGTCTGCCGGTGAGTGTGCGGTGGGAGACGGCGTTGAATGCCGCAGAGAGATCGAGTAGGATCAGAGCTGCAGTGTGCCCTTGGTCGAGCAGGGTGTGGATGTTGTCTTTGGCAGCGAGGAGAGCGGTCTCGGTGCTGTGGTTTCTGCGGAATCTGGTTTGGGAGGGGTCGAGATGGAGTTTTCTTCGATTAATTTTGTTAGCTGGGCATGGACGATCTTCTCTGTGACTTTGGTCACGAAGGGGAGGAGGGAGATGGGTCGGTAGTTCTTGAGGTCGGTGGGGGCGCTAAGGGCTTCTTGAGCAGGGGCCTGCCTTTGGAATTGTTTCCTGTATATCCTCCTCTGTAGAAACCTCTAGAAGAAATGGATTGGATGTTACCTTTGTAAGAGGAAGCATTTGAGTCTGAGGATGTTGTTTTGGACCCTACTATGTAAAACGAGCGGTGAAAGGAGCCTCTATTGGATGGGGACTGGAGTGCTCCAATGGATTTTGCTACTTCATTGTCCTTTGTCTTCTTTTCTAAGGCTTGGTCAACTACAGGACCAAACAGGTGTTCTTTGTCAAAGGGAGTGTTCAAAATGGACTGCTGAACCTCAGGCTTAAACCTTGAGATCCTAAGCCTTGCACGCCTTCTAAGGAGAATGCTGGTATTGATCTCCCTAGCTGCGGTGTCTGCTGCGTCTAAAGCACATCTCATTGAGGAGTTAGAAATGAGTTTCCCCTCTTCAACTAACTGCTGTGCCTTAGTTTTGTGTTCGCCTAGGAGATATTGGAGCAGTTGCTCCATCTCATCCCAGTGTGCCCTGTCGTACCTAGCTAGTAGGCCCTGTGTGTTTGCGATGCGTCAGTTGGTAGCGGCTTGAACAGCTACTCGTTTCCCCGAAGCATCTGTAAGTTTGGATTCTTTATCTGGGGGAGGTGCATCCCCACAGCTTTGCGAGTTTGCTCTTTTGCGAGCGTTGTAGAGAGTCAAGGGTAGCCCTGGGCGGAGTTGGCGGAGTGGGGCTTCACGGAGCTACGCGAAGTGGGCGAGAAACTACGCCCACCTCCGCACTGCGCGTAGCCCCACTCCGCAAACACCACTGGCCGCCAGCCCCGCCACCCGCCTCCCTCCCGCCCTCCCTAAATACTTTAAATTAAAGGAATGAAATAATTTAAAACGGACTTACCTTGCCCGCCGCTGCCCGCCGCGTCCCCGGGGCTCGCTATCTTCCGTCTTCCGTCTTCTTTACTAATGCGCATGCGCGGGCGGCCGCGCATGCGCATTTCTACGAGAAAATGCGCATGCTCGGCCGCCCGCGCATGCGCATTAGTAAAGAAGACGGAAGACGGAAGATAGCGAGCCCCGGGGACGCGGCGGGCAGCGGCGGGCAAGGTAAGTGCGTTTTAAATTATTTCATTCCTTTAATTTAAAGTATTTAGGGAGGGCGGGAGGGAGGCGGGTGGCGGCCAGCTACGCTCCGTCTGCGGAGCGTGCGTAGTGCCGCCTGGCTACGCCCGCTCCGCAAAATGCGGAGTAGGCGGCACTACGCACACTCCGTGCACGGAGCGTAGCTGGCCGCCCACCCCTAGTCAAGGGGTAATTGTCCCTTAATAAACGCAGGATCTGATGGTGGGGGTTGATTTTTTTTATCTAACCTTAGAGTGAAAATACATGCTCTGACAGGGTCTTTAAAGATATCATCTGCATGCCTCATCATGCCTTCAAGCATAGGGAGTGTTTGACTTGACCTGTGCGTAGACTCAAGAGTTTCAAATAGAAAGTCCTCCTCTAATGTCTCTTTATGTGATGGTACCCCCATGACACTCTGCTGCTCTGGCAATGAGCTGTTCATAAGCCATATCATCATCTGGTGGTGATGGCTTTGCTGGGTAAAGATTCTGGCTCATTGTCTACTGGAGGTCAATGGTGTAATCATTCCATGGGTCTGCAGGCAAATGAGTATCATCACCACCTTGTCCACATCTGGATCTGGATGTGGAGATCCCTGAGGTGTTATGTGTAAGGGCTCTTCAATTATTAACTGTGGAGAAGAAGGTGGAGGTGGGGAGGGCTGTGGGGCAGGATAAACATGGCTAGTAGCCATGTCCTTCTTCTTTAAGGCAATCTTATCAGAAGTTTCCTCTCCAGGATGCTTGTGTTTTGCTGGATTTATGCCCAGTATCAGGATTAATTAAAATTTTCTTTTGTTTGGGATCCGATTTGGCCTTAAGAACGTCTACAATTGGTTCTGGAGGCTCGAGAACATTGTCCTCGGATTTGATTTGGGCTAGTCTTTGGAATGTTTCAGCTCAGAAGCAAGATGGTGTTTCGAAGCGGAGGGTTTCGGCTCCAAACTAGATTTGTCCTGGAGCCTGATGATTTCGGATCCGAAGGTAATTTCTTCTGACTCGATCTGGAGCTGGAAGGCTTGACGGTTTGTTTTGGTGCCGAGCCGAGGGGCGTGATGGAAACATTGTCTTGGTGCCGACTTTGGCCAGAAGGCAGAGGTGGTGCTGTAGCCTTATGAGTTTTGGAAGAGGATTTACGGGGCAAGGGGTCTTCGGTACTCACTGCACCATGTCCCGAAGGCACATCTTGGGACTCCAGATAGATTTCGAGCTCAGAATCGGACTCTGGAATCGAGAGGGCCTCTTCTTCAACGGAGGACACTTCTATCTCTTCTAGGTCAGATTCTTCTGCAAAGATATCCAGAATGTGTTTAATGCTTTGGCGCTGCCTCTCTCGTCATCGAGCCTGATGATCGGGTAGAGTCCTCTTGGAAAGAAACGACTTACAAGCTTCGCTGTCTTCCTCCTTGTGCTCCGCAGAGAGGCATAAGTTACAAACTTGATGTAGGTCAGTGCGAGGGTACTTGGCGTGGTACCAAGGAAAGCAATGGAATGGAGTCTGCTCCATTTGTAGGAGGCTGGCCCTACGTAGCCCGACGGTTGCCCACAAGGTTTTCTATCGATAATGGAGAGTTTGTCGATCGATCTGAAACGCGGAGAACAAAGAAATGCATACTGAAACAATACTGTCGAGGGTAGAGTGGACTGCGCACCGAGGGGAACCCGAGGAAAGGTTTCGGAGCGCAGCAATACACACCCGAACCCGTTGGGGGTAAAAAACAATCTAACAATGGAATCAATGCCCACGTGCACTATCACCAAAAGGAGGAGTCACCTTACCTCATGACTGGAAAGACATCTTCAAAGAAAAACAACTTGCAAACATCTGGACACAACCAAGATGGCAGGAGTATGCAAAGCATGTGCATCTACAGCACACATGCCTCAAACATAGGATTAATGGCCCCAAATCCCTGCAGTGGTATCTCGTCATGTTGTGGCTGAGTGTGCCATGTGATATGGCAGGCTATAGTGCTTGGTGTGATTTAGTCATTTTTGACAAGGTGGAGTGGTAAATGGTTAGGCAATTTTTGATTTTCTTTGTTTTTGGGATTGTCTGATATAGTGCGGTACCTACTGTATGATGTAAGTAAATAAATTACATTGCTAATATACTATAAGAATGTGGGGTGAGTGTTATTATGGCCGAAGCCTTGCTGATTATATGCAGAATAACAAGTCTGGGAGGTCACTACTGACTAGGGCAGTTTAGCAGCTGCACAGGCCTTGGGCAATGATCCTATTGAGGATAATATGTGATGGGCCACTTTTGACTGGAGCTGGGTAGCAACAACGCCAGCCTCTGGTATTCATTACAGGCAGGGTAACAATACATGTCAATATTGAGTGGAACTGGTTGGCAGTAGAGTTGACCTCTGGTTTTGAATATGTGCAAGATTTAAGGTACACGGGTCACTACTGACTGGAGTTACTTAGCAGGATAATAGGTCTCGGGGGTCCAATACTGACTGAAGCTGGTTAGTATGATCACTAGTCCCAAGGTGCTACTAATGACTCAAGTTGGCTAGAATGATAACAGGTCTCAGGGGCCAGTAATAGTTGTGTGTGTGGTTGTGTGTGTGGTTGTGTGTGTGTGGTTGTGTGTGTGTGGTTGTGTGTGTGGTTTTTTGTGTGTGTGGTTGTGTGTGTGTGTGGTTGTGTGTGTGGTTGTGTGTGTGGTTGTGGTGTGTGTGGTTGTGTATGTGTGGTTGTATGTGTGGTTGTGTGTGGTTGTGTGTGTGGTTGTGTGTGGCTGTGTGTGTGTGGTTGTGTGGTTGTGGTTGTGTGTGTGGTTGTGTGTGAGTGTGGTTGTGTGTGTTTGTGTATGTGGTTGTATGTGTGGTTGTATGTGTGGTTGTGTGTGTGGTTATGTGTGTGGTTGTGTGTGTGGTTGTATGTGTGGTTGTGTGTGGTTGTGTGAGGTTGTGTGTGTGTGGTTGTGTGTGTGGTTATGTGTGGGGTTGTGTGGTTGTGTGTGTGGTTGTGTGCGGTTGTGTGTGGTTGTGTGCTGTGTGTGTGTGTGGCTGTGTGCGGTGTGTGGTTGTGGTTGTGTGTGTGTGGTTGTGGGTATTGTGTTTGTGGTTGTGTGGGTGTGTGTTTGTGCTTGTGGTTGTGTGTATGGTTGTGTGTGTGTGCGTGGTTGTGTGTGGTTGTGTGTATGTGCTTGGTTGTGTGAATGTGTGTGTGTGGTTGTGTGTGTGCGGTTGTGTGTGGTTGTGTGTGGTTGTGTGGGTGCGGTTGTCTGTGGGTGCAGGTGGGGATGCGTGGTTGGGTGTGTGTCATTGTGTGTGGTTGTGTGTGTGTCATTGTGTGTGGTTGTGTGTGTGTCATTGTGTGTGTGTGCTAGTGTGGGGTTGTGGTTGTGTGTGTGTGTGGTTGTGTGTGTGTGGTTGAGTGCGGTTCTGTGTCGTTCTGTGTTTGTGGTTGTGTGTGTTGTTGTGTGTGGGGTTGTGTGTGGTTGTGTGTGTGTGCTTGTGTGTGTGCTTGTGTGTGTGTGGTCGTGTGTGTGGTTGTATGTGTGGTTGTGTGTGTGGTTGTGTGTGAGTGTGGTTGTGTGTGCTTGTGTGTGTGGTTGTATGTGTGGTTGTGCGTGTGGTTATGTGTGTGGTTGTGTGTGTGGTTGTATGTGTGGTTGTATGTGTGGTTGTTGTGTGTGGTTGTATGTGTGGGTGCGGGTGTGGATGTGTGGTTGGGTATGTGTGGTTGTGTGTGGTTGTGTGTGTGGTTGCGTGTGTGTGGTTGCGTGTGTGGGGTTGTGTGTGTGGGGTTGTGTGTGTGTGTTTGGTTGTGTGTGTGGTTGTGTGTGGTTGTATGTGGTTGTGTGTGTGGTTGTATGTGTGGTTGTGTGTGTGGTTGTGTGTGAGGTTGTGTGTGTGGTTCTATCAATCAATCATTTGTAGAGCACACTACATACCTGCAAGGGTCTCAAGGCGCTGGGGGGGGGGCGCTACTTATCGAACAGCCAGGTCTTGAGTATCCTCCTGAAGGTCAGCAGGTCTTGGGTCTGTCGTAAGCTCAGTGGGAGTGTGTTCCATGTCTTGGCGGCGAGGTGGGAGAAGGATCTCCCACCAGTGGTTGTTCTTTTGGTGCGCGGGGTGGTGGCGAGTGAGAGGTCGGCGGAGCGTAGCTGGCGGTTGGGGATGTAGAAGGAGAGCTGTCCGTTGAGGTAGGCTGGGCTGGTCTTGTGGAGTACCTTGTGTGCGTGTGTAAGGAGCTTGAAGGATATCCTCTTGTTGACGGGGAGCCAGTGCAGGTTTCTCAGGTGGGGATGATGTGGTTGTGGCGTGGTACGTCAAGGATCAGTCGTGCCGAGGCGTTTTGGATGCGTTGTAGTCGTTTGATGAGCTTGGTCAGGGCTCCCGCAAAGAGGGCGTTTCCGTAGTCAAGTCTGCTGCTGACGTGGGCCTGGGTGACTGTCTTTCTTGTATCTGTCGGGATCCATCTGTAGATCGTGCGGAGCATGCAAAGGGTGTTGAAGAAAGGAGGAGGAGAATGTGTTGACTTGCTTAGTCATTGAGAGCGTTGAGTCGAGGATGATTCCCAGGTTGCGTGTGTGGTCGGTGGGTGTCAGGGCTGCCCCCAGTGCCGTCGGCCACCAGGAGTCGTCCCAGGCTGAAGGGTTGGAGCGGAGGATGAGGACCTTTGTCTTGTCCGAGTTCAGCTTCAGACGGCTGGTCTTCATCCAGTTGGCGACGGCCTTCATTCCTTCGTGGTGGTTGGCTTTGTTGGTGATGGGGTCCTTGGTGAGAGAGGATCAGCTGAGTGTTGTCGGCATAGGAGATTATGTGGAGGTCGTGCTGTTGGGCTACGTGTGCGAGCAGGGCCACATAAATGTTGAACAGTGTTGGGCTGAGGGAGGATCCCTGGGGTACTCTGCAGATGATCTCGGAGGCTTTGGAACGGAATGGGGGGAGGCGGACACTCTGGGTTCTGTCTGAGAGGAAGGAGGTGGTTCAGTCCAGAGCCTTGTCTCTGGTCCCTTCGGTGTGGAGGCGTGCGCGTAGTGTGCGGTGGCAGACGGTGTCGAAGGAGGCCTAGGAGGATGAGTGCTGCGGTCTCGCCGTTGTCTAGCAGGGTCCTGATGTCGTCGGTGGCGGCGATGATGGCAGTCTCGGTGCTGTGGTTGCTGCGGAACCCTGACTGGGAAGAGTCCAGGATTTGGTTTTCTTCGAGGTATGAGGTTAGCTGTCTGTTGACGGTTTTCTTGATGACCTTGACCGGGAAGGGGAGCAGAGAGATGGGCCGGAAGTTATTGAGGTCTCTTGGGTCTGCCTTAGATTTTTTGAGTAGGGCGTTGATCTCAGCTTGTTTCCAGATATCTGGGAAGGTCACGTCTTGAGGGATAGATTGATGACGTTGCACAGGTGGGGCGCGATGGAGCTGCTTGCTCTGTTGAAGACGTGATGCGGGAATGGATCTGACAGAGAGCCCGAGTGGATTGTGCGCATGCTCTTGATGGTGTCATCGATGCTCACGCTGGCCTGGGCTAGCAGGGGGTTGTGGTCAATGGTGTACGGAGGGTCTGTTGTGTTGCTGTCTGTTGGGGCTGTCTGGGTGTTGAAGCTGCTGTGGATGTCTGCTACCTTGCGGTGGAAGAAGGTGGCGAGGGAGTCGCACAGGGCTTGCAACGGCGGGATGTCGTTGGTGTTGGAGCTGGGGTTGGAGAGTTCCTTCACCATGTTGAAGAACTCCTTGCTATTGTGTGCGTTGTTGTCAAGGCGGTCTTTGAAGGAGGTCCTCTTGCCCACCCTGATGAGGTGGTGGTGGTTGCGGATGGCGTCCTTGTATGCTGCGTGGCTGTCCGGAGTTTCTTCTCTGTGCCATTTCTTCTCTAGTTTCCGGCAGGCTTGCATGAAGGCTAGGAGTTCTGGGGTGAACCAGCTGGCCCTCTGTGGGGTGGGGGGGTTTCTTCAGCGGGCCACGGGTGTTGGCGATCCAGCGTCTGAGGCTGTGGGCAGAGTCGTCGGTGTTGGAGGGTTCGGTGGGTGGGCTGAGAGCGAGCTTTGCGTGTAGTTGGTCTTCGGTGATTTTGCTCCAGCAGCGGCGGGAGATCTGTTGGGTGCGGTGGTGTGTGGTGGGTTTCTGGAAGGCGAAGTGGATGCAGCGGTGGTTCGGTCCAGAGGAGTTCTGTGGTGTGGCTGATGGAGACGTGCGGGCTTGAGGAGAAGACGGGGTCGAGCGTGTGGCCGGCAGAGTGGGTGGGCGTTGTAACGAGTTGCTTCAGTCCGTGGTTGGCGAGGTTATCGATCAGGGTTGTGGAGTTGTTGTTGTTCTTAAGGTGAAAGTTCAGGTCTCCGAGGAGGATGTAGTCAGTGGAGGTCAGGGCGTGCATGCTGATCAAGTCGGAGATGGAGTCGCTGAACTGGGGGTGGGGACGGGGGGGGGTCAGTAGACTATGGTGCCTCTGAGGGTGGAGTTAGGGTCTGTGTGGATCTGGAAATGCATGTGTTCGGAGGTGCTGAGTGCGTCATCGGTGCTAGTCGAGAACCTGATGCTGATCTTGTGGACGATGGCAATTCCTCCTCCGACTCCGTTGGTGCGGTCTCTGCGGGTGATATTGTAGCCGTCTGGGATGGCTTTGGCGATGTCGGGTGTGGAGGAGTTGTTAAACCAGGTCTCTGTCAAGAAGGCGACGTCCAGGGATGTTGTGTCGAGCAGGTCCCAGAGCTCGCCGGCATGCTTGCGTGCGGAGCAGGTGTTCAGTAGTATGCATCGGAGGTGGTTGGGGTCTTTCTTGGCGGGTGGTTCGTCGGCCATGAGGCTGGTGTAGCTGCAGTTCCAGCAGGTGAAGGGGCCGTGTGTGCATTTCGGGGCGGGCTTGAAGCAGGTATGGCTCTGTCCGGAGTAGGGAGAGTGCAGAGTGCTGGTATCGTAGTTGCGGCGGTCATCGTGGCAGGTGCGGGGGCCAGGGGTTCTGGCGCTGGGCGCGGTCCAGTGGCGGACGGAAGCAGATGGGCTTGACTTAGGAGCGCCTTCGCTGCGCCAGCTGCGCGGTCGCACAGAGGCTGGCATATATGGGGAGGTGGGATGAGGAGCAGCTAGGAGGCAAGAGGCGGGGGCAGCGAATGGGCAGTGGGTATTCAGGGGGGCGGAGCCGCAGGGGACACAGCGGCAAGAGTGGTGAGGGACAATGTACGTAACAGAAGGAAAAAGGGGCACAAAATTGAGGGGGAAAAGAGTGGCACAGAAGGCAAAAGGGCACAAAAAACGAGTGGAAAAGAAGGCAAAAGGAGCACAGAAACTAGGGAAAAACAAGTGGCACAGAGGGCAGAAGGGCACAAAAAACGAGTGGAACAGAGGGCAGAAGGGGACAAAAAACAAGTGGAACAGAGGCAAAAGGGGCACAAAAACGAGGGAAAAACGAGTGGCACAGAAGGCAAAAAGGGCACAGAAATACCGGAAAATCGAGTGGCACAGAGGCAAAATATAGAATACAGAAATACAGGCGCAGCTAAGAACAGAAGGCAGAACGGGCAGAGAGGCACGGGGGCAGCGAGTGATAACGAAGGGAAAACCGGGCAGAGACACGGGGGCAGCGAGGGGTACAGTAGGAAAAACCAGGAGAGAGAGCATAGGGACAGCGAGGGGAACAGAGGGAAGACAAGCATTTGTGATGCAATAGGTCTCGCATTATTAAAGTTTGAGCTATTGGCATTGCTAATAATAATGCAACACCAAAAGCACAAACATTCAGTAATGCGAGACCTATTGCATTGCAAATGCTTGTTATAAGCAGACATGTGTGGTAGTGGATGTGGTGGTGTTGGTGGACGCGGTGGTGGTGGACGCGGTGGTGGTGGACGCGGTGGTGGTGGGTGTGGTGGTTGGTGGTGGACGTGGTGGTGATGGATGTGGTGGTGGTGGCGGTGGATGTGGAGGTGGTAGTGGATGTGTTGGTGGTGGACATGGTGGTTGTGGATGTGGATGCGGTGGTGGTGGACATGGTGGTGGTGGTGGTGGAAGTGGTAGATGTGGTAGCGGTGGTGGTGGACGTGGTAGTGGTGATAGACGTGGTGGTGTTGATGGACGTGGTGGTGGTAGACATGAAGGTGGACGTGGTGGTGGTGGATGTGAAGGTGGTGGATGTGGTGGTGGATGTGGTTGAATATATGTATTTGACAAAAGGTACGAGCAGTCCAATGTCTCCTGTTTTTAATTTACATTACATTAAGTAAAGAGTACTTAAATTGTGCATTAAACAGTAGATTCCTTAAAAACACGGAGAGGTGTCTAAATATGGAGCGAGTCGCACTGGACAACTGTTGAAAACAAGAACCTAAATCTAGAGCAGTATAAAAAAAGATGATCCCCCTTAATAGTAAATTCTGAAGGAAACCAAAAGTTATAACACTGCCTTGCTTCTCAAACAACAGCAATATATCAGGATGAAACCCAAGATCACTGAAAGAAGTCACTCACGCTTCACATATCCGCTCCTGCCTTTCATGCGCGTTTTCCCCAGCCTCCGCCGGCCGCTCCTGAATCTGTAGCTCCAGGCAGGATCACAGCGCCGGCCCATACATCGCCTGCTCTCTGCTGCAGTGCCAGCGTGTTGTCTCGTTGGGCTCCATAGGGGGCAACCCCGTCTTCAGGGCTCAATGGTCGTGGCTGCTGATATCAGGTGTGCGGTGTAGCGTGCACATGGGCTTTCCAGGCGCCCTCGCGAAAGTGCGAAAGTGAAAGCGAGTCAGAGCACAGAGCGCGAGAGGAGACAGGCGCTTTCACAGCCCATGTCTCCTAACGTGGAAGAGCGTGAGGGGACACATGTGCGTTCACAGCCCATGTCTCCTAACGTGGCAGAGCGCGAGAGGAGACGGGCGAGAGGAGACGTGTGCGAAGGCAAGGGATGCAGTGAACCGCTGCGAAGAGAGACTGAGGGAGAGGGACACGGGGTGAGCTGAGCCTTCAATGTGAGGAAGAGGGGTACCAATGAAAACAAAAATCAACCAGGAAATGAGAGAACTGCTGGGAAGAGAGGAGTGTATGATAGAGGAAAGTGGAAAGAAGAAAAGACAGAGAAAGTGGCCGCATGACATTGTTAGTAGCTATAAAATGAATGGAGACTGAGCAATAGAGTATGTTTAGAGGAGAGACAGACATACGAGGAGAGGAAAGCAAAAAGGGAGAATTTATGAGAGCAAGAATTGGCAAGAAGGGTGCGGAAACTTAGAAAGAAGGGCTCGGTTGAGTAAGACGCGAGCCGAAGAAGCGACAGATGCTGAGCTCAAACTACACCCTCCAAGATCACACATCTAGTAGGTAGTTAAAACAGAGTGCACATATGTGCTTCAACGTACTGAGTCTTTTAACAGCTTCCCATCGCCCCAACACCTTGGCCTGTCCAGACGCCCTCGCGAAAGTGAAAGTGTGTCAGAGCGCAGAGCACGAGAGGAGACAGGCGCGTTCACAGCCCATGTATCCTAAAGCGCGCGGTCACAGCCATTGTCTGCAATGGTTTTGGTAAGCTTGTGCACATCTCATGTCCCACTTCGATAGCTACACAGCGACAATAAGTCTCACTTCGCGAGCAGCGCATGGCGCTGCATCGCTAGGCAAGACCTAAAAAAGGGGCACGGACCACGTACAGGCAGCAGGGGAAGACAAACAACAGCAGTCACAGACACAACAATAAAAATACAGGCAATACAATAAAAGCAATAAAGCGGAGGATGAACAATCTACCTACGGCATACCACTGGCCACCAGGGATGAGGCGCAGGTGGTAGCCTGCAGGTGGTGGAGGTCCTCGAACTTCCTCAGCAGCGACAGCTGGGGCAGGGAGACACATGCGGTGCTGTGCGGAGGGGGAACGGCCTACCTGGTGGGGTCAAGGGTCGAGTGGTTGTATGTGAGGTTGTGTGTGTGTGTGTGGTTGTGTGTGTGTGGTTGTGGTTGTGTGTGTGTGGTTGTGTTTGTGGTTGTGTGTGTGTGTGTGGTTGTGTGTGGTTGTGTGTGTGTGGTTGTGTGTGTGGTTGTGTGTGTGGGTGTGGGTGTGTGGTTGTGTGTGTGGGTGTGGGTGTGTGAGGGTGTGTGTGGTTGTGTGTGTGGTTGTGATTGTGTGTGGTTGTGTGTGTGGTTGTGTGTGTGGTTGTGTGCGCTTGTGTGTGGTTGTGTGTGTGTGGTTGTGGTTGTGTGTTTGGTGGTGTGTAGGTGTGGTTGTGTGTGGGGGTGTGGTTGTGTGTGTGGTTGTGGTTGTTTGTGTGTGCGGTTGAGTGTGTGATTGTGTTTGTGTGATTGTGTTTGTGTGTGTGGTTGTATGTGTGGTTGTGTGTGTGTAGTTGTGTGTGTGTGGTTGTGTGTGTGGTTGTGTGTGTTTGTGGTTGTGTTTGTTTGTGGTTGTGTGTGTGTGGTGTATAGGTGTGGTTGTGTGTGGGGGTGTGGTTGTGTGTGTGGTTGTGGTTGTTTGTGTGCGCGGTTGTGTGTGTGTGATTGTGTTTGTGTGTGTGGTTGTATGTGTGGTTGTGTGTGTGTTGTTGTGTGTGGTTGTGTGTGGTTGTGTGTGGTTGTGTGTGTGGTTGTGTGTGTGGTTGTGTGTGCGTAGTTGTATGTGTGTGGTTGTGTGTGTGTGGTTGTGTGTGTGTGGTTGTGTGTGCGGTTGTGTGTGTGGTTGTGGTTGTGTGTGTCTCACCAAAAGTACACCAAAGTACTCCGGTGGCCCTAACACTAAATATTTGGGATACGGTACTGAGGCATAGAGAGATGATCATATTCCCTCCCCATACACTCTGTTCCAGTTACAGCACGCACAATCGTACCTGATTTTGCCCCAGGAAGCTCCAGGAAGCATTGGACGCCAGACGCCTGCAGCTTCACCAGCCTCCGAGCCGCCTGCAGAGAAAGGATTCAAACAACTCAGAGGCATCCTATTCAACACCCGCTCCGCACGCAAACACGCCGTCGAACTCTGGGACCTGATCGACTCATCTTCTCCGGACTTCGCTCTCCTGATGGAGACCTGGATGAACGCCTCCTTCGCGACCGACATCACCATAGCCATCCCAGACGGCTACAAGATCACCCGCAAGGACCGCACCAACGGAGTAGGCACAAGAACACCATCTGGGTCTCGACCAGCACCGACGACACCCTTAGCACCGCCGAATGTAGGAAGGTGGATATCTGACTATATGGTTGCCCCCACTTTTTGCCTGGTGTTTTGCTGGTTTTAGACTTAGTTGGACTGGGACCCTGCTAATCAGGACCCCAGCCTATCTGCTGTCATCCTACACTACATACTAGATTGGGCTTTGTGTCACCTTTGTGAGTCCCTGTATAGTGTACCATAGGTATCCAGGGCATAGGTGCATCCAAGGCCTATCAGGGGCTGCAGCATGTATTATGCCACCCATGGATGGCCCTCCCAGGCTGAGGGTACTGATACCACAGGTCTGTTCCCACAGCCCGGGTAAGGTGGTGTAATCACCCCTTACTGGGATATAGTATACCTATATCCATACATATAGATAGACACATATACACCTATAAGTCACTCCCATTGCAGGCCTTGACAATCCTGAAGGCAGAGTGCTTGGTTTTATGGGAGAGGGTGCCCTAGCATGAGCTGAGCCCCTCTGCAGCTTTCAGAACCATCTCCTTATAGCTGTTCTATTATATGGCCATACCATATACTCTTAAGTGCATTATAATCCTCGCAGTTAATGCTAACTTTTGTTGGCTTTATCAAAACATGTCGTGTAAGGGGTCAATCTCCTCCCCCGCCAGTCCTGGCGGCGGGGGTAGCAGTCCACCATTCTAGAGGGAGAAGACATGTAGTTACTGCTTTACCCGGTTAAAGTTAAACAGAGGCATCACATAATGGATGCTGCTGCCACAGACACGAGTCTAACCTCCTGCTGCTGGAAGAAACTCCGGCAGGGGAGGACTGGACAATAGGTTTCCTGTCAGGGGAGGTGCCGGCACCTCTCCAGACAGGCTTTAGTGTATTGGGGCAGGGAGGCCTGCATTCAGGGAATGCTTTTCCAGACACTGCCTGGGGCACACAAGGTGCTCCAAGCATTGCCCGGTTCAAACCAGTTGCTGGGGCACTCAGCCTCAGCTCTGGCACAAAACTGGACAAAGAGAAAGGGGTGTAACCACCTCCCTCCTCAGGTCCGCCCATAGGAGGGACCTAACAGATAGACCAGCCCCTTAACTCAGTATAAGTATAGCTGTGTCCCTAGGACTTTAGATTACTGTTGGGATCTATGCTTATTGGAATTGTGGGGATGTTGCTAGGACGTTAGAATGTTATGATGTGAATAGCAGACAGTACTGAGGAAGCTGTGGAAGGAGCTGGAGGTCTCTTTACTTCTAACCAATAAAGATTTACTTCATCTACCTACCCTGGATTGAAGATACTTTCTTTACATTGGCGACGAGGGAACCCTTTTACTCTGGCAGGGGCAGAGACTACAATTGACCTCCACCCCTGGATGGTGCCACTACTGGATTTGACTGTGGTATACAACTTACTCCTCCAATTTTTGTTTCCTACTCTTCTTCTCAAGAAAGCGACAATCTCATGGTATGTACATTTTACTTGTTCGCTGCTCTCTATCTTTTCCTAATAGATAGATCGAGCCTTATCTAAATTGGCAGCTGTTCAACAAGAGTCTTCGTTAAACCGTTTCTGCCACCTTTGTATGAATACAATGCATGTACTTTTAACATCTATGGAGCGTTTCTCATCTTTCATTTTCTAAACGCTGACTGCTCCCTGCTAAATATTGAAGCATTTTGTGAATTGCTTTGAACATCTACGTTTGCCAAAGATTGCATCTTTCAACTTGTTCACTTACTCTCGAGACTTCAAAACTGCCGCTCCGGCGCTGGAATCTTCATATATCGTTGTGTTGGTTACGTGCCTCTCGTGATTTTGATGACGTCACTGGCGTAATCCAACGTAGCGGCCATCTTTGATTGGGACCGTCGTTGATTCAACGCAAGGAACGTGGCGGCCATCTTTGTTTAGGAGCGTCACCGATTTAACCTGAGATCGTCGCGGCCATCTTTGATTGGGGACGTCGTCAATTCAACGTGACGGCCATCTTGATTGTCTCCGAAGCTTCGCCTGCGCTATCTGATGTGCACAGTCACAGACTAGTGTCCGAAACTGTGATATTTTACCGCGACATCGTTTTCTAAGCTGCCAGTTCAAAACTGTGATATTTAGAGCGACATCGTTCCCCAAGCTGCCGGTTTGACTGCTGAAGTGCTACTTGTACTCTCATACTGCCGATCTCTCACCTGATTAGTACGACTCTTACATTGAGTATTTTCTGATTTTACTGTACTGTTGATTATTTACGAAATTGCTATTGGCTCTTCACCATGGGTGATCAAACCTTTTCTACCCCCCCTTCTTTCCTTCCTACTCCTGGTGAACCCCCAATACCTTGGAAGGATTGGAAGAAACTATTCCTCACTTACATTTTGGCATCTGGTGCGGACAAATATGGTCCTGTCCGCAAACAAGCCATTCTTCTTCATAATTTGGGGGTGGAAGGTCGAAGGTTGTATGAAGATTTGCCCGAGATATCTTTAGGTGTGGGGGACGGTCATGCTGCTAATGTATATGATATGAGTATGTTGATGCTAGAAAAAAGGTTTGTTACAAAAATTAATACTCTTTTAGAAAGGCATAAATTCTTTTGTAGAGTTCAAAAAGTAGATGAAGATGTTGCAAGTTATGTAGCAGCCTTGCGGGGATTGTCACTTAATTGCCAATTCAAAGATTTGACAGATTCTCTGATCCGTGATCAAATCGTCAGGTGCACCAATAATAAGAGGGTGCGAGAGAAGTTACTTAGTAGAGATTGTAATTTAGAAGAAGCTATCGAAATCGTTAAAGCCATAGAAAATACTAACTTATGGATAAAAGAAATGGATAATTGTTCTAGCTCTATATCTAAAGATAGTGTGGCGAAGGAATCAGAGTCTTCTGTAAAACCTCAAACACAAGCATTTGTTGATGAAACTAAAGTTGTTAAGAATGTAGGGAAGTTTGATTCTAAAAACAATAAGTTGTCTAACTACCATTCTCCAAATTATCGTCCTCCTAATTTTGCACAACAAGGGAATTCACGTCTTGTGAAATGTTATAGGTGCGGATCTCTAGGACATATTGCATCAAGTCCTCGTTGCTCAGCTAGAAATGCTATTTGCAGAGGATGTGGAAAGAGGGGTCACGTAGTTAAAGCTTGCAATGCTAAAACTCAACATGTTAATGAAATTGATGACTCTTGTGAAAATATTGATAATTTAATGCTGTGTGTAGATGGACTGGTTTTAAGTGAAAATTGTCCTTGCATACAAGACCCTATCTGTCTTGTTGATGTGGCTACTGAGAGTACTGATAAGCTTGAGAAGCCACACTGTCTGATCAAATTTGATTCTAGAGATCCTATGCATGCTCAAACCAGAAATGTTAACATGCTGGTAGATTCTGGAAGCCTTTATACCCTGTTGTCCAAAGAGATGTATGTAGAGATTTGGGATGGTGATGTGGATCTAAACTCTTGGACCTCTCCGGATATAAGAGCTGTGGGATATGGTGGAAAGACCATTGACATCTTAGGTCTCAAATGGATGGTAATCACATTTCAAAACAAAAAAGTATTAGGGAGAGTGTACCTCACTAAGCAGGGGTCTAACCTGCTTGGTTGGCGTCACCAGAAAGATCTAGGAATTGTACTGAATCCCAATGCTTCTGAACCTGTTTCTTCATTCTCTGTTCTTAGTATAGATACTTTTGAAACAGATGTGATGAAGAAGTTTTCTAATGTTTTTACAGAAAAGTTAGGAAAATTGAAGGGATTTTCTCATAAAATCATTCTTAAGAAAAATGCGGTGGCTGTGGTTCATAAAGTAAGAAATTTACCACACTTGATGAGAGAACCCCTGAAAATAGAATTGGACAAATTGTTAGACCTAAAGATTATAGAGCCTATTGAGGCATCTGAATGGCTCGCCCCCATTGTAGTCGCGCCCAAGGATGGTGGAACCAAGATTCGTCTCTGTGTAGACTTACGCGATTTAAATAAGAATATATGGGTTGATAGGCAACCGCTGCCTAATATTTCTGAAATGTTAAGTGCCATGGGTGGTGGTGTGATATTCAGTGTAATTGACATGTCTGCAGCCTACCACCAAATTGACTTAGACGAAGAATCAAGGCACCTTACCTCGTTTGTAACACCACTGGGGGCATTTCGATATTGCAGGATGCCATTTGGGTTGACTTCAGCGTCAGCAGTGTTTCAGAGAATAATGGAGAGAGTTTTAAAGGGGATTGAGAATGTATTATGTTTTCAGGACGACGTGTTGGTAGTTGGAAAGGATTGTCAACATCATGATAGGATTTTAACACAAGTTTTGGAGCGTATGGAAGTTAATGGTCTGACCATAAAAAAGGAAAAATGTCAACTGAAGAGAGATTGTGTGACGTATCTGGGTCATGAAATTTCAAGTTTAGGTATTAAGCCAAAAAAAAGTATAATTTCTGCAATTAATGATGCTCCTACGCCAACGACTAAAGATCAGCTAAGGTCCTTTTTAGGGTTAGCTGAGTATTGTTCAAAATTCATTCGAAATTTTTCAGATGTTGTCGAGCCTTTAAGACGCTTGATGAAGAATAGTGTGGTTTTTGAATGGGATCAAGTGTGTGAGGATGCTTTTAAGCGTGTGAAAGTAGGAATTATTCATGCACCTACCTTAGGCCATTTTGACGTTAAGGCCAAGACTTTTGTTACCACTGATGCTAGTGCTGTGGGACTTGGGGCTGTGCTCTCTCAGATATCTGGTGGTGTGGAAAGGATTATAGGTTTCGCCTCTAGAAGATTACAGGGTGCAGAAGTATCTTACTCGGTTATTGAGAGGGAGGCTCTCGCTTGCACGTGGGGGATTAAACACTTTAGATATTTTCTTTGGGGCTTGCCCTTCAGAATGCGCACAGACCATAAGCCTCTCGTGCATTTATTTAAAGGAGGTAGAGGTTTGGAGGGTAATGTCACCCCTAGAATATCGAAATGGATTTTATCAGTGCTTGAGTACAATTTTCAGATGGAATATGTGAAAGGAGAGAAAAATGTTATTGCGGATTGTTTATCTAGAATGCCCATAGACTTAGTAGATCTGATAGATGTGGAAGATCCTGTAATTAGTTGTAATGAGATTCTTGCTTTTGATAAAAGTGATTGGGAATCTGGCATGGCAGATGATCAAATAATTCCTTTGGTTATGAAACATGTTTCTGAGGGATGGTCTAGGGAATCCCTCAATGACATTCGCTTGAAGAGTTTTTCTAATGTAGAAGCTGAATTGAGTATATCTGGAGGGAAGTTGTGGAGAAGAAACCGATTGGTGCCACCGTGCAATCTTAGATCAAAGATTATGAATATAGCACATGAAGGCCATTTGGGGAGGAACATGACCAAAAGGAGGATTCGCGAATCTTATTGGTGGCCAGGGATGGATGGTGAGATTGATGAGTTGGTTAGGCATTGTCATGCGTGTGCTGCTAGCGATAAAACGAAAGTTGTTAGGCAGCCTTCTCTTTCCTGTGTTGAATTTCCGGTACGGTCCTGGGAGAAATTAGCGATTGATTTCTTGGGACCTATTTCCAAGTTGGGTACTCGGAATAGGTTCATAATGGTTCTTGTGGACTATCATTCTAAGTGGTTCATAATGGAGTCCACTGAAAGTATTGGCACAAAGAGAGTGATAAATTTTTTGGAGAGAACATTTTTAAATGAAGGTATTCCAAAAACTTTGGTTTCAGATAATGGTGTGCAGCTGGTGTCAAGACAAATGAAGGAATTTTTAGATGGCATGGGAATTTGTCATGAGAAGGTTGCGTTGTTTAGGCCACAGGCCAATGGCCTTGTGGAAAGGATCAATAGATTGTTGATGGAGAACATACAGTTGTCATTGGCGAATGGTTTGATGTGGTCTGAGGAGCTTAAGAAAATGGTCTGGTCTTACAGGATTACTCCACATTCAGTCACCGGTATTTCTCCATTTGTCTCTCTAAAGGGGCGTGAGCCAGGTTTGAAGGAAGTTCCGGGTTGGCTCAAGAACAAGGAATGTGTGTGGGTTGACCGATCTAGCGTGAAAGATTGTGTTGTCAGTAGGCAGCGTGATTCTACACATTCATACAATCTCAGAATGAGGGTGAAAGATCCGAATATATGTGTTGGTGATTGGGTTGTGACAAAGAAATGTGGCATTGTAGCTAAGGGGGAAAGTAAATATTCTCAACCTAAACAAGTAAAGGTTGTGAAGAAAAATGTTCTCATTCTAAATGATGGTTCTGCTTGGAGCTGTGGCAATGTTGCAAAGTGTAATGCTCCATAGACTTTTATTTGTTCCTGTATGCTTTGTTTTTCTTTAGATATTTCATTTGTACATTTTCTTCTGATATTGTAATGGGGGGAGATGTGTTGGGATCTATGCTTATTGGAATTGTGGGGATGTTGCTAGGACGTTAGAATGTTATGATGTGAATAGCAGACAGTACTGAGGAAGCTGTGGAAGGAGCTGGAGGTCTCTTTACTTCTAACCAATAAAGATTTACTTGATCTACCTACCCTGGATTGAAGATACTTTCTTTACAATTACCCTGGACGAATCTTTGCAAGACATATCCTGGACCTTCGACGTTCCTTTCTAACTGGAAGATGGAAGACATCTCCCTTGTGGTCAAGGAGTGACCACCCTGTGCAAACAGGCACCATCAGCAACTTTGCCGGTCTGCATTTTCAAGGCTCTCGCCAGATCCCGAAGAATCTGCGTCACAGGACACGGACTTCCAGACATCTCGGACCACGACCCACATCCACAGCAAAGCTGAGACACGTGGCGGTCAGAAGAGACGTGGGACCGGAACTCCTGGACATCTTGCATTTTGCTAACTGCTCGACTCCTGAGGTACCGTTGCAGTTGTGCATTGGGGTAAGAGAACCCCAGCCCGAGCTCCCTTTGCACCAAAGTCCAGGCCCCCAAACTCCACGAGTGTCCCGTGGGCCCGCTTTTGCATTTGAGCTCGATGCGTCTTCCCGGTTCCTTGCCCGTTGGCTAGTGAGCCCCCTGAAGACTTTTCCTTCAACTTTACTTGCTGGCCTGGTTGCTCCAGGCTTGCCCCAGCTTCCCTGCAAAGGAGGAGTGCCACAGACCTTGCTGGTCTGCAACAGAGCCAATCTGGACATCCTGCATGGGTTGCGGTTACCAAGGCTTGTTGGTTCCAATCCGAACACCGACACCGCAGGCAACTAGATCCTTTGTGGGACAGCTCGAATCCAGTGCCTGGTCATGGTCGATGCCTCCTGGACCACATGGCTGAAGAGACAAGCTCAGCTTCTTCACTCGAAAGCACCCAACATCGCCTGGTTCCTTCCTGGTACCTTCCTGGTCACTGGCTAGTGAACCAGACTCTGTCCCCTCTGCTTTCAGGTTCTTCGACCCACCCTTGGATCCACCCAGACACTTTTACTCTGGTCGCCTGCAGCACTTTTTACAGGTCACCATAGAAAACTATGACGAAACCCGACACGAAAATGCACCTATGCACCCGGCTTTCCTGGGTGAGGTAACACGAGTACTCCGGTGCTCCCATGGGTCTTGACTCTCGAAGTGTCCTAGTTTAAAAGGGTTCCATCCAAGTACAACGGAAGAGTCCTTAAATTGTATATTTGTAACTTCTTCCTTTCCCATAGAAAGTCAATAGTAACCCGCGGCTGTGTTTAGACACTGCACGCGTCTCCCGGGGGCCTCCTACTTCCTAACCTTTGGTTGTTTAGTATAGCCCCAGCGATTCCACAGGCCCCAGGCCTGTTTTCTAATCCTAATGTGGTTCTTATACCACTATTTTAGTATATGGTTTGTGAGGCCCCTCGACATGACTGTATTTGTGCAACTTATCGTATGCTAATTGAGAATCTTGTAATGTACTTTGGCCTCTGACCTCATAAAGAGTGCAGAGGGGTTGTGTTTAGAATAAATGCATATATATTTGATATATACCTTGTGTGGTGTACTTTCATTTGGTACTCAAGAGATTATAAATGGTAAAACAACTTGCTTAACTCGCCTGCAGAAGTCTTAGCCTGACGATTGCTGGTCCATGCTACCACTAGCAGAGCTTTCTATAAGGTTGACTTTACAACCACCATCAATAAGGGTCGATTAGACTGGTGCAAGGTGCCCACTAGAACTAGTGGACACCATATGCCAGGGTAACTTCTCACACCGAACACCTGCACTCCTAGATCCACACGGACCCCAACGCCACCCTCAGAGGAACACTCATCTACAGACCCCCCGGATCCCAGCCTCAGTTCAGCGACTCCATTGCCGACTTCGTCAGCACGCACGTCATGGCCTCCACAGACTACATCCTCCTCGGAGACCTGAACTTTCACCTCGAGAACAACGACAGCAACTCAACTACCCTGATCAACAACCTCGCCAATCTCGGACTCAGACAGCTCGTCACAACACCCACCCACTCCGCCAGCCATACGCTCGAACCCATCTTTTCCGCAAGCTCCCATGTCACCACCGAACTCCACTGGACCGACCATCGCTGCATCCACTTCACCTTGCAGAAACCCACCACGCACCACAGCACCAAACAGATCCACCGCCGCAGCTGGGGCAAAATCACCGAAGACCATCTCAACGCCACCCTCGCCCAGAGCCCACCCGCCGACCCTACAGACAGTGACACCGCCGCCCGCAACCTCAGGCGATGGATCAACGACTGCGCCAACACTCTGGCCCGATCAAGAAACACTCCAACATACACACAGACAAGAAAGCCGTCTGGTTCACCACAGAGCTCCAGGCCTCCAATCAAACCTGCCGGAAACTAGAGAAGAAATGGCAGCGCGGTAAGACACCGGTCAGCCATGCGTCCCACAAGAACGCCATCCGCAGACACCATCACCTCATCAGAACCGCCAAAAGGACCTCCTTCAAGGACCAACTCGACAACAACACACGCAACAGCAAAGAGCTCTTCAACATCCAACCCCAGTACCAACATCAACGACATCCCACCATCACAAGACCTGTGCGACTCTCTAGACACCTTCTTCCACCTCGAGATCGCAGACATCCACAACAGCTTCAACAACAAGACCGCCTTGACATCAATCGACACCTCGGGCCCACCATCAACATCGACCCCCTGCTCACCTGGACCAACGTGAGCGACGACAACACCATCAAAATCATGAGCACCATCCACTCCCGATCTCCGTCAGATTCATGCCCGCACCACATCTTCAACAAAGCCAGCGCCAACGCACCGAAACTCCGCAAGGTCATCAACATCTCTTTCGAGACCGCGACCTTCCAGGAGAACTGGAAGCACGCCGAGATCAACGCCTTACTCAAGAAACCCAAGGCGGATTCGAGAGACCTCAAGATCTTCCGGCCCATCTCCTAGTCCCGTTCCCAGCAAAGGTCATCGAGAAGATCGTCAACAGACAACTGACCCGCTACCTAAAGGAGAATAACATCCTGGACCCATCCCAATCTGGGTTCCGCAGCAACCACAGTACCGAAACTGCCCTCATTGCCGCCACAGATGATATCAGGACCATGTTGCACAACGACGAAACAGCGGCCCTCATCCTCCTGGACCTCTCAGCCGCCTCCAACACTGTCTGCCACCGAACCCTACGCACACGCCTCCACACCGCAGGGATCCAAGACAAGGCACTGGAATGGACTAACTCCATCCTCACCGGCAGAACCCAGAGCGTCCGTCTTCCCCCTTTCCGTTCCGAAGCCTCTGAGATCATCTGCAGAGTACCACAAGGACCATCCCTCAGCCCAACACTGCTCGCCCACATCGCCCGACTGCACGACCTCAATATCATCTCCTACACCGATGACACCCAGCTGATCCTCTCCCTTACCAAGGACCCCCTCACCGCCAAAGCCAACCTCCACAAAGGAATGAAGGGCGTAGCCAAGTGGATGAAGAACAGCCAGCTGAAGCTGGACTCTGACAAGACGGAGGTCCTCATCCTCGGCTCCACCCCCTCAGCCTGGCACGACTCCTGTTGGCCGAACACACTGGGAGCAGCACCAACACCCACCAACTACGCATGCACCCTAGGGGTCATCCTCAATTTGACACTCTCCATTACCAAGCAGGTCGATGCCGTTTCGTCCTCCTGCTTCAACACCCACACATGCTCTGCAAGATCTACAGGTGGATCTCCACCGAAACAAGAAGAACGGTCACCCAGGCCCTTGTCATCAGCAGGCTGGACTACGGAAACGCCCTCTACGGGGGAGCCTCGGCCAAACTCATGAAACGACTGCAACACATACAGAACACCTCTGCACGCCTCATCCTCGACATCCCTCGCCACAGCCACATCTCACTCCACCTGAGAGAGCTGCACTGGCTTCCCGTCAACAAAAGGATCCCTTTCAAGCTCCTCACCCATTCACACAAATCACTCCACAATGCCTACCGGCATACCTCAACAGCCGACTCACCCTCTACACCCAGAATCGCCAGTTTCGCTCCGCCGACCTCGCCATAGTCCGTCGCATCTGAAGAGCGACCACCGGCGGATGATCGTTCTCCTACCTCACCGCCAAGACCTGGAACTCCCTCCCCATCCTCCTACGGCAGACCCAGGAGCTACTAACCTTCAGGAGGCTACTCAAGACCTGGCTGTTCAAGCAGTAGAAGCGTCCCCCCCCCCCCCCCCCCCCAGCGCCTTGAGACCCTCCCGGGTGAGTATGTTATGTTATGTAATGTTATAATTTGATAGAGCGCAACAGCTGCCCCAGCAAAGAGGCGTCCCGGCGCTAAGGAACCACGGAGACTCGACAGAGGACAGAAGGAAACAGCTGGGAGGCCTAAGGGGAGGGGAATAGGTGGGTTTTGACGGCTTTCCGGAAGGCAGACAGATTTTCCAATGAGCGGATGTTCACTGGCAGGGTGTTCCAAAGTTTGGCTCCTAGCACCCTGAAAGAACGTTCACCAGTACGGGCTAGTTTTGTACAGGGGACCGTCAGAAGGTGGTTGCCTAGAGAGCGCAAGTTGCGCTGTGGCACATAAGGTGTGAGGAGTGGCCGGAGAAGTTCTGGGCGTCCAGTTTTAAGGATTTTATAGATCATGATGAGAGTTTTAAACTGGATTCGAGATTCGATGGGTAGCCAGTGCAGCTTTGGCTGAACATCTGCGGGGAAGACCGACCAAGGTTCTTGCCGCAGTGTTCTGCACGCGTTGCAAACGTGCTATCTCTGCTTTGTTGGCGCCCAGAAGTAGGACATTGGCATAGTCCAAGCGGGAGAGAATTGTGGCTTGGACAATCACTTGGCGGACCTTGGAGTCGAAGAAGCCGAGTATGGGATTGAGGCTCCTCAGCAGGCCCACACAGGTGGCCGCTACTTTTTTTGTGTGGGTCTGGAAGTTAAGTGAGGAGTCCATCCAGACGCCTAGGTTTTTGACCAAGGATTTGGGGGGTGGAATAGTGCCCAGCAATGAAGGCCACCAGTGCTGGTTCCAATGACTAGTATTCTTTCCGAGGAGCAGCACCTCCGTCTTGCCTGCATTAACACCTTGGCTGCTAGGCGTTTTCCCCTCCTGTGCTGACTTTTGATTATTTTGGTTGTTTCATGACGAGCTCAGCTCGTCATCAGCACAGCTCAACTGTGCATCATGACGAGCTGAGCTCGTCATGAGCATCGAAAGGGTAAAGCTGCAGGCAGTTGTCTGTCATCCACTGGGCCACAGCAGCCAGACCATCTCTGAACCTTGCGGCTGAAGTGGAGGGACCTTCGGTGAGATTGATGGCCAGCTGCGTGTCATCGGCGTATGACACCAGCATGAGGTCCCATTCTCTGGCCACTGTGGCCAGTGGTTGCACATATAGGTTGAAAAGGGATGGGCTGAGTGCAGAGCCCTTTACAAATGTTCTGATTGATTGATTGAGTACTCCTCGCGTGCAGGCCTCACTGCTTATTGCCTCTCGTAAATGCCCCTACTTCAACCAAGGTCTCCTATAAATCAGCAAAACTGCCTGCTAACCATCTGGTTCCACTTTTGGACTGTTTGAGCCCCAAGGTTGATCTGCAGGGCGGAGATAATTGCTTTGCCGGTATAGGGCTGGCCATTAGAAATCTACTCATGAAACCAGTAGGAACCGATATCCCGGGGGTCGGTGGTTTGATTCTTCCTTGATGATGGCCTCCCTCAATCTACATCGGGTTTTGAGGCAGACTCCTAGAGATGGTCCCGATATCCCCGGGGTCGGTGGTTTGATTCTTCCTTTATGATGGCCTCCCTCAACCTACATCGGGTTTTGAGGCAGACTCCTAGAGATGGTCCCGATATCCCCGGGGTCGGTGGTTTGATGCTTCCTTGATGATGGCCTCCCTCAATCTACATCGGGTTTTGAGACAGACTCCTAGAGATGGTCAGAAGAGCCAATATATTAGACCGGAGTATGAAAGTTCTCTGAGTAGGAGATAAAAAGAGATTACATTGGAGTATTGGGGACTGGTTCAATCCCGTCGAATGAAGGACGCTACAACTTTCTGGAGGATGGTGAAGGATATTGGCTTCCTGGGTGCAAGTATTGATGATGCTGTTATTACCACCATCAGCCCAGAGGCTTGGGTGCCTTATATCGCTCGGACTTGTCTCAAATGGGCCCGGAGGTAGCAGTGAAATCGCCATTGAATTGGATAAGATTTTGGAAGCCATTATGAAGTCTCTATCGAATAAGGTTCCAGGGCCGGATGGGGTCCCCGTGGACATTTATAAAGCAGTCTCTGAATTATGGGCCCCGTTATTATGCAACTGTTTCAATACCTTTACTATCACTGGCCTCCCCGATTTGTGGTACACTGCCACTACCGTGCCTATCTTCAAAAAGGGGATTTGTAGTCTCCTAGTTGTTATCGCCCAATCTCCCTGTTGGATTTGGCTGCTAAAAATCAGGTCAGGGAGTAGAAACTACTGTTGGATGTGCAATATGGGCTCCAGGAGGGGCAGGGCACCTTAAAGCAATGCCTACATTTGCATTTGCTTGTTAGAAAATATACCATCACAAAGCAGGGCTCCCTTTGCCTGGCCTTTATGGACCTGCTGCGCGCTTTGAAAGTGTGGTAGGACCTAAACTGTGTGCCTTGCTAGAGGGTATGGGGGGGGATCAAGGGCTTGTCCAATTCTTGCAGGCCCTGCATCTTGACCTTTCTGCATCTGTTAGATTTGGCTCTGCTGGGGAATGCACCGGTAGTTTTCTGCTGGAGAAAGGTGTTCGGCAAGGGTGCGTATTGGCCCCTATTCTTTTTTTCATAGTTTGTTTATTGGCATTTCAAAAAAAGACATATAATGTCAAACATAAAATAACATACAGAGCATTGCACAACAACATCCATCGTCCATTTGTGACTATACAGCATTATACATAGCAACAGCTAACAGTAGTGCAGCCGACACACCCGATTAGGCAACTGTGTGTGTTTGCAAGTATTCTATGCGATAATTCAAGTAATTTCGAGGTGTCGATCCCGCTGGTAGTTCTTCTTTATAAGTTTGCAGGGTGTCCGTACAATACACCAAATCATGAATCCAGCGTTTGATCCTTGGCGCTTGTTTACTACCCCAGATAAATGAGATCCTACGTTTAGCCAGGAGTAAAGAGATTGCACAAAATTTGCGCTTAATAACACGGACCACTGGGATCAGGCCTAAACGACATGTACGTACATTACACTCAATAGTTGTGTCTACCCAACATTGTGTCACCTTCAACCAATAATCCGCTACACCAATGCAAGACCAGGCAAGGTGTATAAAATCCACATTCTCAGCATTACAACGTTGACACCTGGAGTCCTTGCGCAGGCCGTATCTACAAAGCCTTGGTGGTGTGTAGTACGTCTGATGAAGATATCTAAAATGCTATATATACGCAAGTTCCCATTAGGTGTTAGTAAGCCCATCAGTGCCCCAGCCGTGGCCCATTCTTGTTCTGTCAAAGGGGTGTCAAGATATTCATTCCATTTCTCCAGTGCCTTTTGCGTAGTGTCTGCTATATCTTCCTGCAATTGAGCATATCATTTGGATATCATATGTTGAGGGGTGGAAGTGGTAAGTAGGAGTTGTAGCGATGATAATTGCTGTGGTTCAGCCGGGTAAGACGGGTTCAGTTTCTTTATTGACCCCTGTAATCTGTTATATGTAAACTTAAACAATAGTGTTTGGTTGCTGATGAATGAAAGGTCGTCCAATGTTTTAAACAACCCATTGCAGCATAAGTCGCCCATGGTGTCAATGCCCACTTGTCTGAGTAACCCCATACCCACCTCTTCCTGTGTCACTGATAGCTCCGGTTGATAATGTAGTGGAAGCGCAGGGGCATATAACGGCAGTGTGTGTGCATTGCGGCCCATCATATGCCAAGCTTTGTTTCTCGTGTCTATGGTATTAATATCCCGGTTATGAAGTGGGGGTCTGTGATGCGTTATGATCGCAGTCAGTGGGATTGGCAGTGCATCTCATTCCTCAATTGCAACATGGGTGAGGTAAGGGACTTTGTGATACCAAAATGTGCATATTGTGCTTGCACGCATAAATAATACAACAAGAAATCAGGGGCTTTAAACCCTCCTCGTCAGTAGGGTAATGTTAATGTGCACAATTCGACTCGGGCCTGTTTACCTGCCCATATTGTTATTGTTATTGTTATTTTTGATTTGTAGCGCGCTCAATCACCTACAGGCCTCTAAGCGCTCGGGAATCGATGGTAAACAACAACTTTGACAGTACAGAGGGCATCCACTAGCCTACGTGGCTCACAGGGCTCTCCTGAACAACAGCGTTTTCAGCACCTTTCTGAAACGTAGGAGGTTTCCTTCCTTTCGTAGTGGCTCAGGTAGTGTGTTCCATAAATGCGGAACCAGCACCGAAAAGGCTCTACCGCCCTTGGTGGCAAGTTTGTACCGAGGGCAGACTAATAGCTGAGAGTCTGAGGACCTAAGAGCTCTCTTTGAGCTATACATTGCCAGGCGATCTTTGACGTAGCACCATAAATTGATACTTGTATAGCGCACTACTCACCCGCAAGGGTCTCAAGGCACTTGTATGAATACCGCTGAGGAACCCATCCTGACTTTCCCTGTGAGGCATCCACTCCTGGGCACCCCCAAGGTGGAGGCCAGGCATCCTTAGCGTTGTGGGGGCCGTTGTGGAGATTAAGCAAGCTATTGCCCAGAGTTGCAGAGTGGGACTCCATGATTGGAATAGGCACTGAGGCGAGAATGATCAGGTCCGTGGAATTTTGAGCACAAGACCCGCCGAGGCGGGGAATTGAACCCTGGTCCCCGGCTAGACCTCTGCATCAGGGTCTGCCGCTCTAATCATTGAGCCACACTTCTCCACTCATTGAGTCACACTTCTCCACCATAGTGGAGATTCTGCAAAACACCGTCATAGGCAGTTTAATGGGGATGTTATGAAAAAGGTAGAGAAGTTTTGACAAAATGACCATTTTCCCTATGGCCAGACAATCAGCTAGTGATAGTGGCAACCGGATCCATCTCTCTATTTTCTCTTCCAGTGCACTAACCGCTCTACCATAATTTGTGCGAATGACTATTTCTAGGTCTCGGTGGTACCAGACCCCCAAATACTTTACTAGTTTCGATTGCCACTCTAGCAGGTAGTCTGTCAGATGTGGGTGGGTGGTATCTGTTAGTGGAATAATTAGTGATTTAGACCAGTTGATGTTGCCCAAACTTGATATACTCCCTCAACAGTGGGCTCAGATGCTGCGCCTGGTCTCTGACATATAACATAATATCGTCAGGGTACAACGATATGTGCAAAGGTCTTTGTGGGAACTGAAGCGCTGAGTAGTGATGTCCCTAACCTTATCTTGCAAGCCAATGGCCAAGCACTATGGCAAACAGCAGGGGGGACAGAGGGCAACCTTGTCTTGTCCCCCATGCTATAGATATGGTGTCGGATATATATTTGTTGATTATTATGCACGCCACCGGCACCTTGTACAGCTCCCGAACCCACTGCAGAAACATAGGGGGGAAGCCCATGCGCTTCAGAATTGTATGGAGATATGGCCATGCTATGGAATCGAAGGCTTTAGCCGCGTCTAGTAGGATCGCAGCAGCCTTGGTACTTGGGGTCAGATAATGTGATAGCGCAAAGAGTGTTCTAGTAATATGGGCCGTTGACCTTGATGGAATAAACCCTGATAAATCAAGTTCGGACAGAATTTTCGTGTCCACATTGATTAGGGACAATGTTCTATACGAGTCACAATATTCCAGATCTTTGTTGGGTTTCAGCAGAGCTATCAACAGGGCTTCTCTCAATGTTTGTGGTAGAATCCCTTTATCGTGAGCATCTCCGTACATTGCTACCAGATATGGGGCTACCTGATCCGCACAAGCTTTATAAAATTCGCAAGTGAACCCATCAGGGCCTGGTTCTGTCCCATTGGGAAGTGATTCAATAACTGTAGTGACCTCTTCTTTTGTAGTGTAGTTCCTAGTTTCCCACTAGGCCCTGCGCATTGGAATAACATAAACAGTAGTATCGACGTGGAACTGCGGATATTCCAGGCCTCCACTGACTATGCTAAACTTAATTGGGTTTGTTACCAACTAGCTCAGAGGTCACTGGAAACTTTCTTCTCTGCATGGGAAGTGATCAGCTTCCCTGGCACAGACAAGAAGGGATTCAGCTTTCCAACAACCGTGCAACATGACAACTTTGCTCCTCGGATCAAGAGTCGATCTCTAGGGTCGTGTGAAACAATAGACAGGTATTTCACTCAGTCAGGTTAGTGCAGTTTACTTTCACGATATGTAGAGAATAGAGAGACGGGCGTTTGTCAATAAAGGGTTAACATTTATTGAACAGTCTTTCTTCTCGTACAAGAGAAATGTATTGCCACAATTGCAAGACTTGTTATCATAAAAAGTACGTACAGTAAGATAAGTATTGCGAAATAATACTGTAAAAGCATTGATATGGTTTCTTAGCCATACAATGGTTTAAAAGTAATAAAACATATATACAGTCATATATACATTAGGCTAACATACTCAACTGGTGCTTCTAACTACGCCTACCCCAGTGTGCCTGACCTAAGCCTAACACGTGGAAGGGGAGTAAGTAAGTAGCTTTAAGTTAAGTTGGTTTTGCCAAGGTTTGCTTCAAGAATTCTCTTCTAAGGGTTTAGTCAACACCATACCTCTGAATAGAATGATGGAGGTCTGGTATCTCCTTCAGGGGGAACTCGTTATACCAGTCACCCGCGAGGGTAGACTCGAAACGCTGGAGCTGGATTTCTCAGCCGGAGAATGGCAGCGTCTCTCTTCAGCGCGTCGAGAGGAGGAGGGGGGACAGCGTCCGCAGGTAGCTTGGCATCTGCTGGGCTCTTCGCAGAGGGACGGCTGTTCAGCTCCTAAGCTCACCACACCATCGTTCGCGCTTTAGCAGCGATAATGGTATCAGTAGCTTCACCAACAGCAGCGGGGCAGCAGCAGCGTACTGCATACAGCAGACAACAGCAATGGGACACCAGCTGCAGCAACAAGCTATTGCTTAAGGCAACGTTGGTAGTATTTATACCTGACAGGTGCCTGGTTTGACGCAAGTTTGTTGGACATAAGACGTCAATTAAAGATGTCACTAGGAAGTGATAGCTATCAGTTGCTCATTAGAGTTCCATTACTAATCAAAACACAGCAAGCGGGGATTTCCAGGTTTGCTGAGTTTTTATCTTGTTGAAGAACTCGGAGTGTTAATCTAGGAATATCAGATAGTGACTTCTGCTCTGTCATTGCACTAATTGGTTGCAAAGGAAGTGGCAGAGAACTATTCTGGAATGTGGCTCTGTTCGTGTGAGGCCAGAGATGACTTTCTGAATATCGCACTTGAACGGTTATGCCAATATAGGGAATAAATGGATTTATAGCCGAATAGGGGCATAAGGTTACAGTATCGATCAGGAACCTAGATAAACACGCAACACCCACTCCACGTTTTCATGTCCATCAAATTACTAAAACTAGAGCAATAGGATGCATGTGTAACATTGCCCACCCCAAAATACATAAATGCATTCGAAATAGGCGTATTTGTAATACGTGAAATTTAGGTACTGTACGTTTTTGAAGCATAGAAATCATTCAAAAATTATTGCATATGATATCAATGAACGATTATGCAAAAAGAATTACACATGAAGTATCTCTGAAACAGAAGAAGGGCGAGATAAATCATCACATATAAATGCATTGCAATAACATGTGCTAGAGGCTGATGTAAGTTATTATGTCTCTAGATGTGTGTAGAAATAGAAGTACGAACTTCTGTTCTTTAAGAATAGATTTTATCTTAAGCAAAGAATTGTTCGTGCCAAAAAAGGGTTAATATTAAAAAATGTTCAATTCAAAAGAATTATTGCTTGAACGGGGAAAAAAATAGCTTTTAGCAGTTTTTGTTGTTCAAAACTGAAGGCCGAATTCAGAGTTCATGGGAACGCTGTGTGTCGGAAAGCTTCTCAAAAGTTATTGTTTCTGTTCGGGTGAGAACATCATATCAGACAGGCTCTCAAAGAATTGGTCTACAAAATCAGGTGATAGTTCAACCAAATTAGATAGCGCTGTAACTTGCCAGGTGTGAGAATGATTGCTGTCATCATAGTCAGGAGCAGCAATGCTCACAGCTCGTTGTACCTGGATGATGTTGCTTTTGTCACTCGCTCCACTGTTACCACTTGGTTGAAGCACAGGAGTCTCCACGAATGCCGTCATCAGGATTGGTAGCCGCTGGGGACAACACAATGCGTGAGCCGTTATTGGACTGAGCAAAGTATCGACGTCCATTGGTACTGCTGATGGAAGTGAAAGACAGATGTCCAACACGCATTCATCTCCGCAAAGCATACACCGTAGCACAGGTAAGATGCAATGTTGCCATATAGGTCTGAATGAAAGGAACCAGGTCATGTTTAGATCTCTCAGCCTGGCCAATCCGAGGACGTTAGTTATCCTGTGCCGGTAGCGCATTGCTAGGATTGTTTCTTCCATTCCCATGGGAGCTATGTCTGAGTTTCGGCTTGCCATAACGAAGCAGGAGGGTCAAAAATAAAATCCCTGCGACGAGTCCCAAAAATAATGGTATGCCGCCAAAAACAGAGTGTACAAAATTAGGAACGATTCCCAAAATTGCCTGAAAAGGTGTTAGCAGTCCCGTAAAGACTGTCTTAAATATGCCTGGGATGCTTGTGGCACTAGACATGTTAAGGAGTTGGCTGAGCATTTCTACGAAATGCACGGGGCAATTTGTTGATAAAAGTTCATGAACTTCAGTAGCTGTCCTTGCAACTAGAAGATCATACGTCTCTTTTGATGACGTTATAGGCACTGTTGTCTGTAAAAGCACAGATTTCATTTTGCTTAAAGTATCAATTCGTATAGAATAGAGATTCAGACGAGGCCAGATGGGAGTCACTGAGTCTGCAGGCCCACTCGGGAACAATGCCTGCATACAGCATTTGACCATGGATGTTACGCTTACTAGATAACTTTTCCCTGGCACAAGGCCACAACATCTGTGATCCGTTCTAAGAATGTAACTCCCGTTTGCGAGTTGCATAAAGAAGGGCTCTATCTGAGTTGCAGGTGTGACTAGCTGGTGGCATGAAAGGTTGTTAGAATTTCCATCACATGCTCCGTGTAAATTAATACCCTGACACAAAAGTATACCGCTTAGTGAATGTTTACAGTTGTCACCACTAAGAAATACATTTTTGTCGCTGTCACTATAGCAAGAATGTGTGTATGGTAATTTCCATTCTGATTTTACATATCCTTTACCCAATTGTTCATACTGGCCAGCAGGTATGTACTCAAGGCACTTTTTAAATCGGAAAGTTGTTATCGGAATTGTGATAATTCCGTGTATTATCCATTCAATGACAGGACTTTCTGACATTGTCAATGGTAATCTCTCAAGTTTTTCGATGCTCAGGATTGTATAGTCTGCTCCTTTCTGTGCCAAACTGATCTGTTTATCAGTAAGGTTAAAAATGGAAAATAATGACGTTGTGTTGATTAAACGCTTTAGACAAGGGGGTGGTGATGAACAGAGTGTCTGAGTTAAACAGACCACTCTTACCCAGTCCAAAGATCAGGGCTTGATCCATCACCGTTATTTATCTCACTGCCCCATCCCAGCTCAGAACCTGGCTATATGCAAATCAGTCTGTCCCTGGCCCAGTGCATCATGGGTACAGGGCAGACTAAACTACCAAGCCAATTCTTCACCAGAAAGGAGACAAGCTACCGGGGACCGGTTTCTGGCATTTCAGCCTTCTTCGGCCCAGCTTGCTTGAATCCTGATGGAGCAGTGAGAAAGGGACTCATGTCTGAGTATACCCTGCCACACCTATAGTGGCCAAAAACGATTTAGACAAGGGGGTGGTGATGAACAGAGTGTCTGAGTTAAACAGACCACTCTTACCCAGTCCAAAGATTAGGGCTTGATCCATCACCGTTATTTATCTCACTGCCCCATCCCAGCTCAGAACCTGGCTATATGCAAATCAGTCTGTCCCTGGCCCAGTGCATCATGGGTACAGAGCAGACTAAACTACCAAGCCAATTCTTCACCAGAAAGGAGACAAGCTACCGGGGACCGGTTTCTGGCATTTCAGCCTTCTTCGGCCCAGCTTGCTTGAATCCTGATGGAGCAGTGAGAAAGGGACTCATGTCTGAGTATACCCTGCCACACCTATAGTGGCCAAAAACGATTTAGACAAGGGGGTGGTGATGAACAGAGTGTCTGAGTTAAACAGACCACTCTTACCCAGTCCAAAGATCAGGGCTTGATCCATCACCGTTATTTATCTCACTGCCCCATCCCAGCTCAGAACCTGGCTATATGCAAATCAGTCTGTCCCTGGCCCAGTGCATCATGGGTACAGGGCAGACTAAACTACCAAGCCAATTCTTCACCAGAAAGGAGACAAGCTACCGGGGACCGGTTTCTGGCATTTCAGCCTTCTTCGGCCCAGCTTGCTTGAATCCTGATGGAGCAGTGAGAAAGGGACTCATGTCTGAGTATACCCTGCCACACCTATAGTGGCCAAAAACGATTTAGACAAGGGGGTGGTGATGAACAGAGTGTCTGAGTTAAACAGACCACTCTTACCCAGTCCAAAGATCAGGGCTTGATCCATCACCGTTATTTATCTCACTGCCCCATCCCAGCTCAGAACCTGGCTATATGCAAATCAGTCTGTCCCTGGCCCAGTGCATCATGGGTACAGGGCAGACTAAACTACCAAGCCAATTCTTCACCAGAAAGGAGACAAGCTACCGGGGACCGGTTTCTGGCATTTCAGCCTTCTTCGGCCCAGCTTGCTTGAATCCTGATGGAGCAGTGAGAAAGGGACTCATGTCTGAGTATACCCTGCCACACCTATAGTGGCCAAAAACGATTTAGACAAGGGGGTGGTGATGAACAGAGTGTCTGAGTTAAACAGACCACTCTTACCCAGTCCAAAGATCAGGGCTTGATCCATCACCGTTATTTATCTCAAGCAAACCGGGCCGAAGACGGCCGTAATGCCAGAAACCGGTCCCCGGGAGCTTGTTTCCTTCCCAGTGTAAGAATTGGCTTCTGTAGTTTGGTTTGTCCTGTTCCCATCATGCACTGGGACAGGAACAGACTAATTTGCATACAGCCAGGTTCTGAAACTGGGATGGTGCAGTGAGCTAAAAAACGGTGTTGGATCTAGCCCTGATCTTTTGACGGGGTGAGAGCTTTCTGCTTAATTCAGAGACTCTGTCCCTCACCACCCCATTTTGTAAATATTTTTGTCCACCCTAAGCGTGGAAGGGTATTCTCAGATGTGAGACCCTTGCTCATTGCACCATCAGGATTCAAGCAAACCGGGCCGAAGACGACTGTAATGCCAGAAACCGGTCCCCGGGAGCTTGTTTCCTTCCCAGTGTAAGAATTGGCTTCTGTAGTTTGGTTTGTCCTGTTCCCATCATGCACTGGGACAGGAACAGACTAATTTGCATACAGCCAGGTTCTGAAACTGGGATGGTGCAGTGAGCTAAAAAACGGTGTTGGATCTAGCCCTGATCTTTTGACGGGTGAGAGCTTTCTGCTTAATTCAGAGACTCTGTCCCTCACCACCCCATTTTGTAAATATTTGTGTCCACCCTAAGCGTGGAAGGGTATTCTCAGATGTGAGACCCTTGCTCATTGCACCATCAGGATTCAAGCAAACCGGGCCGAAGACGGCTGTAATGCCAGAAACCGGTCCCCGGGAGCTTGTTTCCTTCCCAGTGTAAGAATTGGCTTCTGTAGTTTGGTTTGTCCTGTTCCCATCATGCACTGGGACAGGAACAGACTAATTTGCATACAGCCAGGTTCTGAAACTGGGATGGTGCAGTGAGCTAAAAAACGGTGTTGGATCTAGCCCTGATCTTTTGACGGGGTGAGAGCTTTCTGCTTAATTCAGAGACTCTGTCCCTCACCACCCCATTTTGTAAATATTTTTGTCCACCCTAAGCGTGGAAGGGTATTCTCAGATGTGAGACCCTTGCTCATTGCACCATCAGGATTCAAGCAAACCGGGCCGAAGACGGCTGTAATGCCAGAAACCGGTCCCCGGGAGCTTGTTTCCTTCCCAGTGTAAGAATTGGCTTCTGTAGTTTGGTTTGTCCTGTTCCCATCATGCACTGGGACAGGAACAGACTAATTTGCATACAGCCAGGTTCTGAAACTGGGATGGTGCAGTGAGCTAAAAAACGGTGTTGGATCTAGCCCTGATCTTTTGACGGGGTGAGAGCTTTCTGCTTAATTCAGAGACTCTGTCCCTCACCACCCCATTTTGTAAATATGATTAAACGCCAAGGCACATAGCCTGAACGAAGATTTTGCAGCGTCCAGCCTAATTCTATAATAGAACGTAATTGCGACTGGCCATGTTGTAACATTAGCAAGTCTCTGTCTATCACATCAAAGGCAGAGGATACAATATTGTCCAACGAATATATTCTGGAAGACAGAGTCATTAACCCATTGTCTACTACAGAAAGTGATTTTTCCAAATTAATACAATCAATTTCTCGTATTTTTTCAGCTGTTTCAATTTGTTTGACTTTCCAAGCCTCGTTGTACGCAGCATAGATACTGGTCGCTATGAAACGCTTTTGACGCTGTTTGCGTGGTCCAAGAATGAAATTGCGCAAATCAGCACCATCTTTTAGTAAAGACAAGTGTTGCTTAATTTCAACCAGTGTGGATGATGTTAGCCATTCAAGGCAGAGTTTCCCTACACTGTATGTTGTTATTATCCCTGGATGTTGTCTCTGGGAATATCTCGGGTCTAGTCTGGTCATTTTTAACCCCTGTGTTTTATTCAGGAATCTATCTTGACAGTTGTTTGTGTCTGTAGGCCAGATTAACCACTTTTTCCAATCAGGATGTGTTCTGTTAAAATGTAAAATTTGTGATACCTCTAACTCAATATCTGTAGTTGTATTTTCAGGTATTGGCTTTGGTATTGACGGTTTTTTAAGGTCTTTGATCTTAGCTAGGCCAAGACAGGATGTTTGGTGTATTGTGTCATTTAAAAATAACATTTGTTCTGGTATCATGCAGGTTCTAAATAGTGCTTCAAGGCCTTGTACCTGCCAATCTTTTGTACCCCAAATTGTTTTCGTTTCAATATTATTTTTCCAATAATCAAAACCAAATGTCATCATTTTGTCATAAAATGCTTCTGAATATATCAATTTAGAATTTGTCAGCATTGTTTTCATTCCTGTTTTATCTAACAGTTTGTAATAAAACGTTTCTGCATCACTGGTGTTAAACCATGAGAAGTATTTGAATTTCTCAAAAAATGCTTTAGAACTGCTTTTAGGTGGTGTAGCACAATGTTCCCATTGATTATACATAAAAACATTTCTAGGCTGTGCAGATTTATGCAAATAGTGATCACCATAGTGTGTGTAACAGAATAACTAGATGAACCTTGTAAATAATCATGATCTGTGAATCTAGCTGACATTACTAAATCAGACATCATGTCATTAATACTGTTAAAGTCCCAATCATCAGAGAATGTACTAGGTTTTACAAAGTCACTTAAGGAAACCTTCAGTTGATGAGGATACTTCAGGATTTCGACTGGACCATATATCTCATAGTCTGTTTTGTCCCATACTACCCACCAGGTATTAGAATTGCTGTGACATTTACTGTTGACAGTTCTCTTTTCTTCAGGTGGGATGATCTGTGTGGTTTCAGGACTAGGTTGATGTTCTGACTTGCTGTGTCCATTGTAATATATTTTCCTTCAATGAATTTTCCCAAACACAGTACCATGATGAGCCAAAGCAGGAGGAAAAATACACCTAGACCAAACCAGAACTCTAGCCAAGGGGAAATAAGGTAGATTTCCTTCAGTTGATGAAAGAGTTCCGTTGCTTTTTCTTTAAAAGTCTTTTTTGTTTCAGGCATCACTTCGGGGTCGTTTTGATCTTCAGAGAAGTTGTCGAAGTTGATGAAATAACCAGAGGCAGTTCTGTCAATTGATGGGATTGTTCTTTCAATCTGTCTCTCGGTAGCACTGTCTGATGCCACATCATTGTAGACTGGTGTTTCTTGACGAACTGTTTCAATCTGTGTCTCAAGAGGCACAAGTTCCATGGCATTATTGCATAGTCCTTCTTTGTGCACTGCAGGCTGATCGAATGTGATTAGTCTTTCAGTTTGAACCTCTTGGATTGTTGCAAGTTTGGGTATTCTGTTGTTTCTTGGGAGTCCACTGGGCCTACTGTTGATTATAGGCCACATGCTTGTGGTTTTACCAGATCGATAGACACGACTCTGTTCTCCTTTTTACCAGCAAGGGGCGGTAGTACTACTGATCTTGTTCTGGTGACTGCCAAGACAGGTACTGCTTTTCTGTAAGAAGGCCCAAATTCCTTCTTCACCGCGATCTTTTCTCTGACTAGATCCCCAATCTTTGGAATCCAGACAGGCCTTGCTGGGGCTGTTGCTTGTGGTGCCTCGTCAGTGGTAGTTGGCTGTTGCTTTAACTTTATGTTGCTTAAGGAGTTTCTTGTTTCATTCAGTTCCTGTAAAACAGCCAAATGATCCTTTACATCAAAGTTTGTTGTTTTTTCTTGTACCACTGACATCTGACTATCGAGGTCCTGAATACGCATTCTAATTCCGAACAATAGTTCGTATGGGCTGAAACCTTTTAGAGAATTTCTTGGCAAATTGTTAAGACTGGACTGGACACTTATTAAATGTTTGACCCACCCAGCGCCTGAACCTAATACCTTCGCTGTTATAGATTGCTTTATGTTACGGTTTTTTCTTTCTACCACAATATTCCCTTTGGGGTGCGACGGACAAGAATACCGCAACCCAATTCCCATGCTAGCCATGGCCTCCTTATAAGCTTTGAGAGCTGAAAGCAGGACCCTGGTCAGAATGGAACGTGGTAATTGCGTATGTGCCGATAAAGACTCGCAGATCTTTTATAACCGTTCTAGCGTCAGCCGAGCGCTGGGGCCACATCCATATGAACCTCGTACAGGAATCCACTGCTACCATGATATATCTATAGTTGCCGTCCCTTTGTAGGGGACCACAGTGGTCCAGGTAAACGCATTTAAATGGTTTATCCGAGATGAGAAGGGGTGTCTGCGCTGGTCGTTTTACTGTTGATACTTTTATCCTTTGGCATATGTCGCATTCTAATACATACTTTTTAGTTTGTATTCTCAAGCGAGGCCACCAATATCTCTGTTTTAATAGTGATATTGTTGCGGAAACGCCAGCGAGTGCAGAAGCAAGCCCTTCGTGTGCCGCTTTGATTAGTCCTAACCTGTGTTCCCTGTTTGGAATTACTCTATCCCCCACTCCAGGGATTCGAGCAAAAGGAACAATATTCGCATCTGTTAAGTACAAGTACTTTTCAGGAAAGCCTTTTGGGAGTGTTTTCTTATCATTTTTTACTGACGCACTGACAGCTTGTAGAATATCGCTGTCTATTTTTGTTTGTGACCGAGTTATCGCAGCTACGGAAGCCGTTTGCACAGCTGCCTTCGCGGCTTCATCAGCCAATGAATTCCCTGCAACGTGAACGCCATCACGTTGAAGACTCTGTGCGTGAATCACGTGAGTCTTTTGTAGTTCTTTGTATAAAAGAGCTACCTGTTTCCAGAGAAATTTATGCTTTATTGTGGCACCTGTGTCATCTTTGTAATCGTTTTCAATCCAACTCTGCAGTTTATTGTTGTAAGAGTTGACGCAAAAATGAGAATCGCACACGATAATTGTCGGGAATTCACGTTCTGCATTTTCGAGCGCCATCTTTAAAGATCTGATTTCAGTTCTCTGAACCGAACAGTTTCTTACAGATTCAGTTTTTGTTACTTTCGGTCTGAATTTACCGCACAGCCAACGACCTTTAATAATCGCACATGCTGCATTGTAGGATTTGCTCTCTACATTAAAATGCTGTACAAAACTATCTGTATAGATTATACAGGCGTATTGTGGGAGAGGCAGAAGTTCGATTGGCAGAGGATACTCTTCTTCATATTCTAAATCATTCAGTTCTTCGAATTGCGGGGCGAAATAGTATTTCACATCTTCCGCTCCTAGAGAATCTACACACTGTATCCATTTCGGATCCAGTGACACTGTAGGCAGGTTTACTGGGCTGAATAGCGCCTCGAAGGCGGATTCCGCTGTGAGGATATTAATCCTTTTGCCGTGTGCTAGTTCTCGTTCATTTGCTAATGCGATTTGCACTGCTTTCACAGTTCTTTCTGTGTGACTGAATGTTTCCTCTGCTTGTGTGTACAAGTGAGATTTAATTGAAATTGGTACCTTTTCTCCCTCATTAGAGGTCAGGTACGTGAATCCGCATCTTCCTGGGATGACTCGGATTACAAGATCACGTGTGTTGTCACGTGTATCTAATTTAGTTTTAGCTAACATGTCTGTTTGCAGTGATCTCAAACTTTCTGTGTGTTTTTGAGTCCAATTGATTTGTTTAAAATCAGGTTTAATTAGTTCGTAGAGAGGTTTAACCCTCTCTGCGTAATTTAGAATGTAAGTTCTTCCGAAATTCAGAAAACCTAGTATGGATTGTAAATTCTTCAGCATTTTAGGAGCTTGGAGTACAGCGCACTTCTCTAAGAAGTTGTCCGCTAGGCTTTTCCCTTCACTTGATAATTCGTACCCTAAGAATAGTACTGTCAGATGGGCAATTCGAGACTTTTTAAAGTTGAATTTGTAACCCTCCGCTGCGAACCCAAGTATAATGGTGTTCACTCTTTTCAAGTGAGTATCCAAGTCATCAGCCGTGAGATAGATATCATCTACGTAAGATAATGCTTCATCATTTTTTTTTTTAAAATAATTTTTATTGTAGTCATACCTGTACAGGCCCATACATATTCAAGTAGCTTCATAAAATTGAGCAGGTATACAATATGATTTGTTGGTCAGTACACAGCCGTTATGCCCACAACCCGGGGGTTGGGCGGCGATGATGTCTCTGCTCTTCCATGCCCGACGTTCAAAATAAAGGAGTAATCGGTGTCCGGATCGTGTGCATGACTACTTTTACAGTCCTACTTAACTATGCGCTAACCCCCAACTCCCACCCCCTGCGCAAAACCTAAAACTCTCCCCCTTATCCCGCCCCATTCACCACCACCCGTCTAAGGCTCTTATGGCGGTCGTTCCTGGAGTACTGATGTCTGCCCCCCTGTATATCTGATGCTCCCAGGGCCTCAGCTAGCCTCTGTCGCCCTTCCTGCCTCGGGGGCCTCTTCTTCCTCGTCAGCCTCGCTATCCCTGAGTGCCTGTTCCATTACTTCCCATGAGGTCGCAGTATCAGCCGCTGTCTGGCTAGGAGACCTGCGCGCAAGCTGATACCTGTATGTGCTGTCAGCCGCCGCCCACTTCAGGAATTCCTGCCGCCACCTCCGTGGAGTTGGCCCCATCCTCGCCTTCCAGTTCCTAGTGATCTCCCTCTTAGCCACCATCAATCCCATATCAATAAACTTGCTCGTGAGTTTGTTTTTGGGGGTATGGGGAAACCAGTGCAGGATACATTCCGCTGGTCCATAGTCTATGGTCCTGTCAGTCACCTCGTTCAGCACCACCCCTATTTCCTGCCAATAACCCCGCAGGGCCGGGCACGCCCACAGCATGTGCACTAATTCGGCCCCCTCTTCCGGGCACCGGGGACAGGACACTGTTATCGCGCCAAAATACTGCCTGATCCTTCCCGGGGTCATGTACGCTCTATGCAATACGTAGTAGTGGATTAGTTGGAATCTAGCGTTTCTCGTGCTGTTGCGAGCCCTTCGGATCAGCTGTGCCCACGTTGTATCAGGTATGTCCTTACCCAGGTCCGTCTCCCACTTGGCTTTCAGAGATGCAAGAGGAGGGATATTCTCTCTAATCATCCGATTGTAAAGGCATGTTACCGCCTTGAGCGTTCCCGCCGCCATCATAGTGTACTGGCACGCTGCCGCCGTCTCAGGTTCCTCAAGTCCCGTACCCCAGTGGGCCTGCATTGCCCTGGTTACTGCCGCATGAAGCAAGAATCCCCCTCTTGGGATGTCAAAGCGCTCCATTAATTCCTGGAACGGGAGCATCGCGCCATTTTCGTAGAGGTCCCCAACCACTTGCACTCCCACTTCTTCCCACCCTTGCAGATGCGACCAGTCGCCGCCATGCTGTAGGGCTGTTAGCATGCCCAGAGGGATCTCCGGTGCATATGGGCGCCGAATTCCGGCTCTCCTCTGTGCTCGGTTCTAGCATTGACGGTACGTGCGCTGTTCCAGCGACAAATCCCGACTGTCTAGCCGCTGTTGGAGAGTAATATACGCCAGGACATGCCTGGGCGTTCCCCGCAAGTTGTCGTCCTCTGGGCCCCGAAACACCCTCGCTACTTCCTGCGTGAAGATCTGCAGTTGGGCCGCTAGATAATAAAGCTCAAAGTCCGGCACCGCCAATCCCCCCTCATCTTTCGGGCGAGAGAGCGTGGCCAGCGCCACTCTGCACCGTCCCGCTCCCCAAATGAACGTCGTGATCAGAGATTTAAGCAGTCTAAAGAAGGAGCTAGGTAGCCGGATCGGGAGCGTCCGGAAGTAATATAATAATCTTGGCAGTGCAACCATCTTCAGCAAGGAGATCCGGCCAGCTACCGATAGCGGTAATGTGGCCCAGAAGGTCATGCAGCCCCTCAGTCCTCGCACACACCGCCCCAGGTTGCCCTCAAGCAAGTCTTCCGCCTTATGGTAAATTTGGACCCCCAGGTACTTAATACAGGCAGGCTCCCAGGCCGCCTCCGATCGGTGTTGTGGCTGGGCAGCAGTGGGAACAAACTCGTCTTGGGCCAGTTAACTTTCAGGCCCGACATCTCTCCGAAGCTCTCTAGTAGTGCTTCCGCTCCCTGCAAGTCCTCAACACCGTCATGGAGGAATAGCAGTAAATCATCGGCATATAGCGAGATGAAATGTTGCCCGTCTCGGGCCCGCACTCCACGGAAGTGCCGCCCCGTCCGGGCCTGAGCCGCCAGCGGTTCTATAGCCAGTGCAAATAGTAGCGGCGAGAGAGAGCAACCCTGTTGAGTGCCTCGTTCAACTGGGTAGCGGAGGGACACCGATGATCCCACCCTCACTCTCGCTATCGCCTCCGCATAAAGGACCTTCGTCCAATGAATATAGCCAGCTCCCAGCCCAAACCGTTCCATTACTGCATAGAGGTAGTCCCACTCTAGACTGTCGAAGGCTTTTTCAATGTCGACCGAGAGGACCAGTTCCGTCCCAGCCCCGCCGTCCAGCCCGTCCATGAGACGGACAAGCCATCTGATATTTATTGTGGTGTTGCGTGTTGGTATAAAACCGTTCTGGTCTTCGTGCACGAGGCCCGTCATGTGTGGCAGGAGCCTCGCTGCTAGTATGGAGCTCAGGATCTTATAATCTGCGGTGAGCATAGAGAGTGGTCGATAGGACGCCGGGTCACTACTCTCTCTACCGGGCTTCAGCAGTGGAACCACCAATGCCTCCCGCATTGACTGCGGTAACCGGCCCGCTGCCTTGGCCTCTTTATAAACGGTCAACAGTCTTGGCGCCAGGATATCTAGATACTTGCCATAAAATTCTACGGGGAGCCCGTCTATTCCCGGCGATTTGTTCCGTGCCATGCGCCGCACCGCCGACCTGATCTCCCCCAGCTCAATGTCCGAGCCCAGGTCTTTCGCCTGCTCTGCCTCAAGCCGTTGTAGGGGTAGACCTGTCAAGAAGGGTTCTGCTAGCCCCGTCCGGTCTCCCGGGGCACTCTTGTATAGGCCCTCGTAATACTTCTGGAAGCCGTCAACTATGCCCAACTGAGTGTGTTGCACCACGCCCGACGTATCCCTCAGTTGGAGTATGGGAGCGCACCGTCTAGTGGGGTTCGAAAGCCATGCCAGGAGGGTGCCCGCCTTATCGCCGTCCACATGGGAGCGCAGCACATATCGCTTGTAGTCAAAGGCTCGGAGCCTCTCTACTTCAATGGCTACCGCCTCTCTAGCCGCGCAGAGTGTCTCCTGGAGTTCAGGGTGTCCGGGCCGCTCCCTTTCCGCTTCCCTCAGCTTGGCATCCGCCTTAGCCAAATCGCCCAGCAACACTTTCCGCACGCCTACATAATCCTTGATACAGATACCCCTCACCACTACCTTAAAGGCGTCCCATTCCATCGCCCTGGAGGTCGCCGTCCCTTCATTCTCCGTGAAATATGAGGCCACCCCCTCCGCCAGGGCCGCCTCGAATAGGGGGTCTTCCAAGGTCTCAGGCCGTAGTTTCCAGATCGGGATCCTGGGTTTCTCCGCCACCCACGCTAGCCGGATCAGGAGTGGATTATGGTCAGAGATCGTTCTCAACAGGTACTCCGATCCAGTGACGTAAGGCAGCACCCCCCGGGAGCAGAGTATCGTGTCCAATCGGACATGCAAGTCATGCAGCCCGGAGAAAAATGAGTAATCTCGGTCAGTCGGGTGTTGCCCTCTCCAGACATCCGTCAGTTCCCAGCTCTCTTGCCACTCCCTTCTACCTCTAGATAGCCTATGTACCGGGGAATCGTGTAGAGGGGATGGGACCTATCCAACGAGGGGTCCGCAATGGAATTGAAGTCACCCCCCAGCAGGACCGGGCCCGCCAGGGAGTGAGCCAGCGTTCCTGACAATGACGCGAGGAAAGCCAGCTGGTCCGAATTCGGGGCATAAATGCTAGCTAAGACAACATCTCTACCTTCCAGCTTCCCCTCCGCCACCACATACCTCCCTTCCTGGTCCACCCATTGGCGCGTGAGCTGGAAAGGTGTGCCTGCTCTAATCCAAATTAGTACCCCCCTAGCATAGGCTGAGTAGCTGGTGTGAAAAACCTGTCCCCGCCATCTCCTGCCGTGTAAGATGCGTCTCCTGTAGCATGGCGATGTGCACTCCCCTCCGCACTAAATAGGCATGTACTTTGTGTCTGCGCTGCATAGTATGTAGGCCCCGCACATTCCAGGTAATACAGTTCAGCTTATTCACATTAGCCATTGTCCCAGTGATCCGGTCGAAACACTCCCTCCAGTTCCCGCCCTTCGATGGTGGTGGTGCCCCCCCTTAACATAACAAAGCATCCCAACAGTCCTACCCATGGCATACCCAGGGTCAATAACTTCAAAATGGGTAAACAATCCCCAACTGTGGAACCCCCCCTCCCCAAAAACAGGCCCCAATACCGAGATATCAGTCCCCATCCAAACTCCCACACCTGATTGACCCAGGTCTTAACTACACAGCCGTAGCCGTGGGTGCCTTAAGGGCCTACGGAGCGCGGCCTTGACCAGAGGGGGGCTGCGCCGCCTAGCTCCTCGCTCCCTCCCCAATTTCTCATGGCCTCCCTGCTCTGAGCACCCCGGTGTGCCCCGACCCCCGCTATGTACGTAGGCATGGGTCTCCCTCCCAGCTTTCCAAACATTACCCACAGTCTTCTGTCAGCAGTTCAGATATTCAGGATCTCATCCGCCGTTTGCGGCGTCACCAGCGGCCCTCCAGTCCGATGAATCCCAGAAAGGTCCGACTCTGAACCTGAGGCCGAGATATGAGTGTCCGAGTCCGTGGCCCCCCTAGAGCCGGGGCCCTCCGCTCGACCCAGCTTCCCCACTTCCAGTAACGCGGCCTGCCGTTCTGCTTCAGTCTGGGAGGCCGTCGGTCCCAGCTTCCCCCGCCCTCGTTTCCTCAGCCTCTTCGATTTCCGCAGCTGTGGTGGCGAGCGTTCCCGCTCCTTCTCCCGCTCCTCCTGTGCCCTGGCCCCGTCTGTCCCAGCTTTGTATGTCTCCCACCAGTCCCAGGCCTCCGCTGATGTGCTAAAGAAGATCGCCTTGTCGTCCACCACCACTCGGAGCCTGGCTGGGAAAAGCAACGAGTAGGCAATTCCCTCATTCCGCAGTTCCTTTTTGATTGTAAGGAAGGAGGCCGCTGCTTCTGTGTCTCGAAGGTGAAATCCGGGAAAAGTGTGACCCTGCTGTTCGCAATCTGGAAGGGGCCATCCTCTCGAGCTTTCCGCAGGAGCAGATCCCTATCCTTATGATGAAGCAACTTGGCTATGATCGGTCTGGGCGGAAGCCCGGGCTTGGGAGGCCCTGAGGGGACTCTATGAGCACGCTCCAGTGTGAAGAATGGCGAAAGCCCTTCCGGCGCCACCACTGTTTTCAGCCATTCCTCCATGTAGGCAATCATGTCCCTCGTCCCCTCCGTCTCCGGTACGCCTACGATCCGCACATTGCTGCGCCGGCTTCTATTTTCTGCGTCCTCCGCTCGCCTTTCCAGGGTGCGTATGCGGTCCAGGGCTTCCGTTAGCTTCCCTTCCATCACCTTGTGAGCTGGCGCCAGGTCTTTGATCACCGTTTCAGCATCCTTGACCATGTCCTTTAATTTGTCGTGGTCCGCCCGGAGCAAGCCAAGCCCCGACGCCACCTGCGCTATATCGTTGTGGAGCGCGTCTCGAGTGGCCGTTATGGCGTCCAATATCCGATCCTGCAATCGCTGCAGGTCCGTCTGCCCGGTGGGGCCCCCCTCCGCCGCATCAGACGCCGCTGCCTCCTCCGCCTTGGTCTTCGGCTTCCCCATTGCGGCTGGCCTCGTCTTTCACGGCCTGCTCAGTTGCTTGCGACCCCCCGGGCCACGGCCACGTGGTCTGTTCCTGTGCGCTATGGGGTCGCGTCGCAGATGTCGCGCACCAGGAGTGGCGCCTGTCGTGATTCTTGGCCCCCGGGATCTGTGGTAGATTGTCTTCCCCCTCCTGGGTGAGCGATCCCGGCCTATCACACCTCAGGGAGCCTGGCGCCGCCGCGGTCCCTCCGCTGGTCTATGGGCTCCACCACCGTGTCCCCACACACACCGCAATCCTCCGCGGTGGGGCGAGGGGGGGGGGCCGAGATGCGTCGCGCTGTGTTCCTTCCCCCGTGGACCACCACTCAGAGCGGCCCCCTCTCACCTGCCGGCATGTCCGGGGCCCAGGGCTGGATCTCCGTACGTTCGCTCGCTCTCTCGGCTATGGAGGTTGCCAGCTAGCTACGCCTGCAGTGTCGCACCCGGGCGGCTTTCTCTTCCAGCTGTTCCGGCCGGCGCGCACCGCAGCCGGGGGTGAAGGAGCGTTTCTCTCTGTGGGGGGTATCGCCGCCGGTGACGTCCGAGCCGGCGATCGCGCCCCTTCCTTGTTCTCCGGCAGTGTGGTCCGCTGCTGAGCCCCCGATCTTTCAAGGCTCCGCCGCGGCAGCCATCTTGCGCTCCGCTTCCTTTTCCTCCGCTCTGGCGGCCGCTGCGATCGGCGGCCGTTCTCAGCTCCGCAGTGCCGCCAGCAGCCCAAAACTTGCCCAGCTAGTCACCAACAAGCCCTCAGTTGGAGCCGGGGCACACATGGGCTCTCCGGCCCCGTTTTACAGGATTTTCGTGGGGAAGAGGCACGGAGCTCCGGGCTCACGCCGCCATTTCCCTCGGCGCGCAAGCCACGCCCCTCCTGGATAATGCTTCATCATCATAGATTTGTAGTAACTCTGTTACCCTAGCTGAGAATAGTCCTGGGCTGTTCTTGAACCCCTGTGGGAGTCGACAGACTTTTTTCTGCGACCCAAATGCTGAGAAAGCGGTCAAATATCTGTTTTCTGGTGCAATGTTTTGACAAAAGAAACCATTAGATATGTCTAATGTGGTTTTATATTTTTTCCTAACTATGTTATTCATTAGGGCTGCACTATGCAAGTTTTGTACTGCAAAAGTTTTGCAACATGCATTAAGGTGTCTGTAGTCCAAAACTAGACGATATGAATTGTCTGGCTTGGAGACAGGAAACAAAGGATTGTTCATTTGAGAGGTGCATGTTTCAATCACCCCCTGGTATTCAAGTTGATCTAAGATCTCACTGACTTGTTTTTTAGCTTCTTGCTTAATGGGATACTGCCGTTGGGCAGTTGGTTCACTTTTTAACTGGATTTTGTGAGGAGTTGAGTCCTCATCCCATCCTACATGATTTTTATATAATGCAGGGGCCCATTTCCTTGCATATGTATATTTTTTGTGAATCGGAATGTGATTCGAGAAGGCAGGCATAATCACTTCTTCGCCACGAGGGCACTCCCTGACAAACTCTGGGGGCCAATCTTTTTCAGCTAACAGAATATCATAGCCTTTTGAGAGTTTATCCCAAAATAGACCTCTTATTTTCCTAGTCTAATCACCCTCTATACGCAATGTTATTTCGTATATTTTATGGGGCTCGCTAAGTCTGGTGTCGGCAGTTTCAACCTGAATGAATTCATTCGTGTCCACTGTCTCCAGATGACTCATCAAGATATTGCGCGCTATACTGATTTCTGCTGCACTGTCCAACATTGTCAATGCCCACTCCCCGTTTTTCAACTGTGTCCTCAGTATTCTCGGCATGGTTGATTACTCTAATACTGGCTACCTTCTTTTTAGGAAATTGTGATTTCTTATTTTGAGCAGGTTCCTTGTCTTTGGACTTGGTGTGCTCTCCTGGGTCTGACGTCCTCTTCTTTCCGATTTCTGTGGAAAGGATCGAGAGGGACGTGTATCAATACTTTGATATCTATCAGGTTTTTTCAGATTATCCCTATTTCTAAGGTTATATCTTTTCTCAGAGGGCTCCCGTTGGGGAGACTGGTGTTCTCGAGTCGGAGTTCTTTCCCTCCGTCGAGGAGACCTTCCTCTGGACTGGAAAACATTTTCCTTGGGAGTGGATTGTTTATTTCCATCCCAGCTCTTTTTAGGAGTGTTTAAATTATTTTTAATAAATAATTTTTCAGGATTTTTGAGCAGTTGGGGCTTTACCGGTTTCCCACCCAAGCTGTGTCTACCTAATTCTTCATAGCATTTTTCTATGATTTTTGCAAGCTCAATAGGATCTTCTATAACTGTTTCCTTCAACTTCTGGCGGATCGCCACAGATGCTGCTTCTCCTTTTATGTTGGCTAATAATATAGCCGAGACCTGCTTGAAGTCTTTCAGTAATTTCATACCTAGATTTAAAGCGGGCTCTGGACCGTATTCATTTTGAATCTGTTTTAGCACTTCTGGTATTACCGCCATAGACGGAACACCGTGTGTTTTTGTGTAAATGGAAGCAAAGACTGTACCCCAAGTGTCACAGTCCTCCACATGTGGTGCGATTCCCATAAGAAGGCAGATTGTCAAGATTCTGTGTTTCTCTATAGGGGTAGTATCAGGAAATACTGCCTCTATTTGAGTGATTTTCTGTGCTAACCAGAAAGGAATTTGTTCCCGTTTTATGGGTGTTTTACCAAGACATGACTGTATGTTCTGTGGTGTAATTTTATTAGTGTTCCCCTGATGAGGGGTCAGCTGTGGTACATTAACAGCTGGCTGGACTGTTGCAGTCCGCATTACATAGTGGACTAGTTGCCTATGTATTTTTATTAATGTTTTTAGCTGTACTATCAGCTATTCTTTTGACATTTTTGCAATGTCAGGATGTGGTGTGTAGCTGGCTAGAACCGGCCACGTTGCTCCTGGTCTACCTAGTGGACGGAGCCTGGTTATGTGATCTTTATGTTTTAGGGCGCCATTAAACCAGAGCAGGTGCTCTTGAAATTTAAGTGGAATTTCAATCTCCTCGAAAGGAGCGTACTCTTCCGGAGGTTCCTCTATTTTGTAATAGTGAAACTCTTTTGCTGTAGCGTTTGCCGCTGGAAAGTTTATCCATGAATAGAATACCTCTGTCTGCCGATATTCGTGAGCCTCTATCACGAAAATTACTGTACCACCTTGCGGTGTCAGTCCGTTTTCTATAAGTTTTAACGTTATAGATTTTCTTAAGTGGACCGGGATGATAATAGCATCCGGGTCTGTCTGTAGGAGACTCGAGTCCTCCTCAATTAGTAGGGATGCCAGTCTAACTGTTTCCCTTTCTTCTTCACTGTCTGTCATTTTTATAAATGCAGGCTTTGCAGAGTTGGTCTCCAAGGAGACAAAGATTAGGTGCACAATATTTTGGAACACTGTATCCTTCAACGTTGAATAAACCAGAGCTTTACATAGGAATTTCTTCCTACTAAGGTCGGGCGGATTTTAACCTTTCACCCACTCCAGACGTCTATTGGAGTATTTACGGGAGAAAGGGGTCTGTGTGAAATATGCACGACTGAGTTACTCTAACGTCTTGCGTTAGTTTATCGCCTTACCAAACGTTGGGCGCCATGTAGTGTAGTTCCTAGTTTCCCACTAGGCCCTGCGCATTGGAATAACATAAACAGTAGTATCGACGTGGAACTGCGGATATTCCAGGCCTCCACTGACTATGCTAAACTTAATTGGGTTTGTTACCAACTAGCTCAGAGGTCACTGGAAACTTTCTTCTCTGCATGGGAAGTGATCAGCTTCCCTGGCACAGACAAGAAGGGATTCAGCTTTCCAACAACCGTGCAACATGACAACTTTGCTCCTCAGATCAAGAGTCGATCTCTAGGGTCGTGTGAAACAATAGACAGGTATTTCACTCAGTCAGGTTAGTGCAGTTTACTTTCACGATATGTAGAGAATAGAGAGACGGGCGTTTGTCAATAAAGGGTTACCATTTATTGAACAGTCTTTCTTCTCGTACAAGAGAAATGTATTGCCACAATTGCAAGACTTGTTATTATAAAAATTACGTACAGTAAGATAAGTATTGCGAAATAATACTGTAAAAGCATTGATATGGTTTCTTAGCCATACAATGGTTTAAAAGTAATAAAACATATATACAGTCATATATACATTAGGCTAACATACTCAACTGGTGCTTCTAACTACGCCTACCCCAGTGTGCCTGACCTAAGCCTAACACGTGGAAGGGGAGTAAGTAAGTAGCTTTAAGTTAAGTTGGTTTTGCCAAGGTTTGCTTCAAGAATTCTCTTCTAAGGGTTTAGTCAACACCATACCTCTGAATAGAATGATGGAGGTCTGGTATCTCCTTCAGGGGGAACCCGGTATCCCAGTCACCCGCGAGGGTAGACTAGAAACGCTGGAGCTGGATTTCTCAGCCGGAGAAAGGCAGCGTCTCTCTTCAGCGCGTCGAGAGGAGGAGTGGGGACAGCGTCCGCGGGCAGCTTGGCATCTGCTGGGCTCTTCGCAGAGGGACGGCTGTTCAGCTCCTAAGCTCACCACACCATCGTTCGCGCTTTAGCAGCGATAATGGTATCAGTAGCTTCACCAACAGCAGCGGGGCAGCAGCAGCGTACTGCATACAGCATACAACAGCAATGGGACACCAGCTCGAGCAACAAGCTATTGCTTAAGGCAACGTTGGTAGTATTTATACCTGACAGGTGCCTGGTTTGACGCAAGTTTGTTGGACATAAGACGTCAATTAAAGATGTCACTAGGAAGTGATAGCTATCAGTTGCTCATTAGAGTTCCATTACTAATCAAAACACAGCAAGCGGGGATTTCCAGGTTTACTGAGTTTTTATCTTGTTGAAGAACTCGGAGTGTTAATCTAGGAATATCAGATAGTGACTTCTGCTCTGTCATTGCACTAATTGGTTGCAAAGGAAGTGGCAGAGAACTATGCTGGAATGTGGCTCTGTTCGTGTGAGGCCAGAGATGACTTTCTGAATATCGCACTTGAACGGTTATGCCAATATAGGGAATAAATGGATTTATAGCCGAATAGGGGCATAAGGTTACAGTATCGATCAGGAACCTAGATAAACACGCAACACTATGATCAAAAGCAACATGAAAAAGGGAGTTCCCAGGTTTTTAAGAGGACCCAGAAGGGGTTCCAGCAGTAAATAGAAGTCGCCCACAGAACCACTCAAGAATATTAGATCTTAAATCATTTATTTATATCCATGGAAACACATTTCAATTAATTCAATAAGACATATATTATTTTATAAATAGAAACCAAGACATAGGGCTATAGTATATGCCCATGGGACACAAATAAAACACTAAAAATTGGCACACAAATCATACACTCATTCTATCAATTATTAACTCATTCACAAACCATACACACTCACACTATACTCAATCAAAAAGCACATATACTCCAACAACCACTGAAAAGCGCTGACGCGCGTTTCGGAATCGTGCCACATTGGAAAGTTCCTTCATCAGGGCGCACGACATACACAGCAAAATTCTTTAAGGTCTCAATAGAGATCCTATGTGGAACAGGTCCCGAATGGTACATAAGGGCAAGGAGAGCATATAAAATATATTTGAAGGTGGGCTGCTCACAGACAGAAGCCAGCTCAAATGCAGAATGAGAACTAGGAAAACAACGGTCTCCCAGGAAGAGTGGTAATGCAATTAACACATTGGCTGTACCGAAGAATTAATCTGAGAACAAGCAACAGGCTGCATAGACCGGGCGGATTTACGTCAAGTAGTCGTCCAAATGCATCGCGTTCAAAGGAATGAGAGGGGCGTGAGAACAATTGAAAGTGCACCAAAGCTCCACAATGAGGTTCTATAGTGCGGCCATGGATCGGGCCAACAGCTACCCAGTCATTGAGGGATAGGTTCCAAACGGATATATAAGAACGAGATTTTAGCGATTCACGTAGTGGGTCTTCCGCCCGGGCCGGTCGAGTACACGTCAAGACAGTAGCCGTCCAAATGGTATGATTTAAAAATCGTCTGTTACGCACCAAGGATATGGGTCACCTTAAGAACGATATTCAAGCGATTCACGAAGTAGGTCTACCGCCTGGGCCGGCCGAGTACAAGCCAAGACGTCTTCTTTGGTAATCGGTAAAGCTAGATACTCTCTTTGTGCATCAGACAGCCATGCTAGCGCGATGTCTTCTAGGTAGCACATGAATTCCTCCAGGGAGGCAGTAGACTTTGCGGCATATAGCTCTCCGTAAGTAGGCATAAATTCTCTCAGTATACCCTGTGTATCATGACGCAGGACACCGTTTGAATCCCTGACTGCTCGAATTACTTGTGGTGTACGTCCGGCGTATATTTTAGCTTCTAATGCCCAGCCAGGCCTACCACCTTCCCCGTAAGATCTCGCCACTTGACGTTTAGTAACATACTTGAGTTTGTCTTCTGCATATGTTTGATATTCTGTTAGTGTGTATTTGATGTCCCCTAATAGTTTTGTGTCCTGTGTTTCGTCGTACTCGTGTTCTAGGCCCGGTAGCCTGTCCTCGTGGAGAGAGAGCTGCCACCGTATATGTTTTAGGATACCAGCATTGGTACTTATACAGATCACTCTAATTGTAGCTTTGAAAACTTCCCATAGCAGCCCTGCATCTTCGGTGTTGGGCGCATTCAACTCAAAGTACTCGGCAATGGCTCTGCTAATTGTGTCGGTATATACTGAGTCAAGCAACCCTTTCGCGTTGAACCTCCAGCTATACGGGGGGTATATAATTCGGTATGGTTATGGTGAGTAGTACCGGGTTATGATCAGACAATGTTCTGGGTAGGTGTGACACGGAATGTGTCCATAGTGATATGGATATGTCAGTAGTGCCCAGCCAGTAATCTATACGTGACCAACTATTATGTGCAGCTGTCGTGTGTGTGGCCTCCATGTGTGCAGGGTTTCTCGTTCTCCAGAGGTCAATGAGCTGCCTGTCTGCTATAATAATATCTTTCAGTTTGGCTAGTGCACGTGTGTGGGGTTCTACTGAATCAGCAGGTCTGTCCAATGCATCGTTTAGAGCGATATTGAAGTCCCCCCCCACAAATTAACGGGACGTCTGGTAGGTCATTGATCTTTCGCCATATGCTGTGATAGAAATCAGGGTCATCTATATTCGGACCATATGTATTTAGTAAGATGAGTCTTTGCCCTCTTAGTGTCCCTGTTAGAGCCACATAGCGTCCCTCTTTGTCCGTGTGAGTGTCCTCCACATGGAAATTTAAACCCCTCCTAATTAATATGAGGACCCCTCTAAAGTAAGAAGAATATGCGGAACCGTGTATTGATTCTGCCCACCTGTGACCAATGTGATTAGTCGTGTTTGGGGCAATGTGCGTTTTCTGTAGGAATGCAATGTCGATCTGCAGTCTGACAAAGTAAGCTATAATTTGACGTATCTTTATGGGGTTCTTGAGGCCTCTAATATTCCAAGTCAATAACTTTCAGTGTTTGGGCAGTAATGTCACAGCAGACATTACAATCTATTGTGACTTATTGTATCGTGTGCAGCTTACACAACTAACGTTCACCAGATACATGATAATAGTATTAGATATTGGAATGCCACTCTGGATTTCAGCGATGTTTCTCAAGTGCAGTAATCTGTAAAACGCTCCCCAACTCCTGCTCACTTCAGCATCCCAATTATGCCAAAGACACAACCCTACAACAAAACTAAACCCAATTGAACTTCGTTTGGGGAGCTCCCTCGTGGGGGGTCCACCAAGTGCACACATCTGCATCCAACATATTTGGATGTGGCGAGGCATACAATAGTTATGCAGTTTAAGTAACACCTATGAAAGAAGAAGTGAGCATCAGGGTAGGCACGTAATTCTTCAAATCATATATAACATGCTGGCATTGAGCTTTCCTCATATCCCCATACGGAGTACACACTTAGAGTAATACCAACTCCAATGCTCTAAGCGATACATGAGGCAGCAACCCTCCCAACCATGCCTAGGCGCCAACCCCTTACAATGTTTCTGAGATTGGTCTAGTGAGTCGCCCGCCATTTATAGAACAGTGTTCCACCTACACATTAACATATGTGCGCTGAAACAGTCAGTCTGCACAAGTACGCCTTGTCAGTTATCACAGTTATAGACAGCACTAATCTCATATAAATGATGTCCTGCTATCTCGTGTAAGTGGGCACCTTATATGGAACCCAGGGTGCCATCCTCTAACCAGGAGCCGCTGCAAACACTCTGTGTTTGGGATTATGCCATCCAAAAGGGGGTACAGCAGCGCCCGTGTCAGTCCAGAGAGTTTGCAGTCGGGCCTCAGAGAAGAAATTTACAGTTCTGTGTGTACATGTCAACACAATCTCCCACAACAATATTCGGCGGAGTGTGGCTTACCAGGTTGCAACGAGTAGAAACACAGGCATCTTACCCTCCCGAGTGGCGCCTAGTCTGAGTCTTGCTTCTGCTCTGCGCGTTTCTGGTCATGACACCTTTGGCTTAGTTTCGTGATAAATTCTTGTGCTGCTTTCGGAGTTTGGAGAATCGTGGATCTGCCATCTTGCGTCACCATCAGTCGAGCTGGGTAAAGTGTTGCGTACTCTGTTCCTAGTTCGCGTAGCTTTGTTTTCGCTGGGCAAATTCTTTACGCGCGAGCTGGACGGTCATGGTGAGATCTGGATAAAACTCTAGCGTGTTTCCCTGATAATTGATTTGCCGTTTCTCGCGGGCCTTCCTCAAGATGATATCACAGCCCCTATAATTAAGGAGGCGGGCAACAATAGGTCGTGGAGTTGCGCCTGGCTTTGGTCTCGGAGCCGGGGATCTGTGTGCGCGTTATACCAGCAAAACTGATGAAAGGTGTTCTGTACCAAAAACGTTACGAATCAGGTCCTCCACATAGCTTTCCATCTTCCCTGTGTTTGTGGATTCCAGAATTCCTGCGATCCTGAAGTTATTGCTTCAGGATCTCGCTTCCAAATCTTCCGCCTTGTTTTTTATGACATCCAAGAGTCTTTCCATTTCTGCGCATTTCTCAGTTGTAGTATGGGATTCATCTTCGACTGCAGAAATTCGAGCTTCAGCTTCGACAAGGCATTCTCCGTATTTATCTAATTTAGCCGCCATGTTGTCAACTCGCTGTGTAATAGTGTCCAATTTTCTGTGCACATCATGTAAACTCTTCTGTATGGCTTTTAGTACTTGCGCCATGCTGTTATATGCCTCTTTTTCGTTGTCAAGTTCGGTATCAGAATGCGCCGTTGCCCCTTTATCGCTTTTTTGTCAAAGGTTAACTTGGCTTGGTGCTTGTCTGGCTTCCCCATGTTGCCGCTAATTGGCCCCACTGGCACGTGAACCAAAGATAAGGATACCAAAGCCCACTAAGTGTGATCCACCGCAGCGCGATCTTCCTCCTTCACACCTCTCTCAGTCGTCTACTGGGCACACATGAAATCCAGGCAGGAGTGGTGCCACACCCGCAGCAGCGTGGGCCTGCAGTAAGACCCCTCTCCACCACAGGGGCAAAGCACTTGGCTGGCGGCACACTACATGGTCCCAATTGTAGAATCTATCTGCCAACGTGAAACTTGTGGGACAAGGTTTACACCACAGCACGCACTGTGTTCAATCGCAGCTATTTTGTGGCGTTAAGCCCCCCTAGGAAAGCAATTGAGACCAGTGTGGGCTTCTCACAGCACTGTCATTCAAAGGTGTAGAGGGCAGTCCCAGCGTCATATTCATGAATGGGTGCACCGTCACAATGTCACTCCAGAGCAAGCGGCAACACACCCACCGGCTTAGCACCCGAGTCGTAGGCACCACACCGTATGTTTAAGGGTTCCACAGGTCTATCTCAGGCAGGAAGAAACACGCACATATATTGAGCTCAGCCGAGCCGATATGTCCACTAGGCGCCTCCTGGGCTCTAACGAGGAGTCGAGCGCTGTCGGCGCTTAAGCACAGGCAGTGAGCACCACCATCCACCCTTCGAGCAGTTCCATGTCGCAGCGCCCATGATAATTAACGCTGCCAGCTATGGTCGCCACCATTTTGTGCCGATGACTCGCAGGTTGCTTTTCATCCAGTATGCAGTCTCACAATAGTGCAGGTTATGTCTCAGGGCACAGGACAAATCAGCACTTCGCCATGGCCTGAGCGAGCGAGGGGGAAACCATATGTGCGCGCCGCACCTCACCTCCTGGTCCCCAAGTATCGCGCCCGTCCGTTACTTCCACAGGGCGCCGCCAATTTGTCGGACACAAGTCCCGACTCGCACTCTGCTGCTCCCGCAGGTTCCTCCGCACCAGCAGCGTGGTGGTGAACGGATAAAAACCGCTCGGGGTAGAGCCGGGACCTTCCGACCCACGTTGCCTCTATCTGGCGCCGATTTTGAGCCTGCTAGACGCACTTTCACATCACGTCTCGAGCCTGGCCGGCGGAGCTGTCTCAGAAGGCAGCTATTCCGCTGTGCGCCCTCTAGCGCCCCCCAATTGTCCCCAATTGTATTCCAATTGTCATCAATGGCTTTGAGAATGCGTTATCTCCTTGTAACGCTTCCCGATGTGGGCACAAAAAAAGTCCTGGCATCCCTTCATGTGGGTGCCGCTGTTTTGCTGGGGAGAACACACCAGAGTCTTAATACCCTTTTTCAGGTGTTCGTCAACTTTATGGTTTCCTTGGTGTTAGCACAAACTGTTCTAAAACCTTCACAGTGTTTTGTGACCCCAAATCCGTGGAGATGAAGAGTGTATTTCTGCAGGGTGGTCCTTTTGCTACTACAACTAATTTTTCCTATGTGGGAGGGGTTTTTGATGCTAGATGTAGTTGGGGCCCCTGTAAATATAAAACCTCCCAAAGGTTTTCCAATACGGCGGCTGTATTTATAATTTAGCCTCACGCATTGGAAAAAACCTGTGACTCCTCTTTTGGACTTTTTTAGGAGCAAGTGTTTACTGATCCTTCCTTACGGGCTGGTTCTGGATCTGAGATTACCTGAGCAAACCCCCTTTTCAGCCAGTGACCCTAAAGATCTCTGTACAGAGAAGAGAGGTCTAAAAGAGTGACTGACAGTCCCGCCAACATCTGCTAAGACAGACACCCCGCAAAGAGACACCCTGCAGACACACCACACACACAGCGCACAAAGTGACACACTGCAGACACACTAGACACAGCGCACAAAGTGACACACTGCAGACACACCACACACACAGCGCACAAAGTGACACACTGCAGACACACAGCGCACAAAGTGACACACTGCAGACACACCACACACACAGCGCACAAAGTGACACACTGCAGACAATACTCATACACAGCGCACAAAGCAGACACACCACACACAGCGCACATAGTGACACACCACAAACACAGCGCACAAAGTGATACACTGCAGACACACCACACACACAGCGCACAAAGTGACACACTGCAGACACGCCTCATACACAGCGCACAAAGTGACACACTGCAGACACGCCTCATACAGGCACACACACAGCCTGCAAAGACAACCCTACCCTCTTCACATGCCCACACGTCCAACCTACACACACACACATCCCCTTGCAGATATACATCAAATACACAGACATGTATGTTCCACTGCTTGACAGGCCTCCTGCATGGCACACCCAAGGTCTGTGCACACACACACAATCCCTGCAGCACGCACACAACCTATGTAGCAGACAACCAATGTCACAGGAAACTATTGCAATGAATGAAGCTTTTGCCTAGTGTGAGAGATGGAAACAGGACAAAGGGAGAAAAGGGGTGCGGGGAGCATGGGCAGCCTTGACATCAACTGCCTTGGGACATGCTTCGAACATAAGGGTAGGAGTGGGCAAGTAACAGCAAGAGCGGAGCACAGGGTGTTTACAGATTCCTCACAGAGCAGTAAGATCTAGAACAGCGTGCACAGATACCTCACAGTGCAGTAAACAGCAGTGCAGTGGCACAGACCTCTCACAGTATAGTAAGATGCAGTGCAATGCAGATTTATCATAGTGCAATAGACAGCAATTCAGTGTTCACAGATTCATCACAGTGCAGTAAGATGAGGTGCACAGATCCCCTCTTTAACAAACATGATGCCCACAAACACCCCCAGGGCCGGAAGGAAAGCCCCCAAGGGCCCCTGGATGGAAGAGCCCAGCTCAGCCCCACCTCTGGGGGCCCCCGGATAGAAGAGCCCAGCTCAGGCCCCCAGGGGCCCCTGGATAGAAGAGCCCAGCTCAGCCCCTGGGGCCCCGGATAGAAGAGCCCAGCTCAGCCCCAGGGGCCCCGGATAGAAGATTCCAGCTCAGTGCCAGGGGCCCTGGAAAGAAGAGCTCAGCTGAGCGCCAGGGGCCCCCGGATAAAAGAGCCCAGCTCAGCCCCCAGGGGCCCCTGGATAGAAGAGCCCAGCTCAGTCCCAGGGCCCCCGGATAGAAGAGCCCAGCTCAGCCCCAGGGCCCCCGGATAGAAGAGCCCAGCTCAGCCCTAGGGCCCCCAGATATAAGAGCCCAGCTCAGCCCTAGGGCCCGTGGATAGAAGGCCCAGCTCAGCCCTAGGGTCCCCGGATAGAAGAGCCCATATTGGCCCCCAGGGGCCCCTGGATAGAAGAGCTCAGCTCAGCCCGGCTTCTGCAGAGATTACCTCCAGGATTATTCAGTCTATTTCGACAAACACAGCAGAAGGTGCTGACAATCTCCTACCTGAGCAGAGACCTGTGCAGACATGTCCAGGCTCTCTCCTCCCCCTCCTGGGGCGGGGGGAGTGGGTCTGAGGGGGGCAGATTTGGGGTCTGAGGGGGGCGGATCTGGGGTCTGGGGGGTCTGTGAGGGTCTGAAGATGGAGGTAACTGCCCACCAGACAGGGCTCCTTCCTCCTCTGCAGCAGGCTGGACACACGAGGAGAGACAGGAAGTGATGTTATTACTTCTGCTGGTGCTGTCTCTGCCGCCGCTGACCCGGAAGAGGAAACCCTTCTCCCTTTCATTCAATGTGTGTTCAGTGGGTTTCATCAGCAGGCGAGGAGCTCCCTCTGGTGGTCGCTGACAGAACCGCCGCCTCCAGGCTCCAGCAGTGAATACACTTCACATAAACAAGCATTTATACCTGTTAACCTAGGATTTCAGATGACACCGACGTGAATGTTTTTAAGGTTCAGACAGTTCAAGTACAGGGCCTCACACTTGGTTGCAGCTGTAAAAAAGCATTTATAGCTTTACTTCAGATGAGCATCTTCCAAACACTGATGTAAAGGACTTAAGAGTATTTACAGAAAGGTGACAACTGGAAGCGACAGTCTGTATTTCAATGAACATATCTGTATTTCAATGAATATATCTGCATTTCAATGAATATATCTGTATTTCAATTAATATATCTGCATTTCAATGAATATATCTGTATTTCAATGAATGTAGCTGTATTTCAATGAATATATCTATATTTCAATGAATATATCTGCATTTCAATTAATATATCTGTATTTCGAATATATCTGTATTTCAATGAATATATAAGCATATCGGTCAGCTTTGCAATTAAACTGGGCAGCTTATTTATTTTTTTAAATAATTTATTTGCAGGTTTTTCAAATCCACAGCGTGGTACATAGGAAAGTAAACAGAGGAAAATACCATGGTGTTTTAAACACAAGATCAAATAGAATGTGGCATAGGTCATGTGTCAAAGCGACAATTAAAGGAACAGCTTATTTCTAATTTTCCTGTGTCTGTGGCTTACTCTTTATATTTAAGACAGTTTTATATCCTCGAACAAGACTGAATTGTAGGTTCTAATTAGGTTTTGAGTTTCTGATTTAAGAGCACAACTGTATCCTACAATATTAAGATAGCGGCCTCTTCCAGGCTTTGGTGTTTTGTTTACAGTAAGCACCATCCTCTCTCAACAAAGATTCACTGACAAAAAAATAAAGCAATTTATCTTTGAAACAATTAATTCCTAAGATAGAGATATCAAATATGAACCTGAAATTTCTCACATAGTTTGCATTGTGTCATGGAAATGAGTGGGTATTACTGGTCTGAAGAACAGGGGAGGGACATTTCAATACTCAAAAATATTGTTCTCCTCACATAGTCCCCATATCATAGTACACTCGTCATCAGTACACCGTTGATTAGTGAGTGCAGCAACTCTTTGTAGCATTGTCATGCAAGCAGCCTTGAGAGCCTCGACAGTGACATTCATTTGAACGTGCATACATCAGAGCCCTCAAACCTCACTCATCACGAGTGAAACTCACACATTTTAGAGGTCGTGCTGAAGTCTCACTCAAACCTGGCCCATTCTTCCAAACTATGGGGATAAACTAGAACTTCACACATGACTATTCGGCACAGAGCAGACCCTCTGTCCCACATTTTGTTGGAAAAACCTTTCTAATATTTCACCATGAGTGCTGCACACAGTTCAGTAGAATGTTAAATTGAATGTCTATTTTAGTGAGACTTTGTTGTTAATTTCATCACTTAACATTTGTTCTGATCATATCTATAAATTCAGTAATGTCTCTTCCTTTGGTATTGTCAAAGTCAAGTGTTAAGTGACACCACTCCCTGTGTATTTTTTATTACCTAATTCCTCTTGATTTTTCATATACAATGAGCATATAACAGGTATGGAAGTTTATCGATTCAGCAGAGTCCAAGATACTGTGTACACTAGAACTTGTGAGAAGACATGGATAACAGGAAAAACAATAAATAAGATAACCCGTCCAGATAGAGGTGATGTGGCCCAGAAGATCCTGCAGATTATCAGGGAAGGAGGACGAGGGGGAACACGAGGGGAAGGGACGTGGGAACAGGAGAGAAAATGCAATCACAAAAGAGGGGCGAGGGTCAGATAAGTTTAGACTCTACCACCCGAACCCCCAAGGACCTTAACTGTACACACAAAAGGGGTGGATAGAGTAAGTAACATAAAAATACACATATATACAACAAACAGAGAGGGCCTCAATAGGGCAAATCGCTCCATTTGAAAAAACTGCCCTCACTCACATACCGAGGTATGTGACATGCTTCATCATTGGGCCTGCTTACAATACGCCCTGGTGTACCCCACACAGGGCGGAGCATAAGGGAGGGGAAAAAATAATAAATTTCTCTTAACACAACATATAATCAAGACAGCTGAACATGGACAACACTTAACACATAAATTGGTGAGAATCGTGCAAACACCAAGTGATCTCAACCGAAGAGTGCGTCAAAAAAGTGCAGTATGAGGAGTGATTAAAACTGATTAAAGGTGTCAACCAGAATGCAACCTGTATTAGACTTTTCTTGAGACCTCTACCAGGATTAAAAGTAAATGAAAAAGGATGGGAAAGTGCCTCTAAGAGATAATTAGGAACCTCAAGGCTTCCCTCCTACCACTGCCAGAGTCAACATGTTTCGACCGCTCTGTATGTGCCTGTAAGGTCACTCCGGTCTTCTTCAGGACCGTCGCATTTGGTGTCACTCAGGGTTCCCCCGTACTTCGGAGAAAAATTACCCCAACAGGGAGGCTGGTCGAATCGATCTGTACCCCTCTGTAATGTATGTGGAGAGTGTCCCCTCAAATGCGGGAGAACATTCGCGAGTTTATGTCAATTACAAACTCAAACTGGTGTCCGGTGAGGAGGACGCCAAAGAACACAATCGTTCTCTAGGCTAGTCCTGGCTCAGTCACCCACAGCCCGTACACCGCGTAGATCAGGAGAGAAAAGTCAGGGTGACAGGCCCCATGGTCGCCCCCCAAAAAGCCAACTCCCACTACGAAGGCTGTAGCCAGAAAACTCTTACCATGGTGTGTTAAATCCTGGAATATTGAAATTTTGTGAAGCAAGGTCAGACGGGCCATTAATTGCGGTGCCACCCCTAGGTTGGTCATCAAGGTATCCCAAATGGAGCCGTAGTAGCACAAAGTACTGTACAGTCTGCAGGAAATGCAAAATGTCACAGGCAACTGCGCCACACCGTCAGCACCTCCAGCATGTGGAATCTTCTGCCGTATGTGCTTTATAGTTCCACTCCAACGTCCAGTGCCAGTGGTGTAGGGACTTGAAATAACTGAATTTCAACCTGACCGCCTGGAGGAAACTGCCATGGTCTTTCCAAAGGTCATGCCCGTCCTGCTCAGAGAGTGAGAGGCACAGCCTCTGTGCCCACAAACAGCATAAATTGTGGGTGGTGGTGCTCGAAAAAAGGCTGTCCGCAGTGGTAACATACAATCCCACCATAGTGTCCTTGTATCCTTACCACATCAGGATATAATGCAACATTGGGTCAGTCTCTAGATCATAAGGGGGAGCACCCAGCATGTGTCGCAGGCTCTGCATGAGCTGTCAATACTGTCAGTGATGCGATTGTGGCAGACCATAATCACGCATGAGAGTAGCAAAGGGGGCCAACCCACCGTCCCCTACTATATCGTCCACAGAGCGTATCCTTCTGGTCCTCAACTATGTGATGGGAGTTAGGATCATACTTGGCCCCAAGCAGCTCCTTCAGAAGAGCAAGGGTCAGCAATGCGTTATACGTCTGATCCAGGTGAAACGTGAGGTCAGTCAACCAACATTGTTATGCCTCACAGTGGCAATTATAGGCAGCCAAATCGTTCATCGAATTACCTCTCAAAGGCCTTCCTACCATCCCACAGGACCTGTGCATAGGAGATGGACCCAGCGTTCTCCTTCAAGTACTGGCTCGGATATTGGCCCATATGTGTTGTCTTCAGGGGCTTTACACCATGCTGTGTGCATACGTCAAAGGGCCTGAGGGGTTTGCAACAGTCGAAGATTATGGTGGAGTAGCACAGCGGCCTGGGCAACTGCCAAGCATGGAGGACGTGAGCTGAAAGAGCTCCGTGCCGAGCTCCGACACTTTGCCAAGAACCCTGTAAGATTAGGGGCCCTTGGAGTCACAAATCAACGCATGGTGCAGCAGAACACCTGAAGCACCGGCAGCTCTGACACGGAGGATCCAGACACCGATTTTCGGCATTCCTGCGCCGCTGCTCTTGAAAACAGCGAGCCGGCTGAGTGAACTCGAACGGAGTGCTGGTTGGTGCTGGGAATATCAGAATGATTTGAAGACAGGGACTCATCCCGACCTATAGGAGTTAACTGCTGGCTGGATTGAATGGCCCACGCTGCCTGTGTACGTGCTACCCAGAACTCGGCAGGGCGCTAAAACTGTCCGCTGGGCGAGGAAGAGACAAAATGGCGGTCGGCAGCGAGTGAGAGTGGCGATTCACTACAGGCAACTGGGAAGCTGCTGGTGTTGTGCAGACACCCTCGCCCAGGCTAACAGGACTATACAGCACACCCAAGGTAGACCAGGGTAGACTACTGCTGGGGTGTGAGAAAGAGAATGCAGGGCTCACCTTCAGGTCACCATGGAAAGAACATTCCAACATCCAATATCAGCGAAGTGTATTTCGGAAACATGAAGGCCAACTCGAACAGCCAACAACTATCCCCGTATACTGTCATTTCACAGAGGGACTACGAAACAAGGTCGGAAGTGGGCTGTGTGGAACCCGGAAGTTGTTTCCCCACTCCAATGAAAGGAGGGGGAGACAAGAAGGAGGTGTCCTGAACCAATTGCGGAGAGGAACCGAGAGTGAAGGCGGAGGAAGCAGGAGACTGCGGAGGACCCGGCAGGAGGACGTGGAGGACGAGGACGCCAGTGGAGGAGACAAGGATCCTGACGAGCAGTGGAGCGAGGAGTGGTGGTGCCCACCGGAGGAGGCTGGAGAGCGGCCACAACTCAGGAGAGTTGCGGCAGAGCCGGTGAGTGCTAGCGTCTCAGGGACAAAGGGGAGGGTGAGCGGTAGGAGGGAGGCATACACGATAGAGGGCACTGGTAGTGAAATTGAGGACACAGCCTCAGAAGTACTCATGTGTGGCACATCACTTACATTCCCTGCAGAATCGACACTTTATCGGTATGGGCACTGAGCGTTGTTTTCACCTTCTTTTCCCTTTTTCTGCCCGTTTCCAACTAAGGACGGTTACGGCACGATATTCCCTATTTTTTTTTAATTTTTTTTTATAAATACTTTATTCGGTTCAATTTTCAAAACCACAAAAGAACAAAAAACACACAAAATGGTCCACAGAACACCATGCAGCATAACAATTCAGTATAAAGTTAAAAAAAAACTAAAAAATGCTGACACACGGTGTAAAGTTTTAAGAACAGCAATATATACATCATTACATAATTAAAAAAGGAACATGAGAAAATTAGTTTAAAATTTGATTCAGTTTAGGGGCGTGGCCAGGATGGCGGGCTGAGAGGTCGCTCTTACCGTGAGCTCCCGAGCCCCTGAGAATCCTGCACCGTCTTGCACCGCTGATCTCCCCCGGATCGAGCGGGTGGGATGCCTGGATCGCCCCACAGCACGGCGGGGCAGACCCGGAACCTCCAACTGCCTTACTGCGGCGGCGGTGCCGCGGCGGTGCCGCGGCGGAGCCGACCTGCACCGAGAGCTGCCGGAGGAGCTTCCGTGGGCCTGGAGAGCCATCGACCGCGATCCGCTGGGGATCCAAGAAGGAGGTTTTCAGGCACAGCGGGACCTGGCGGCTTGTGGATGGCCCTTCTGCGAGCCTCCGGTGCGGTCTAGACGCGGCTACCCCCAGTGGAACGAGAGCGCGTCTGCGGAGGACGAAGGGGGCGGAGCCGGCGAGGAGCAGCTACGCGAGCCTGGGGATCAGGTAGGCCGCGAGTCCCGTATCATAGGGACTCACCCGGTCCCCCGCCCTGTGTCCTGATCGGACTAGAGGCTACCCTGAGACTCTCCCATTGCCCACAGAACTTGACCCTCACCCGGTCCCTACAGCTGAGAGACCTGCTTTGTCGGCCGGAATAATCGCACAGGCTGGGAGTGGACCCCCTCCCCCTCACCTCCTCGCATGGTGTTGTCACTAGATTGTGTGGCCGGCAGATTGCTACAGGGGGCCCTGGAGGACGTGGGCTGCCCACGGGCACAGCTAAGTGGGGAACGGAGGCCACGGTGAGGAGGAGCAGCGAGAGGGGGGGCTAACATGTGGCGCCACTCTCTGTGGCAGGAGAGATACGACCCCGGCCCGATCAGGGTGGTGTACCGCATGTATTGCCTAGAAGACGAGGCTGACACCATACCGTCGCAGTGACTGGCCCTTGAAGGCGAGGCGGATCGATATACTGAGCGGTAGTGGGGCGCTCACACTGGTTCCGTGGAGCGTCTGACCTGCACTGGGAGGCGTCCACCCGGGCCCTGGCTTGAATCGGCACCCCAGGGGCCCAGAGGTCCCACAGGCAGGTGGGATTGCCACCCCGTAGGGGATTACTGCACGGGTCCTGGCCCCTTCCTCGCCATAACGCGTAGCTCTTTGAGGAAACCCAGCCTCTGCGATGTCGAATGCCAGAGGAAGTAAGAAGGGAGACCGGACCTTGCCCGACATGTTGGGCAGGGGCACCCCGAGACAGGATAGGAATCAACCAGCCCCGAGCCCCCCGACCGGCTCTCGAGGCGCGGAGGGTGGAGAACCTCCAGTAACCAGATCCTTCCTGGAGTCGCTGTTTAGCTCCCTTAGGGAGGATTTTCAGACGCTCAAACAAGAAGTGGCCGGGGAGGTTCGAGAAGTCCGGAGAGAGGTCGACTCCCTCGGGGAAAGGGTGAACACGGTGGAAGAAGCTGGCCATTCCCGAGATGAGGAGATCACGCACCTACAACAGGAAGTCCTGAGTCTGAGGGAACAGCAGATCGCCCTCCAGGCCCATGCCGAGGACCTTGAAAACAGGTCTAGGCGTAACAACATCCGGGTCCGAGGCGTTCCATCCAGTGAAGAAGGAGAAGACGTGGCCGCCTACTTGGGGGCCCTGTTCCGCGACATACTGGGCGAATCTGAAGACTTCCCGGTCCGAATAGACAGGGCGCACAGAGTGGGCCGACCATGAAGAGCCTCTGCGCCCCCCCCAGACATTTTAGCCTTTCTGCCGAACTTCCCTCTGAAGGAACGGATTCTTCGGGAGGCCCGACGGAAGCAACCTCTACGCTTTCGTGGCCATCAGGTGGCTCTGTATCAGGACTTGTCCACGATAACGCTACAAAAACGGAAAGCCTTTAAAATAGCTACGGACTTCTTGAGGGATCATGACACACACTCCTGGGGTCATCCTTTTCGTCTCATCTTCCGCTGGAATGAGGCTTTACACCAGCTCCGATAGCTCCAGGATGTTTGCGCAATACTGGGAATCACTGCGACGGATGCAGACACTCCAACACCTCGACGCAGGCGCTACACGAGGGACGGCTGGCAACAGATCGGGGGACGGCGATCCCCACCGCCGCCCACGAGACCCGACTCGCCCACAATTCGGGCGGCAATGGACAGCGCCATACAGGAGGCCTCCAGAAACACGATGGCTGAGGAGGTGGCCTTGACGGCTTGAACGAGCTCCGGGGGGAGATCACAGTAGACACATCTTCATTGCAGGTGCGGGGGTTCCGGGGGCGGAGGGGTGGCGGGAGAGCTGGGTTGTAGCTGGACGTCCACTTAAATAACTATCCACGGACTCGTCCGCTGAGGACCAGACTGGGACAATGGAGTACTATGCATGGTTTGAGATGGGGGGGTCGGGTGAGGGAGTTGAACGGGGAGGTTTTAGGTTTGGGGAGCTGAGTGGGGGTGGGGGGGAGGGTGGCGTTGGGTTCCGGGGGGGAAGTTCCTACAGTTGTGGAGTGCTGTGCGTGGTTGGGGATGCGGGGGGGACGAGGGGGATGGGGTGGCGTTGGGCTCCTGGGCGGGTGTTTTCACAGTTGGGGGGAGGGGATACGGGGACTGTACTGTGCTATGCTTTCATTTGCTTTCATTGTGTGCTGCGGCTGCGTTCTGTTGCTTTTGAATTTCGCTATGCGGGCCGGGCCCGACTTGCTGAGCGCTACTAGTACTCTCCTCACTGATGGCCCTTAAGATTGTCACCTTGAACGTGAAGGGGCTGAATAATCCGGTCAAACGAAGGGCTGTGCTGTCCCTACTTGATGACACACAGGCTGACATTTGTCTTCTGCAAGAGACCCACCTTTTAGCTAAGGACTGCCACAGACTACGATCCCCTAAATTTCCCACACAGCTCTTCTCTTCCTGTACTTCCAAAACAGCAGGGGTGGCGATCATGGTGTCTAGGAAGTTCAAGGGGGAGATACTACACAAGGTAGCGGAACAAAAGGGAAGGCTTCTAGCTTACAGGGTCAAGGTGGGAGGTCTGGTGTTCACTGTAGGCTCGATATATAGCCCCAACGACCATCAGGAACAGTTTTTGAACAGGGCACTGGAGGACGTGGCAACTACCCCTGACAGACACATTGTTATTGGAGGGGACCTGAATATGGTCTTCGACACGTCCCTAGACAGGTCAGCGCAGCGACGACTACAGTCGGGGGAACTCTCACACTCGATTAGGTCCCGCCTGGAGGAATTGGACCTACATGATGTATGGCGCCGCCTCCACCCTACGGATCGTACCTATTCCTACTACTCCCACGCCCACAAATCCTATGCGAGACTGGACCATCTCCTGGTGACGGGTCCGATGTTTGGCCTGGCCTCGGCCGCTGATATAGGGGTCCTGTCCCTCTCTGATCACGCCCCGGTGGAGGGCACTTTCCTACTACCTCCTGTGTCTCCCTCACGGGGGGTCAGGCGTCTCAGAGACACTCTCCTGCACAAACAATCGGTAGTGAAACATATACGCGAGTCCATTGACGAATACAAGCGTCACAATGATAACGGTGACACCACCCGCGCAACACAATGGGCCGCCTTAAAGGCAGTGCTCCGCGGCGCGTTTATTGCAGTCTCCTCAGCGGAGAATAGAGACCGACAGCTTAAAAAGGACGAACTTACACGCAAGGTGAGGGAGCTGGAACGGGTGCATCAGCGGACAGGAGCCCCTCGAGTCTGGAGGCAACTGAAAGCCGCCAGGAAGCTCCTATCCGCGCTTGACATGGACAGGGCGGAGTACGCATTACTACGCCTGAAACACAAATACTACACTGGCGGAGACAGATGTGGCCGGCTCCTCGCGAATAAGCTCCGCATACAACATCAACGGCATCGGGTGAAAGTACTGTCGACTCCCGACGGAGGAGCAGTCACAGAGGATGGCCAGATTGCGGAAGGCTTCCGTAGATACTACACCGATCTCTACACGGGTGTCCCCCCCTCAACGCAAGCCGAGACTGACTATCTGGAGTCGGTAACCCTCCCCTCCCTCACGCCGGACCAGGTCCAGCATCTTGAGCGGGAGATCCGGATTGAGGAGGTGGTCACGGCCATTTCCCGACTCAGACACGGGAAAGCTCCGGGACCCGACAGTTTCATACCTCTCTTCTACAAAACATTCTGCCAAGATCTGGCTCCGCTGCTGACGCGCCTGTTTAACTCGTTCTCTGAACCGGGTGCTATCCCCCCGGAGTTTCTCCAGGCGACAGTGTCAGTGGTCCCTAAACCGGGCAAGGACCGGACCGAGTGCGGCTCCTACCGCCCGATCTCGCTCCTGAACGTGGATCTGAAGATATACACCAGTATCCTTGCGGCGCGTCTGGCACTCCACCTACCGGGTATGGTTGACCCGGACCAGGCCCGGTTTGTCCCAGGCCGGCAGACAGTTGATAATACTAAAAGGGTGACCCACATACTGGAGAAGGCCTCCGGAATTCCCGGGGAACGCATGCTCCTCTCTATTGACGCGGAGAAAGCGTTCGATAGAGTGCACTGGCCTTACTTGGAGAAGGTGTTGTGTAAAATCGGCATAGGAGAGAAGTTTCGGCACCTGATATTCAACTGCTACAGATTCCCATCCGCAGTGGTGAGAGTGAACGGTTGCAGCTCCCAGAAGTTTGCAATAGAGAGGGGCACCAGGCAGGGGTGCCCGTTGTCGCCGCTGCTCTTTGCCCTTTATATGGAGCCGTTCGCTCAGAGGGTTCGCCAGAACCCTGATGTGACAGGCGTCTGCATGGGGGAGTTTGTCCACAACCTTAGCCTCTACGCGGACGACGTGATGTTGACGCTCGATGACCCTAGGAGGTCGCTGCCTGCTTGTATTGAGGAGCTGGAATCCTTTGCGACGGTGGCAGGTTTTAAGGTGAACTTTGGGAAATCAGCAGCCCTCGACATCTCGCTGTCTGCCACCACTAGAGCTGACTTACAGAGGCTCTTCCCTCTGAGCTGGTCTAAGGACCAAGTGCCCTACCTGGGAATTCTTCTAGCGCCCTCTCTTCCCGCCATGGTCACGGCCAACTACACGGCCTTAAGCAAGAAAATTAAGATAGAACTGACCCGTTGGGACAAAGGCACGTTGTCTTTGCTGGGCAGAATAGCCGCGGTGAAAATGACCCTTCTGCCGCAAGTCTTGTATCTCTTCCGGGCCCTCCCGTTACAGCCCCCTAAGGGGTGGCTCAGACAAACCCAGTCTGATATCGCACGCTTTGTGTGGCAAGACCGTAAACCCAGGCTCAAAAGAACCTTATCCACGCTGGCGCCTGAGTCCGGGGGGCTTGGCATACCGGACTTACACAAATATTTCCAGGCTGCACAACTACGCTACCTAGTGGAGTGGAGTCGCTGGGAATCTGATAAACACTGGTTGTTTCAGGACCAGGCGGTGGCGGGCAGAACACTGCAGGAAGTGCCCTTCCTACGCAGAGCCCACCGACCTCCCAACCTCTATGCGTCATTCGTCACACGAGTTCCGCTCCAAGTGTGGGATGCCGTGTCTTCCAAACATGACCTTACCACCTTTCCTTCCCCGTTTACGCCGATACCCGGAAACCCGGACTTCAGCCCTGGTATGGAACCTGGAGCCTTTGCGCTCTGGCGTGCGGCCCGGTGCTCTGCCCTATTTCATATGTACGGCCCGGAAGGCGTAGTTTCCTTCCAGGACCTTAGACAGGACTTCAGCCTACCCGAGACGGAACGCATGAGATACATGCAGGCTCGTCACTGGGCGCTCCAGCCGCAGATTCGTGCCTTGGCCGACCGGAAGCTTACGCCTTATGAGAGGTGGCTAGTTACACGCTCCTCAGACGCCAGGCTTATCTCAGATCTCTATAAACTCTTGCAACCCCCCACTTTTCATATCTACGATCCCGGACGAGAACGCAGGGAACGAGAGCTGGGACGATCGCTGAGCCACACCGACTGGGACCACATCTCTTACCGGGCATGACACTCCGCTTATCACTCTGGGCTCACTGAAACATTCACCAAACTATCCACTTACTGGTATCGCACCCCCGAGAGACTCCATGAAATGAATCATACCATTCCACGGACCTGTTGGCGGGACTATGGACAGATTGGCACACTTACTCATATACTATGGGAATGCCCACTATTGACTCCCTACTGGGAAGAAGTGTTGAATGAGATAGACCGGTGCTTTGACATTGAATTGCCCCGCTTCCCTGCCTATGTTCTGCTAGGTTTGCCAAATGGCTTGATGTACCCCCTAAGATCTAAGAAAGGTAGGCAGATAGCGATTGCCTTAGGCTCGGCGATTCAGAACATACTCATTCATTGGCGCACTGCCACGCTCCCTACTGTTGTTGGTTGGCTACATAGGTTGTGGCATGTCCTAGGCATGGAGAACATGTCCCTGGTGGTGGCAGGGGATGTGGACACATTTGAGGAGCTCTGGCTACCATTCCATACATTGTTACAGTCAGAATTTAAGGAAATTACCTGTTCTAGATACCTCAGACTGCTGCGGCTGACGTCCCGGTCAGCCCCGTCCACCTGAACTGCCTGAGTTGATAGCTAGAGGGGAATAATGGATGACTATGCTGCTAAGGTGGGGAGAGGTGAGATCATTAGCACAGTACAGAGGGTGGGGGAGGGAGGAGGGCAGTTGGTTGAGTGGGTATTGTTTTTCCTTTTTGGTTCGTCCCACCTGCAGGTACTCTCGCCATAAGGAGCCGTAGCATGGTGTGCCCGACACGCTGTACGGGCAGAACGCAAGTCTGTAACGAACTGTTTGCACTATTTCTGGTGGGACGCCTGTGATTATTTGTTTGTATTGTTTCCTTTTTCTTTCAATGCTGTAATAAAATACTTTAAACCTAAAATTTGATTCAGGTTACAGGGATTAATCTTTACAGTAATTCATCTAGGACCAGTTAATCTTTTTGCTAAGTCTCACCGCTATGCTTAGGAAACTAGCTACGTTGTAGATCTCCCAAATGTTTGATAATAGTTGTAAATATAATATAGCTGGCTTAACTTGCCTAAACCCCTTCCCCTTCAACAGGGGTATAATAAACTTTTTCCTAATAGTTTTAAAATAATCGCAAAAAAACAGGAAATGTGCGGTATCCATGATTGAATGGCCATCACAATTACATAACTCTAGATCATGTTGCTTAGTCCAACCAGGACGGCCAGAAATTAACAGATGAAATTTGTCTAACCGAAACCTTGTTAAAAGGAATCTATGATTTGGATTGTTCACAACTTTTAAGTAGAGTTCCAGAGTATGTCCAGTAGATACGATCAATTGATGGATCCTGCCTGACCGATGGCTTTAACAGTTCCACCCCTTCTCTGTCCATCCCTCGGTTCAACAAAAAAGTGCTTTTAACCCACTTCAGATCTCCTCTAACAAGGTTAGATGGTTCATTAAACAATTCAGGCCAGCCTAGCTTTACACATAGTTGATATACGTATTTCAACCTAGGGATCTTATCCCAATGATCTAACGTTAGGCAGTCCTTAAAAATTTCATGGTTCACTTCCAATTCCAAGTTAAGCCAAACTGAGATCCATTTAAGTAGGGGGGCAATGGCGATTCGATCTTCCAGGTAGTCCACGCCGCATTCCTGATGAACTATGAAGCTGGACGTGGATCGTGGCAGGGAGAGAATCGTTTTAAGGAAGTTATCTTATTTTAACTGGCCTAAAACCCCATAAATCTGCACCGTACATGGCGATTGCAATACACTTAGCGGCATAAACCTTTAAAACTGCCTCCAGAGGTTTCACCCCTAGCTTGCGTGAGAAGCCCAGCACCGCCGAAATAGAGCGTGCCAGGGCATTTCTTTTCTCCAGTAATTGAGGGTTCCACGTCGAACAGTCATCAGATACAACTCCCAAATAGGGAAATCTAGAGACCCTTGTTAGTTTATGCCCATTGCATTGCAGTGTCATTACATTTTTCCTGACATTCCCTTTCTGAGCCACCACCATGACGTGAGATTTTCCATGGTTAACACGTAAATCAAGGTTTGACATAAAATCATAAAATGAATTCAACAGGCATTGGAGACCCACTGCAGTTCTGGATAGGAGAGCAGCGTCGTCCGCATATAATAATACGGGTAAAAGATACTTCCCTGCTCTCGGGATGTCCATGTTCGCTTCTCCCAAAACTCCACCCAAATCATTTATGTATAGTGTAAAAAGCAGGGGAGCATCCCTGCCTTACACCGTTGGTGATTCTAATGTTATCCGTGCAGTTACCCTTTCTATCAAATCTTACCCTGGCTGTTAAATCTCTATGGAGGTCCGCTACGAATTACACAATATTAGAGTCTATTCCTATTTTAAGAAGCTGGCCCCATAACTTGGATCTGTTAACTCGATCAAATGCCGAGGACAGATCCATAAAGGCAATGTACATGGATCCTGGCTTCGCGATTGTGTATTTCCCTATAAGCAATTGCAGATTCAAACTTTGGTCTATGGTACTACGCCCCTTTCTAAAACCATACTGTAAGGGAGAGAGGGTATTAGTGTCCTCTAGCCAGTCAGTAAGTTTACATAGAACCACTCTCCCTAGGACTTTTACTGCAGAATCGATAAGGGATATAGAGCGGTAATTGCCAGGGTCACCCCTAGCCCCTTTTTTGTAGATAGGGACAATCACCGATTGAGACCATGTCTCTGGAATGCCTGTTTTAGAAAATTCTATTAAAAACATTTGCTAAAATTTTGGACCAAAATGGGATATTAACCTTAAAAAGATCAGAGGGAACATCATCCGGCCCTGGAGCCTTGTTACTAGTCATTTTACCAATGGCTACGGCCACCTCACCCTCATCCACAGATAGGGTGTAAGGCAGTTTAGTAAAGGTGGTCGAAGCCTCTGCCCCCAAAGTTTCTTGTTCATAAACAGACTTAAAGTGCAGGTGCCATTTATCCTCTTGGATTCCACAATCCATTTCGTTATTACTAGAATTAGCAAAGTATGGTTGGTTGACCACGGCCCAAAACTTGGCGCTGCTTTTTAGTACATCTATTGATGTCAGCTCAGCCCAAGCGTCCTCTCTAATCTCGCGCCGTCTTTTTTCAACTACTGACTTATATTCTTTCCTAAGGGTGGCCACAAGCGATCTATCCACTGGTTTAGTTTTCAGGGCCATTTTTAGTTTATGGTTGGCCGCAGAGCAATTCTTGTCAAACCAGCCTTCCTTCCCTCGCGCTTTGCCTCTACCCTGCCGTGTCAGATTGGAGACTATGTCAAGGCAGATCTTTTGGTACGCCTCCACCACTTCATTGTCCCCCGCCTGATCATGTTATGTTATGTTATGTTAGTGCTATTTGTATTGCGCACGGCTGCTCCAGCGAAGGAGCGTCCCGGCGCACCGACAAGGTGGCGAACACAACACAACTGGGGAACAGAAATAATTATTAAGAAATTGGGGAGTGAAGGATTTAACAAAGCTCAGAAAATAAATGAGTTTTAGCGGCCTTGCAGAAGGAGAGCAGGTCACCAAAGGTCCAGAGTTTCAAAGGGAGAGCGTTCCAGAGTGCGGCTGCCCGCACCTTAAAAGAGCGGCCCCCCACCCGAGTGAGTTTGAACCGAGGGGCTACGGCTAATTCTTGGTCTAGCGAGCGCAGAGTGCGGCCCGGGATGTAAGGGCGCAAAAGTTGGTGCAGTAAGGGAGGTGATACGCCCTTCAGAATTTTGAAGGAAAGGCACAAAACTTTAAAGTGGATCCGCTGCCTAACGGGTAACCAATGCAAGGCTCGCAAAGATGGACCGGCCGAGCAAAACCTAGGAAGACCTACGATCGCTCTGGCCGCAGCGTTCTGCACTCTTTGAAGTCGGGTTAACTCAGCCTGGTTTAATCCTATAAAAAGGGAGCTGGCATAGTCCAACCGCGCCAAAACCGTTGCTTGCACCACCAATTGACGAGTTGCGGCATCGAAATATTTAAGGGCAGGGCGCAGATTGCGCAGGATGCCGAAGCAGCAAGCCGCCGTCCTTTTGGTGTGGCCAACGAAGTTGAGGGAAGGGTCCAGCCAAACACCAAGGTTTTTGATCTCCGCAACCGGAGTGGGGGTCGGCCCCAGCTCAGAGGGCCACCAAGTATCTCCCCATAGGTCCGTCCGCTTCCCAAAGATCATCACCTCCGTTTTTTTGGCGTTTAGTTGGAGACAGTTGGACGTCATCCAACCAGCCACCGCCCTGAGTCCTTCTCTGAATCTTGGGGCATCCACCCCAGAGTCCCCGCTGATCGTGACCGCTAGCTGGGTGTCATCTGCGTACGACACCATGGTCATACCACAGAGCTTCACAACCTCAGCCAGCGGCCTCACGTAGATGTTAAACAACGTGGGGCTCAGTGAGGAACCCTGTGGGACCCCAAGAGACAGAGGATGACATTTGGACTGGTAGGGCGGGGACGCCACACAGAAGGAACGATCCCTGAGAAACGAACGGAACCACTGGTGTGCAGTGCCGATCACCCCTATCTCCTCAAGACGTTGCAGGAGAATGTCATGGGAGACCGTGTCAAAGGCGGCGCTTAGGTCTAACAAAACAAGCGCCGCCGTTTGACCTGCATCCAGAACTACCCGAAGGTGCTCGACCATAGATAACAGTGCTGTCTCCGTACTGTGGCCAGCCCGAAAACCATTCTGGGTGTCGTCCAGAATGTTGGCATGCGACAGATGACCAGTGAGGGCGGTGTTGACATGCGCCTCCGCGAGTTTGGCTGGCCACGGGAGAAGCGAAATCGGGCGGTAGTTCTCCGATTTTGTAGGGTCGAGAGATGGTTTTTTCAAAATGGGCATTACTACCGCATGCTTCCATTTCAAAGGCACCTGGCCTGATGATAGCGACGTGTTGATTAAGTCGCAAACCGGGCGAGCAAAAACCTGGTCTCTGAACATAGGTGGCTTGAGCGGGTCGTCCGGCGACCCCGACTTAACTCGGAGAGCCAAGGCCGTGTAAGACTCCAAAGAGAGAGAGGGGAGAGAGTCTAGCACCACCTGATCCAGCCGGATGGGAGGCCCCATACTGGTTTGTGCAGCGGAGGAGGGGAAGGCCCTATATATGGTCTGGACCTTCTCCAGGAAGAAAGCCGCCAGCGCTTCACAATGAGTATTGGAGCTGATGGAGTTACCGGCCGGCTTCCTTGCCACAAGGTCTTTAAGGGCCTTAAAGATGGTTTTAACAGGATTCCCACTATTGCGAAACTCCAGAGCGTAGTATTCAGCCCGGGTTCTACAAACCGCGCGGTGATAAGACTTGACCGCAGCCATATACAGGGTTTTTTTGCTGCTGTCATACCTCTTCCTCCAGTCTCTCTCTGCACGTCTGCAGACACTTTTCAGAGCCCTCAGATTGCCATTATACCAGGGACTGGGGGCGCGGGAGCCACACTTACTGGAGACCATCGGGATAAGGGAGTCGAGGGCCCTGGTTACCCATCCGCAGAAACGGTCATAACCAGACTCCACATTCTCCACTGCACCCAGTGGGTCGTCAGTGAGAAGGCGGTGGAGATCTTCCACCTTTAATTTGCTCCAGCGCCGTCTGGGCATGGCTCGCAGTGGCACCTTAAGTGGGGCTTCGTCAAGAGGACAGTGAATGGTCACGAGTGAGTGGTCTGACCAGGTCAGGGGGAGGGGGGGGCACTGTAACCCCTTCTAAGTTAGAAAAAAAGGGGTCCAGAGTGTGGCTACCACTATGAGTGGGGTCCGAGACCAGCTGGAACAATTGAAGGGCCTCAAGGTCCGCCACCATCCCTCCCACAGAAGAAAGCCACGGAGTGTCAAAATGGAGATTCAAGTCACCAATGATAGAAAAATTGGCAGACCCTACTGCTAGTGAACTAACCGCCTCAGGAAGAGCCTCTCGAAATGCCACTGAGCTACCAGGTGGACGGTAAATCAGCAATCCTGACAAGGTAAAATGCGGAGTAACCGCAACCTTGAACAGGGCGCTTTCGCAGCCCGTGATGTTCTGCACACTCCAGGCGCAAGAATAGCACGATTTAACAGCAAGAGCGACGCCACCCCCTCTCGAAGAGCGGTTGAGCGTGTAGATGGAATACTCAACGGGGAACGCCAGATTCAATACCGTAGAATCGGTGTCTTGCAGCCATGTCTCTGTCAGACAAAAGATGTCAGGGGGGTCATTGTCCACAAGATCAGCAATATCCTGATAATGCTTGACCGCCGATCTGACGTTTAAATTCCAGATGGTGATAGTCGCAAAGAGACCTTACTGCTTATGGCAGGCTGCACTATACAGGACCCCAAACAGGAAGGGGCTTCGAGTAGCCAGCCGCCACAAGCACAGCGATGGGGGCCACACAAAGGGTCAACGCGGACTTCGGCGCAGGGAGGCAGACAGGTGTTAAATGCCAAGAGACTATCCCTGGTATACATAAGCATGGTTAGAGATGCACCTGATGTAAATATCGTCGCGAAGCCAGCGCAACCGAGCGCGGACGGGCGCAGACGGGCAGGACTCTGGCACGACTCCGGCCACGCGAGGATACGCCCGCTGCGCGATCCCGCTGCGCTAGGGGAGGAGCATTAAATAGGTGTTCCCAGGCGTCACATGCGCATTCAAGCGCTGTCAGCTGGAAAAGCCTCACTCCACTCACCCAACTCCAAGATGTCCGCCAAAAACGAACCAGGCACCCACCCCAGGACCAGACCCGCCAAAACGGCGGTGAAGGGGCACAATTTATGGTGCAGGTAAGGGGCAATTTAAAAAAGGGTCAAAATGACCAAAACAAACAAAAAGAATATATAACGTTTTTAAAACAGCAGTTTTACTGCAAAAACGCGCAAGCGCTCTCGCAGCAGCAGCTACCTTGTCAGGGGCTGAAAGCAGGAGGGACTCGCCCTAAATAGGTGTTCCCAGGCGTCACATGCGCATTCAAGCGCTGTCAGCTGGAAAAGCCTCACTCCACTCACCCCACTCCAAGATGTCCGCCAAAAACGAACCAGGCACCCACCCCAGGACCAGACCCGCCAAAACGGCGGTGAAGGGGCACAATTTATGGTGCAGGTAAGGGGCAATTTAAAAAAGGGTCAAAATGACCAAAACAAACAAAAAGAATATATAACGTTTTTAAAACAGCAGTTTTACTGCAAAAACGCGCAAGCGCTCTCGCAGCAGCAGCTACCTTGTCATCCATACAAAGCTTTAGTTCATCCCGGCTACTGCAACAGAGATTACTAAAAAACTCCTCAGGAACTATCTTACACCATTTAATTCTACGGCCTTGGTCAGTCAGTCGCATGTCACAATTGTCCCCCAAGTTCAACCTACTTTCCCTGATGGCAAATACATTATCCATCCTTAGTAAAACTGGATTGTGATCACTAAAATGGGACCGCACAACTGAGTAACTAGTAATATGGCTTCCACACTGCAGCTTAAAAAAATGTAATCAATTACAGACCCGCTACCATGTCCTGTAAATGTTGGAATATCCTCATCACACCCATAAGGTAGCGTTAACCCGTTTTCGGCTAGCAGAGTTTCCAAAAATATGCCCTGGTTAGAATGCTCGAAGTGAATGTTCTCTTCATTCGGAGGGCCAAATAAGACATTTGAGGGACATTTGTCCTGACAACTATGAACATTAAAATCCCCCATTAGCATGATAGTACAATCAGACTCCGATGACTCATTAAATTTAGACAAAAAAGAGTTTAACATCATTAGATTACTGATCAAGTGGGCCCTATCAAAGGAGTTATAAAAATTTACTACCAGGACATTATGAGAGCCTTTACGGGTAATTTGGACTGCAAGACGATAGGGGCATCCAGTAGCTATTTCCTTGTAGGTGCCTGAGATTTTAGCAGATACCAAAGTAACCAATCCCCCTCGTGCGCTCCCCCGAGCAGAGGTGACAGCTGAAAGAAAAAATGTAGTAAAGCCATCAACAGTAAGTATATTTTGTGTGTCCCAGGTTTCCTGTAAGGCTATTATGTCCATAGTCGCTATAAAGTTCCTCCATATGGGATCATCAATTTTACTCCTAAGGCCAGCAATGTTCCATGTTCCCACGATCATCTCACCCTTCCCCAGTGTTTGATCCTTTTTTTCTGGCAGTGAGTCCCCTCCTTCGGCGCCCTGATTGATGATAGGAATTAGGTCAGTATTTGTCTCCTGCACAGCCTGAAAACTATTTTCATTTTGTGATGGGGTTGGGGAGATATTTTGCAACCAATTGAACAATGGATCCTGTTTTTGTCAATCAACCCAATCTAAATTAGACAAGCACTCATAACGGTTAACCGTTGGGGTGTAAAGATGGTTATCGTACCCATTAACATTCTGTGGATAATTGTAAGGATGTCCATTCAGTGACCCTACAGCAAACCCACCTTAAATAGATCTGCCTCTTCTTCTCTTAACCAGGTTCCGGTTGTCATCACCCCCCTCCTCTCAGCCGTGACCTCGCTCCTCCCACGGGGCATTGAACCTGCGCCTACTTTTTTGGTCACTTGGGCCCCTTAGCCAACTCCATCTTTTATCCACTTGGTTCTCAGGCAAGTAGAAATAAGAGAGCGGCCTCGCAGTGACAGTACTGGCTTGGTAACGAGAGGTTCCTCTGCAAATATGTTCTACCACCTGTGGGTTCTCAAAGGTTACCACGACACAATCCCCTTGTAAGTTTTTTCTATTCCCACCCACCCAAGGGGCTCTCTCCACCATTAGGATGTTACTGGGGATATTCGGTGGTAGGGGATGGTTGTTTGATAACCAGTGGCAAACTTTATTTTTCAATGTCTGGAAGGATTCCACATGAGATGGTGATATTTCTGTTACCCCAGTCAAGATAACTACATAAGGACAGGCGTCTGGGGGTAGATGGATATTTCTTGGGGCTGAATCTAAATTAGGGGTCGAGGGTATGGGATCTTTAAACTTAACTTGAGAGGTTGTCTTGGGTTTAGCTGGATTAGGTGTTTGGTTAGGGTCAGGCGTCTTAGCCTTTGCACCTCCAGTATTTTGGGTATTGATCGGTTTTTTGGTGCGATGTTTTTACCCAGGGTGACATTTTTATCGGCCAAGGGTGGCTTAGTTACTTTGGTCACAACCTGGGGGGCTGTGTTATTTATACTGAAACTAGGGGCACTTATGTCTTTGTGGATGTTTTTCAGCACCTTTTCTAAACATCGTAGCCTTGCCTCTATAGGTTCAAGGAGGATCTTTAACATTTCAAGGATGTTATTATTCGTCACAAGTGCCCCACTTCCATCTAGCTGAATTTCCACTGGGTTGTTATCTTCACCGCTGACTTCCATAATTTCCTCCAAACTGCTATCTACAATCGTATCGTCTGGAAGGCTCAATGGTAAACCAGCAATTACAAGGTTTGCCCCCTCCTTTTCCTTTACGCCTACCGCCAGGTCCCCACTCACAGCCACAGGGTCTACGATGGATGCATCCTGATTATGGGTGTTTTTAACTTTCCTAGCTTTGCGAGTACTTGATTTGCTGGCCTTACTTTTGGGAATTGCCCCCTCTTTCAGCCCTCTTTCATTTATGTCAGTGGCCGTCGGCCGATTATTTGCCCTAGCTGTTACCAGATCAATATCCGGGCCACCCTCTGATAACAAGATGGGATTAGGGGGAACCTCAAGGCCCTGTTGCAAAGTTAGTAAGTGCTGGTCCCCGTCATTTTCTTTGTCTAACCTGTCCCGGTTTTTTGGGCAAGTCGAGGTGTTGGGCGTACGTGCCTGAGCGATGACACCTAGTGAAGATCTTCTAGCAATGGCCAAATCTTGGGACACCCTTCTGTCCATTAAAACAATCCCTTCATCAATTAAAGCATTGGTACGGATAATAAAATCATCAAGGGTGCCGGTTAACTTTTTTGCTCCCCCAGCAGCCATACTTCTAGTCTCTCGATGATCCATGACAGTACTTGCTCCCACTTACTTATAAAACAGTAGAGTTTTATCTACACAAGTTTAGCAATCCAGGTTACCGGTTACTAGTATATACTGAGCCTGTAGTTGATGAAGCGGTATCCGATGATCAATACGGCGGGGTGACTTGGGCAGGGGGTATAGCCCAGGCCAGGCTCCTCAGGCCTCTGAGGGCCACAGAGGGCCCGCCCTTTGCCCGGGCTTAGCCCCGGGCGCTCCCGCGCAGCGGTAGACAATGTAGAAGTTATAAGGGAAGTGACGCACTGGGGGGCGGGGCTTGCAGGGAGAGCGGGCCAGGCAGGGACTCCTGGTAGTTGGAGTCCCTGCAGTTGCTCGCAGCCCTGCAGCTCTTCCCCTTTGCTCCTCGGCAGCGCCCAAAACAGAGACCAGTTCAGCCCAGCGGTCCTCGCAACGAAGCAGGACCCGCGCAGCGGGTCCGGCGAGGAATGGCGTTCAAGACAGGAACAGCAGCAAGCTCTCAGGGCAGGAATCCACAGTCCACACAAGATGAAGGGCAGTTCAAATAAGGAAAGCGTCCCACCAGTGCAGGAAACGGGTAGAGATTTAAAGGTCCGTTCGCTGGGGGGCGGGGCTTGCAGGGAGAGCTGGCCAGGTGTGGACTATTGGCCGGGCAGGGACTCCTGGTAGTTGGAGTCCCTGCAGTTGCTCCCAGCCCTGCAGCTCTTCCCCTTTGCTCCTCGGCAGCGCCCAAAACAGAGACCAGTTCAGCCCAGCGGTCCTCGCAACGAAGCGGGACCCGCGCAGCGGGTCCGCGAGGAATGGCGTTCAAGACAGGAACAACAGCAAGCTCTCAGGGCAGGAATCCACAGTCCACACAAGATGAAGGGCAGTTCAAATAAGGAAAGCGTCCCTATTGTTTAAAGCACTTTTCGTCAGTAAGACTGAATCTGAGGAAACCCTTGCATCGGACCCCTAAGCACTGCAAGGTGTGGTGACTGGTAGAACCATAATACCTGCCTAAACTGAGTGATTGACGGCTCTCTTTTCTCTCCTCTCCTATGAGCCTCCGGGGAGACACCATCAAGACCGAGGAGGAGCTGGGAACATCTCCCTCAGAATCCCCGTCCAGCTCAACCAAGAGTGAATTTGGAGAAGAGCAGGAGGAAATACACTCTGAGCAATCCCTGATAATAAAAAACGTACTTTTGGAAAATATATTCAGCCTCTTCGCCTGTTTATCAAACCTGCCCTCCCACAAGTGGTGTCAGAAGCGGGATTGAAAGGGGACATGGAGGCTGCATTAGCCAAGATGGCAGAAAACCAGGAACACCGGGGGTAAGTGATGGAACGCTTCCTGACAGTAGTCGGAGAGGATTGGGGTAAGCTACAACAAGTACTCACAGGACAGAGCCAGACTCATGGAGCAGCTAAAGATAAAATTACTGAGGCTCTTGGACACCAGAGAGGACCCACCACCCTTCCCTCTGTAGTCTTACAACGGTACGTGAGTGGGGAAGACCCAGGCTATTTTTTCAATAATTTCGAAAGGATGGCCACAGCAGCATCTTGGCCACCCGATAAATGGGGCCAGTACTTGGGACCTCTCCTGTCTGGTGATTTACAAGCAGCCTATCAGGCCGCTACAGTTCAAGGGGTATCTCCTTATGCTGATATAAAGAGGTGCATCATGGAGAGGTTGGGTGTAGATGACGAGACCTACCGGGTAAAACTACGACAAATGAAGGAAGGACTTCAAGAGACACCTCAAGCCTTGTACGGTAAAAGATATGGCGGATCGCTGGTTAAAACCAGTCACTACAGATGAGGATGGAATCATGGGCAAAATATATTTGGAGCAATACTTGTCCTCACTTCATCCGCCCATTCAGAGGTGGGCGCGTCAACAGGCTAATTTGACCCTTGAAACTGCATTAGAGATTGCTAGTGCCTACAACAGAGCTCAAGAGATTCAAAAAGAAGCGAGAGGAGTCAACTGGGGAAACAGGAGGCCCAGGAGTACATCGTCATCCCCATCCAACCTTGGCAAAGAAGCCAAAACCCATAACCATGATTCCTGGAACCCCTATTATCAGACCTCCCACTATGGGTCCTCAATGTTTCCAGTGTGGAGGGATGGGACGTATTGCCAGGTTTTGTCCCCAAAAGGAAGAGCCCATGGAAATAGGTATGGCCCACAACTACTATTGCTCCCCTTCAGGAAAAAATCACCTCCCTATTGCTGTACAGTATCAGTGAATGGACACCCCGTGACAGCTCTGGCTGATATGGGATGCCTACACAGAATAGGCCGAACTCAAGACCTGAGATCCCACCTTGGCCCGATTGATTGAACTGTAGCTATACGTTGTGTTCATGGTGACACCAAACCGTACCCCATGGCACAAGTACAAATACAACACCCCCATGATCCAGGAACCACTTTAACTGTTGGACTTATACCCCTGTTACCAGAACAAGCTATACTCGGAAACGATTACCCGAAGTTATCTCAGTTGTTGCACGGCACTAAACTCGAAGATGAAGAATGGTGGGCCACAGCACTTTTTTCACAGGATACAGACAAGGAGTGGCCACCATCAAAAACTAGGAAGAGTAGAAAACAAAGGAAGGCAGAAAAAGGCAGGAATCCATTGGTTTTGCCCGTTCTACAAGATGAGAACCCCTGGGAAACCAATAGAAATTTCCATGCGGCACAAAGGGAAGATCCGGTGTTAGACAAAGCATGGAACAAGGCCCTAGAGGACAAAGACCCACACCACATAGGTCCATATTTCTAGCAGTGTCTGGAGTCTCAGTGTCACCATGTATTTGGTCAGACCATCATTTGATCTTTTTAACCTTTCCTCAAGTAAACAACCTAGCAAAGGGGGGAGCTGGGTAAGAAAATGGAATGCCATTGATAAACATGACCTTCTCACACACTGGCTAACACTATTCCCCATTGACACACTTGATATCAACCTCCAGGAGGAATCCATCTCTACTTGGCTACTTAAGGCCAGCAACACACATGCCCCACTGAAACAAATAAGAACAACCCGTCGCTTCGAGGCCCAAAGGTGGTTCTCCCCTGAATTAAAATCACAGAAACGTGCGCTTCATCAATTAGAGAGGAAGTGGAGGCAAAACTACTTACCTAAAGACAAATGTAGCTACTCAACGGCTATGAGGCAATACAAAAAAGGTATTTTAAATGCTAAAGCAGCAGATTTTTCCTCTAGAATCCTATCCTCTAATAATCAATCGAAAGAAATCTTCGCGATTGTCGATGGATTATCTAAACCTGATAGAGTTCTAAGCAAGCCCATCCCCTCTCAAATCCTATGTGACTCGTTAAATAACTTTTTCATCGACAAAATCTCATCTATCAAAGCGAGTCTCCCCAAGCACATCATTGAGGAAACTTTTGTCTCTAGGCCAGCAAATACCCATTCCCTTGAATCATTCCCGGTCATGGATGCCCAGACCTTCCAAGATCTTTTGTCTAAAGTTAGATCGGGCTCTCCGGTCGACTGTTGTCCCCCCCATATCCTAAAGGAGATTTTTACTGCTCTCCCAGGCCCTGGCCTTGCCTTAATGAATAGCTCTCTGGGTCAGGGCTGCGTACCACAGGCCTTCAAAGAGGCCACTGTGATCTCCCTCTTGAAGAAACCTGGGGTGGACTCCAAAACTCTGTCTAACTGCCACCCAATTTCACTGCTCCCTTATTTGGCCATGGTACTTGAGGCCCACATGGCTAAATGCCTATCCAACTTTCTAGAACAAACCAGGCTATTTGACCCTCACCAAGCGGGCTTTTGTCCTGCCTACTCCACAGAAACAGTAATTACAGCTGTTCTGGATTCCCTTCTGGAGAAGGCTGATAAAGACATCCACCAGGCCTTGGTGCTCTTAGATCTGTTGGCCGAATTTGACACGGTCGACCATGGGATTCTGGTGGACCGTGTCAAGGATGCCGGCATTCAGGGTGCTGCTATGGGTGGATCTGTTCCTTCTTAGCAGATTGTTCCCAGGCAGGCTGTCTGGGTCAGTTTAGGGCCCCCAAGGTGAAAACTACGTGTGGGGTACCACAGGGTTCCTCACTTTCCCCACACTTGTTCAACCTTTATCTTTTGCCACTGATTAAGTCTTTAAATTAAAGGAATGTGGTCACTTTTAACTACGCTGATGTCCTCCAACTACTTATCACGATCGATAACTCACCTCAATCAATCTCCAACTTCCAGTCCACCATGCGATATATCTGCTATTGGATGGACTGTAATCATCTGAAACTGAATCCAGGAAAAAACTGAACTAGTTCTGACAAGTGGTAGCAAGAATCCCTGGGGTCCAAACTATTGGTCTAATGAGTTAGGTCTCCCTCCTATTCCCTCTACTTCGGATAAGAGCCTTGGGGTCATTATATCCCAAAATCTATCCTTGAAAACACAGGTAGGCTCAGTGATCTCCTCCTTCTTTTTCTAGCTATGCAGGACCAGAAAATTAAGTAGGTTACTTACCCAAGAAGCTCTAATACAAGTTGTGATAGCCATGGTCCTCTCCCGCTTTGACTATTCTAATGCAATCTACCTTGGACTCCCTATCGGTCTCTCAAAGCGCCTGCAGATGGTTCAAAACCAGGCAGCTAGATTGATTCACCATCAACCTAGATGGCATCAGGCCTCCCCTCTCCTAAAGAAGCTGCAATGGCTTCCCATCCCACAGCACTGTGTCTTTAAAGTTGGTTGTCTATTGTTCAAATCTCTTCACAGCCATGGCCCAGGTTTCAAAAATAGCCTTATATCACAATACTCCCCATCACGCAACCTTCGCTCAGCCCATCTTCAACTCTTGACAATTCCCGCTTTTAAGCTGAAGCGACTAGGGGGTAGCAGGTTGGCGATTTTGGCCCCAGATTCTGGAATTCCTTTGGAAATTAGGTCTAGCACTAATTTACTGAAATTCTGAAAATCTCTTGAAACGTGGCTTTATACTCAGGCCTTTGAATAAACTGTGACCTTCCCAGTTACAGCCCTTCCTAGAATCAGCGCCATGAAGCCAACCGGTGTACGAGCGCTTTCAGAAATTTTTTTAACATTAACATTTAAGAAAAAGGGGTTGTTGTATAGAAAAGGGAGCCCCACTCAGAACCCCCAGCTATTGATCCCTGGTCCATTCAAGGAAAAAGTGTTGTATCTAGGCCACAGCCACTTATTGGGGGGACATTTTGGGGCAGACAAAACCGAAAAACTGATCATGGAACGGTTTTATTGGCCCGGCATATACCAGCATGTAAAAAAATACTGCAGAGAATGCCAAAAAAATAACAGAAAGCATCCTCCCACAGCACCCTTCAACCACTTCCCATAATAAAACCAACCTCAAGAAACCCTACAATACTCAACTGCCAACCTCCTCATGATTTCCCGCACAAATAAGGTCTCCTGGGGCGACAAAAGATTCACTGTTGCTACGGCCAGACTGTGGAATACCCACCCTCAGCAAATTAAATCTTGCCCAACGCTACCAGCCTTCAGGAAGCTTATAAAAACCTGGCTTTTCAACCAATGAGCAGCACACCATTTGACTACTGCCTCTTCCGTCCATAGCGCAGAGACACCCACGGGTATTTGCACGCTCTACAAATTGCTTAAATAAATTAAATAAATAACTATAACCCTTCAGTCAAATATGTATGGACATAATAGGTCCTTTGTTACCTTCCCGCAGTGGATGTCGTTATGTTCTTGTTATGGTATACTACGCTACCCATTTCCCAGAAGCCATACCCTTACGCAGACCGGATGCCTCTAACATAGCCAAGGTCATGATAAAGGTTTTTTCAAGGGTAGGATTCCCAAAAGAGATCTTGACCGATCAAGGGACTCCCTTTGTGTCCCGATTGATGAAGCAAACCAGTGTGCATTTAGGGGTCAAACAAATCAGGACAGCTGCCTATCATCCCCAGACAGATGGGTTAGTTGAAAGATACAATGCCACTATTAAAACCACCCTCAAGAGACTCCTAGCTTTGAAGTCTAGGAAATGGAGGACATTTTGCCCCTGGCGTTATTCGCCATTAGGTGCAAAGAACAAAAAAGTACAGGGTACTCTCCCTTTGAGCTGTTATATGGTCATAAACCACATACCTTTCAGGAGATGGCCAAAGAGAGATGGGAAACAGAACCAAATGATACCAAGCTGTTGTAATTTGGAAGTGATTGGGTTAGCATTAGCAGAAACCATCCTGTAATTAGAAGCTATCTTATCCGTTTTGTGGAATCCATTTTGTATTTCTGACAGCCATTTTGTTTGCCATGTGCTACCACATGCATGCCATGTGCTCTGTCCTACCTTGATGTTCTCTGCTCTTGGAATCTGCCTAGAGACAAGTTATATTTAGCTTCTTCTGCTTACACATGCTTAGTTGAGCTTGCAGCTCTCCATGCAGCTGCTTCTAGTCTGTAACTATCAGGATGTGTTTACTAGAATTAGCAACTGTTAGCTCCACCCACTTGTTGACTGTGCATTTTCTACATGACCCTATATGTACCTAAAACCTGCATTTTGTACTTGTACCACCTTATTTTGAGCCCCTGTGTGGGTATAAAAGGACCAAGCTCCTTCCATTCAGTGTGTTACTTCATACATTACCGAAGGGTGTTGTGTGAATGTAGATCCTACTCATGAGGTTAATAAACTTTGTATTTTCTATTACAGTTTCCGTGCCAACTTCTTTTCTATTGGTCTGAGGACTTGTGCAGAGAAGGGCGAACCCCTTGTACAGGTAGGCCTTGCTGAGGAACACCACGACAAAGCCACTGACAGAATGTCTCTAATTTACCTACCCACATGGGACAAATCAGGGCTATCGTTAGGAACAACTTAGAGGAAGCTCAGATAGCATTGCAGGGCCAATAGGACAAGGGGACTAAGGAAAGGTCTTTTAAAGTTGGTGACTCAGTGTTACTAATGATAGCTCCATCAGATTATAAGTAGTTGGGGCAGTGGCAGGGTCCCTATACTATCGTTGAGAAGTTCACTCCTGTGACCTACCGGGTTGAAACGGATCCGGCCAGACATACCTCTCAAATCTATCATGTGAATTTGCTAAAGAAATGGGACGGACCCTTGCCAGCAGATGTGAATACGGCGGAAGCACACACTCCCTTGTTTAGCCAGTGTATGCACCCTGTCTTCTACCTGTACTACGATGTAGTCTGTCAAAACTACTAAATCCTCTTCAAGATACTTTCTTTTCATCTCCTTGTAGGAACACACACTTTGAACATGCTATAAAAACTCTCCCTGGGAAACGGGTACGCCTTAGGCCCTACTGTATCCCTGAGGCTCATCGCCAGACCATTAGAGATTAAATCCAAAAGATGTTACATATGGACATAATCGAACCCTCTGTGAGTGAATGTAACTCACCCATTGTCCTTGTGCCGAAGCCAGATGGCTCGGTACCATTTTGTATTGATTTCAGAGAAGTCAACAAGATCTCTGAATTTGATACATACCCACTTCCCAGGGTGGATAAAATGGTTGAGAGAATAGGGCGGGCTAAATATATCAGTACCTTGGATTTGTGTAAAGAGTATTGGCAGATACCCCTGAGGGAGCAGGATAGAGAGAAGACAGCCTGCTCCTCCCCAGATGTGTTATATCAGTTTAAAGTGCTACCCTTTGTGTTGCACGGGGCTCCAGCCACGTTTCAGAGAGCTATGAATATAGTACTACAACCCCATGAGAGATATGCTGGGGAATATATTGATGACAAAATTATTTAAAGTGATACCTGGTAACAACACTTATTACATCTCTCCCAGGTGGTACAGACCTTAGGGCAGTATGGTCTCAAAATTAATCCAGCTAAAAGTCATCTAGTAGCCCAGACCGTTCGATACCTCGGGTATCTATTAGGGGAAGGAGTAATAAGACCACAAACCTCTAAACTGTCTGCCATTTCCCAGATACCTTTACCACAAACCGGTTTATTCCTAGGTTCTCCCAAATTACAGCTCCTTTGACTAATCTGCTCCAAAAAACTGTCAAAACAGAGGAAATGATAAGACACCCAACTACGAAATAGTGCAGGCCTTTGAGTCCCTGAAAACATCTCTTACATCTGATACTGTATTAGCTAGACCAGACTATTCTCTTCCCTTTATCCTTCAAACCGGCGCCTCAGATCAGGGATTAGGGGCTGCCCTGTCACAAGAAACACCCCAGGGTGAAAGACCCATACTATATATAAAACATAAGTTTTTTCCAGGAATAGAAGAATTATGCCACCGTAGAAAAAGAAGCTCTAGCCTTCAAGTTGGCCATATACACTCTGAGATATTATCTCGAGGGTTGGGAATTCACCTTATACACAGATTATGCCCCTCTAGAATGACTAGCCAGGAATAAAGGCAACAATGAGAGAGTCCTGAGATGGTTTTTGTCGTTACAACCATATTGATTCCAAACAAAACAGCGGAAAGGATGCGAACATACCTGTCTAGATTACCCCAAAAACAGACCCCTAGAGGAAAGACAGCAAGGGAAAGGGAATGTGAGAAACAGAACGCAGGGCTCACCTTCGGGTCGCCTTAGAAAGAACATTCCGACATCCAATATCAGCGAAGTGCATTTCGGAACCTGAAGGCCAACTCGAACAGCCAACAACCATCCCTGTATACTGTCTCTTCACAGAGGGACTACAAAACGAGACCGTAAGTGGGCAGAGTCGAACCCCAAGTTGTTTCCCCGCTCCAATGAAAGGAGTGCGAGACAAGAAGGAGGTGTCTTGGACCAATTGCAGAGAGGAAGCGAGAGCGAAGGCAGAGGAAGACGGAGACTGAAGAGGATCCGGCGAGGACGACGCGGAGGACGAGGACGCCAGTGGAGGAGACGATGAACCTGACGAACAGTGGAGCGAGGGGTGCCCACCGGAGTAGGATGGAGATCAGCCGCAAATCAGGAGAGTTGCGGTAGAGCCGGTGAGTGCTAGCGTCTCAGTGGGCAAAGGGGAGGGTGAGTGTGAGGAGGGAGGCGTACACGATAGAGGGCATGGGTAGTGAAATTGAGGACACAGTCTAAGAAGAACTCGTGTGTGGCACGTCACTTACATTCCCTGCAGAATTGACACTTTATTGGTGTGGGCAATGAGCGTTGTTTTCACCTTCTTTTCCCTTTCTCTGCACGATTCTAACTAACAACCGTTACGACACGATATTCCCTATTGTTTAATGCACTTTTCCTTAGTAAGACTGAATCTGAGGAAACCCTTGCACCGGACCCCTAAGCACTCCAAGGTGTGGTGACTGGTAGAACCAAAATACCTGCCTAAGCAGTGTGATTGACGGCTCTCTTTTCTTTCCTCTCCTATGAGTCTCAGGAGAGAAAACATCAAGACCGAGTAGGAGCCGGGAACATCTCTCTCAGAATCCCCGTCCAGCTCAACCAAGAGCGAATTTGGAATAGAGCAGGAAGAAATACACTCTGAGCAAATTACCAAACTCATCCCTGATAATAAAAAACTTACTTTTGGAAAATATATTCAGCCTCCTCGCCTGTTTATCAAACCTTCCCTCCTACATGGGGATATCGTCGACCTCTGTTGGGTGGGGAGGACTCGCAGCAGTACTGTTTCCTACTGCGCAATAGCCTTGTGCTCCTGCCTTGGATACACGACACGTGCGGCCTGTTGGACTTGGCCCTTATGGCAGGTTCACCCCTAAACTTTTTGCTTGTAATGGTGACCTGGTGGTAGTGATTTTTGGGTTCTGCGCACTTTCACTGTGTCCCAGTAGAAAGTGCGTACGCACTCTGAGTGCATGTGATGAGATAGGCCTGCCCTCCCATAGGAATGCATGGGGAATGTATGTGTCCCTGGTAGTTCCTGATGCGTGGGGTGTACAGGTTCGAATTTGATATGTGCGAACTCGTGAGAGTGAATGCTTCGCAATGGTGTGTGTTGCATGAGTGTGTCATATGTAGAAGTGCCACTTCTAGGAGTTGGCATATTAGTGTAAAATATGCCTGGCGTGTGATTGGCTGGAGCAGGCTGGTGAGCCTGGCCCCAGGAGTCTGGATGGGTCTGCCCCGGTGGTGAGTGGGAGATTAGCATGCTGATGGCTGGGGAGGAGTGTACCTGTGTCCTGAATGGGCTGGGCTTTTCCCTACACAATGCTGGCTCCGCCCCCTGTGGTGCGACTGATGACCCAAGCCCTGCCAGTGAATAGAGAGGATGGTTGAGGTAAACAGAGTACTTCAAAACCAGCTGCGACTGGTTTCCCCCCACCCTGCACCTACAGACAAAGGATTTAGGTGTATAAAAATGGGGCTGTGTCCCCACAGAAGTTGTTCTTTCTTGATCCTACTTGAGGGGGCTGCTGCTGCTGCTGGGCCAGAGGACTGCCACTTGGAGTGTCTCCCTGCCTGGAGACCCAGTGTGCTGGCTCTGGGCCCAGCCTTCCCCCCCTGCATTGCTGAAGGACTCTGCCTGGACTTTGGGGGCCTGAACTTTCCCCTAGTGCTTGGGAGCGCTTGATTTCGGCCCGCAGCGCTTAATAGCGCTTTATTTGCTACTTTTGCGCAGGAGGCGCTTTAAAAATTCAGCTAGCGCTTGGAAGCGCTTTTTTGGCCCACCCGGCGATTGCCCCGTGTTGCTGATTTTGAAGTCCCCTGGCAGGTGCCCACCCTGCCAGGGACATTGCCGCCCGAAGATCGAGTGCCCACCTCGATTTATTGTCCTTCTTAAAGAGCCGGTGCCCACCCGGCATTTTCTGCTTATCGCCCGGGCCGCCGCACTGCCCGCGACGACCCGGAAGTGGTTTGCCGGCCGGCCAATCAGAGATCGGCCCGACGGAAGTCCCGCCCCCACAGCCGCGACGACCCGGAAGTCAGGCAGGCCGGGGGCAGGACAAAGAAGCAACCGGAAGCGGACGGGAGGCCACCCCGCGCTCCGGTGAGTAGAGAGAGCCGGCGTCTGGTCTTCCCCCCCCCGTGCCTCCAAGAGCGAGGGAGAGCCCCGGGGAGGGAGGGAGAAGTTTGGAGGGAGCCCCCGAGGAGCGGGAGCTCCCGTGCAGAGCCGACCACAGCACCCAGCCTCGGAGCAGCCTCGGAGAGAAGAGCTGCAGCACGGCCCCGGGAGAAGAAACCGGAAGTCCCGCCTTTGAAGCCGGGGCACGAGGAGCAGGGCTGCGGTGCTTGCGGAGCCCCGCACCGGGCGAGAGGAGAGCCCCGGACCTCCGTCAGACCGGTGAGTGTGGCAGAGGAGAGACGGGAGGGGCGCCGGGACACATTGTCCGTGACCGCCCCCCCCCCCCGTAGCGTGACCTTGCGCTGATTGTTGTTTAGAGCCCGAGAGGCTCTAGGGCCATAATTACGATATCGAGCCCCCCAAGGAGGGACTCCAGCAAATTGGGCATTCCTTTCTTTCGAGCCCCAAGAGGCTCACGGCCCCATTGCCCTCAGAGCCCGGAGAGAGGCTCGAAGCGGCATTTCATTGGTTCTTGAGTCCAGGAGGGACTCCAACACGCCCGCATTTGTGCTCCAGCCTAAGAGAGGCTTGAGGCACTCCCAGTGTTCCGGGTCCCCCGTGAGGGACCCCTACAGCCCAGTGAGGCTGCATCTGGGTATTCAGAGCCCAGAGGGGCTCAGGGGGCATTTCTTTTAGTCAGAGCCTGCGAGGCTCCAGCGCTGCCCCGTCATCACAGCTGCCCAGCACTTCGTGGGCAGCTGCCACGTTTAGGCCCCTGACATTTGGACACCATGACTGCCACAGGTGGTGGCTAATGTGGATTTTGCGCTATTGTGTTTGCTGTTCTTGCACCTCTGAATGTGTTGGTAATGCGTCAAGTGCTTTGTCCTGTACACCTCTGAATGTAGGTTCTGCATCATGTGTCTTCCTTCCTTGCACCTCTGAATGTATGTTATGCTTCATGTGCTTTACCTTTACACCTCTGAATGGGTAGTTTATTCATCATGTGTGTTGTCGCTTTTACACCTCTGAATGAATGTTATGCATTGCATCATGTGTTATGTTCTTACACCCCTAAAGGTTGAGGTTCCGTGACGATTTGAACCCGTGTTTTCAATATTGTCGGAAATACATAATATTGGTATCGGCGAACCGCAAATGATCCATTTAGCATATCCTGGTGTTTTCGCTACGCTACGAGCAAGAGCACTCCTTTTATGAACACATTTCTGATCTACCCACGGCATCCATCTTAGATCATGGCAGCCATTTTGTGTTTCTTGCCCTCACATACGCAATAACCTCTGATCACTTCATTTCGATTAAGGACACGCAGCCTTAGCCGGAGATTCACCTCTTTCATGACACGTGCACCTTAAACCAAATCACGCTGTAGCTGCATGACTCGACAAAGGCTGCCTCCTCTGCCCGAGGCCAGTCCTGCTAAACTGGTCTTCGTGTCCATTGTCCTGATCACGATTAGGCGGCCGAAGCCGGTAGCCTTGCCCATTTACAACCCACAAGCATCTCTTATCCCGTTTTTCTATCTTCCACACCTGGCTCCGTTCCTTTCTCTCTGAATCTTTATTAGGGGGAGGTAACGAAATTTACGATGAGGCGGTCCGACTCTTGAATGCAATATTGACAAGGGATTGTGATGAACTAGTGGGAACCCCTCTTCGTAGATGTTTTGTATCAGATTTTATCAACGGTTCCTGTGTACGCCAAATATTTATTGTTTATGACACAAAGGTTTTGGGAATGTACCAACATGTGAAGAATTCGCCTGAAGGCCAAAATTTAGTATATAAGGAGCAACCCTCTTTGTACAATTTGAACAGGCTCCTAGTTACTGCCCATGCGTAGTTTCTGTGACTTCTGTGTCCCTGCAGTAATAAACCTTTGGTCTTTGACGCCACCATCGAGAAGCCCGTGTTTCTGTTCATTTGCGCACCAAGGCAGGTAGAACTCCGGGGTCTTTGGGTGTTGTTCCCTGACACCTCTGGACGGAACCAAAAAGTCCAGAACTCCAATTGGCGCCCACGTGGGGCGACGTCATTCGGTACCGGTCCAAAAGCCTGAAGAGTTCGAGAAGCTTCGTGTGAAGATTCCTGAGGGAGGCGCCCCACTTCATCGATCCCGGCATATCGCAAAAGTGGCCCGAAGTTCTCTTCCACGAGGGTTCCCGTTCAAGACGGCTGCAGTGGGCCGTTGCCTTGACCGTCGCCCTGTCTTGGACCCGAGGTGCAGTCCTTAGTACAGCGAAACGTGACGGGTTTCTCCTTGGTGACGTCTTCAGTGCCTCAGTTAAGTATTTAGTGGTTGCTAGCTAGTTACTTTGTGAGGGTTGTTAAAATCCTTTTCGGTTCTTGGTTTGGTTTGGTTTCGTAAGATTATCACTGGTTGTTCTGGTTACGATAATCTATTTGGTTTAGTTTGGGTATCGATACATCAGTTCGTTTTGGTAGGCCTAAGTTCTTGGTTCAGGTGCACATATTTGTTTCTTGTTTTGTTGGTTTTGTGTTCCAGACTGAAAAATGGTAAGTCGGAGAAATTTGTTGTCTTGTTTTGGTTGCAATAGTGACTCACGATTGGAGGACTCATGTCTGGTTCCTCCGATTGGGACTCCCCTATATGACTTGTATTGTAAACATGGTGTGGGTCCTATATCTTATAATGAGGTGTGGGTCCGATACACTGAGAAAGATGGTGTCCTTAGTTGGCCACTGCATGGTAGTTTTGAACCTGAAATTCTTGACAATTTAGAAGCGAAATTGTTTAGGAAGAAAGCCCGGCCGGCAATGTTTGATTCTTTCCGTTACTGGCGAAAAGAATCCAAACAGAGAGAAATGAAAAGGTTAAAGAAAGAACAGAAAGAGCAAGAAGAGTTGACTCTAGAACAAGCAACTAAGCAGCTGCAAGATAACGAGTGTGAGAAAGCCATAGAGGTGGCCATTAGAGAGCACAATTTAGCGATTGACAAGTGCTATCCTGCCTTGCCATCAAAAACAGCTAAGATACTGGAGGATTCCGAAAACGATCCTCTGCTGTCTTATTTGTTACGGTCACCTCCACCGTATGCACAAGGTGCTACGGCTCCACTTGTACCGAATGTTCAATTGCCGGTTGCTGGACAACCTGGTATTCCTGCTCCTGCCCCTCAGAATCAAGCTCCCGTACCACCTGTGGTCAATGTAAATGTTCCTACGGCTCCTCCTCTTCCTGGGCTGCCGACTTCTATACCTGTATCTGTCTCGCTTACGCCTACTGTCCCACAAACTATTTTTCTCGATACTCCTACTGTTCCGTTATCTGTTCCTACCTCTACTGTGTTCTCTACATCTGCGAGTGTGTTGACTCCACTTTCTGTTCGTCGAAGAATCACTGATTCTGTGTCTAGTATGCTGTCTCCTTTCTATAAAACCTTAATTAAGACTCCTACTTCTGACTCTGTTCAGAGACGTAGTCAGCTTCCAAGTACTGAGGAACGGGGAATTTTAGATTCCACGGCTCTCAGATGGATTTCGAAGAGTAGGAGATATAGTACGAGAGATGTGCTAGATACATTTATGCAGTGGAAGGAACCAACACAACGGTATGTCTTTGATGAGATGTGCTCGTTGTTACGTGAGGAGATAGAAGAAGACGATGTTGAATCGAATTTAGAAGACTTAATTAGGGTTCAGAAAGAGTTTGCTGCAGGAATGATAGTGGGTGAAAATATAGAAGAAGCGATGGAATTGATTTTAAGTTATAGGAATGATCCATCACTTCGTTCACCGAGAGATCTAGAGAAAGGTAAAATGAAATTAAGTCGCCAATATCCAATGAGGGAGGTTCCTCCAATTTGGCGCGAAGCTGTGCAAGCTGATGCACCAAATGGTGTTGTAGCTGCTCCAGCGCAATTCCAAAGGGTGTGGATACACATTCCGTGGAAGCGAGCTGAAGTGCTAGCAGTGAAGCAGGCCTTGCCAGATCCGCGTAAGAATCCTGCTGGATACTATAAGGAATTAACACAGACAGTTGAGGCTTGTATAATGAACTTAGCAGACATCGATATGTTATTTGGCAATGTAGTTCCGCAACCAATTTGGGCTAAAATTCGTAGAGAGGATCATCAAGTTGCCTTAGGTGGTGATTGGGCAGCTATCACTGCAGCGGATGGTCAGCAAACAGGTGGTGCAAAACCCGAACCCCTAATTGCTAATCTTCCAGGTAGGATAATCGACTTAATGAAGACTCTGATGCCCGCATTGCGCGTTAATTGGGACAAGTTATCCGCATGCAGACAGAAGAAAGACGAAAGTGTCTCCGACTTTTTCACGAGGTTCGAAGAGACTTTTGTAGATCATAGTGGTCAGGATATGAGCACAGAAGGAGGACAGAGACTGTTTGTCGATAAATTTGTGCATAATTTGTTACCTGAATTATGCAATAAATTAAAGGATTCAGAGAGTGCGTGGGCTGTTTCTACAACTGCGCAAATACTTGCAACTGCACAGTATTACGAAAATAGGGATAAAGAGGAAAAAGAGAAATCAGACAAGAAAACGAAAGATTTAAAAACTAAAGTTCTTTTGCAACAGGCGTATCCGCCTCGCATGAATCAGACTAATACGCAACAAGGTTCGTATCAAAGGACAGATTATAGCTCATCGAGACCTCAATATCAGTGGAACCAGTGTGCGTACTGTAAGAAAGAGGGTCACTATAAAAATGAATGTCCGATCTTAGCGCAAAATAATGCAGCAGCAGCTCAGAGAGGTCGTGGTGGTTTTGTGCAGAATTCTAGAGGTCGAGGGCGAGGTGCTATGCCTCCACAAATGAATGATCGTCCTCCCAATCACTTTGATCAACGAAATGGACAGTCTACTCAGCAAAATAGATCTCAACAATATCTTGTTGAAGACTATTGTGAAGTAGATGAGGGATTCCAGCAAAATGGGTACTAGGACAGCCATGGACAGAGAGAGGGAGTAGTATCAGTTCCAGTGGATCAGAGTGGGCCTTATGTCGCAGTAGCAACATCAGGTGTAGTCGAACCGTTTCTGTTGGATACTGGTGCCGCAAAAAGTTCTATCATTCATGCGAAACTCCCTGGCGCACCTTTGTCCGGCTCAACAAATGTTTCTGTAGGTTTTTCAGGCGCCCCTGTTTACAACCCTATATCTGGTCCTTTGTCTATTTCTGTGGGACCGTGTCAATTGAAAGCACCTCTATTTACAGTCAAGCATTAAAAGGCCAGTTAGATTCCTTTGTCCTTCCTCCAGGTTCTGCTCTAGTACAGTATGTAGATGATCTTCTAGTGGCTGCTGATGACAAGGAAACTTGCAAAGCAGCTACGATCTCGTTATTACATCATTTATCCAATTTGAATCATAAGGTATCACCTTCGAAAATGCAATACTGCTGCCAAGAAGTGACCTATCTAGGTCATCTCTTGTCAAAGGAGGGAAGGAAGTTGACCCCAGAGAGAATAAAAGCAATTACGCAGATGAGTGTTCCACGCACACAGAGAGAAGTACGTGCCTTTTTAGGTATCACCTCTTATTGTAGGCAGTGGATCCCAAATTTTTCTCTTTTAGCAAAACCGTTGGTAGCTTTGACTGGGAAAAATGTTCCGAGTCCGGTGCCATGGTCTGATGAATGTCAGGAGAGTTTTACTGAATTACGAAAAGCATTGTGTTCAGCTCCTGTATTGGGTACACCTGATTACAGTAAGCCATTTACGCTCTATGTTCACGAGAGAGAAGGTTGCGCGTTGAGTGTTCTGACACAGAAGTTTGGTGATAAACAACGCCCTTGTGCGTATTTTTCATCAACATTAGATCCGGTAGCCAGCGCATTGCCTAGTTGTTTGAGAGCTACAGCGGCAGCTGCGGCTTCCATTCGACAATCTGCTGGTTTGGTGATGAACAACATGCTAGTGGTCATGGTTCCTCATGCAGTGGATACACTCATGAATCGAACGAAGACACAACACCTTACCAGTGCGAGACTATCTGGTTACGAGCTGACATTACTAGCGAGTCATATTCAGATCAAAAGATGTAATGTATTGAATCCAGCAACGTTGTTGCCGACTGATCAAGAGTCGAGTGATTCTGAGCCACATGATTGTTGTTTTAAAACGGAGGAAGAGACAAAAGGACGAATTGACTTGAAGGATACTCCATTATCAGATCCAGATGGTACGCTGTATGTGGACGGGTCATGTTTTAAATTGGAGAATGGTGATGTGACTGCTGCTTACGCAGTAACGACTTTGAAGACGATTGTGGAGACTGCAAGAGTGAGTCAGAATTCTACCCAAGCTGCAGAATTAATAGCTCTAACAAGAGCGTGTGTTTTAGCTAAGGGAAAGAGAGTGAATATCTTTACAGATAGTCAGTACGCATTTGGCGTGGCCCATAGTTTTGGCCGTTTGTGGAGAGAAAGAGGTTTCATTACGTCCCATGGGACTAAGATTCAACATGGTCAGCTAGTTAACGACTTGTTGGAATCTCTAACCTTGCCGACTGAAGTTGCGATTGTAAAGTGCAGTGCCCATAAAGCAGTCACGGATGATGTTGGTCGCGGAAATGCTTTTGCTGATGAAACTGCTAAACAGACAGCTAGAGACACGATGAGTAGAATGTATATTGCTACGTCTGCAAGATGGATTGCTGAGTCTGGAATGTGTGAGGATACAATGGAAAGTGTGAAAGAGATTCAGAAAGAAGCAACTGAGGAGGAAAAACGTGTATGGAAAGAAAGTACGGGCAAGTTGGACTCGAATGGGTGTTGGATTGATTTGACAGAACAGCAGCGTTGGATGTTGCCTGATGCGTATGTGCTTGCAGTGGTGACGATGGCGCATGGAGTAGCGCATATAAGTTAAGTGAGTTTATAGGGAAAGTTATGCAGAGTGTGTGTGCCGGCCTAGGTCTGAAACAAAAGTTCCACAGTGCGAACCATCCCCAGTCTGCTGGTTTAGTAGAGGGTTACAATGGCACCCTCAAGCTGAAACTAGCTAAAATACAAGCATCCACAGGTTTAGCCTGGCCAGACGCACTTCCTTTGGCTTTGTTATCAACGAGAGCAACTGTACATTCTAGAGTGGGGCTTAGCCCTTATGAGATAGTGTTTGGCCGCCCGGCAAATATTTGGGGTGTGCCGAGGCCTAAGGAATTTTGTTCTCTAGAATATCCTATGTTGATAGACTACCTTTACGACTTGACTGCTAAATTGAGTCTTATTCACCAACAGGTTTTCGATGCTTTACCAAAGCCTCCGGAGAGTCCAGGGCATCAGCTAAAACCAGGAGACCAAGTGGTTATCAGGAACTTCGCGAGGACGAAGAACCTTCAGCCGAGATTTGTCGGCCCCTTCCAGGTCCTGCTTGTGACAAGAACCGCAGTTCGTGTGGCTGGTCGCAAGCATTGGGTGCACGCGTCTCACGTAAAGCGTGTACCCTTGCCACTTCCTTACGACGACTGGGTGAAGAAGGGAATTGGTTCCTCCGAATTTGAACGCACGCCGAAGTTCATCCCTTTCAGCGATGCCGAATTGATCACTGACACTCCAAGCTCTGACTCTCCTTCGAAAAAGACTCCTTTGAACTCTGAACATTTGTCCCCTGCATCAGAAAAAACTCTGTCATCTGCGAACTTGAACACTGCAACAGCTACCAGTGAAACGCTATTTGCAGATCAAACAGTACCTGCGAAGCAAAGATATAATTTACGAAATCGTAATATGGACAAATAAAGCAGGCAACTGCCCATTGTGATATTTTGAAATTTTGAACTTTTGCCTTCAGCCAGGAAGTTTGCTATTGTTTTGTTGTTTTAAAATTGCCTTGCCGTCTGGGTAGCCGTAGGGTCGTGGCTGTGTGCCTAGTTGAATCTGCGGGGGTCTGACACAAGGTCGATCTTTCTGTTGGTTCTGGGAACTCCCAGGGCTGATAGAGGCATTTTCATCTACGTACACATCATCAGTGGTCGCAAGCGGATTGTAGAAGATGGAGCTTCCTGCGCTGCAACGAGAAAATGTGATTTATGTTCGCAGAAACAGACTTTATAGAATACTTCATAGCAAATGCTTTTTGATGCAATGTGCCATTACATTCTTGATTGTTTTGATAACGTTGGTGGGTGGAATCGTTTTCAGTATAAATTTGATTTTTGTGCCAGTTACTACAGTACCTCCCCTTGATCCTGCTACTTCTACTGTTTCTTCTATACACTCTTTTCACTCGTTTCCCGAACATGAGCAAGCCCGACGCTCAGAATTCATTAATAACACTTTTGTACAGCTCTTGCATCAACACCAACTGGTAGTTAACACTACAGACTGCTGGGTGTGTGGCTTGATACCCCACACTATGGATAAAGGTATTCCCTATCTGGTTTTGCCTTTCAGCTACAATGGATCATTTCAGGCCCTTCAAACCATCTTTGCTTATGCCCTTGAAACCTATCCTCCGCGTCCACCACGTTCTACTAAATATAACTCTGCCAACAAAGCTTTAGTCCAGGGAATTATTGACATGATCAAGGACGTCAATAATACTCCATCTTACCCTAGAGACGAATTGCGAGTATATTTGAGTTGGAATTCTTCAGAATATCGCCTTAGTTTGGGAGAAAGCAAGCGTAAAAGCTCAACTCCAATCTGGGTCGTACCTCACCGAGGTCAGGTCTGTTTGCAAGGGAATGGGAGAAATCCGAGAGCTCAGCTAGGGAGGAGTGAGTGCGTAGAGACTTATGTGTTTCCGGCTAACTCTTCCCCTGAAGGCCAAAATTTAGTATATAAGGAGCAACCCTCTTTGTACAATTTGAACAGGCTCCTAGTTACTGCCCATGCGTAGTTTCTGTGACTTCTGTGTCCCTGCAGTAATAAACCTTTGGTCTTTGACGCCACCATCGAGAAGCCCGTGTTTCTGTTCATTTGCGCACCAAGGCAGGTGGAACTCCGGGGTCTTTGGGTGTTGTTCCCTGACACCTCTGGACGGAACCAAAAAGTCCAGAACTCCAAGGTATTGCGATACTTAGGTGGTTGTTTTCTCCCTAGTACAGGTGGTGCTAGTGAGGTCCTGGTTCCCTGCGTGACCTGTTCCTAAGGTGGTTAGGATTGCGTAGGTGGTACTTACCTTTACCAGTAGTTACTGGTTGTGTGCTTTATGTTCTACTTTGTGCTAAAGTGATTGATATTACATTCTAAGTGCTGATTCCTGACAGTGGTCCAGGTGGCCCTGTCTTGTAAATATCCCCTGTAAATTCTGCCCGTGCCTTTCTTACTGCTAGGGGTACCTACTTCATCTGTCGAGACAGAGCTTATACATGGTTACCTGCCGACTTTTCAGGATCATGTTATATTGCTCGATTGTTACCTCCGACATACACTGCTTCACCTGACTACCACAAGACCAGAGTAGCGAGAGGTGTCTTCAGCAAGGAAGATACTGCTGGTCAGGAAGCTGGAGACTTTTTCAAAGGCTTCCTTCCGTTTTGGGGGCCTATGGCCAATAGTAGAAACATACGTCAGCTAACACGGGTAGTTGAATCTACTATTACCGAAACTGCTGGTGCCCTTAGCAATCTGACAGCTGAGCTTCAGGCGGATAGACTCATGACGTTGCAGAACCGTATGGTTCTAGACGTTATACTTGCAGATCGAGGTGGGGTATGCAGAATGATCCAATCGAGCTGCTGTGTCTTTATTCCTAATAATGCTCCAACAGTCTATGAGGCGATCTCTAAACTACACAAGATTTCCGACTCTATACACGTAGACAAGGGAAACTGGTCCTTCATGGAGTGGTTTTGGACTCTGATCTCAGCGTGGGGATGGAAGGTTCTGATGGTCATCGGTGTCATCTTAGTATTCCTATTCTCATGTTGCCTGATTATCCAGTGTGGTCCTGCTCTGTGTAGTCTTTGTGCTGCAACTTGTCTTAGAAAACCACCTGCGTTTGGAGAAAAGGCACGAGAAAGGATGATGATACAACAGCATGTCACTGACCTGATGAGCATAGAATTAGATTCTGACATAGATTAAGTAATTGCCTATGTAAGGGCAAAAGGAGGGTCTGAGGTTCCGTGACGATTTGAACCCGTGTTTTCAATATTGTCGGAAATACATAATATTGGTATCGGCGAACCGCAAATGATCCATTTAGCATATCCTGGTGTTTTCGCTACGCTACGAGCAAGAGCACTCCTTTTATGAACACATTTCTGATCTACCCACGGCATCCATCTTAGATCATGGCAGCCATTTTGTGTTTCTTGCCCTCACATACGCAATAACCTCTGATCACTTCATTTCGATTAAGGACACGCAGCCTTAGCCGGAGATTCACCTCTTTCATGACACGTGCACCTTAAACCAAATCACGCTGTAGCTGCATGACTCGACAAAGGCTGCCTCCTCTGCCCGAGGCCAGTCCTGCTAAACTGGTCTTCGTGTCCATTGTCCTGATCACGATTAGGCGGCCGAAGCCGGTAGCCTTGCCCATTTACAACCCACAAGCATCTCTTATCCCGTTTTTCTATCTTCCACACCTGGCTCCGTTCCTTTCTTTCTGAATCTTTATTAGGGGGAGGTAACGAAATTTACGATGAGGCGGTCCGACTCTTGAATGCAATATTGACAAGGGATTGTGATGAACTAGTGGGAAACCCTCTTCGTAGATGTTTTGTATCAGATTTTATCAACGGTTCCTGTGTACGCCAAATATTTATTGTTTATGACACAAAGGTTTTGGGAATGTACCAACATGTGAAGAATTCGCCTGAAGGCCAAAATTTAGTATATAAGGAGCAACCCTCTTTGTACAATTTGAACAGGCTCCTAGTTACTGCCCATGCGTAGTTTCTGTGACTTCTGTGTCCCTGCAGTAATAAACCTTTGGTCTTTGACGCCACCATCGAGAAGCCCGTGTTTCTGTTCATTTGCGCACCAAGGCAGGTGGAACTCCGGGGTCTTTGGGTGTTGTTCCCTGACACCTCTGGACGGAACCAAAAAGTCCAGAACTCCAAGGTATTGCGATACTTAGGTGGTTGTTTTCTCCCTAGTACAGGTGGTGCTAGTGAGGTCCTGGTTCCCTGCGTGACCTGTTCCTAAGGTGGTTAGGATTGCGTAGGTGGTACTTACCTTTACCAGTAGTTACTGGTTGTGTGCTTTATGTTCTACTTTGTGCTAAAGTGATTGATATTACATTCTAAGTGCTGATTCCTGACAGTGGTCCAGGTGGCCCTGTCTTGTAAATATCCCCTGTAAATTCTGCCCGTGCCTCTGGCACATTGTAAAGTGTGTGTTTTATCTAATGTGTTTTGGTGTAATACAAAGGCTATTTTTATATAACCTTGTGTGGAGTTTCCTTTGTGGTGGGCCTTGGGTGTTGTTGCTGGGGTGCGTGCGCAAATACTTAACTCATATCACCTCCAAGTTTAGCCTTGCTGCTCGCGCCACGTTACATAGAGGGTGAGTAGGGGTTATCTTGGTGTGTAACTCCCTTGCCCTGACTTAGGAGTGGTGGTCTCTGACTGACTTTGGCGCAAGCCCTGGCCAGCCAGGGATCCCATTTCTAACATTGGACGCAGCGGTGAGGAGAAGGATTTGTGTTTGCGTTGTACCACAGTGGCAACTGGCCACTACAAAGCTCTGCATTTTAGATGACCACATTTTAGGGGATTATTGTTTTTGAAGTTCCATTATTTTCTTCTCCTAAAGGTATCATTGTGCAATTGTGTCCCGTACATTTGTCCCCCGCCCTGCTTCCAGAGTTTGGTACCTGTGTCACTTGTGGTAAGGTTGAGAAAATCAGGGGTGGTAGAAACTGCCTTACCGGTCCGAGGGGAGGGTGTGTGTGGATGAATGGTGTGTTTTCCTGGACACATGAGTATGAGTTCTCTTTGATAAGGAGATTGTTGAAGTCTTGGAATTGTGTATTCTTACTTCAGATTGTTAGGTCCCTTGTGTTGCACGTGTCTGTGAGCATCTTGCCAAGATGGAGTCTGCTTTTAATGTCTGGGGTCTGTTTTTGCATGAACTGAGAGAGCTTTGCGAAGAGAGAGACATTGCAGTGAATGAGTCAGACACCCAGTCCCAACTTAGGGGTAACCTGATCCAATGGCAGAAGGATGACTGGGAGCGTGAGCACAGTGAGGGGAGGGCCCGGGTCTCACACCATGAGGGTGGTGGGTCTGAGGGGAGCCCTGAAGAGTCTGAGGAGGAGGAAGAAAATGATAGCACAGGGACGCCAGCAGATAGTGAGGACCCCATAGATAGGGAGTCCCTTGCTGGGTCCAGCGTAGGAGGCAGCGCCTCATCCCTTTCCCTGTCCCCAGAGGAGCTGGAAGATAGGAGGAGAGAAAGGGAGCACCAGCTGGCTTTAGAAAAGCTCAGGTTGGAGCATGCCCAGGCTATGGCACAGCTGGGCATTAGAAAGCAACAGCTGGAGGTTAAGAAGCAACAGCTAGAGACTGAGAGGGTCTTAGCGCAGGAGGAGGTTGAGAGGGCCTCCACCAGAGGCAAAGTAGCTCTGGAGGGTGGACTATCCCCTGCGCGCAGTTTTAATTTTCTGGATTCCCCGGGGAGGGTTGAGTCCAGTGGTGGCAGCTATATAGAGCCCAGTGCGAGCAGTCCCACTCCCAGTTCCCAGAGTCTGGTACCTGTTTCCCCAGAGGAGGAGTTAAGGGTGAAATTCAGGGGCAGTAGGAAACTGTCTCACCAGTTTTGGGTAGATTTTGAGGATGAGTGTTGTGGGACACTGTTTGATTGGGTAAAGGTTCACATGAAAGATGATTTTGATGTCTTGTTTGAGCTGATTGTCAAGGAGCACCTGCTCAGTTGTTGTTCTCCTGGGTTGCGCACACACCTGTTGGGGTGTGGATTGTCTGACGCATGTGAGCTTGCAGATGAAGCAGACCGCTGGGAGAGTGCAAGAGGTTCTCTGGAGTCATTAGGGAGTGATTCCAAAAGTAGTGGTTCAGGGATCTTCCAGCCCAGCGTGGTGGAAGAGGCTCAGTGTAGCCCAGCTAGGTCCCAGTATAGTGAGAAGGGTGGAGGGGCTGACTACCTGGCTCAGTGGAGCAGGAGTCAGTGGGTGGCTGAGAGCCCCCAGAGGCCCGAAGCCCTGTCTCAGAACCTGGGTGGTTTCTTGAGGGAACACCAGGTTGGGGGCCTAGGCTGTCCTGTTAGTACCCTTGAGGAGGATCTCCTAGTGAGTAGAGGACCTGGAGCGTCTGTAACCAGAGCTCCTGTGGTTCTAGAGTCTGGCAGTACTGCTCCGGTAGGGAGGGTACAGGAGTCCAGCGTGAGGAGTGATTGGGGGATAAGTTTCCCAGTGGATGCACCAGTGGACCAGGGGCTAGCCAGTTGGGCTAGATCTTCTTGGGGGGACCCGGGTGGCGCCACTTCTGGTCTGGGGGATCTTCACGCACTGTCAGGTGGACAGGGGACGGGAGATCTGCGCCAGACAGACAGTCACACGACACATGGGTCATGTGTCAGCCTCAGGGGGATGGTGTGTGAATCCCCAGAAGTCCTGGAGTGCCAGGCAATTATTCCACCAAAGGTTTTAGACCAGAGGTTGGGAGGCCAGGTTCAGGTTCAGCCTGACCTGAAGGGTAGGACGACTGTAACCAGTGTCCTGACCGGTTCTTCTTCCAGAGGAACTTCTCCAGTTGGGAGAGGGCAGACCTCTGGAAGGGGGTGCAGAGGGTGGGAGAGCCCACCTCTGACCCCGGTGCAACCTGAGGGGTTAAACCCTGGGTTGGAGTGGCGTTGTAAGGGTACCCCTCGCAGGAGGAAGAGGAACCCTAGGAGAAGAGGTAGGGGGAGGAGAGCCTTCCCTGAGACTCCTGGTCCACCTGAGGTTGTAGGCCCTAGGCTGGAGAACCAGTGGCAGTCTAGTCCTGTCTTGGAGACAGGGAGAGTGGAGAATGGCTACTATGTGCCAGGGGTTACTACCCCCCGCTCTGCGAATTGGCAGGAACCAGTGGCACCTGGGTGGCCCAGGGCCTGGTCCTGGCCGCGGACAGCTTGGGAGTACCAGTGGGGTAGCCCAGTTGGTCCAGACAGTGGTTTGAGAAGGAATCCCATGGGTTCACCGTGGCGTAGAACAGGAGGGTGTCCCTGCAGTTGCGGGCCCGCGTCCGTGTTCTATCGCCCCAAGCAGGGAAGTCCATCACGGTGGTGATTGTTCTCCCCTGCGTTTTGGCTGGAAGGGGGTTGTGTTGGACTTGGCCCTTGTGGCAGGTTCACCCCTAAACTTTTTGCTTGTAGTGGTGACCTGGTGGTAGTGATTTTTGGGTTCTGCGCACTTTCACTGTGTCCCAGTAGAAAGTGCGTGCGCATTCTGAGTGCATGTGATGAGATAGGCCTGCCCTCCCATAGGAATGCATGGGGAATGTATGTGTCCCTGGTAGTTCCTGATGCGTGGGGTGTACAGGTTCGAATTTGATATGTGCGAACTCGTGAGAGTGAATGCTTCGCAATGGTGTGTGTTGCATGAGTGTGTCATATGCAGAAGTGCCACTTCTAGGAGTTGGCATATTAGTGTAAAATATGCCTGGCGTGTGATTGGCTGGAGCAGGCTGGTGAGCCTGGCTCCAGGAGTCTGGATGGGTCTGCCCCGGTGGTGAGTGGGAGATTAGCATGCTGATGGCTGGGGAGGAGTGTACCTGTGTCCTGAATGGGCTGGGCTTTTCCCTACACAATGCTGGCTCCGCCCCCTGTGGTGCGACTGATGACCCAAGCCCTGCCAGTGAATAGAGAGGATGGTTGAGGTAAACAGAGTACTTCAAAACCAGCTGCGACTGGTTTCCCCCCACCCTGCACCTACAAGAAAAGGATTTAGGTGTATAAAAATGGGGCTGTGTCCCCACAGAAGTTGTTCTTTCTTGATCCTACTTGAGGGGGCTGCTGCTGCTGCTGGGCCAGAGGACCGCCACTTGGAGTGTCTCCCTGCCTGGAGACCCAGTGTGCTGGCTCTGGGCCCAGCCTTCCCCCCTGCATTGCTGAAGGACTCTGCCTGGACTTTGGGGGCCTGAACTTTCCCCTAGCGCTTGGGAGCGCTTGATTTCGGCCCCCAGCGCTTAATAGCGCTTTATTTGCTACTTTTGCGCAGGAGGCGCTTTAAAAATTCAGCTAGCGCTTGGGAGCGCTTTTCTGGCCCACCCGGCGATTGACCCGTGTTGCTGATTTTGAAGTCCCCTGGCAGGTGCCCACCCTGCCAGGGACATTGCCGCCCGAAGATCGAGTGCCCACCTCGATTTATTGTCCTTCTTAAAGAGCCGGTGCCCACCCGGCATTTGCTGCTTATCGCCCGGGCCGCCGCACTGCTCGCGACGACCCGGAAGTGGTTTGCTGGCCGGCCAATCAGAGATCGGCCCGACGGAAGTCCCGTCCCCACAGCCGCGACGACCCGGAAGTCAGGCAGGCCGGGGGCAGGACAAAGAAGCAACCGGAAGCGGACGGGAGGCCACCCCGCGCTCCGGTGAGTAGAGAGAGCCGGCGTCTGGTCTTTCCCCCCCCCCCGAGCCCCCAAGAGAGAGGGAGAGCCCCGGGGAGGGAGGGAGAAGTGTGGAGGGAGCCCCCGAGGAGCAGGAGCTCCCGTGCAGAGCCGACCGCCGCACCCAGCCTCGGAGCAGCCTCAGAGAGAAGAGCTGCAGCGCGGCCCCGGGAGAAGAAACCGGAAGTCCCGCCTTTGAAGCCGGGGCACGAGGAGCAGGGCTGCGGTAATTGCGGAGCCCCGCACCGGGCGAGAGGAGAGCCCCGGACCTCCGTCAGACCGGTGAGTGTGGCAGAGGAGAGACGGGAGGGGCGCCGGGACACATTGTCGGTGTCCGCCCCCCCCCGTAGCGTGACCTTGCGCTGATTGTTGTTTAGAGCCCCGAGAGGCTCTAGGGCCATAATTACGATATCGAGCCCCCCAAGGAGGGACTCCAGCAAATTGGGCATTCCTTTCTTTCGAGCCCTACGAGGCTCACGGCCCCATTGCCCTCAGAGCCCGGAGAGAGGCTCGAAGCGGCATTTCATTGGTTCTTCAGTCCAGGAGGGACTCCAACACGCCCGCATTTGTGCTCCAGCCTAAGAGAGGCTTGAGGCACTCCCAGTGTTCCGGGTCCCCCGTGAGGGACCCCCACAGCCCAGTGAGGCTGCATCTGGGTATTCAGAGCCCAGAGGGGCTCAGGGGGCATTTCTTTTAGTCAGAGCCTGCGAGGCTCCAGCGCTGCCCGTCATCACAGCTGCCCAGCACTTCGTGGGCAGCTGCCACGTTTAGGCCCCTGACATTTGGACACAGGGACTGCCACAGGTGGTGGCTAATGTGGATTTTGCGCTATTGTGTTTGCTGTTCTTGCACCTCTGAATGTGTTGGTAATGCGTCATGTGCTTTGTCCTGTACACCTCTGAATGTAGGTTCTGCATCATGTGTCTTCTTTCCTTGCACCTCTGAATGTATGTTATGCTTCATGTGCTTTACCTTTACACCTCTGAATGGGTAGTTTATTCATCATGTGTGTTGTCGCTTTTACACCTCTGAATGAATGTTATGCATTGCATCATGTGTTATATTCTTACACCCCTACAGGTATTGTGATACTTAGGTGGTTGTTTTCTCCCTAGTACAGGTGGTGCTAGTGAGGTCCTGGTTCCCTGCGTGACCTGTTCCTAAGGTGGTTAGGATTGCGTAGGTGGTACTTACCTTTACCAGTAGTTACTGGTTGTGTGCTTTATGTTCTACTTTGTGCTAAAGTGATTGATATTACATTCTAAGTGCTGATTCCTGACAGTGGTCCAGGTGGCCCTGTCTTGTAAATATCCCCTGTAAATTCTGCCCGCACCTCTGGCACATTGTAAAGTGTGTGTTTTATCTAATGTGTTTTGGTGTAATACAAAGGCTATTTTTATATAACCTTGTGTGGAGTTTCCTTTGTGGTGGGCCTTGGGTGTTGTTGCTGGGGTGCGTGCGCAAATACTTAACTCATTTCGCCTCCAAGTTTAGCCTTGCTGCTCGCGCCACGTTACCTAGAGGGTGAGTAGGGGTTATCTTGGTGTGTAACTCCCTTGCCCTGACTTAGGAGTGGTGGTCTCTGACTGACTTTGGCGCAAGCCCTGGCCAGCCAGGGATCCCATTTCTAACACGGCCTAGCGGTGATACCTTGCGGACTTATTGCCTGGGTACCGGACACTCACGCTGCGCGGAGGGCTTTGGATTACCACGCAGACCAACAACGCAATGTGGAGGTAAATGTAGGTGTTGCCGCTGTGCTGGGGCACTACATGGTGGCTGGATGGTCGCGCTACAGTGGCGGCAAAGAGTAGGGCTGTGTCACTGGTGGCCATGAGACTTGGTGCGGTGAGGTGACTGTTGGAAACACACTACAGGCCGCCGCGATGGTGATACAAAGAGGAACTGTCCCTGCTTCGCCACTGCGCAAAAACTAGTTGCTAATATTACCTTCAAGATCTGACTAGGTGGCCAAAACCAAACAGTCCTGGGGCCCGGGTGCACCAGTTTGTATCGGAGGAGGTCTGACTGTGCTGTTGCCCTGCATGTGCACACCACCACACCACCACTGTACGGCAAGACCTTCTCCAACACACCGGTGTATCTACAGGGACTTGGTGCGGCTCCTGTGTGGGCGGCCATCAGTTATCTGACGCCTCCCTGGTGCAGTGTCCTAGAACAAAGCTGAGATAGTGACCCCCTGGCCTGCATACATTCCAGGGCAGTCAGGTTTGGATGGTCAGTGCTGCTGTCCAACTCCAAGCTACCGTAAGTGGAGCGAGGGCGGGTTTCCCCGCTTGTGCTTCCGTAGGGAGTTGTTGTGTGGGGTCGCCGCTCCTCTACATCATGTGTAGCACCAGGGTCAGACAAGCCAACCCCCTACATCTGATGACACACATACTACAACGAGCGGGGATCAGGTGCATGGCTTCGATACTGCTGTGGTACTGCCCACGGGAGCTGAACAACACACTGATAAGCTGGACTTAATACTAAAAGAAATCAGAGATTCGCATACGCAAATAGGGTCGCTCTCTACTAGCCTCAATCTCTTAAAAGCGGACCACAAGAAACTGGCAGATAAGGTAAAATCCAACAAACTTGCTCTAGGTGATTTGATCTCGCAACAGACTATGCATACTTCCCAAATGGAACAACTACAACGCCAGCTACGGGGGCTTCAAGACAGGGTGGATGATGCTGAAGAGAGATCACACAGAAATAATGTCCGCATACTGGGAATACCGGAAAAGAGTGAGGGGAGTAATCCTACCCAATTTGTGGAAAACTGGCTGCGAGAAAATGTAGCGAAGGAGGGTCTGATGGATCTCTATAGTGTGGAGAGGGCACACAGTGTGCCGCCCAGGCTTCCCCTTCCGGGAGTGTGGAAAATTAGCCATTGTTGGGTTGAACGTTAGTAAAAAAACATATTACGTTTCATTATAATTGCTCTAATATCCCGTATGCTGTTAAGTTGACTTGAGATGAAACTCCATCTTGTATTTACGGCGGCCATTTTAGCTGCCACGTGTTGCCTCGTGATGACCATATGCTTTGTCCTATGTCACTGCCCATGGCCTTTAAATCTGCTCAGCAACAGGCTATTTTTAGCTTCCTTATGTTTCGCCTCTGACCGTTAGGGTCCACATCTGTTTCTGGTCAGTCCGAGATTGGAATGTGTTAGCCGAGAACCCCAAGTCCGCTAGCTCCTCCCACTGATCGATTGTGTGTTCCAATATTACCTTATATGTACATGAAACCATGCTCTTGTGTCTTGTACCGCCTTCTTCTTGACCACTATGTGGGTATAAATAAAGCACGCGGTCTTTGTCCCATGTGCTACCTTCTTGCAGTACCGAAGGGTGCTGTACGAATGGTATCACCACCTCGCGAGGTTTAATAAATACTTATACTTTGTTTTCCAGTTTCGGTGCCAACTTCTTTCCTAGTCCAAGGACTTGTGTACTAAGATAAGCATGGGCGAATTTTGCGAATCTCGCGTTTGCGAATTTTGCGGATTTGCGTACTCGCAATCCGCAAAATCCGCAAATTCTCGCGAATTTGCGGGTTTTTTTTGTGTGTGTTCGCGCGGGTTTCTGCCAGTTCGCGAGGGTTTTGTACAATTTCGCAAACGCGAACTTACCTGTCGGGTCGCAAGTTTTGCGAACTTGTTGTTTCTACGTGTCCAGCCTGTTTGGGACACTCTTCTTCATCACTGCCACTCTCTGTCACCACTGCCACTCTCTGACTACTCATGCCACCCTCTGGCCCACCCATGCCACCCTCTGTTTCATCACAGCACCCTCTGGTGTACATTATTGTGGCAAAGCACACCTTCCCTGCCTCAAGTGACCTGAATTAATTTGGGGCTGATTAATGTGTCACAGAATATTTTTTTAGCTGGCACCTGCTTCCTTAGTGCTTCCTGATTAGTGATCTTTTGCACTTGCTAAGTGCTTTCATTGTTGCAAAATTAGTTACAACACCTGCCCTGCCCCAACTGACAATAATGAATTAGGGGCTGATTAATGTGTCACTGGATTTGAACTTCCAGCCTGGCTCCTGCTTGTCTGCCTTAGCTGTAATTCAGGACCTTTGTGTAACTATTCTGAGGGTCAGAGCAGGGTCACATAATAGTTGCAAGTAGGCAACTGAACTCTGGAGGGGCCCCTCAGGAAGCACTACAGGAAATGGCTACTAATGATGAGCTTGAACTTTTGAACCTGGTAAGTAGTTTCAGTTTTGCTAAGATCGTATTTCTGCAATTTAGCGCTTATTCGCGGGGCGCGAAGTTGAACTGGGAAGCCGCGAACTCACGCGAACAGTGCGAGCAAGCCATAAAATCCGCTGCTCGCGGATTTACGGATTTTGCGGGAAATTCGCGAATCTCGCGGATTGCGAATTTACCGAAAATCTGCAAAATCCGCGAGCGTAACGGATTTTCCGCCCATGCTTATTGTGTACACAGAAGGGCGAACCCCTTGTACTAGCGGGCTGAGCTGAGGCCTGTTTAACAAATTGGCGCCCGTCACGTGGGGCTCATCGGCGACTCAGATGCCCGAAGGATTGGTTGTGACGAAGGTCTGGAATCTCGCCGAGGACGCGTACGCTGCCAGAGGAGACCCGTGTCTTGGTATCTGAGGCGATCTTTCCATTCTTTCCGATCTGACCATCCAGATGGCGCCGGTCCTCGACTGAGATCTCTTCTGTGGGTCTGCCGTGCAGTGACCGTTTGATCGAATTTAGAACTTGGCAGTCGGTTTCTGGACAGCCTACGATTGGTAAGAGCCGGTTTCGGCACCTCCTGTGGGATTGGTTGCCCCTATATGGTGGCATATTTGTATCTGTATCTGAATAGACTAGTCTCTGAATCTGTATCTGAATCTGAATCTGAATCTGAATCTTTATCTGGATATATGTGTTGCAACTCATATAGGCGGGCATGTGAAGATATTTCTTCAATTGTTTATTCTGTGATCTGAGCGGCGCAATGTACTAAGAAAGTACCGTAAGTGCTATTTTATATATAATTTTGCATATTTTGCATTATTCCTGACATGCCTGTTTTTAGCGCACTTCGAAAGTTGTGCTGCCTCTGTAATGGTACCAATCTGCGACTTGAGGAATCACAGCCGGCTCCCCCGGAAGGGACGCCGAATAGGGAAATGTATCTAAAACATGGTCTCTCTGCCATAATGTACAGCACATTGTGGCACAGATATACCAAGCAGGATCCTGAGTTACGATGGCCAGTGTATGGTTCGTTTGACGCATGGAAAACTGGGTATGTGGAGCGATGTATGTTTGAGCGTAAGTCTAGACACAATATGTTTGAGTGTTTGCGTATGTGGGAGAAAGAGGTGCGACAGCAAGAGAAGCATGAACAAGCGTTGATTGAGAAGAAACAGCGTAAGACTGAGTATGAGAAAGAGCGGGAATTATGAAAGAAAGAAGAGACGGCGCGCAAAGACCGAGAGGAGAAGGAGCGTTGGTTACAAGTAGCCGGCAAGTACCCTGTCCGACAGCCCCTCTATCCTGTCCTTAATAAACCACAAGATGATTTTTCCTTATTAGATCGATCTCCGCCTCCGTATGTCGTCCCGTCCGCTCCGGAGAAAGGTGATGGAGACTCTGATACGGACTCTGGTAAAGCACGGGACACTCGATCTATGCTATCTGCTGCACGCTCAGCTGATATCCGGCATCTTGCCCGTACAGTATTACGTAGTGACGATGATGTAAATAATTAATTTACTCTCTTAATTTCTATGCAGGTAAGTACTTAATCAATAATAACTCAATCGAAATGAAGGAAAACAGAGTCCGTGGTGTAAGAGTTTCTAAGGGTTTTATTCCTCATAAAGGAATCAGGATATCATGTTCTGACCACCACACAGGATGTCAGAAGGGATAGATGAGCGCGCCGTCGTTTATTGACAATACATAGCTTATATACTTGATTTACATCATAATGTTCAATGTAAGAGGCGTAACAGCTGAGAGAAGACAAGATAACAGTATACACGTGGTGCGAGTACATCATCAAGAGGCGTAAACTAGGCGTGTGTGCTAGAAACGTCACTGATAGGTGACGCAAGTGGGTGGCACCAAGGGGTGGTGCTAACAGAATGTTGCAATGTCAGCAGAAATCGGAAGCTTGGATGCGCGCGCAGCTGCATGACGTGTGATAGACGGGGTGCAGGGGACTTGACATTTACACTGGCGGAAAGAGACAGAAGTCTGGCATGTCAGATCAACTTGTGCTTCTATCATATCTGATATCTGATGTTTAGGAACTAAGCTATCTGGGCAGAAAGGTCTCTAGAGCAGAAGCTATTCTATACTTGCTGTGAGTGCGTGTATAAGCGCCTGAGTGTCTGTATGAGAAGCGTGGGGGCATGGGGCCTTCCATGGAAGCATGGCAACAGAGGCTATGAATTACTTGCATAAAGACAGGTCGGCCCTTTAGCCCTGTAGCTGAGGAAGGATGTTTACTGAAGCTAGCAGGCCGGAGTGTATCTTCGGGGAGGAAAACAGATAACTCGAAGGTTATAGTCAATCTTGGCAGGCAGCAGGCTGAGCTGAGCACGGAGGGCCGCGCTAGAAGTAAGTCAGAGTTCACGGGTACGGGGGCTGCTTGGGCAGAGGCCCTCGCAGTCAGAAGCCAGAAAAGAGGCTCGGTGGCAGAGATTCAGGGCCTACTTTCAGCCAGGCTGAAAAACGTAGGAGTACACTTCAAAAAGACGTTGGCATAGCATACTTAGGAACGGACCATCAAACCCATTCATGGTGGGTCTGAAAGAGGACAAGTTAACGTTGGACGCATATGTATTTGCGTCTTCATAGCTGGTACAGGAGGGAAGTTACATGCACTTTTAACTCGTACATGGAGTCGGTGGGGTACTCGCTAGGGAACACAACATGACCATAAAATTTATATTACCTCATTCCCTCCTTGTTCCCTACGGACCCTTCATGATATATCGATCCTCATAAATCGATCAGTTTGTTCTTGTAACATTATATGTTCGTCTTTCTTTCTTTGACTGTTTGAGAGGCAACTGGAATGCTCAATGCAGGATGTGGCACACAGTCCACATATCGCTGGCCCACACTGCAGGCACAGGCAACAACTGAATACTATAACAAGGCCAATGCCTAGGAACGATAAGATCTTCCATCCCCAAGCTGTTAACGTAGTCCAGAACCAACCGGACCAAGTCCAGGTGCCTGGATTCTGATGTATCTGATTTGCAATTTTATGTAAACGGGTGATAGCTTGATAGACAGATGGTGCGTTTTGTGGAATGAAAACACAGCAACTTGACCCGATGACCTTACAAGCTCCACCTCTATCTGCCAAGATGACGTCAATCACAAGACGATTTTGAAGGACAACAGTCCGTATAGCAGACTGCTCCTCTGTTAAGTTACCTAGAGCGGAGGCAGTTTCGTTCACTACTGCTTCGAGTGTTCTCGTTAATCTGCGTATTAATTTACTGTTTTGGACAGGTCCTAGGAAGAAAAAGAATCCTTTATTGAAATCAGTGTACTGTTCCCATGCCGTTTCTGTGTAGTCGACAAGGGGAATATCTCTTTTGGGTCTATTCGGTGCTAGATTCGTATTTCTATGGTAATCAGGAGGAGCTAGGAAAACAGGTGGCAGAAGGAATGCAATGTAACAGGTACCATCCCAATCTGGGGGCAAACGTATGTAGGCGGTATGACCACAAACAAAGTAGGAATGACTGGTAGCTTTAAAAGACGATTTACCATGGTCACTGAACTCGACCACAGTAGTGCATTTACTATGACCTACGTGTACTGAACCTTTCTTGCTAACACATAATTCACCTGTGACTGGTAGTACTAACATATGGGGCAGAACTGGAGCAGTTTCAGATTCAACAGTGAGGATCATAAGGCTAATTGTGTAATTACCTAATCCATATACTTCATTTTCTAGATCAGTTCCTATTCGAGTGGGAAGTCCTTCTTGATCAGGATAACAGACGTTGAGCAGGACTAAGTTCAAGTTTCCCCAAACCCAGCCCCCATCGAAAACAGCAATATCAGGATCTAAAGAATTAATTATTTTAAACCATGCTCCACAGGAGCCATTGTGAGTGAATGGGTACGGAAAGAGAGGCAGAGCTCCCTTGTAATTCTGGTAGGGAGGGAGTCGGCCACATATCCAACAGTCTGTAGCATTATTTGTCTGATGGGAATGGTGTAACATACTAATGAATGTATTGTTGCGCAGCGCAAGTCTGTAAGAGAGTTCATGTGCGGGAAGTTCACTAAAAGTGTGTTCAGCAGAGACATTGTAAGCAGATTGTTCACGCCTGAAAATAGGCCAGTACATAGGAAGCAGAATGCTGGCAATAATAATTAGAATACTCAGAATAAACATGATTATTAGTGTCACTATGCAGTGACTACGAAGTGATTTGCAATATGTTCTTCTCTTTTCCTCTCTCTCTCTAACTCGATCTAGGGGATACATGTCAGAAACTATTTAACCGATTCACCTAGGGGAGGACTTAAACAATTAAACTGTCTGACTTGCTAGATCGAAGCTTCATACGGTAAAGTTCTTGAGGAGTCTTTTCTCTTTTAGGCACAGTAACGTCTTGTGCTTCAACACAGTCTTTGGTGGGGGTGGACGAGTCAGAGTCCTGTTTCAGTCCGTTTTTTAGTTCATTGCATAGCTTGATGTGACTCGTGTGGACCCACCCCTTTCTCCCCTCGATTTTCACGGCGGTCCTGGTGGTAAGCAGAACGGTCTTTGGAGACTTCCAGCGGGGCTCCAGCGGACTTTTCCGGTCGAAATTCCGGACGACTACCAGGTCCCCTGGACGGACCTCATGCGCCTTTACATCGGTGTTGTCAGGGAAGGCTGCGGCAACCTGTGAACGACATGATTGGAGTGCAGACATCAAGGAGGCAAGGTAATCTGTCAACATGTTACAATCAATATCAGTGATCTTTTTCGGAACGGGCGTCCCCCACATATTCGGCGGTCTGCCAAAGACCACTTCGTACGGGGATAGCCCTGATCTCGAGTGGGCGACCATTCTCATGTAGAATAGTGCCACGGGCAGGGCGACTATCCAGTCGACCCCTTTTTCCTGACAGATCTTGGCAAGACGGATTTTTAGTGTCTGATTATGCCTTTCTACAAGGCCAGCTGCTTCGGGATGTCGGACACAGTGGAACCTCCACTGATATCCTAGCAAGAGGGAAACTTGTCTCATCAGCTCGGACGAGAACGGCTGTCCGTTATCTGAATACACGACACGGGGCAAACCGTACCGTGGGAAGAATTCACGAACCAACTGTCTGGCAGTGGTCGGAGCAGTGTAGTCTGGGACTGGGTATGCTTCGGTCCAGCGGGACAGAGCACAAACAATTACAAGGACATACTTAAATCCTCTACAGCTATTCATCTGGATATAATCCATCTGGAGGACTTCAAAAGGGTGATCGGGAGGATGAAATCCACCTTGCTCAACAGGGACGCTTTTACCTGGATTGAACTGACAACAGATCATGCAAGTACGCACTTTCTGTTTTGCTGCTGCTCGTAAGTGTTTGTTGTACCAGAGATTCTGTAAACTGTCTAACATGGCTTTCTCTCCAAGATGGGCAGGACTATGTGCTGTATTTATCATGACTTGAACCATTGAGTCGGGGAGAAACCATATAGATTTTCCCTTCGTCACCCAACCTTGATCTGTCTGAATCCCTCCTAGTTCAGTCCATTTCTTTATCTCCTCTGGAGTAGCATGTGTCTGGATGTCAATTACGTCTAGGGCGGGATCTCTAACTGTCATACACTGTGTTTGTACTATTGTCTTTGTCACATCAGTAGTCTGGGTGTAAGTCAATGCTGTATGTTTTGCTGTCTGGTCTGCCAGGTCGTTACCCTGGGAAACAGAATCTGTGACTTTAGTATGTGCCTTACACTTCATGACTGATATGCCCGAGGGCAAATGTATTGCTTCTAACAGTGTTTGAATGAGGGGGCCATGTTGTATCTTGGCCCCATGAGAAGTCAGAAAACCTCGTTCTTGCCAGAGGACTCCGAAGTCGTGTACAACTCCGAAGGCATAGCGGGAATCTGTGTATATGTTAACATTTCTGTTCTTGGCTAGAATACAAGCTCGGGTCAGAGCGATGAGCTCTGCTGCTTGAGCAGACAGGGTGTCAATACGATGTGTTTCTTTAATTTCAGTTTCAGTGGTCACGGCGTACGCGGCCACTAATTCTCCTGTACTTGTTCTCATGCATGAACCGTCCACATAAAGTGTCAGGTCTGGATTTGTCAATGGGACATCTGTTAAGTCTCGTCTGGGCTTAGTTACTGCATTAATTATTTCTATACAATCATGCGGAGCTGGATCTGTCATAACTGTAGGTAACAGTGTTGCGGGGTTCAGGATGCTGCAACGTCTGATTTCTATGTGTGGCTGGAATAGTGTTAATTCATAACCTGTCAGTCGTGCTATAGTTAAGTGTTGAGTCTGGGTTCTGTTTAACAAAACCTCTACAGAATGTGGTACTTGAACTGTTAACTGATGACCTAAAACAATTGAATCACTTTGTCTTATTGCTAACGCTGTTGCTGCTACTGACTTTAAGCACGCAGGGAGTGCTTGAGCTACTGAATCCAATGTACTAGAAAAATAAGCACAAGGCTTATGTGAACCTGCTTGGTCTTGAGTGAGGACAGACAACGCTGTGCCATCACGTTCTGTAACAAAAAGTGTAAACGGTTTGCTGTAACATGGTGTCGCTAAAACTGGTGCTTGGCATAAAACTTTCTTTAATTCTTCAAAAGCTTGTGTGTGTTCCTGAGTCCAAGGGAGGACAGTCGAAGTCGCTGCCTCCTGTGTCGTTAACTGGATGAGTGGTTTAGCTAGAAATGCATACTGGGGAATCCATTGTCTGCAGTACGAGGTGAGGCCTATGAAGGCCCGCACTTCCTTTTGTGTCTTGGGTTGCGGCATGTTCACAATTAACTGAATGCGATCGGGAGTGAGCTGTCTCCCCACTTTGGACAGCAAGTGACCCAAGTACACAACTTGCTGAACACAGAATTGTAGCTTCGAAGGAGACACCTTGTGTCCCTTGTCGGCCAGGAAATGTAAAACTGTCAGTGATGCTTTTTCACATTCGGGCTCACTTCGTGCGGTGATCAGCAGATCATCGACGTATTGTAGTAAAGCGGTGTTAACTGGCATTTGAATACAATCTAGTTGTCTTTTCAGTGCTTGACTATAGATGCTGGGGCTTTCTGTGAATCCTTGAGGTGCGCGCGAAAATTTGAAACTGCGTCCATTTAAACAGAATCCGAAGAGATATTGGCTCTCTGGATCAATAGGCACGCTGAAGAAGGCGTTCTTGAGATCAATTACAGTAAAGAACGTTGCTTCTGAATCAATAGCAGTCAAGAGAGATGATATATCGGGGACCACAGGATACTGTGGGATAATGCATTTATTCAATTCTCGAAGATCAATCACCAGCCGATATACTGGCGGTGCATTGGGATCAGTACGTTTAAGAATCGGAATGATGGGTGAGTTACAGATATTGGAGTCGGTCTCGACGACCACTCCTTGGGCAATGAGCTCTTCAATGATTTTCAGTAAAGCCGCTACAGCATCGGGTGGTAACTTGTATTGTCTGATTCTGGGTAATACAACACCTGCCTTGAGGGTAACGCGGTATGGTGTAATGTGCATACATCCTACATCAGTTGGGCCTTTTGCCCACAAGTAATCAGGTACATTTTTCAATCTGACGTCAAACTCACGAAGGACGTAATGACCCTTGAAATCCCGCAGAAAGAGTCTAACCCCCTCCGGGGAGCAGCATATTATGGCTCCTAGAGCCTTCAGTGTTTTAATTCCTAACAGATTTTCCGGACATGATTTTGTTAGTAATAGGTCTGTAACGCGTGATAATGGACCCACAGCCAGGGGAACTGGTTCTGAGACTTCATTTACAATAGGTTGTCCTGAAAAACCAAGGGAAACATTTTGTGAGCCTGAGAGGGGTGCCCCTGGAACTTCGTCATGACTTATTGTAGTGCGACTTGCCCCTGTGTCAATTAAAAACTTTCTATCTTTCCCCAATACCTGACTGTGTACATAAGGACCTTCTTGATCTACAGGAATCTCGATAAGAGGCAAGCCACCTTCCCTCTCTAGGCTGTTTCATGTATATCGGGAATATTCGGGGTAAGCTGACTGGGCATACTGGTACATCTGTTGTGAGACTTGCTGAGTTGCAGCAATGGGCTGTGGCTGTGGTACTGCTACGGTCTGTGCTGTCTGTGCGGATGCATGCATGGGCTGTGTATTCTGTGTAGACTGATGCTGGTTATGGTCTTGTCTAGGCGGATGCGGTCTCTCTTTAGTTTTACCTGTCGCTATGTTATGTTTCAGAACTGCACATTCGTGTACGTAGTGACCTGGCTGCTTGCAATAATTGCATGTCCCTTTAACAGGAGCTGCAGCGTGACTTGTCTGGGTCGTACCTTTCCTGTGACTGTCGGATGGGACCGTCTGGGCTACTAACATTTTCATTTTCGTGTCTTTCATGCGCTTCTGTTCCTGATCTTGTTCTTCCCTAATTCTATTCTGGTGATATTGTAACATTTGTAACATCTGGGATGGCGTATTTGCTTGCCATGTACTCTCGACTTTATACACTCTATTTTTAACTAACGGTAGGGAATTCTCGACTAACTTTGATACAAAAAGATGTGGGTACGACTCGCTACTTGGCTGGAGGCCACTATTGATAATAAAACATTTCTCGAATCTTGAATAAAAGTCGCTAGTATCTTCATCATGTTTCTGTTTACAGGACGAGATTGCATCCCAATCCTCCTTTCTAGTTGTCAATAATCTGGGCAGGACCTGTACTATTAAACCTGGTAATGCTTTAGTTTTGTCCCCAAGGCCTAACCCTGGAACCCGTTTCTTTTCTTCATCCTCTATTTCTGCCCAGGCAATCTTTGCGTCTCCCACCTCCCAGTCCTTTTCCTTTAATTTCTCGAATATACCCGTAGGCAATAATACTTTCAACATTTTCATGATATCATCATATGTGTAGTCCCCCATCAGTAACATGTCTTTGAGCTCTCTATGAAAACCTGCAGGGTCTTTATCATGGCATGGTACTAATTTCTTCATTTCTAACAGTTCTAATTTAGTTAGAGGCGTGTGTACATACACGCGTTTCAAAATTTTATCCTCACCCATAACAGGGTGCACTTCTCGCAAGGGGTTCTGACTTTCAATACCACCCCCGCACTGCATATGGTACATTTTTCTTTCTGGAGGTGGGGCGGGAACATATTCAGGACTTACAAAGGTGTCATATCTGCGTCGTTGTTCTAGAATTATTTGAACTAATTTAGTGCTTAAGCCTCTCCATCTATCCATCAGTAGTGCTTCTAGTGTCTCATGTAAGGGACCTGGATCGGAATAATGTTTTCTGTACTTAATGAGAAGGTGCTGAATCATATATACCCCTGCTAATTTCTGTTCGTCGGGGGAGAGGTTCAGAAATGTCTGTGCTACGGTGTCATCATTATATATGTCTGCATTTTCGGCCCATGATACCGCTGATCGGGCTAATTCTTGTTCATCCATAGAATTGAGTACATGGTACCCAACTCGATCTCGAAGCCGTTTATCAGTTTCCTGGAACTGATGTTCAGCAGAATTCGGATTCGTTAAGGCAGAGAAGAAGACTCTCTTGCTTTCTGGACGGATACCCTTCCTAAGATAAGTTCCCTTACCTACATATGCTATAGTGCTTGTAGTCGGTTCTAGTTCTTCAGATTCTTCTTCCTCCTCGGAGGGAGCCTTTTCTTTCTCTTTCTCGTGTACTGCTATCACTGCTTTCTTAATCTTTTTATACATGGCCTCTATGCAATTTTGTCTGTCATGTTTTCCATCGGCTATATTTTGACCCCACTTGTTCAATGCATCTAATTCACTCTGCTCTGTTCCGGGCCTGTCTCGTTCTCTTATTAGACAATTTATGAAAAATCGTAGTATCAGTGCTTGCATGTTAACTTTCTGTTTCTCCAGGGCATCCTTAATACTGTCGGGGTCCTTTCCCGTTTGAACGAACTCATATATTCTATCTAGGCGCTCCTTCATTCCTGCATAACATAACAAACTATCAGTAGCAGATCTTAACCGTAAAGACGCTAATATCATTAAGTCGTCCTGTCCAGGTTCTGGATCATATCTACAAACTGACATATTTTCTTTTAGTGCATCAAGACGGGATGAATTAGAAGAACGGGGGGATCTGTGCGTAAGAGGACTCAGCATACCTCTGAGATTTAATCTGTGAGTCGGTGGCGGGGTCTGGAGACCCGCGGTCGCACCTCCTGAAGCGGAAACTTGGGCATTATCTCTGTGTGTAGTCAGTATCTGAATTTGTCTTTTAGTAGGATCTGATTGAAGTGGTTTCGGCAGATCAGTTTTAGGTGAGGGAAGTGGCGGAGCTGGCGGAACGGAACTAGTCTTTTTCGGTGTCGGCTGAGAGTGATCTTGGGGGGCGGTACCACCCCCGGCCCTGTCAGTAGGCAGGGCACGAACAGGCAGATTGGTGTAAGCTGGCGCTACATCTTCGAGATATGAATTTAGGAATATGTCTTTAGTAGTCTTATGCATTACTTTAGTTGGAACTAATGGTGACGGCAAATTTTTCGGTATTTCTGAAATGGCGTCAGGGGTACCATCGGCCAAAAGATACATGTTGTTCACTTTGCCATTTAGGATACGATCTATTTGTTCTACTTTTACTCGAATTCCCTCAGTAACTAATTCGTTTTCTTGGGCCTTTTCTGATTCTTTAAGCCTGTCTTCTCTACGGAGTGCTCTATCAGCACGCTTACGTGATTCCTTACGCCAAAATTCTATGGCGTCTTTCTGAGATTGTCTAGCTTTCTTTTTCCGTAATATTTCTTCTACCTTTATGATGCACTCGGCATCCCATGTTCCGTTAACTGGCCATCGGTATCTCTCCTCTAGGTGCTTGGTATAATCTGTCCATAACTCTAGATACAAGATGGCGTCTATGCCATGCTTATTATACATGAAATTACCTGGAGTGTCCCTAGGGGGGATTGGAATCTCTTCCTCTAACATCCCTTTCCTAGTTCCTATCTGCTTTAATTTGTTAAAAAACGGCATTGTGCCTACTTGATACTGGAATGCTTGATCCTTGATACCTAATGTCAACTGTAACTATTTAAACAAAAAAACACAATAATGCACAAAAACAATCACATTCATACCACGACATTAATCACATGAAACATTTAAAGACATAGCTAACTTCCCCCTACTCTGAATGTACCGCTCAACGATACAGATACACTGCTGTAACAGTGCAGAAATTCGGAATACTTTATATACTGCTAAACAGTACAGATACACTGCCTAAAAACAGTGCAGACCGGACTTGCGTACCCAAACCCGTCTAGATACGACCCAGCAATGGTACTCACCGGGAAGCACGGAAAACAGAAGGCCTCGGAAAACTCGACTGGACTCGACTCGGAACTTCGGAAAACTTCGGAAAACTTCGGAAAACTGGTGGGCCTCTTCACACCTCGGACCTTGCTTCCTTCGGCTGGGCTCTGGTCGGGATCCTCCGCACTCCTCACCGCCTCGTCTGGGCACTGATCGCAGTCTTCGTCACCTCCGTGTGTCAGAGGGGGATGCAGGAAATCCTGCCAGTACACGTGTGGTCCGTCTAACTGATGGCAGGGGACACGGATTGCAACGCACCTTCCGGCGCGTGAGGTGGGGGAGGGGTCCCTATTCGGGCGCCAAAATGATGTAAATAATTAATTTACTCTCTTAATTTCTATGCAGGTAAGTACTTAATCAATAATAACTCAATCGAAATGAAGGAAAACAGAGTCCGTGGTGTAAGAGTTTCTAAGGGTTTTATTCCTCATAAAGGAATCAGGATATCATGTTCTGACCACCACACAGGATGTCAGAAGGGATAGATGAGCGCGCCGTCGTTTATTGACAATACATAGCTTATATACTTGATTTACATCATAATGTTCAATGTAAGAGGCGTAACAGCTGAGAGAAGACAAGATAACAGTATACACGTGGTGCGAGTACATCATCAAGAGGCGTAAACTAGGCGTGTGTGCTAGAAACGTCACTGATAGGTGACGCAAGTGGGTGGCACCAAGGGGTGGTGCTAACAGAATGTTGCAATGTCAGCAGAAATCGGAAGCTTGGATGCGCGCGCAGCTGCATGACGTGTGATAGACGGGGTGCAGGGGACTTGACATTTACACTGGCGGAAAGAGACAGAAGTCTGGCATGTCAGATCAACTTGTGCTTCTATCATATCTGATATCTGATGTTTAGGAACTAAGCTATCTGGGCAGAAAGGTCTCTAGAGCAGAAGCTATTCTATACTTGCTGTGAGTGCGTGTATAAGCGCCTGAGTGTCTGTATGAGAAGCGTGGGGGCATGGGGCCTTCCATGGAAGCATGGCAACAGAGGCTATGAATTACTTGCATAAAGACAGGTCGGCCCTTTAGCCCTGTAGCTGAGGAAGGATGTTTACTGAAGCTAGCAGGCCGGAGTGTATCTTCGGGGAGGAAAACAGATAACTCGAAGGTTATAGTCAATCTTGGCAGGCAGCAGGCTGAGCTGAGCACGGAGGGCCGCGCTAGAAGTAAGTCAGAGTTCACGGGTACGGGGGCTGCTTGGGCAGAGGCCCTCGCAGTCAGAAGCCAGAAAAGAGGCTCGGTGGCAGAGATTCAGGGCCTACTTTCAGCCAGGCTGAAAAACGTAGGAGTACACTTCAAAAAGACGTTGGCATAGCATACTTAGGAACGGACCATCAAACCCATTCATGGTGGGTCTGAAAGAGGACAAGTTAACGTTGGACGCATATGTATTTGCGTCTTCATAGCTGGTACAGGAGGGAAGTTACATGCACTTTTAACTCGTACATGGAGTCGGTGGGGTACTCGCTAGGGAACACAACATGACCATAAAATTTATATTACCTCAACGATTCTGCCTCTATTGTCTTGTCTCTCTTGAAAGATTGGTCGGAAAAGGAACAGTTGTATTTTACTTCCACGTTCGCTGATGAAGTTGTCGCTTTGTTTCGAAAGTACTCTGCCATACTTGAGCCAGAGGACATAGCGAATGATCATAAACAGCACCGTGATAGTTCTTTTGTTTTTTCCTAGGTGAGCGACACGATTAGACGACTGATTAGGATACGTGACGAAGCCAACGTCTTAAAAGAGCAGAAACGACGGTCGGAGACTGATCCGCAACCCCAACAGACTGCAGAGAAGCAGGCTCCTATCTACGTGACAGATATTACCGCTCCAAATGAAACCCATGCGGGAAGCCGCGCCCTTGTATGTTCCTCCTAAAGGGGCGGGAGATAGTGATGATAAATCTTCGGTTGATGCTAAGGGCTATTTCATTTATAATTGGGTGTATACTCCATGGAATAGAACAGACGTAATGGCGCTTAAAGCAGCACTGCCTGACCCGCGTAAAAATTCGGCTGCATTTTATGAAGAAGTTGAGGTTGCTTTAAATTCCTGTACTATGACTTTAGCGGACATAGACTTGTTCTTACCTCCAGATATGTGGCGGACTGTCCGGAAAACTGATGACCGCGGTATTCTTGGCGCTGACTGGAAGGACTTAGAGAACTTAGATCTAGAGAGGGAGCCTGCTAAGAAACCGCATCGGCTGATATTAGAGCTTCCTGCAGCGATCTTGACTAAGCTTAAAACCGTTATTCCCCCTAAAAATATTGACTGGACCGTTTTAGCGTCCTGTAAACAGAAAGTAGGTGAATCAGTTTCGGACTTCATCACGCGTTTTGAGGAGGCCTTTCATGACTTTAGTGGACAGTCTTTGACGGACGATACTGGTAGGCATTTGTTTGTTGATAAATATGTTACCAACTTGTTACCAGAGGTAGCCAGTCGGTTAAAAGCTAGTGAGAGCACTTGGGCCATTTCGTCTCCAGCATCTGTTCTGACTATGGCCCAGTATTACGAGCAACAGGAATTAGAAGCTAAAGGTAGCGAGGACAAGAAGAGCAAAGACTTGAAGACGAAAGTTATGTTGGCTCAGGTTTACGGACCACCATCTAAGGGTCCTGACAGGACATATGATCGAGGTTACGATAGGGGGCGTAGAGGATTTTTGAATGCCCCTTACACTCGTACGGATTTGCATGTTAACCATTGTGCGTATTGTAAGCAAATGGGTCATTGGATGAATGAGTGTCCGGTGCGTGCTCAGCATATGTCACGTGGGCGAGGCCAGATGAGAACTCGTTCAGGATTTGCGGGACTTAGGGGAGCGAATGATCGTGCTCGGTTTGATGCGAATGCACGTGTGCAGAATGTGCAGAATGCCTTTGATAGACGAAACCAGTGTTACATTTCCGATTCCGATCAGTCGGAGTTTTACGACTCCGCTCATGCATTGGATTGCGTAGGATGGGGTAAGGAATCATTTGAAGTTCCAGTAGATCAGACGGGTCCCTATGTTAAAGCGCATGTTTTGGGTACTGCTGATGGATTTCTGGTTGATACGGGAGCTACTCGTAGTGCCCTATCTCAGCAATTGGTTCAGAGGGCTCCCCTGTCTGGCACAACTATTACTTCAATAGGGTTCGATGGAACATCATCCCTTAGCCCATTATCCCAGCCACTTTCACTACGTATTGCGAAATTCAGTGCACCATGTCCGTTTTTGCTTTCCCCAAACACGCCTGACAATATTGTAGGATTGGATATGTTAAAATATTTCAGAGCTACCATACGCTGCTCCCCGGAAGAAGTACGCGTGGTGTTGAATGATAACTACCCTGAAAAGAATAGGATGTGTGTTGTGCAGGAGGATGTTGCTTTAGCCTCTCTCCCGGAAACTTTGTGGGCCACGTCAGATACTGATGTAGGTCACATGGTAATTCCCCCGGTTCAGATCTGTGTTAAGGAGGGTGCGGTGCTGCCTCGCCTGCCACAGTATAGGATTTCACAGGAGGGTGAGGAAGCACTGATCCACATTGTACATGACCTGATCAGAGTGGGTGTTGTGGAGGAAGTCCCATTTAATGTCTGTAACAGCCCGATTCTTCCAGTTTTGAAAAGAGATACGGATTCGTGTGTTTATCGATTTATTATTGATTTGAGGGAGGTTAACAAGATAGTGGTGCCTCAATATCCTGTGGTTTCTGACATCACCACTCTCCTTGCTTTGGTTCCCCCGACTGCCACCACATTCTCTGTAATCGATTTGAAAAATGCTTTCTTTTCGATCCCCATTCATCCTGACAGTCGGTACCTGTTCGGTTTCACTTTGAATAACCGATCGTACAGATTTTGTCGAGTTCCTCAGGGCTATACTGAAAGTCCCAGTATTAACAGCCAAGCACTGAAAAGAGAACTTGCTTCTTTTGTCTTACCGAAGGGTGTGGCCCTCATTCAATATGTCGATGACATCCTGTTGGCGGCCGACACCCCTGAACAATGTGAGGAATGTACACTGTCCCTGCTTTCTTTCCTTGCTCTGCATCATCATAAGGTATCTAGGAAAAAGCTGCAATATTGTACACCCAAGGTAACCTACTTAGGTCACCTTTTGTCTAAGGAGGGGTGTGCACTGACATCAGATCGTATATAAGCCATTTTAGACACACCAGTCCCTACCACACAGAAAGGTGTGCGTGCGTTCTTGGGCCTTACTTCCTTTTGCAGGCAATGGATCTTGGGTGTCTCACACATTGTTAAGCCCTTGTTAGCGCTTTTGACGAAAGACACTCCAGTACCCCTCCCATGGACAGACGAATGTGAAAGCGCTTTTCAGCAGTTACGGCAAGCACTTTGTTCAGCACCAGTGTTAGGTACACCAGACTACACAAAGCCTTTTACATTATATGTGCATGAGAAAGATGGTTGCGCTTTGTCGGTTCTAGTTCAGTTACACAGCGATAAGCAACGCCCTTGTGCGTACTTTTCAGCGGTACTTGACCCTGTTGCTAGAGCATTGCCTGGGTGTTTTCGCTCAGTTGCAGCGACAGCTGTATCAATCCGCCAGAGTGAGGGAATAGTTTTGTCACATAAACTGTTAGTGTTAGTACCCCATGCTGTTGACGCCCTTTTGAATCAGACTAAGACGCAGCACTTAACCAGTGAGCGTCTGACAGGGTACGAACTGATACTGCTAGCTCCTCACATTACATTAAAGAGATGTGCAACTTTGAACCCAGCCACTTTGTTGCCATACCCAGCTACTCAGCCTCAGTCACAAGAAACGCACAACTGTATATTCTTGACCGAGGAACAGACAAAGGGTCGCATTGATCTACAAGATACGCCTCTTTCAGATGTGGACGGCGAGTTGTGGGTTGATGGGTCCTGTTTGAAATTACCTGATGGCACAACGTCAGCTGCGTATGCGATAACCACACTCGAGACAGTAGTAGAAACATCTCGCATACCGCAAAGGTCAGCGCAGGCAGCTGAATTGATAGCTCTGACACGAGCATGTGAGCTTAGTGCCGGTTTATGTGTGAACATTTATACAGATAGCCGCTATGCTTGTGGAGTAGAGCGTGATTTTGGCCTGCTCTGGAAGGAAAGAGGTTTTCTGACTTCGCACGGAATGCAGATAATGCACGGAGAACTAGTGCACAATCTCTTGACTGCATTGACATATCCGAAGAAAGTAGCTATAGTGAAGTGTAGCGCGCACAAGAAAGTGACAGACAAGATTGGACAAGGAAATGCTTTTGCAGATCATGTGGCACGAGAAACTGCGACACACAGTAGCACTACTGCTATGTATGTAGTGAAGTCGCAGGCTGAGAGATGGCATGATGCTAGGCAGGAAATACGAGAGATACAGAGAACAGTCTCTGATAAGGAATGTGAGAAATGGTCTGAAGAGGGAGAATTGGATGATGAGGGTTGTTGGAGGAATAAAATGATGGACAGATGGAAGCTGCCTACAGCTTTTGTACAGCCTATGGTTCAGATGGCACATGGACTAGCACATGTTGGAGCTTCCGCAATAACGAAAATGCTTACGCAAGTTTAGGAGTATCCTGAGATTGCTAGTACAGCGAAAAGAGTAGTACAATCCTGCCTGATTTGTTTGCAGTACAATCCAGGAAAGGGAACGAGAGTTCCGTCTGGAGGTTTTGCTACACCGACTGCACCTTTTGAAGTCCTGCAAATGGACTATATTCAGCTAGAGCGATGTAATGGCCTGAAGTATGTCCTGGTGGTGGTTTGTGCTTTCAGCAAATGGATTGAGGCATACCCCACGAAAGATAATACTGCTATTACTACTGCTAAGGTGCTATTGAAGGAGTTTTCCCGAGATTCGGTGTCTGTCGACTCCGATGGAATGATAACGGGCCCCATTTTGTTGGGTAGGTTATCAAGTATGTTTTGAAAGGATTGGGAATCAGGCAGAAGTTCCATGCTGTGTTCCACCCACAATCGGCAGGATTGGTGGAGAGGTATAATGCTACTCTAAAATTGAAAATTGCGAAAATCCAAGCCTCCACGCGCTTGATTTGGCCAGATGCGTTGCCATTGGTTCTGCTGTCCATTAGATCAATACCTCATTCCAGGACGGGTCTTACCCCGTATGAGGTGGTTTTTGGGCGTCCGATTATTATTTGGGGAGTTCCGAAGCCAAGTTCTGTGTATGATGTACCTTGTGTCTTAATTAATGACTATTTGGCATAGTTAACTGACAGTTTGGTTTCCATTCATCAGCAGGTCCGAGAAGCGCTCCCTGATAAATCTGAAGGTGAAGGCCACGAGCTATGCCCTGGTGACTTTGTTATGGTAAAAGTCTTTGAGAGATCTAACAGCTTGGAGCCGAGGTGGCGTGGACCAGAACAGGTTCTCCTTGCCACAAAAACAGCAGTGCGAGTCACGAACAAGAAGAACTCGGTGCATGGCACCCACTGTTGCAAGGTATTGCCGGCCTTGGTGGAACAAGCTGTGCTGACTGATCACCAGGAGATTCTGACTGCGGAAAAGGGCCCTGCTATATCACCTGACGAGATTGAGGAGTTCTTCCTGGACCAGACGACTTCTGGGAAAACGCGATATCATCTGAGGCCAAGGAATTAATCTGTAGCTGTTTTTATTTTTGTGCGAGACTAGTTGAGCAACCGCCTGGGGTAGTGGAAACGGAATGCCAATGTGACAAGGGAGGGGGATCAGCCCTGCTTAGTGTAGTGACACCTGTCTTGATCTGTGGTGAAGAAAACAATGTCTACCCTCTTAAGGTGAAGAGCTCATTTTTTTTGTAGTGTTCCTAGAAACTATTGATTGGGTTACTATGATATCCATTAGGGATAAGACACTGAGTGTAATAGGTGTTTTTGCTGGTTTACTCATTTTGGCAGTAATAGCCTGGTCTGTTGAAATGATGATTCCTGCTCGACAGCTTTTTGTAGTGTCCACCACTCCTGCTCCAGAAGAGCATCAGCATTTTACTCTTCCGTATCATGAACAGAAACATCGAGAGTCCTATCTCAATAATACATTTGTTCAAATACTCCATCATACACATAATGCAACGAATACGACTAATTGCTGGATATGTGGCATGCTTCCGGCACATCAGAAGAGAGGTGGAACGCCATTTATTTCACTTCCCTTTTCACATAATGGTTCTTGTCAAGCTTGGTACACTCTTCTTTTTGCATCTAGGAAACCTACTGTAGGTGGACTTCTTTTCCAATTGAATAAAGAGTGTTATCAAGATAGACATGGGTATCCTCAAGCGAATGGAACTATATGGGAATGGGAGGAATACCAACCGGACAATGCTTCCACGCCATATGTCTTCACCCACACGAGAGACTCTACTAAGAACAATGAATCTGTAATTACTGTTACACGGACAAAAGGAGATCTCTGTGTGCAAAGTACTGGGCGTATCCCAGTTGGAGACAGTGAATGTGTTACTGTATTAAAATTGGATGATGCTAATGATAGCTTATTTTTAGCTTCACATAACACATATCTAGTATGTGGAAATCATGGTTATCACAGATTACCAAAAGGGTGGTCTGGGAGTTGTTATGTATCGTTTCTGTTCCCCCTGTTTTCCTGGCTCCTGCTACATATCATCGAGACTTCAAATTGTTTAAGAACATTACAATAAACTGTTACAAGAGAGCGGTAAACACTGATGATGTTGACCAAACAGACACTAGTTTACAGCAATATGTAGATTTCAATCTGGGTCTGTTTTCTTTTGTGGGTGCTGCATTAAACAGTAGGAAAATTCAACGGTTGACTAGAGTTGTTGAAGCTGTGACCAATGAAACTAGTGTAGCCCTTGGTAATATTACTGAAGAATTACAAGTTGCTAGGATTGTTACCCTTCAAAATAGGATGGTGTTAGATGTCATGTTGGCAGACAGAGGAGGAGCATGTAAAATTATTGGTAGTAGTTGTTGTATTTTTATCCCAGATAATTCACCTTCTGTATATGATGCCATTCTTAAATTGCATAAAATAACTACGAATATTCATGTTGAAAATGGGAGCTGGACTTTTGCAGGATGGTTTTGGTCATTAGTTTCTGCTTGGGGTTGGAAACTGTTGACTGCATTATGTATTATTATTGCATTTATCTTTTCTTGTTGTATGTGTATCCATTGCGGTCCAATGTTATGTACCATGTGTATAAATGCCTGCATACCGTCCAAAAGTAATGCTGCTAAACTACAGAAGACCCAAGATAAGGAAGTTGCTGCAATGATGTGTATAGATATGCAAGATGAGAATTCAGATTATCCAAATTGGGCATATGTCTTTGACTAACATTAAAAGGGTCGACTGTGGAAAATTAGCCATTGTTGGGTTGAACGTTAGTAAAAAAACATATTACGTTTCATTATAATTGCTCTAATATCACGTATGCTGGTAAGTTGACTTGAGATGAAACTCCATCTTGTATTTACGGCGGCCATTTTAGCTGCCACGTGTTGCCTTGTGATGACCATATGCTTTGTCCTATGTCACTGCCCATGGCCTTTAAATCTGCTCAGCAACAGGCTATTATTAGCTTCCTTATGTTTCGCCTCTGACCATTAGGGTCCACATCTGTTTCTGGTCAGTCCGAGATTGGAATGTGTTAGCCGAGAACCCCAAGTCCGCTAGCTCCTCCCACTGATCGATTGTGTGTTCCAATATTACCTTATATGTACATGAAACCATGCTCGTGTGTCTTGTACCGCCTTCTTCTCGACCACTATGTGGGTATAAATAAAGCACGCGGACTTTGTCCCGTGTGCTACCTTCTTGCAGTACCGAAGGGTGCTGTACGAATTGTATCACCACCTCGCGAGGTTTAATAAATACTTATACTTTGTTTTCCAGTTTCGGTGTGTAATGTCTGGATTTTCTGAGTAGGTGGGATCAGCCCCCAGGGGCCCCTCCAACCCAGCCAGAACGTACTCACCTTCCCTCCCCAGGACTCCTCTATCCAGGCACCTGGTACCTACCTGAGGATGGGGAACTCGCAATATACAAGCTCATATTATTAAGAACACCACTAAATCTATAGGGATACTAAGAATACTCACTGATTACTAGGGATATCCATACCCTACACCACACTTATTCACATCAGTTGGTCTCGCGGCCACCCTGACCCAGACCGTTCTACCCTAGGGCAGATCTGACACACAATCTGGTGCGTCTACACACGGGCCTGCAGAACCCAATGCTCCCTTTTCCAAACTGTTCGCAATCTGGCGAAACTAAGCGCCAGTATCCTCCCTGGCGTTCTCACTTATTCAAGCCACAATCCTGTGGGTATCGGCACTGGTTCGACCCCCCAGTGCTCTCATTAACGCCGCATATCAACGACGACCACATTCCTATGAACACCTATACATATATATATATATATTGGGAAGTCTCTTCACTAAGAGTCTGCTACTACAATAATATTAATATCTCAGTTGTCTACTCTGGATGAAACTACAATAATAACTTTGAATATAGTTCCAGATTATAGTGTACTCCCTGCTCTTGGCATCAAAGGTCCACTCACTCCCTATTTATGTGATCACCACTTACCTGATTGGGATTACTCATCCATTCACGTAGCAACTACCTAGGAGATATATTTACCTTCAGTGAACAAGAATAGGGGCTACACACCAGTTTGTTATAAACTGGGGGTTATTTTATTATAACAATATAAACATTTACCCAGATCAACAAAGGCTATAGGTAGAACACACCGCTTGAAAGAGAAGGATTACACATAACAGGAACACTCCGCTGAAAGGGAAAAGATTAGACATAAAGTGTAAGTGTAGCTAATGTGATGAAAACAATATCACCTGATTAGTGTGAAGTCTTGTTCTAGCTGTCATCTGGGTTCCTCTCTCGTCTGTGCCTTGGCCCATCTCAGACTCTCTCTCTCTCCTGCACTCTTGGGTACACCTCTGCGCTGATCACTCTGTCTCTGGACTCCTCTCCCCCACACGAACTGTCTCTCCACCTTCCGTCTTCAATCTTAATGGTTCCTGCCGCTCTGATCACCGTTCATTCCACTAGCTTATTCACTCTATCTCTGCGCCAATGTCCAATTAACTCCATCTGCTCCCATAGGTTAGTCCACGAGCTCTCCTCTATCTCTTTTAAAAGGCATTACTTCAGACTCCAGCTATTCACACCTCCTCCTGATAAGCAACTGCTTCTGACTGCTTCCTTCAGTTCCAGCTCACTATTCAACTCAGCTCTTCTCCAGATTGAACCCTCTCTCTCTCTGCCAACTCCACTCCACTGCTCGACTCTCTGCTGGACTCTCTGGCTGACTCTCTCCTCGACTGCCTGCTTGACTGACTGACTCCGCCTCTGCACTTCACAAATATAGAATGCTGTTTCCTCATGGAAAGTTCCAGCCATCAGCCCGCCGCCTACCAGGTCTCTGCATCACCTCGCATCAAGGACACACACCCAGCCGGCCGGCCTTTTGTTGTGTCTTCTACACAGAGAATAATACAGCCTACCGATAAGGGCTGGCCCAGACCGGTTCTCTCCAAGTGAAAAACAGCCTTAACTATAAGCTTTGCCTTTGCCCTGAAAAGCCTCCCAGCTTTCATCAAGATGGAGTCCCTTTAGCTCTAGGCCTGTAGGCCTGAAAGGGGTGAAATGCTCCTTAGCTCTGTCAGAATACCTACATAAACCATACCAATATGTCTAATATGTCAATGCCAATAGGCAATAGACAGGTTAAAGTCAAGAATAAAGGCATATTAAGCAACTATCCTCTTATAGGTCTGGAAAAAGGGCTTAAAAGGGCCAACACAGGCTAAGAATACCTATACTAGATGCGAGCAAGACTAATGATCTATATCACTGCTAAATAAAGCCAAAAACTCTGCCATTACATTGCACCCTAGATCCTTATCTTGCGAGCATCTTATAAACAACAACAACCATCTAAACAAACATCAACATAATCTATCCAACATAGGCTAAGAATACCTATCCTAGATGTGAGCAAGATTAAGATCTATATCACTGCTAAATATCTCTGCCATCCACCCTTAGATCCTTATCTTGCGAACATCTTACAAACAATAACATCTAGATAAACAAACATCAACAAAATCTATCAACAAATCAAAACCTAAAAAACTCCCTAAAAACAACGACAACTCAAGAAAATTCCACCTGAAACTCAATTGTAGGGAATAGAAACCTAAAAACAAATCAAAGCACCCTTGACCTGAATGCTGAAACATATCTGAGATTGGATCTGATAACAACAGAAACTAACCAAAGCATCCTCAAACTAAATGTGCCTCAACTTCTAATGATAACTGGTGAAATCTAGTGATGTAGGGACTTATGTGTTGAATGAAAACAGCAAGGGGCCTAAATGGGGCCTACTTCGGACAACTTAAGGCTAAATGAGGCCTACCTACTATTGTCAACTTAAGAACTAAATGTGTTTCAACTTCTAATGAGAAAACAAGAAAGGGCCTAAATGAGCCCTACGTACTATAGGCAACTTAAGCTAATGATGACTCATGAAACTATTGGTGTAGGGGCTTGTTTGTGGGATGAAAATAACAATAGGCCTAAATGAGGCCTACCTGCTGACATTTGTCAATTTAAAGTGAAATCTGAAAAATAAACATGACAAACTGTGTCAAGGTTTGGGCAAACATTAATACATAATCATACTAAAAGACACACCACCCAGAACAATCCAAATTTTAAGGTAACCACCCTTTGATCAATCAAGGTGAAAATGTCACCACCATTCAAAAAAAAAGTCCTTCATTGAAATCACGCAAAAACTGTTTTGAAGAAAACAGAAAAACTATAATAGGTGACAAGTTTTTTCGCTTTAAAAGTGGGACCTGCTTGTCCAAGGGATCATGCATCACATTCTTTTATAATACTGTTACAAATAAAACATGTTTTAGTTTTTTTTTTTTTTTTTTTTTTTTTTTTTTTTGTTATAAACTGGGGGTTATTTTATTATAACAATATAAACATTTACCCAGATCAACAAAGGCTATAGGTAGAACACACCGCTTGAAAGAGAAGGATTACACATAACAGGAACACTCCGCTGAAAGGGAAAAGATTAGACATAAAGTGTAAGTGTAGCTAATGTGATGAAAACAATATCACCTGATTAGTGTGAAGTCTTGTTCTAGCTGTCATCTGGGTTCCTCTCTCGTCTGTGCCTTGGCTCATCTCAGACTCTCTCTCTCTCCTGCACTCTTGGGTACACCTCTGCGCTGATCACTCTGTCTCTGGACTCCTCTCCCCCACACGAACTGTCTCTCCACCTTCCGTCTTCAATCTTAATGGTTCCTGCCGCTCTGATCACCGTTCATTCCACTAGCTTATTCACTCTATCTCTGCGCCAATGTCCAATTAACTCCATCTGCTCCCATAGGTTAGTCCACGAGCTCTCCTCTATCTCTTTTAAAAGGCATTACTTCAGACTCCAGCTATTCACACCTCCTCCTGATAAGCAACTGCTTCTGACTGCTTCCTTCAGTTCCAGCTCACTATTCAACTCAGCTCTTCTCCAGATTGAACCCTCTCTCTCTCTCTGCCAACTCCACTCCACTGCTCGACTCTCTGCTGGACTCTCTGGCTGACTCTCTCCTCGACTGCCTGCTTGACTGACTGACTCCGCCTCTGCACTTCACAAATATAGAATGCTGTTTCCTCATGGAAAGTTCCAGCCATCAGCCCGCCGCCTACCAGGTCTCTGCATCACCTCGCATCAAGGACACACACCCAGCCGGCCGGCCTTTTGTTGTGTCTTCTACACAGAGAATAATACAGCCTACCGATAAGGGCTGGCCCAGACCGGTTCTCTCCAAGTGAAAAACAGCCTTAACTATAAGCTTTGCCTTTGCCCTGAAAAGCCTCCCAGCTTTCATCAAGATGGAGTCCCTTTAGCTCTAGGCCTGTAGGCCTGAAAGGGGTGAAATGCTCCTTAGCTCTGTCAGAATACCTACATAAACCATACCAATATGTCTAATATGTCAAAGCCAATAGGCAATAGACAGGTTAAAGTCAAGAATAAAGGCATATTAAGCAACTATCCTCTTATAGGTCTGGAAAAAGGGCTTAAAAGGGCCAACACAGGCTAAGAATACCTATACTAGATGCGAGCAAGACTAATGATCTATATCACTGCTAAATAAAGCCAAAAACTCTGCCATTACACGGGGCCAACTTCTTTCTTAGTCCAAGGACTTGTGTACATAGAAGGGCGAACCCCTTGTACTAGTGGGCTGAGCTGAGGCCTGTTTAACAGGAGCGCCACCCAGACTACTTATAGCACACATTCTGAATTATGAAGACCGGGACACGATACTATGTGCTGCAAGAGAGAATGCCCCTATCCACTTCGAGAATAAAACGAGCTCCCTATACCCGGATTTACACTAGCGGTTCAGAAAGCGAGCGCTACTTTTCAGGATGTCAAAAAGAAACTGAGAGCACACAATCTGACGTACGCTTTACTTTTTCCGGCCCCATTTGAAAGTCATTTCTGGCCAGAAAACAATATTTTTTGATAACCCTGAGGAAGTTGCGGACTGGCTGGAGATCATCTTCACACCTCCTGTCTCCCAGAACTCGATCTTGCCGAGCAACTATGCACGATCCTTGTCACAATGTAAATATGCAGTCAACATGGAGGAGAATCGACACTGTGGCGATGGGCCTGGTGTGAAATTCATGCTGAGTCTATGAGGGTGGGAGGCGGGTGGGTGTGGAAATTGGTTTAGTTTTTCTTTTTTATTATATAATTGGAAAAAACACGGTCACCAAGAACTGTTACCTTGAACAGGTCTATGACATTAAAAGATCGATTAAGCTGGCATCATACAAAACAGCACTCGAAGAGTAGTGTGCAGATGTGGTACCTCTATTTGTTATATATCACCTTCTGTACAGTTGTAAACTCGGGCTACTACTTTGTGATTCGCTTCCGCTACTGTTTCTTCTGAGACTCTTCATGCAGCCATATGGCTGTACTGACTAATGTCTTCTGTTTTAAGAATGCAATCAAATACATGATTGCCAAACATAATATTCTGGTTATGCAGGCTTTAATATAGCCTTATCGCGTGCTGACGAGGGTCTGCGTCTCGGGCCTTTAACCGGTTCAGGGCCTTTAACGACCGGCATATGCAGGCGCAAAAGGCCTATAAGGCAATTAGAAGATTCCACCCACTAAGGTTAGAATGTTCTAAATTAAAAAGAGAAAAACATGAAGACAAACATTGGCATGTTGGAGCTCCGTACTTATACCAGCCATTACAAGCCCGGAGCTGCTTCAATGGAGCCCCCAACATTCTAATGTTCTAATAATGGGTACAAGTACCCTCAGTGAGTTTATTTGAAGTGGGGGGTGGCAGTTTTGAAGAACATTTGGAGTCCCGTCCCTTTTGACACATACTCCCAGCTAGGATATAAATGACAAAACATGTTAGTGATGGCCCACTGGAGAGCAGCTTACCATCGCTCATTAATTTGAGCTTAAAATAAAGCACTGTTAACAGTATGATTTTTTTGGCCCGAGCCTGGCGCCCCATCTGGGATCCCCTGAGGCACACCCCCACTTTGAACACCTCCACCCTAGACATACATTTCAAGCATTCAATTTTAAAATAACGTAATTCATGTATACAAGGATTTTTGTTTTTGAAGACAATTAGTGCTAAAAAGGTGTGTTAATCTTGCTAAAAGGTGAGGTGTAGTTAAAGTGTCTGGATAATGACCAATTGCCGAAAAAGTTAAAAGCCTTGGTTGACAAGACAATCATAGCATTACTTTAAAAAGCTGGAGAGGGAGACTTAGACATACATTTTCAAGCCGTAAGTAAGTGAGAACAATGAGCATTAGGTAAAAAAAAAATGGTAAAATAAACTATTCTGGGTGATCAAATGTTCATAAGTTCATCGTGGGGCTGCGTAAAAGTACGACCAGAGGCAGGGAGGTTTGCGGCCCCGTATTTGCCCTGTGATTTGGCCGCTCTGGTGGCAAATTTGGTGAACCGAATGTTCAGCTTTGTATTTTCAGAGCTCATGGCAGCTATTATCGCCTGGCGACATGTTGGAGTTCCGAGATTGTTCCATGCGTCACAGTAAGTTCCTTCTGTCATTGAGCAATGCGGGACACGCGCAGGCTATGTGCTCCATTGCTTCAGAGTGGTAACCGCCTTTTCTACATTCGGTACTAACATTTGGGTGCCACCATTTAAGTAAAAGCTCTAAAAAAGACTATTTTCTCAATCTCAGGACCATAAATTTGAACTTCCAAAAAAGTGCAAACGTGAATGATAAATAAGATGATTCAACCCCCGGTTTGAAGTCAGAAATACCAACCCATGCATGTTTCCTTCTGGACAGTTTTACCCAGTTTTACTGAGCGTGCCAAATCCAGGGGTAATGAGAGGGATGGTAGGGTGTATGAATGGGGATAAGGCCGGGAAACTTCTTGCATGGCTGGATAAAAGGGAGCGAGCCAGTCGGCTGGTGCCAGAACTCCCGACATATTTGGGTGAGAAGGTCCGGGATCCGGCCCTTATAACTGGTGTATTTGCGGCACATTTCACAGCGGTGTACACATCACACTCACCCCTCAGGAGGGCAGATTCAGTGGATCTCCTTTCAGACATTGGTCTTCCGTCCCTATCGGAGGATGACCGGGGCTACTTGGACAGTGTTTGGACAGTGCTTTAACTAAAGACGAGATTGCGCTAGCAATCAGGGCCCCTAAACCGGGTAAGGCATCGGGGCCCGAACGGGCTCCCTATCGAGCTTTAAAAAATGTGTCCAGGCTGAGGAAATATAAATTTTATGGTCAAGTTATGTTCCCTAACGTGTACCCCACCGTCTCCATGTACCAGCTTAAAGTGCATGTAACTTCCCTCCTGTGCCAGCTATGAAGACGCAAATACATTTGCGTCCAACGTTAACATGTCCTCTTTCAGACTCACCCTGAATGGGTTGAATATTCCGTTTCTAAGTATGCCATGCCAACGTCTTTTTGTGGTGTACTTTACACGTTTTTCAGCTCTGGCAAAGTAGGCCCTGAATTCTGCCATCGAGCCTTTTTCCTGCCTTCTGACTCTGAAAAGCCTCAGCCCAGGCTGTCTCTGTACCCGTGACCTCTGCCTTACTCCCTGCGCGGCTAACGGCGCTTAGCTCAGCCTGCTGCCTGCCAAGACTGAATTCAACCTTCGACTTATCTGTTCCGCTCCTCGAAAATGCATTCCTGCCTACTAGTTTAAGTAAACATTCCCCCAGCTGCAGAGCAAAGGGCCCGGCCTCACTGTCTCCGTGCAAGTAATTCATAGCCTCTGTTACCATGGCAGGCCCATGCCCCTCGCATCTCATGCAGACACTTAGGCGCTTATACACGCACTCACAGTCAGTATAGAATAGCTTCTGCCCCAGAGACCTTTTCCGTACAGATAATATGGTTCCCAAACATCAGATATCAGATATGATAAAGGTACGAGTTGATCTGACATGCCAGACTTCTGTCTCTTTCCGTCAGTGTAAATGTCAAGTCCCCTGCACCCTCCAGTTTCACGTCAATCACACGTCATGCAGCTGCGCGCGCATCCAGGCCTCAGATTTCTGCTGACATTGCAAGATTCTGCTTTCGTTGCCACCCACATATGACACTTACATGTGACGTTTCTAGCACACACCTCTATGTTCACGCCTAGTTCACGCCTTCTAATTACGTATCAATACCACATGTGTGTTTTATCTTGTTTCTCTCAGCTGTTACGCCTACTGTATTGGTTTCTATAATGTGACTTAAGTATATAAGCTATGTATTGTCAATAAAATATTGCTCTATCCCTTCCTACACCCCAGTGGTGGTAGGAACATGATATCCGGTCTGACCATTCCTTTTTAAGGAATAAAACCCCTAAGAACTCTAACACCACGGACTCTGCGTCTTTCTTTCCGATTGAGTTATTATTGATTAAGTACTTACCTGCATAGAAATTAGGACGGTAAATCAAATATTTACCACAGTATTTTGGAGCCCGAATAGGGACCCCTCCCCCACCTCACGCGCCGGTTGGTGCGTTGCAAGCTCTGTCCCCTGCCATCAGTTAGACGGAACTACGCGTACTGGCAGGATTTCCTGTATCTCCCTCTGGCCCACGGAGGTGACGAAGACTGCAATCAGCACCCAGACGAGGCGGTGAGGAGTGCGGAGGATCCCGACCAGAGCCTAGCCGAAAGAAGCAAGGTCCGAGGTGTCAAGAGGCCCACCAGTTTCCGAAGTATCCACGTGTCGAGTCGAGTCCAGTCCGGTCCAGTCCAGTCGAGTTTTCCGAGGCCTTCTGTTTCCGTGCTTCCCGGTGAGTACCATTGCTGGGACGTATCTAGACGGGTGCATTATTATGTATCCGGTAAAGACGGGTTTGGGTACACAAATTCGGTCTGCACTGTTTTAGACAGTGTATCTGTACTGTTTAGCAGTATATCCGACATTCAAGTTCTTGCACTGTTCTCAGCAGTGTATCTGTGCTGTTTAGCAGTACATCCAGTATAGGGGGTAGTCATATATGTTTCAAATGTCTTTTCATGTGATTAATGTCGTGGTATGAGTGATTGTTTTTAATGTGCATTATTGTGTTCTTGTGTAACTAGTCGTGTCTAGAATTAAGCAGCAAGGATTGAGCATTCAGTACTAAGTAAACAAGATGCCGTTTTTCAATAAGTTAAAGCAGATAGGAACTAGGAAAGGGATACTAGAGGAAGAAATTCCTATCCCCCCTAGGGACACTCCTGGAAATTTCATGTACCATAAGCATGGCATAGACGCCATACTTTATCTAGATTTATGGGCCGATTATACTAAGCATCTAGAAGAGAGACACAGGTGGCCCGTTACAGGAACATGGGATGCCGAGTGCATCATGAAGGTAGAAGAAGCACTATGGAAAAAGAAAGCCAGACAATCGCAGAAAGACGCCATAGAATTTTGGCGTAAAGAATCACATAAACGTGCTGAAAAAGCACTCCGTAGAGAAGACAGACATAGAGAAGAGTCAGATAAAGCCCGAGAAAACGAATTAGTTACTGAAGGGATTCGAGTAAAATCAGAACAAGTAGACCGCGCACGAAACATTCTTGTAAATGGTATGTACTTAGTGGCCGAGGGTTCGTCTGAGGCCACTTCAGAAATGCCGAAAAATCTGCCGCCACCATTGGTCCCAACTAAAGTAAACCACAGGACTACTAAAGACATATTTCTGAATTCCTATCTAACGATGTAGCACCCGCTTACACCAATCCACCTGCCCGCGTCCCGCCTACTGACGGTGACGGAGGTGGCAACCCGCCACCATATCCTGCCATTACCGCAACAAGGTTCCCCCGTCCGACAGACCGTTCCTCCGCCTCCACCACTTCCCACACCTAAAATTAATATACCAAATCCGTTTTCGCCTGATCCTACTAAAAGACAAGTTCAAGTACAGATACAGACTCCACAGAGAGATAATGCTCAAGCCTCAGCCTCAGGAGGTGCGACCGGGGGTTACCAGACCCCGCCAGCAACACACAGATTACACCTTAGGGACATGCAGAAGCATCTTACACTCCAATCACCCCGTCTCGACATACTCAAAGAACCGCTTCAAGTTTGCAGATACGATCCAGTACCCGGTAAAGACGATAGGATGTTTATAGCATCGCTACGCTTAAGACAAGCTACAGATTACCTAATGTTTTTCTCAGGAATGAAAGAGCACCTAGATAGAATATATCATTTTGTCCAGACTGGGGAAGACCCTGAAAGTATTAAGGAGGCCATGGCACATCAGAAGGTTGACACTCAAGCATATATACTACGTTTTTTCATAAATTGCTTAATAAGAGAACGAGACAGGCCTGAGACAGAACAGGATGAAATGGAAGCCCTAAACAAGTGGGGTCAAAATATATCCGAAGGAAGACATGATAAAGGGAGTTGCATATCTAGTATGTACAAGAGAATTAGAAAAGCAGTAATAGAAATACACGAAAAAGAGAAAGAAAAAGCTTCCTCTGAGGAGGAGGAAGGATCTGAAGAACCAGAAACGACTACAGATATGATAGCGTATGTAGGTAAGGGAACTTACCTTAGGAAAGGCATCCGTCCAGAAAGCAAGAGAGTTTTCCTCTCTGGCATATCAAAACCGAATTCCCCTGAACATCAGTTTCAAGACACTGATAAAATGCTTCGAGAACGAATGGGGTACCATGTACTCAATTCTATGGATGAACAAGAACTAGCCCGGTCAGCAGTACTATGGGCTGACAATCCTAATATATACAATGATGACACAGTAGCACAGACATTTCTGAACCTCTCCCCAGACGAGCAGAAACTAGCAGGTGTATACATGATTCAGCACCTCCTCACGTTATACAGAAATCAACATTCTGATCCAGGTCCCTTACACGATACATTAGAAGCACTACTCATGGATAGATGGAGAGGCCTAAGTACCAAGTTAATTCAAATAATTCTAGAACAACGGCACAGATATAACACTTTCTTAAGCTCACAATATGTTCCCGCTCCGCCCCCAGAAAGGAAGATGTATCATATGGAGCGTCTGCATGGTATTGAAAGTCAGAACCCATTACGAGAAGTACACCCAGTCATGGGTACCGATAATACTTTGAAACGTGTGTATGTACACACCCCTCTGACCAAATTAGAACTATTGGAAATGAAGAAACTAGTACCCTGTCACGATAAAGACCCCACAGGTTTTCACAGAGAACTTAAAGACATGTTACTGATGGGAGATTACACATATGCAGATATCATGAAAATGTTAAAGGTACTGCTGCCCACCGGCATCTACGAGAAACTGAAGGAAAGAGAATGGGAGGTGGGAGAGAAAAAGATTATATGGGCAGAAATAGAAGACGAGGAGAAACTTCGTACCCCAGGGCTAGGCCTTGGGGAGAAAACTAAAGCATTACCAGGTTTAATAGTACAGGTTCTGCCAAGATTACTGACAACTAGAAAGGAAGACTGGGATGCAATTTCGGCCTGTAAACAGAAACACGATGAAGATACTAGTGACTTCTATTCAAGATACGAGAAATGTTTCATTATTAATAGTGGCCTTAAACCAAGTAGCGAGTCGTACCCGCATCTTTTTGTATCAAAATTAGTCGAGAATTCCCTGCCATTAGTCAAGAACCGCGTATACAAAGTTGAAAGTACTTGGCAAGCAAATACGCCATCCCAGATGTTACAGATGTTACAATACCATCAGAACAGAATTAGAGAAGAACAGGATCATGAACAGAAACGCATGAAAGACACGAAAATGAAAATGTTAGTGGCCCAGTCGGTTCCAGCCGACGGCCAGAGAAAGGGTACGACCCAGACCCAGAATTCAACAGCTCCCGTTAAAGGGACATGCAACTATTGCAAGCAGCCCGGTCACTACATACATGAATGCCCGGTCCTGAAACATAATATAGCAACAGGTAAAACTAAAGAAAGACCGCGTCCGCCTAGACAAGACCATGTCCAGCAACAGACTTCACAGAATATACAACCCATGCAGAATACACAGCCTAAGCATGTTTCACCACATACAGCACAGACAGTAGCGGTACCTCAGTCACAGTCACAGCCACAGCCCATTGCCGCGACTCAGCAAGTTTCACAACAGATGTATCAGTATGCCCAATCTGATTACCCCGATTATCCACGATACACATGAAACAGCCTAGAGAGGGAGAGTGACTTGCCTCTTATTGAGATTCCTGTAGATCAAGAGGGTCCTTATGTACACAGTCAAGTATTGGGAAAAGACAGAAAGTTTTTAATTGACACAGGGGCAAGTCGCACAACAATCAGCCATGATGAAGTCCCAGGGGCACCCCTCTCAGGCTCACAGAATGTTTCCCTTGGTTTTTCAGGACAGCCTATTGTAAATGAGGTATCGAAACCCGTCCCCCTGGCTGTGGGTCCATTATCACGTGTTACAGACTTGTTACTTACGAAATCATGTCCAGAAAATCTGTTAGGTATCAAAACATTGAAGGCTCTAGGAGCTGTGATATGTTGTTCTCCGGAAGGAGTTAGACTTTTCTTGAGAGACTTTAAGGGTCATTATGTATTACGAGAGTTTGATGTCAGATTGAAAAATGTACCGGATCACTTATGGGCAAAAGGCCCAACTGACGTAGGTTGTATGCACATTACACCATACCGTGTTACACTCAAGCCAGGTGTTGTTTTACCCAGAATCAGACAATACAAGTTACCACCCGATGCTGTAGTGGCTTTACTGGAAATCATTGAAGAGCTCATTGCCCAAGGAGTGGTCGTAGAGACCGACTCCAATATCTGTAATTCCCCTATCATTCCGATTCTTAAACGTACTGATCCCAATGCACCGCCAGTATATCGGCTGGTGATTGATTTACGAGAACTGAATAAATGCATTGTTCCACAGTACCCTGTGGTTCCCGACATCTCATCCCTATTGACCCCTATTGATTCAGAAGCAACGTTCTTTACTGTAATAGACCTCAAGAACGCCTTCTTCAGTGTACCTATTGACCCAGAAAGCCAATATCTCTTCGGATTCAGTTTAAATGGACGAAGTTTCAAATTTTCACGCGCACCTCAAGGATTCACAGAAAGCCCCAGCATCTATAGCCAAGCACTGAAAAGACAACTTGATTGTATCATAATGCCAGTCAATACCGCTTTACTGCAATACGTCGATGATCTGCTGATCACCGCACGAAGTGAACCCGAATGTGAACAAGCATCACTGACAGTTTTACATTTTCTGGCCGAAAAGGGACACAAGGTGTCTCCTTCGAAGCTACAATTCTGTGTTCAGCAAGTTGTGTACTTGGGTCACTTGCTGTCCAAAGTGGGGAGACAGCTCACTCCTGACCGTATTCAGTTAATTGTAAATATGCCACAACCCCAGACACAAAAGGAAGTGCGGGCCTTTATAGGCCTCACCTCGTACTGCAGACAATGGATTCCCCAGTATGCATTTCTAGCCAAACCACTCATTCAGTTAACAACACAGGAGGCAGCGACTTCGACTGTCCTTCCTTGGACACAGGAACATACACAGGCTTTTGAAGAATTAAAGAAAGCTTTATGCCAAGCACCAGTTCTAGCGACACCATGTTACAGCAAACCTTTTACACTTTTTGTTACAGAACGTGATGGTACAGCGTTGTCTGTCCTCACTCAAGACCAAGCTGGTTCACATAAGCCTTGCGCTTATTTTTCAAGTACATTGGATTCAGTAGCCCAGGCACTCCCTGCGTGCTTGAAGTCAGTAGCAGCAACAGCCTTAGCAATCAGACAGAGCGACTCAATTGTATTAGGACACCCATTAACAGTACAAGTTCCACATTCTGTAGAGGTTCTTTTAAACAGAACCCAGACTCAGCACTTGACTATAGCACGACTGACAGGTTATGAATTGACACTATTCCAGCCACACATAGAAATCAGACGCTGTAGCATCCTAAACCCCGCAACATTGTTACCTTCGAGTATGACAGATCCAGCCCCACATGATTGTATAGAGATCATTAATGCAGTAACAAAGCCTCGACGAGACTTAACAGATGTCCCACTGACAAATCCAGACCTGACACTTTACGTGGATGGTTCATGCATGAGAACAAGTACAGGAGAATTAGTAGCCGCGTATGCAGTGACCACTGAAACTGAAATTAAAGAAACACATCGTATTGACACCCTGTCTGCCCAAGCGGCAGAGCTCATCGCTCTGACCCGAGCTTGTATACTAGCCAAGAACAGAAATGTTAACATATACACTGATTCCCGTTATGCGTTCGGAGTTGTACACGACTTCGGAATGTTATGGCAAGAACGAGGTTTCTTGACCTCTCATGGTGCCAAGATCCAACACGGTCCCCTCATTCAAGCACTGTTAGAAGCAATACATCTGCCCTCAGGCATATCCGTCATGAAGTGTAAAGCACATACAAAAGTTGCAGATTCTGTTTCCCAGGGTAACGACCTGGCAGACCAGACAGCAAAGCATACAGCATTGACTCACACCCAGACTACTGATGTGACAAAGACAATAGTACCGACACAGTGTATGTCAGTCAGGGATCCCACCCTAGATGTAATCGATATCCAGACGCATGCCACTTCAGATGAAATAAAGAAATGGACTGAACTAGGAGGGATTCAGACAGATCAAGGATGGGTCACGAAGGGAAAATCTACATGGTTTCTCCCTGACTCAATGGTTCAAATCATGATAAATACAGCACATAGTCCGGCACATCTAGGAGAGAAAGCTATGTTAGACAGTTTACAGAATCTCTGGTATAACAAACACTTACGAGCAGCAGCAAAACAGAAAGTGCGTACTTGCATGATCTGTTGTCAGTTCAATCCAGGTAAAAGCGTTCCTGTAGAGCAAGGTGGATTCCATCCTCCCGATCACCCTTTTGAAGTCCTCCAGATGGATTATATCCAGATGGACCGTTGTCGGGGATTCAAATATGTCCTCGTAGTTGTTTGTGCACTTTCCCGTTGGACCGAAGCATATTCAGTCTCAGATTACACTGCCCCGACCACTGCCAGGCAGTTGGTTCGAGAATTCTTCCCACAGTACGGCTTGCCTCGTGTCGTGTACTCAGATAACGGACAGCCATTCTCATCCGAACTCATGAAACAGGTTTCCCTTCTGCTAGGATATCAGTGGAGATTCCATTGTGTCCGACACCCCGAAGCCGCTGGCCTTGTAGAAAGGCATAACCAGACACTAAAGACCCGCCTTGCCAAAGTTTGTAAAGAGAAAGGGGTCGACTGGATAGTCGCCCTGCCAGTTGCATTATTCTACATGAGAATGGTTGCCCATTCGAGATCAGGACTATCCCCGTATGAAGTGGTCTTTGGCAGACCACCGAATATGTGGGGGACGCCCATGCCTAAGAAAATAACAGATGTCGATTGTAATATGCTGACAGATTACCTTGCCTCCTTGATGTCTGCACTCCAATCATGTCGTTCACAGGTTGCTGCAGCCTTTCCTGACAACACTGATGTAAAGCCACACGATGTCCGCCCCGGGGATACAGTCCTAATTAGGAACTTCGACAGGAAAAGCCCGCTGGAGCCCCGCTGGAAAGAGCCGAAGACCGTCCTTCTTACCACGAGGACCGCTATCAAAGTGGAAGGCAGAAAGGGGTGGATCCACACGAGCCATATTAAAAAGTGTAACGAACTGAAACCAGAAACAGACTCGTCCACCCCCTCCAAAGACTGCATCGAACCTAGTGACTTTAAAGTTCCCGAACGAGAGAAAACTCCCCAAGAGGAGTACAGAATAAAACTTCGATCTAGCAAGTCAGACAGTTTAATTGTTTAAGTCCTCCCCTAGGTGAATCGGTTAAATAGTTTCTGACATGTATCCCCTAGATCGAGATAGAGAGAGAGAGAGACAATTCAAGAAACGTGCATACTGCAAATCACTCCACAGTCACTGTATAGTGACATTATTGATTATGTTTTTTCTAAGTCTTCTGATTATTGTAGCGAGTATATTGCTTCCCATATATTACCCTATCTTCAAGTGTGAACAATCTACTTACAATGTTTCTGCTGAACATTCCTTTAGTGAGTTACCGCCTCATGAACTTTCCTACAGACTTGCGCTGCGCAAAAACACATTCATTAGTATGTTACATCACTCCCATCAGACTAACAACGCTACAAACTGCTGGATATGTGGCCGACTCCCTCCCTATCAGAAATACAAGGGAGTTCTGCCCCTTTTTCCGTACCCGTTCACTCACAATGGCTCCTGTGGTGCATGGCTTAGATTACTTAATTCTTTAGATCCTGACATTGCTGTTTTCGAGGGGGGTTGGATTTGGGGAAACCTGAACCTAGTCCTGCTCGATGCTTGTTACCCTGACAAAAATGGACAACCCGTTAGAACAGGAACTGATCTAGAAAACGAAGTATATGGATTAGGTAATTATACAGTTAACCTTATGATTCTTACTATTGAGTCCGAAGCTGCACCCGTTCTCCCCGCTATGTCAGTATTACCAGTCACTGGTCATTTTTGTGTTAGAAAGAAGGGTTCAGTACACTTAGGTCATAGTAAATGTACTACTGTGGTCGAATTCAGTGATCAAGGCAAGTCTTCATTTCGAGCTACACGTCATTCCTACTTTGTTTGTGGCCATACCGCATACATACGCTTACCTCCAGATTGGGATGGTACCTGTTACATTGCCTTCCTTCTGCCCCCTGTTTTCCTAGCTCCTCCTGATTATCATAGAAATACAAATCTAGCAAAGAATAGATTCCGAAGAGACCTCCCGATTGTCGACTATACTGAAACGGCATGGGAGCAATACACAGATTTCAATAAAGGATTCTTTTTCTTCACAGGTCCCGTCCAAAACAGTAAACTAATACGTAGATTAACCAGAACACTCGAAGCAGTAGTAAATGAAACTGCCTCCGCTCTAGGTAACTTAACAGAGGAGCAGTCTGCTATGCGGATTGTTGTCCTTCAAAATCGTCTTGTTATTGACGTCATCTTGGCAGATAGAGGTGGAGCTTGTAAGGTCATCGGGTCAAGTTGCTGTGTTTTCATTCCAGAAAACGCGCCAACTGTATACAAAGCTATTACACGTCTTCATAAGATTGCAAGTTTGATACATCAGAATCCAGGCACCTGGACTTGGTCCGGTTGGTTCTGGACAACGTTGACCGCTTGGGGATGGAAGATCCTATCCTTCCTAGGCATTGCCCTTGTCATAGTATTCAGTTGCTGCCTGTGCCTACAGTGTGGGCCAGCGATTTGTGGACTGTGCGCCACATCGTGCATTGAACATTCTAGTTTTCTCTCAAACCGCCAAAGGAAGAAAGACGAGCAAATGATGTTACAAGAACAGACTGATCGATTCATGAGGATCGATATATCATGAAGGGTCCGTAGGGAACAAGGAGGGAATGAGGAAATATAAATTTTATGGTCAAGTTATGTTCCCTAACGTGTACCCCACCGTCTCCATGTACCAGCTTAAAGTGCATGTAACTTCCCTCCTGTGCCAGCTATGAAGACGCAAATACATTTGCGTCCAACGTTAACATGTCCTCTTTCAGACTCACCCTGAATGGGTTGAATATTCCGTTTCTAAGTATGCCATGCCAACGTCTTTTTGTGGTGTACTTTACACGTTTTTCAGCTCTGGCAAAGTAGGCCCTGAATTCTGCCATCAAGCCTTTTTCCTGCCTTCTGACTCTGAAAAGCCTCAGCCCAGGCTGTCTCTGTACCCGTGACCTCTGCCTTACTCCCTGCGCGGCTAACGGCGCTTAGCTCAGCCTGCTGCCTGCCAAGACTGAATTCAACCTTCGACTTATCTGTTCCGCTCTTCGAAAATGCATTCCTGCCTACTAGTTTAAGTAAACATTCCCCCAGCTGCAGAGCAAAGGGCCCGGCCTCACTGTCTCCGTGCAAGTAATTCATAGCCTCTGTTACCATGGCAGGCCCATGCCCCTCGCATCTCATGCAGACACTTAGGCGCTTATACACGCACTCAGAGTCAGTATAGAATAGCTTCTGCCCCAGAGACCTTTTCCGTCCAGATAATATGGTTCCCAAACATCAGATATCAGATATGATAAAGGTACGAGTTGATCTGACATGCCAGACTTCTGTCTCTTTCCATTAGTGTAAATGTCAAGTCCCCTGCACCCTCCAGTTTCACGTCAATCACACGTCATGCAGCTGCGCGCGCATCCAGGCCTCAGATTTCTGCTGACATTGCAAGATTCTGCTTTCGTTGCCACCCACATATGACACTTACATGTGACGTTTCTAGCACACACCTCTATGTTCACGCCTAGTTCACGCCTTCTAATTACGTATCAATACCACGTGTGTGTTTTATCTTGTTTCTCTCAGCTGTTACGCCTACTGTATTGGTTTCTATAATGTGACTTAAGTATATAAGCTATGTATTGTCAATAAAATATTGCTCTATCCCTTCCTACACCCCAGTGGTGGTAGGAACATGATATCCGGTCTGACCATTCCTTTTTAAGGAATAAAACCCCTAAGAACTCTAACACCACGGACTCTGCGTCTTTCTTTCCGATTGAGTTATTATTGATTAAGTACTTACCTGCATAGAAATTAGGACGGTAAATCAAATATTTACCACAAGGCAAGTTGGCCCCATACCCGCAGGCCATGTTCGAAGATAGCAGAGTGGTGGGAGAGCTGCCGCCCGACCAATGGTTTGCCTCCATTATAGTTATCCCGAAGGACGGAAAGCCGAAAGGCAGCTTCACATCCTATCGACCCATCTCCTTGATCAATGCCGAACCAAAAATTCTTGCTAAGCTTATAGCCACCAGCCTATCACGAGTGTTCGCCTCCCTGGTGCACCCTGACCAGTCTGGATTCATGCCCCACCGCAGCACTGCTTTAAATCTGAGACGCGTCCATGGGGTGATAGCACATGTTGGCACGATACAGGAAGACGCCGTCATCTTGTCTTTGGATGCGTCAATGGCCTTTAACACCATCGAATGGCCTTACATATTTGCAGTACTCTCTAAATTCGGGTTTGGGCTGCAGTTCATCTCTTAGGTCAGACTCCTCTACTCCGTCCCTCTAGTACAAGTGGTGGTTAATAACAAGTGCTCTGAGCCCTTTCATCTTGATTGGGCCACCAGGCAGGGATGCCCGTTGTCGCCCCTGCTCTTTGCCCTCTCCTTGGAGCCCTTGGCTGCCTGGCTTTGGCAGCTTTTGTCTGTCAGGGGTTTGAGGTGGTCGGCGGACTGGGAGGACCACATCTCCATTTACGCGGACAACATTCTGCTCTATCAGGCCTCCCCTTATAAATTGCTCACATGTGTCTTGGACATTTTTACGTCCTTCAATAGATTCTTGGGCTACTCTATCAATTGGGAGAAGTCTCTCCTCTATGTCTTATCCGGCGGAGCCCCATCTCTTCCTAGGGACTGTCCAATACAAGTGGTGGCCGATGGTTTCCGCTATCTGGGGATCTATGTTACTTACGTCCGATGCCAAGCTCCGGTATGAGAGAAACCTGCTCCAGCCCATGCAGCGGTTGCGAAGAGATATCGCAGTTTGGAAGACCCTACCACTCTCGCTGCTCGGACGTGCTGCTCTTTTCAAGATGATGTCCCTTGCCCGCTTCCTTTATGCTCTTCAGAATTACCCCAATCCAGTCCCGGCGCACTACTTCAGGGAGCTAGAGGGATTACAGAGGCAGCTGCTGTGGGACGGGAGACCCAGGATTGCACTCCACAAGTTAACCCTTAACTAGTTTGATGGTGGGATCAGCCTCCCTGACATTAAAAAATACTATTGGGCGGGACACCTCACTACCATCAACCACGGTACGTACCAGGCCCAGGGAGACCATGGACAGATAGTTATTACTAGGCAGCTCGTACAACCGTGCCCTCTACTCTAATCCCAATACCCTACATTTGGCCAGACCAGCATCTCACTCGGTCCAGGTGTGGCAGGCAGCTAACAGGAGTCTGGGATGGGAGAGCAAGTTGACACTCGCGAACCCCTCTGGGACAATGCTCAGCTGGGTGGTCTTCATTCCTCCAAAGGCTTTGACAAGTGGGACCTCATCGGCATTTCTCGGGTGGGTGATCTGAGGGTGAAGGGCCGAATCCTCAGCTTTGACCAGCTTAAGCAGCAATATGAGCTTGCGGACATGGAGTTTTTCCGATACTTCCAGATCTGCCATGCTCTAACCATAACCATTGGCGAGGGATCCACTCCCCTTGACTCCTCCCCACTGGAAGATAGGCTACTGGATGGGCTCCTCCCGCAGAAGGCCATCTCTTTGACATACAAGAAACTTATTAAAACCACACCAGATCCCTTACTTAAACTGTGTGAGACGTGGGAGGCAGATAACCTCTCACTTGATGACGAGGATTGAACTGCAGCAGTGGCCTCACCAAGGGAGGTAGCGATTTCCGCACGTCTCCGCCTGATACAAATGAAAATCCTTCACAGGGTTTATATTATGGGGCCGCAGCTGGCTCACATGGGGCGGGGTGATGATGTCAAATGTAGGCAAAAATGTGGAATGGTGGCCACGTTCATGCATATTCTTTGGGAGTGTGAGTATATTCAGACTTACTGGAAAGAGATCCATAAGGTCATGTTTGAGGTCCTGCACAAATCTGTCAGTCCACAGACAAAAAGATGGTTGCTTAATGTGTGTGAACCCACAGATTTGGTTGCAGCCGAAAAGTTATGGGTCACACTCGGGGCCACGGTGGCCAAGAGAGACATTGCCCAACTATGGGGGGCAACGACGCCCCCCACTGTCACAATGTGGAAGCGAAACATGGACTGGTGCATGTTCCGGGAGAAGACTGTGTATGTGGCACGGGCTGCCCCCAAAAGTGGTCCCGAGTCTGGGCTCAGTGGAACTCCTACAGGGGAGGTATATGTGTTGCACCTGCTACTCCTACTGACGATGACCCGCTGTCTCCATAAATGTGAACGGTAAATATGTGACGTTCCTTGTGAAATCTTGTAACCTTACGGTGCTGCCATTTTTAATCATGTGTGCTATTTTCTGACAAAGTGAAAGCATATTGTTTATTTTTTCTTTTCTATCTTGTTCTACAATCAATAAAAAGAGATTTAAATATATATATATATATATTTTTCAACAAGACCTTTATTGACTGCTTGCAAAGTTGACACAGCAGGGTGCCTACATCCCAGCGGGCCGGCACTGAGTCCCATTTGTATTCTCATATGAGGGGGTATGGGAAGAAGCACAGCAACCCGCCTACAACCCATCGGGCCGGCCGCGTAAGGAGGGCATGCAAGTTAATCAGTCAACTATACAGTTCTCCAACCACATAAATATCCTGAAAAACATGAAAGGCCACATTACTCTTGCCACTAGTCTTCATCTGGGTCGACTATCGCTGCCACTTTCCCCCGCCATGTGCCACCATCCCTCTCAGCTGCCGCTCCCTCCTCCCATCTGGTCTTGGCTGGGGGGGGGTCCCTCTCCCACTCCCCCTGTGTAGTGGAGTATAGCTGCGAGACTACATGCTCTGGGGATTCTTGCTGTAGTACGACGTGCAGGGGGGCCATGATGGGCGGTTTGTGGGGAAGAAAGGCGCGAGAGCCCGAACAGATACGTACTCAATTCTGCGCACCAAGCCAGTGGATAGTCAGGCTCTATTGTGACAATCAGGTCCTCTCCCCAAAGTAAGTGTGTGGAGCCTATTTCCAGGATTTTACCCCAAAGTAGCCTACAAAATTCTGGTTCATCGGAATTGGGCCCATAGCAGGAGACATGCGCAGAAGTCCAGCAGTGCTCCTTTCTCTGTCTCTCCTGGGCGCTCCAGCAGCCCACTGGCAGCACGCAGACACTTCTAGTCCGCTGGGGGAGAGAGGAGCGCCGCAGCCCTCCACGCAGTGGTCCGCTCCCGCACTGCAGCACCAGACCATCTCCCCCTGTCACTCACGGACAGTCTCTGTTCTATTCCTCTTCCACAACCGGGCAGCCCAGGGGGTCCCCTTCGTATCAGAGACCGGGCATAGCTTTAGCGCGCTTCTTACCGTGGCCTCCTTTGCGACGTCTTCCTCCCGTCACGATCGCGACACAGTGTTCGGGCAGGACTCTGGACTCAAACAGGGGCAGCGGACACCATCTGCACCCTCCAGAGGCCGCAGTCGATGCCTTCCTCATGTCAGCCATATTCTTTCCGCGCTCTCCCACAATCAGCAGTCCGCCTCGGTCGCCGCCATCTTGCGGAACCCAGCTCCGGGTGCAGGTAATGAATCCTCTGATTCATACTGCATATGAACCGATATATTGGCTCCAGCACAATGCTGCATCGCCACGCAAGCCTTATCAGTGCTTTGTTGTTGATTTTGCACAAGATGGCACAAATGCTAGGCAGATGGTACTAGGCAGATGGTGGCCCGACCCGCAAGAGCCTCACACGAGTGCGGCCATCTTGCCTGGCCCCCTCTAGCGCCCCCTTAAAAAAAATATTTGAAAAAAAAACTTTAATTCCAAAGTCCAACCTCCAAGCTGCCTTCCTGGGAATTGAGCAGTCTATGCAAAGCTTGATAAACGCGCCGGCCTCAACACCATGATGGTCTAATAGTCCAAGTTCAAGTCTGATTTGGGCAGGTGAAGAGTATCCTGGCAGGTGCCATGCTCATTCAAAAATGTTGTTGGTTAATTTGTTTAGAGGGGTACTTAATGCGCCCATCATGATCTCATGCCCATATGATAGTGAGTTGGTTATCTTTGCCTTCATCACATTTAGCAATGGGGTAAGGCTTGGGCCAAGTAGTTGTTTCGAATGTTTCACTGAGGCAACCTCGAGTGACCTGGCGTTTGCCCTTACTGCCTTTTTCTGCTTTAAAAATGAGCCTCTGGCGTCCCAAAAAATTCCCGAGTATTTTTAATGATATACTGTTTCAATGTTTTTATTATTAAAGAACCACCCACCTCTCTGCTGCTTCCGCTTCCCAAAATAAATAAATTTAGTTTTTGGTTAATTCAGATCAAGGGAGTTTATTGTTGTGTAGGGGAGCAGCTGATCAAGTAACCTTTGTAGTCCTTCTTTTGTATGGCTCAGTAACACAAGGTTGTCATCATATAACAGACTGCTAATGCAGGGTCCGTCTATTTGAGGGGGATGAGGATGGACATTGGCAAGTAACGGAGATAGGTCTGAAATAAAAAAGTTAAAAAGGAGTGGAACCAACACGCAGCCTTGTTTGACACCACTATTGGTCGAAATCTTCCTTAATAATCCAAATTTGTAAAGCGCACAATCTCCCATAAGGGTCTCTAGGTGCTGGGGGCCGTCGGGAAGATTAAGCAAGCTATTTTCCAGAGTCATATGGTGCTAGGCTAATCTGCCGCCGGTGCCAGGGATAGTACCGTGATCCCCAGATTCCGGAGTCAGTCGCCTCACCTTTTCCTTGAGACATGGCACCCATCTCCTAACTTTATTCTAATCCAGGTTTTCGAACGAAGTTGAATTATGGCTGTTAAGAGGGCCAGAGGTATGCCCCAGCTCAATAATCTTTTGCCACAGACATCCCTGCTGCACCCGGTCAAAAGCTGCTTTGAAGTCCACAAAGCAGCAGTGAAGTTGGATACCTTGGACTCCTGCTTTTTCCATCAAAACAGATAATGCAAGTAGGTTACTAGTTGTTACAGAGTACTCCACAAAGCCGGTCTGGTTGAAGGGAAGGCGCTTTGTTGATTAGACACAGGCCGACAACTCTTCCAGCAAAATACTGGCATAGTATTTAAATTCGATGTCAAGGAGAGCTTTCATTTGGAAGTTCTTGGGGCCATTTATCTTTCCACTTTTATAGATTGGATGGATAATAGCGCCTTTCCAGGACTCCGGGATGTCATGGTTTAGCCTACAGTATGAAAACAGGGAGGCCAAGAGGTCCGACCACAAATCTACGTCTGATTCAAACAGGGCTTGAGGAAGACCATTAGGCCCAAGAGCTCCTTCTGACATTGCTTTCCTGATTGTACGGGCAATGGGGTTTCTTAACACTTATGGTGTCGTCAAGGTCTCCGCCAGTGGGTCTTCGCTTTGCTCCTTTCCGTCAAATGTTTCTGCTTCCAGGACATGATTATCTAAGTTGTCAGGCTCGGTCTTACCTATGTGTTGGCTTCAAAAGTAAATAACTAAATCAGTTGATGAGGGAAGGGCTAGAATGGCCACCCCTGTTTGAGTGGTCGCAGAAATGTTTAGATAAAAACTGAGTCTATTCTTCTGAGGCTATATTTGCGCTACCATTCCCACGTCTGCCTAAAGATCCCCTGTTAACTAGAGACCAGAATAACTTTGTGTTGGAGTTCTTGCTTGCGTGAACCAGCTTCAGCCAGAACTGATCAGACGCCATTTGTTTGTCCCTGTATATAGATGACTTGAAGGCTTTTTGTGCTTGCTTGTAGTTGTTAAATAAACTTGTGTTTCCTGGGTTTTTCCTTGCCAGGTGTAGGGCTATGTTTCTTTGAGATTTTAACTTTTTTGTCGCTAATGAAATGCGAGGTTGTGGAATGTGCTGACGAGTACGGCTCGTAGACAGAAATTCGGACTATGATCATCATTTGTTCCACATCAGAGCTTCAGTGGTAAATGTCATGCACTGCAAGGGTTAACCCAGAGAGCTGCCGCTCACATTCACCTGCTTTCACTTCTGCGTTTCTGCACAGTTCTCTGGCCGCTGTCACAGAACAATTAATGATGCATAAAATGACCAAAACCACAGCCAGCTCTGAAGAATCTTCATTTTGTGCTTGTTAAATTGTTTTGAGTGTGTTGGGTTTATATGTTTTATTACTAATCTTTAATCCAAGCATTGTTCATGGTGTTGATTTTACAGGTAGCATTTTCAGGTATGCTTGGATTTCTTTTGTTAAAAGTCTCTCACAGAATACAAACCAACAATGTTTCTTTACTTTTAGTCCGCTTTGTGCTAGTCTCCCAATGGGTTTCCTGATATTTCATGTTTTTCCTAGCTGTAGGGAACTAAACAATAGCAGAGAATAGACATGTTCATTGATGATGATGGTGGAGTGCTCGCTGATGGTTTTTTAGGTTTGAAGATTGACAACAGCTTTTTGCACGTTCACTGCCATGATATGGTTTTTCTCCTGTGTGTCTTCGTTGATGAATCGTTAATGTTGATAAGCCACTAAAACTACTTCTACATCCATTGCACTTGAATGGTTTTTCCCCAGTGTGTGTTTTCTGATGCCGTTTTAGGTTTGATAATCGATTAAAGCTCTTCACACATTCATTGCACTTGAATGGTTTTTCCCCAGTGTGTGTTCTCTGATGCAGTTTTAGGTTTGATAAACATATAAAGCTCTTCACACACTCATTGCACTTGAATAGTTTTTCCCCAGTGTGTGTTTTCTGATGTCATTTTAGGTGTGATAATTGATTAAAGCTCTTCACACATTCATTGCACTTGAATGGTTTTTCTCCAGTGTGTGTTCTCTGATGCAGTTTTAGGTTTGATAAACATATAAAGCTCTTCACACACTCATTGCACTTGAATGGTTTTTCCCCAGTGTGTGTTTTCTGATGCCGTTTTAGGTGTGATAATTGATTAAAGCTCTTCCCACATTCATTGAACTTGAATGGTTTTTCTCCAGTATGTGTTCTCTGATGCAGTTTTAGGTTTGATAAACATATAAAGCTCATCACACATTCACTGCACTGGAATGGTTTTTCTCCAGTGTGTGTTCGCTGATGAATCCTTAATTTTGAAGATTGACTAAAACTACTTCCACATTCACTGCAGTTGAATGATTTTTCCCCTGTGTGTGTTTTCTGATGCTGTTTTAGGTTTGATAATTGACTAAAGCTGTCAGGATTCAGCCACTGTAGCAGCTTTATGCTGAATGGAACTACAATTCCCATGATTCCTGTGTGCTAACAGGAAGTGATAAATCTTGTCATGACGCGTGAGAGGTTGCGCGTAATTCTTCCTGTTTTGGTTCTTCGTCGGGTTGGCGAAGAGTCCTGGTTCTGGAGAGCGAGCCTGAGCTGAAGTTTCCTGGGACTGAGCTTCTGCGGAGTCCGTGAGTAAACGGAGCGGTTGCGGCCGGAAGCACCGTCTCTCTTCTGTTGCTGGTGTTCTGCTAGCGGGCGTTTTGCCGCTTGGCGGATCGTTCACCTTAACACAACGGGTTACTGCGAGCTGGATTGCCGCGTAACACTGTACGTGAGGATTCATCTTGGCTTTGTATGAACATTACAGCGGGTTACTGCGTGCTGAGGAGGCAGCGTAACGCCGTCTGTTGCATTTGTGTGGAAAGGGTTTCGATGGACATTACAGCGGGTTACTGCGTGCGGCTGCAGCATAACACCGTCTGTTAATTGGGAAACCTACAAACAGTTAGTAAGTGCGGAGCTTGGCGGTGGTCGCAACCGCAAGTTACCGTATTGGAGGATTTTCCTTTGGATTGCACTTCTATGTTTATGCTGTGAGATTAACAGCGTTTATTGTTTCTTTGATATCAGAGCAACTTACATTCCTAGGTAGGGGGTAACCAAGTGTTTACTTCCACGGAAGGTTTCTATATCATCGCTTGGGTTGCCTACAGTCAGGGGGACTACTAACCTTGCCTTTCTGCCTTCGGATTCAATTTCCCCTGGAGCTTTTCTGGTCCTGTGATGCTCATAGGATTTCCAAGCAGGGTAGGGGTTCTGATAAGGCACTTTGTTGAGAGTCTATTTATCACTGAAAATACACTGATGCTTGATTCTGCTTCCCTCATCAGATGGTGTTACAGGGTGTCGTATGGTGTTTGTTATATACGTATGCAGAGGACAAACAGGTATTTTAGACATATGTGATTTAGCGAGAATTGAAGAGAGTAGATTGTTTGACATTATCTTACTGTTGTGTTCATGTCTTTTCAGAGCCTTTGTCCCTGCTGACCCCTCCACTACCTAGTGTCCCTCGCTTAATAATTCGAAGACCCTGGGGGGAAACTCCATGGCAGGGTACTTGGTGATGTCAGGAGATGGTCCTTTATTCTACTGCGACTGAATCCTGCGAAGCTAAACCTGACAAAAGCTCTTCCCACATTCATTGCACGTGAATGATTTTTCCCCTGTGTGTGTTTTCTGATGCTGTTTTAGGTTTGATAATTGACTAAAGCTCTTCACACATTCACTGCACTTGAATGATTTTTCTCCAGTGTGTGTTCGCTGATGAATCCTTAATGTTGAAGAATCACTAAAACTACTTCCACATTTACTGCACTTGAATGATTTTTCTCCAGTGTGTGTTCGCTGATGAATCCTTAATGTTGAAGAATCACTAAAACTACTTCCACATTTACTGCACTTGAATGGTTTTTCCTTCGTGTGTGTTCTCTGATGCTGTTTTAGGTTTGATAAACATATAAAGCCCTTCCCACATTCACTGCACTTGAATGGCTTTTGCCCTGTGTGTGTTCGCTGATGAATCATGAGTTTAGATGATTCGGAAAAAGTACTTCCACGTTCACTACAAGTGTATGTTTTTTCTTTCTTGTTTAGTGTCTCTGAGTTGGATATGTATTTTTCTACATCTCTTGATTGTGCTTCCTGAAGGGCCAACATGACTGACAAAGCACTTGTGTTATTCTCACACTCCCTGTATGTGTGTGGTATTTTGCTTGTTTGCTTTCCGATTAAACACTAAAGTAAAAAGGTCACCAAATACTCGCCACACTCATAATGTGTGTAAGGCTTCTTTATGGGTGATTGTGTCTTTAGACTGCATAATGGTTCTGCAAGCTTGTGAGTAAGCGTGGCTCAGGGGTTAGAGGCGGCAGACCCGGAAGCAGAGATCGGTCCTGGACCAGGGTTCAATTCCCCGCCTCGGCGGGTCTTGGACTAAAAATTCCACGGACTCGATAATTCTCGCTCCGGTGCCTTCTCGACTCACGGGTTCACACTCTGCGACTCTGGGCAATAGCTTACTTAATCTCCACAACGGCCCCTCGCGGCGGGATGCCTGACTTTCACCTTGTGGATACCCTGCTGGGGCTATCATACAGGGGAATATCAGGACGGGTTCCCTAAGCAAGCACCGGGAAACCCACTGCGGGTAGCTGTGCGCTATATAAGCTCAACTACATTTACATTTACATCCATCATCCTTCTGGTCGGTGCACACTGGGACAGTACTCTGTGGTTTATAAAGCTGAACCCCCATTTCTTTGAATTTTCAGTTAACTATGCTTTTCGCTGGTTGCTCTGGAATGGCCTGAAAGAGTTTACAATACACCTCCAGCATTGAATATTAGTCTGATATCACTGTAGGAAGCAGAGTACTGCTGTAACCCCCTCATTATCAGAGCTGGTATTGGACATGTTTACACAAGAAGTGGTTGATCAGTGTTGCCTTCATTTTCTAGAGGTAATTTTTTCATCTTGAGGCACGGAGGTGCACAGCTGAGACTCATAGAACTACCAAATTGTCCTTGACGATACTTCCCAAGATCTGTCCGTTTATGTTCAGGTTCGACTGCCTCTGTCGGCACTTATGCTTTCCTGAATACTGGAACTCAATGTTTCTGACTTTGCTTTTGCAGATTTACAGTATTATCTTCATTATTCATAAACATTTTGTGCAATCAAGAATTGTTTTCTGTAGGATGTAAAGAGATTTAAATTATTTAAATGGAAAATACTGGAATGTGCAGATACAATTCTTTATTGATTGTAAAAGCATCTCATTTATTACTATTGTTGAAACTTATGAAGACATATTTAAGACACATTCCACCATACAGAGATATTTGCATAAAAGTTCCTTTAAACATGCCACATCTTATTTATTTCAGCAAAGGTGTTCATAGAGTATATTAGCAAAAAAAGGGCGCTCGCATACACATTTACTAGTCACAGCTTTAGGTAGATACATATGGTCTAGGTTTTGTTAAAACAAGAAAAGCTCTTGGAGTAAGAGATCGATCAGGAAGACTCAAGACAGCAAGGTGGACACCAGGATGTTGTGCCATACATCAAATCTTATTGTTCACGGAGGTGCCAGGTTTCATTCACTACTAACTCTTTTTTCAGGAGGATTCTCCTCGCTGTTATCTCAAGGCCTGATTACAGGGCCTTTTGTGTGCTGATTGTGTTTGGGGCCCTTGTGACACTAAGGGGCTCTTTGTGGGCCTTGTAGGCCCTGCATCATGTATCAACCCTCTCTCCATAAAAGGTCCCTGCCCAATCTAAAATGGTGGTGCCTCTAAGACTCAAGGAATCTAGATATTGACATAGGACTTAGCATGTCCTTCTTATGGACATGAAAGAAGGACTATCATGTTCTAAAGCTTCTAAGTATTTCCACGTGTCGGCCATCTTAGAATGATGTTGTTTACTACTTCTGCTTAGATTTCCAGACTGGCTCGGTCTATCGAATTTTTAAGTGCATCCTCGGTCACTGTTCATCCCATCCCCCCCCCTCCTATCCCCCTAATCTGGATACTACCTTCCTAATTGCATAATCTAGTTTGACCTAATGTATTTCAACATCCCCTTTTTATATTTGCAGCTGTTCCCTCTCTTCTGGATTTGCTGTTTTCTACCTAGTAATCGCATGCATATAACGCTGGGAATCCCAAAACAGAAAGAGTACCTTCTTCTCTCTCGACATCTTCTGTCATGATGCTGCTGTTTAATGGGCTGTCTTTGAAGAAAGGAGACAAGGAACTTTCCTCCAGACACCCCATGATTTGCTCCATCCCTTCCTTGCTTCTTTCATCTGACCATGCCCCCTTCTCCTCAACTCCCCTAAGCTTCCCCCCACGTGAGCATGTAGTACTCCGGTCCTTCCCCTCTTTCCACTCGGGATATTTAAAACCTTAGCCATGGATTCCCTTTCTCCAAGATCACCAGACACCAAACTTGTTCCAGACGGCTGAAATTCCTACACTATCATATACCCCTAAACTATCTAAAAGTGTATTCAAAAACTTAAAACACAGGCTTCTCAAATTTCTTCCAAAAACCCTTTTTACACCCCCTATGTCTGCACCAATAAAGGAGCTACCATAAGTGACCTTATCTTCTACACTAAAAGACCAGCTCAATGAACCAAAGCCCTTTGCTCTCTGCTCCGGATCACTGAATCCACGAAAACTCCCCAAGGTCTCAGACTCTCTGTAACTCCCTCTATTGTTCGCCGAGCAGAGGCAACCATCTCCCTTTATAATAATGGGATTATTATCATCCAAGCATCTGAACGCATCCTAGAATTACATGATGAAACATTTCCTCTCTGATGAAGTAAGTTTCCTCCCTGACCCAAGCTCATCCTGGCCCTTTAGTCATCCCACGGGTACCTCATTCTGTATCCTCTCCTCTCCCCACTAATTGTATTGCTTCACCCCTTTCCCCTCCTCCCTATCCACCTTCATCAGATTACCCAACAGCATTCATTTACCATTACCTTTGCAGCTTGTTTCAACCAACATTTTTCGTCATAATAGCCTGAGCCCTCATCACACCCCTAGAGCAGCGACCACTGAAATACAGTGACTCAATACTAACACCTTCACCTCATCTATGCCACTTATCTCTGAAATTTTTTTTTTATTTACTAGCTTACCTGCCGTGCGTTGCTGCAGTCTTGAAAGAAAGGAAATTCAAGGAAACTCGTTATGATAACATTCAATTTACATTGTGTCATTTTTATTGAAACTTATTGATTTTAATATGGACAACATTTCAAAGTGTGGCTTGGGAAGTGCGTACTCGATCAGCTTCCAATCTTGATTCTTGTTGCTCTCCTGTTTCATTCGAGCGGGCTTGAGCAGTGCATAATTGATCGGTTTCCAATCTTGATTCTTGATGCTCTCCTGTTACATTCGAGCGGGCTTGAGCACTGCGTAATCGATCTGTTTCCAATCTTGATTTGTGGTTCTGAAAATTCTGGACTCGTGCAACAAACTTTGTCGTAACATGACGATTTTCATATCTAAAGACCGATAATGGCTAGTACACTATGCACAAGCATTTTCGTCATAATCGAGTAACAATTTCACCTCGAAATCGTCATTTTCGTTTCTGAACCCTTGGGTTCCATTTTACGCTTGGCGGCCATTTTGTGAGTTGCCCTTCACATAGGCTTGTAACTACAGCTGAATTCGATATCAAAGGACACATACACCTTAATTGACTTCTCTGTGACCTGGGCAAGCTGGAACCATTGCCCCAAGCCAAACTTGTTCGGTCAGTTCCTCTCCCAGTGGCCGAACGAGATAGCATCAAAGCACAACAGGCCATAAACTGTTCCCATCGCACACACACCCCGCCCAAATCTTGCTCACACCTGTCCCTGCTCTTTTCTCTTCTTTTCCTTTATGATGAGGAGGAGCCCGGTTTTATTGGGGGTACACCGATATCTGATGAAAATGTTGGGCCTTGCCGGGTAATTCATCACGGACTGGATAACATTTGTAGCGCTTTTGTGATTAGATTACACGGCGCTTTGTCTCGCGCTCCCATAACTGGTGCGATATTTGTGCTGTTTTGTTTATGCTGCATTGCCTGTTTTTGTGCAGATTATCGTCGCGCTAGCAAGACACACTGTCTCAGCCTCTGTTGACCATTTGTGACCCAGCCTACCTCTAGTTTCGTTTCTGGACGCCATCTTAATTGTTGTTGCCTCAGAGCCCATCCTCCCCAGCCCGCCCCGCCTCCCAGCTGACCCTCCCTCGCCCCTCCTCCTCCCACCATCCACATATGACAGAGGCCTCCACGCGCAGCGGTCGCGCCCCATGCGCGCCGAAGGTGCGCCAAAGGTAAGCCCATCTACGCCCGTCCGCGCCTGGACTGCGCCCAGCGCCAGACCCCCTGTCCCCCGCAAACCGCACTCCTCCTGCACAACGTATGACGCCGCTACCCTCCAAGCCCATAACCCCGGACGCACACCTCATTGCTATGAAGCTGCCCCGGGTCGTACCCACGGTCCCTTCGCCTGCCACTCCTGCAAATTCACCAGCACCAAGACCCATACCACATCCACTAACCCCAAACACAGCTCCGACTCTAACCACCTGAAGTGCATCCTGCTGAACACCCGCTCGGTCCACAGACACGCCACCGAACTCTGGGATCTACTCAACACTACATCACCGGACGTCGCCTTCCTCACTGAAACGTGGATGAACGCATCATCAACACCCGACATCGCCATAGCCATCCCGGACAATTACAAGATCATCCGAAAAGACCGCACCGTCCAAACAGGAGGAGGCATCGCCATCGTCCATAAGAACACCATCAAAATCACGACCAGCTCCGACGACAACCTTACAACCGCGAACACCTCCACTTCCAGATCCACACCGACCCTAGGACCACACTCAGAGGCACCCTCATCTACAGGCCTCCAGGAACCCGTAAACAATTCAGCGAAGACATCACTGACTTCATCAGTCCACATGCCCTCGCCTCCGAGAACTACATTCTACTAGGAGACCTCAACTTCCACCTGGAAAAGAAAAACAACAGCAACACCAACACCCTACTTGACAACCTGGCCAATCTAGGCCTCAAACAACTTGTTGACACCCCCACTCATGTAGCCGGACATACGCTCGACCCAATCTTCACCTCCAGCAAACACATCTCCTTCGATCGCACCACAGCTCTCCATTGGACGGACCACAGTTGTGTTCACTTCAGCTACAAAACCACCTCGACCCACATCCTCCCACAACCTATTCCCCGAAGAAAATGGAACAAAATCACCACCGACCAACTCCTCACATCGCTCAACCAAAACCCACCCGCCCTCTCATCGGACCCAAACCAAGCTGCCATCAAATTCAAACAATGGATCACTCACAGCGCTGACGAATTAGCACCCTTGAAAAACCATCACACCAAACAAGACAGCAAAAAGGCCCCCTGGTTCAACAATGACCTTAAGAAATCCAAAAAGCTATGCCGTACCCTCGAGAAAACATGGAGAAAAAACCCAACCACCGACAACATGACCACCTTCAAGGCAGCCACCCGCAAACACCACCAGCTGATTCGATCCACCAAGAAATCAGCATTCAAGAATCGACTCGACAACAACGCTCATAACAGCAAGGAACTATTCAACATCGTCAAGGAATTCACCAACCCCACCGCAGCCTCAAATGACATCACTCCCTCCCAAGACCTCTGCGATTCGTTATCTTCCTTCTTCTACAACAAAATTGCTGACATACATAACAGCGTCGAAAAAAGTTCCAACGAACAATCCTCTCCACCGCCCTCAGAACCTAAACCGCCCTCTATCAAGCTCAGCGCCTGGAACCCAGTCACCACTGAAGACACCACTCGCCTAATGAATTCCATCCACTCTGGCTCGCCAACCGACCCATGTCCCCACCACATCTTCAACAAAGCAGACTCCATCATCGCACCCCATCTCCGTGATGTCATCAATTGCTCCTTCATATCTGCTACCTTCCCAGAAAGCTGGAAACATGCCGAAGTCAGACTCCTCCTGAAGAAGCCCACAGCAGACCCCTCAGAACTTAAAAACTACCGCCCCATATCCCTCCTCCCATTCCCGGCCAAAGTCATTGAGAAAGCCGTCAATAGCCAACTCGCCACCTTCCTCGAATCAAACAACTCCCTCGACCCCTCACAGTCCGGCTTTCGAGCCAAACACAGCACCGAAACCGCCCTCATCGCAGCAACAGATGACATCCACACACTACTGGACAACGGTGAAACTGTGGCCCTCCTTCTACTCGACCTCTCCGCCGCCTTCGACACTGTCTGTCGCAGCACCCTCATACAATGCCTCAGCAACATCGGCATAAAAGGAAAAGCCTTGGACTGGATCATCTCGTTCCTAGCTGGGAGAACTCAGAAAGTCCGACTCCCCCCATTCAAATCAGAGGCCACCGAAGTCATGCGGTGTACCACAAGGATCATCGCTCAGTCCCAACCTCTTCAACGTTTACATGAGTCCACTCGCTTCCATCGCGCTTCATCACAACCTTAACATCCTCTCCTACGCTGACGACACCCAGCTGATCCTTTCGCTCACCAAAGACCCCAACACCGCCAAAACCAATCTTCACGAAGGCATGAAAGAAGTAGCCATATGGATGAAAAACAGCCGCCTTAAACTTAACTCAGACAAAACGGAAGTGCTCATCCTAAGATCATCCCCCTCTGCCTGGGACGACTCATGGTGGCCTTCGGATCTGGGCTCAGCACCCATACCCACAGACCACGCACGTAACCTTGGCTTCATCCTAGACTCCTCACTCTCGATGACCAAACAAGTCAACGCCGTCTCATCTTCCTGCTTCAACGTACTTCGTATGCTCAAAAAAATCTTCCACTGGATCCCCGCCGAGACAAGAAAGACTGTCACCCACGCACTGGTTACAAGTCGACTAGACTACGGAAACACCCTCTATGCCGGAATTACAGCCAAATTACAGAAAAAACTCCAACGCATCCAAAACGCATCAGCGAGACTCATTTTGGACATCCATCGCCAAGATCACATTACCGGCCACCTGAAAGACCTTCACTGGCTTCCCGTCAACAAGAGAATAACATTCCGTCTCCTCACCCACACACACAAGGCCCTCTACAAACTTGGGCCCGAATGCCTCAACACTCGACTATCCTTCTACACACCCACCCGCCAACTAAGATCCTCCAATCAAGGCCTCGCTTCAGTCCCGCGTATCCAAAGATCCACCATGGGAGGTAGATCCTTCTCCTACTTGGCGGCCAAGACATGGAACTCACTCCCCACTCACCTCCGCCTTACACAGAACCACATCTCCTTCAGAAAAGAACTTAAAACCTGGCTATTCGATAAATAATGAACCCCCTCCCCAAGCGCCTTGAGACCCTCTGGGTGAGTAGCACGGTATACAAATTCTAGAACTTGAACTTGAACTTGAACTGTAATTCTAAGAATGTTTGCCTGAAGTATTATTCTGTATAAAAAGAGAAGCCTGGCTCTGTAAGTTTGAGCAGTCTCCTGAGAATATACACACTGTGCTGTTGTACTTCTAGGACGCTTGTTACTTGGTTGCAGCCAATAAATTCGATCTTGACTTCACCTAGAAGACTCTGGTTTCTGTGTCTGAATCAGGAAAGTACCCGAGGTCTTTGGGTGTTGTCCCTGGCACCGCTGGGTTACCGGATCAGTACCGGTTCTGAAAAACCAAGTACCTCAGTTGGCGCCCAACGTAGGGCGGTATCAGCAGTACCGGTCCAAGCCAGAGGTTCGTGAGGAGCTTCGTGTGAAAATGCCGGAGGACGGCCAGCCACTTCAGCGACCCCTGTATGTCGACATGGTTCCGAAGGTCTTTGCTGCGAGGTTCCCCACGTCCCGACGGCTACAAAGGACTGCTGCCCTGACTATCGCCCTGATTTGGACCCTTGATGTTTGGTAGAGCGAAACGATAGACGAGTCTTCTGGTGAAGTCATCGATACCTCAGTTAAGTACAAGTGGAGCGTCTCCCAGTCCTTAGTTTGTTTGGTGTCCCTTCGGGACCGCTTTGATTTGGAACTTGCAAGCGCCAAAGCCGAAGGACTCGTGTATTCACGAGAATATCGTAATCGATAATCCTTTGAAGTTTGAAGCTAGACTAAAGAGCGAAGATGCCTGGTCTTAGCAGACTTGGAAATTTGTTTTTTCTTGGTTGTAATAATAGGGACTCCTGACTGGAGGACTCGTGTCCGGTTCCTCCGATTGGAACTCCAACGTATGAACTATATGTTAAACATGGCGTAGGTCCTATTGCATATAATGAAGTATGGACCCGTTATACCAGAAAAGACGGTGTTTTAAAATGGCCTCAATATAGCAGCTTTGACACAGAGATTCTAGATAATTTAGAGGTTAAACTTTTTAAGAAGAAAGCCCAGCCGGCAATGTTTGACTCTTTTCGCATATGGCGCAAGGAAGCCAAACAGAAAGAAATAAAATTAGCAAAGAAACATAAACGAGGTATGACAATGGTACAAGCTGTCGTTGCGTTTAGGGATAATGAGGAAGAACAGGAGAGTGAACAAATGCTTAGAATAAAGAAGTTAGCGATAGATAAGTGCTACCCAGTTCTACCACGTAAAGGACAAGAGTCCAAGGTGAAATCTGATCAAGATCTTTTAATGTCCCACTTATTGAGTTCGCCACCCCCCTATGCACAAAATGCTACTGCGCCTCCGCAACGCTTTGTTATACCACGTCCCACCGCACAGACCCCAGTTCTTCCACAACAACCAGCCTCTTCTCCGCTGGTTTCTACTCCTCTGGTGGAGCCTCCTCAAGGCCCGCCAATTTCCACAACTTTGCCTGTTGTCCCGACTATTTCCCCTAACACTTCCTCCGCTATTTCCTCTGCTCCAGCCTTTCCTCAATCTAGTTCTCCTACTGTTCTCCCACCAGTTTCTCCGTCTGTTCGACAGAGAGTGGTTAACACTGTCGCTAACATTCTCTCACCTCTTTTCGGGTCGCCTAATACGACCCCTAACATAGAACGAAGACAGTCGCGGAATCAACTACCCGACCGCCGAGAGAGGGAATTACTGGATAGGTTAGCGCGTAACTGGGTTCTCAACACTGCAAAGTATGATGTACAGTCTGTCATGGAAGTCTTCCGACAGTGGGAAGCACCGAAGCAGAGACATGTTTTTGAACAAATGTGTATTTATCTCTGGGAAGATTTGGAGGGAAACGATCTAGAATGCCATCCACCTGAGTTGTGTTGTGTGCGGTTCAATTTTTCAGAAGGCATGATCGTAGGTCCCGATGTTGAAAGGGCAATTGAGATATTGTTGTCATATCGGAGTAGAGGGGCGACTTCTCAGTATGACGCACCTGGTAGGAAAAAGGCGTGACAGTACCCCATGAGGGAGGTTCCTCCAGTTTGGAGGGAAGGGGACGCAAATGCCAATCCAGCCATTCCACTACATTTTCAGCGTGTATGGGTACATGTTCCGTGGAAGAGATCTGAAGTTTTGGCCCTGAAACAGACATTGCCTGATCCCCGTAAAAATCCTGCAGGGTATTATAATGAATTATCACAGACAGCAAGCTCGTACATTATGAATTTGGCCGATATAGACATGTTGTTTGGGAACGTGGTTCCACAGCCTTTATGGGGAAAGATTTGCCACACCGATCACGATCAGGAGCTAGGTGACACATGGGCTAATATTGCCGCGGTAGATAATAGACAAATTGGTGGTGCCAAACCCGAGCCTTTAATTGCAGAACTCCCTGGTAGAATAATTTCTTACATGAAGACATTAATGCCTGAATTGCGCGTAAATTGGGACAAGTTGTCTGCGTGTAAGCAGAAGAAAGATGAAATGGTATCCGATTTCTTCACACGATTTGAAGAAACGTTTGTAGATCATAGCAGTCAGGATATGGCTACTGAAGGTGGCCAGAGGTTGTTCGTTGATAAATTCGTGCATAATTTACTTCCGGAATTATGCGCTAAATTGAAGGATTCCGAAAGTGCTTGGGCTGTCTCAACATCAGCACAGATCTTAGCTACAGCCCAGTACTACGAAAATAGGTGCAAAGGTGAGTTGGAGAAGGCGGATAAAAAGACTAAAGAGTTCAAAACTAACGTTCTGCTGCAGCAAGCCTATCCGCCCCGCACTAATAGTCAGCGCGATTATCAGCAGCCTCAGCAATATTCAGGAAACTCGCAAAGAAAAGAGTTTTCCCAACAACGTTTACCGTATGGGCCCAATCAGTGAGCGTATTGCAAAGAAGAGGGTCATTATAAGAATAACTGCCCTGTTTTATTACAACGCATGAATGGTGTTTCTGGTGCAAGAGGGCGAGGTGTTCAACAGATCACTAGAGGTAGAGGACGCGCAAACTTTCCCCAGAACACACGTCCGTTTCCACCACAAAACTCCATGAATAGCTTCGATCAGCAAGGTAACGCGTCCGGTAGGACGACTCAGTACTATGCCAATGACTACTATGCAGAAGACGAAGGTATGGAAAATAATGATTGCTAGGACAGCCATAGACAAAGAGAGGGAGTTGTTTCAGTTCCAGTAGATCAGAATGGACCCTACGTTGAGGTGATTACATCAGGTGTGTCAGAACCTTTTCTGTTGGATACTGGTGCTACAAAGAGTTCTATTATGCACTCGAAACTCCCTGGCGCACCTTTGTCTGGCGAAATAAATGTTTCAGTAGGTTTTTCTGGCGCCCCGGTTAGGAACACGATCTCTAGTCCTATGTCTCTTTCTGTTGGTCCTTGTGAATTCGAAGCACCCCTCATTCTTACGACAGGTTGTGGTGAGAACTTGCTAGGATTGGATCTGTTAAAAAGATTGTACGCAACATTGTATTGCTCTCCTTCCGGAGTACAACTCACATTGGGTAGGAAAGTGATTTCTCCGATGTATTTGTCAAAGGATAAAATTCCAGACGAATTATCCTCTTTTCCGGATACTCTTTGGGCCATCGGCCCTAACGATGTAGGCCTTTTGGAAATTCAGCCGTATGTTGTGACATTGAAAGCCAATGTTAGAATGCCGCGCATTCCCCAGTACAAGATCTCTAGCGAAGGCGAAAAGGCGTTGTTAGCGATCATTTACGATTTAATTGAAAAGGATGTGATCGAAGAGACAAGAGGCAACGTTTGCAATAGTCCTGTTCTGCCTGTTTTGAAACAAGCTGATCCCTCTCAGCCACCTGTGTACAGATTTGTGATTGATCTTAGAGAGGTCAATAAAATAGTTGTGCCACAATTTCAAGTTGTTCCTGACATTACTGCCCTATTGACTATGATTCCAGCCTCTACAACCTGGTTTTCGGTGATTGACTTGAAGAATGCTTTCTTCAGCATCCCGATTGCTGAGGAGAGTAGGGATATTTTTGGCTTCGCTCCCCAGGGCTACTGTGAAAGTCCATCAATATATAGTCAAGCTCTAAAAACACAGCTTGATACGATTGTTTTACCTGAAGGCGCTACCCTCATTCAGTATGTCGATGACTTGCTTGTTGCTGCAGATTATGAGGAAATTTGCAAAGAAGCCACGTTGTCTGTGTTGCGTCATTTGTGTGATCTGCATCACAAAGTGTCTCCCTCAAAATTACAATATTGTCGACAAGAAGTGACCTACTTAGGTCATCTCTTATCGAAGGAGGGAAGGAAATGGACCCCAGAAAGAATTCAGGCAATAGCAAAATTAAGTGTGCCAAGAACACAGAGAGAAGTGCGTGCTTTCTTGGGTATTACATCGTACTGTAGACAGTAGATTCCACATTTTTCTTTACTGGCCAAACCCTTGGTGGCATTAACGTGCACCCAATCCCGTGCCTTGGTCTGAAGAGTGCCAGAAAAGTTTCTCTGAATTGCGCACAGCATTATGTTTGGCTCCTGTGTTGGGTACCCCCAACTACAGTAAGCCCTTTACATTGTATGTCCATGAGCAAGAAGGTTGTGCATTATCAGTGTTGACACAGTTGTTTGGAGACAAGCAGCGTCCATGTGCATATTTTTCGTCGACTTTGGATCCAGTAGCTAAAGCATTGCCAAGTTGTTTAAGAGCAACAGCGGCAGCAGCTGTTTCTATTCGACAGTCTGCTGGTTTAGTAATGAATAACACGTTAGTACTAATTGTTCCACATGCAGTGGACACATTATTAAACAGAACCAAGACACAGCACTTAACTATTGCTCGATTGTCTGGTTACGAACTAACTTTGTTAGCGAGCCATGTGCACATCAAAAGATGCAGCACAATAAACCCAGCCACGCTATTGCCAATCCCAGTTGAGACAGAGAGTGCTGAAGAGCAGCACGATTGTTTTCTTAGAACAGAAGAAGAAACGAAAGGGAGAATAGACCTCCAAGATACTCCTCTTGTTGAATGCGATGGTACCTTATGGGTGGATGGTTCATGCTTCAAGCTTCCGAATGGTGACACGACTGCAGCATATGCTGTCACCACTTTGCATACAATCGTTGAAGCTGCACCTATTCCACATAACTCAGCTCAAGCAGCAGAATTGATTGCACTTACGAGGGCGTGTGTGTTGTCAAAAGGAATGAAAGTAAATGTGTACACTGACAGTCAGTATGCGTTTGGTGTGGCTCATAGTTTTGGACGATTGTGGCGTGAACGTGGTTTTTTAACTTCGCATGGAGCAAAAATACAACATGGTCAGTTGGTGAATGAGCTTCTTGAATCACTGACTTTGCCTCTACAAGTTGCGATTGTAAAATGTAGTGCTCACAAGAAGGTGACTGATGATGTTGGTCGTGGAAATGCATTTGCTGATGAAGTCGCAAAAGAAACAGCAAGGAATGTGATGAGCAGAATGTATGTTGCAGGCTCTGCAAGATGGGTTATGATGTTGGAATGTGTGAAGACACGGTAGAGAGTGTGAGATCGATCCAATCTGAGGCTACAGAGAAAGAGTTGAACATGTGGAGAGAAAGTACGGGTAGAATGGATGCAAATGGTTGTTGGGTTGAATTGTCAGAGCGCCAGAGATGGTTGCTACCCGATGCGTACGTACTTGCAGTGGTTATAATGGCTCATGGAATAGCTCATATCAGCGTGAAAGGGATTTGCAAGTTGTTGGCTCCAGTATGGCAAAATGCTGGAATTCCTAAGTGTGCAGAGAATGTGGTCAAGAATTGCATGGTGTGTCTGAAACACAATCCTGGTAGGGGAACCCCAACCCCAGCTGGTCATTTTGCACCTCCTACGTATCCGTTTGAGGTCTTGCAGCTAGATTTCATCCACATGGAGAGGTGCAACAATTTAAAATACGTACTCGTTGTTGTCTGTGCCTTCTTAAGATGGATCGAAGCATATCCCCTGAAGGACAATACTGCCTTGTCCACAGCGAAAGCCCTTGTCAAAGAATTCTTTCCCAGGTTTGCCGAGAATGGTCTGGAGTGATAATGGGAGTGAATTTGTGGGACGAGTGATGAAGGAAGTATGTGAAGGGCTAGGCATTAAACAAAAGTTCCACGCTGCAAATCACCCCCAATCAGCTGGATTAGTAGAATGCTACAACGGCACCCTAAAATTAAAATTGGCCAAGATTCAAGCAAGCACTGGTCTTAAATGGCCTGACGCTCTGCCCTTAGCACTCCTATCCACCAGGATGACCGTGCATTCAAGAGTGAAACTTAGTCCCTATGAAATTGTCTTCGGCCGTCCGGCCAACATATGGGGGGTGCCAAGACCCACCAAGTTCAGTGAAATAGAACACCCTGTTTTGCTTGACTATTTGTACGAATTGACGGCTAAATTGCGTGTTTTACACCAACAGGTCCATGACTCTCTGCCTCCGGTCTCTGAAGCTCCAGGTCATCAAATCGATCCTGGTTCCTGGGTGCTGATAAAGAATTTCCAGCGAACAAAGAACGACCAGCCCAGGTGGACCGGCCCACACCTCGTCCTTCTTTTCACAAGATCAGCTGTTCGGGTGGAAGGAAAGATGAACTGGATCCACGGGATCCACTGCAAACAGATCCCTCTGCCTCTGCCCTATGACCGGTGGGTCCAGGAGGGTGTCGCCGACTCAGAGACTGAATCTTTGCCACGGTTCGTTCCTTTCAGTGACGCTCGTGAAAAAGGAACAATTATTGAGCAAGAGAGTGACAATATTTGCAACCAGCTGTAACACCATCAGTCCAATTGGACACCACAGAACCTAAACTCTTGTTCCGAGACCATACAATACCGGGAAAACAACGGTATAATCTGAGGCCGAGAAATACGAACTAATAAAAATGAACTAATAAAAGTTTTTTTCCCCCAAGTACTATTTTTGAAAGCGCAGCTCTCCCATCTGAGGAACTTGCTTATTTTTGTTTTTCGAACCGCCATCCGGGTTCCGCTGCTAGGGCCGCGATTGCCCAAAGTCTTTGGGGTGCAGTTGGCGACGTTAGGTCGACAGTTCTGGTTGGTCTAAGGGAGTTGCCCTGGATCAACAGAAGCATTCCTTAGCAGAATCAACCTCCCATCGCGGGCAGCATTGTAGAGAGGATGGAGTTTTTCAAGATGGAGAGACCTGCCAAAACTGTGAACTTTAAGGCCAGAATATGTGGATTAATGACAAAGAAACGTTTTTTATTATTATGCATTTTCCTGTTATTCAGTGCAATAATGTTTTTAATAGGATATGTATTATTTTCTTTACAAACTACATTGGCACCTACTACATCGCCCGTAGCTCCTCCTACTGTTTCTTCACATTCTTTTCAACCCCTTCCTGAACATGAGTCAGCTAGGAGATTAGAGTTTATTAATAACTCCTTCATTCAGCTCTTGCACCAACACCAACTAGTAATGAACACGACTAACTGTTGGGTGTGTGGTCTTATGCCCCACACAACGGATAAAGGTATCCCTTACCTTGTCCTGCCATTCAGCCACAATGGTTCTGTGTGGGCATACAGAACAATGTTCATTTATGCACATGAAGTCTACCCCCTTACGTTCTGTAACAGACAATCCTAAGAATAGTGCTCTAGTTAAGTGTATAGTAGATATGATTAAGGAAGATATTTCCTATGAGACTATTCCAAGAGATGAGACACTAGTATACATAGGAGCTACTCTGAGTGAGAAACAGCAAGCTAAGAGATCTTCCCCGATTTGGATTGTACCCCATCAGGGTCATCTGTGTCTGTAAGGTACTGGCAAGAATCCCAGAGCTCAGTTAGGGAAGAGTGTCTGTACTGAAACGTATGTTTTTGCATCTCAGACTTCCCCTTCGTTTTTAGCAGCTAAGGGTACCTACTTCATCTGCCATGATAGAGCCTATACATGGTTGCCCCCTGACTTTTCGGGCACATGTTTTGTTTCGTTCCTGTTGCCTCCCACCTACACAGCAGCGGCAGATTACCATATGACAAGGATAGTTAGAGGTGTCTTGAGTAAAGAAGACACTGCAGGACAAGAATTTGGGGATTTCGTAAAGGGTTTTCTGCCGTTCTGGGGACCGATGATTAACAGCAGAAACATAAGGCAATTAGCAAGGGTGGTTGAATCCACCGTAATTGAAACTGCTGGTGCCCTTAGTAACTTGACTGCTGAGCTCCAGTCGGACCGTCTTATGACCCTTCAGAACAGGGTCGCATTAGATGTCATACTTGCAGACCGAGGTGGGGTATGTAAATTGATCCAATCGAGTTGCTGTGTTTTCATTCCAGATAACGCTCCAACAGTATACCAGGCCATCTCCAAATTGCATAAGATTTCCGAATCTATTCATGAGGATAAAGGAGATTGGTCTTTTATGAGATGGTTCTGGGAACTGGTATCCGGCTGGGGATGGAAAATTCTGATGGTCATTGGGATGGTCTTAGCCATTCTTTTCCTGTTCTGTCTGTGCGTGCAGTGCTCTCCTGCTATATGTAGCCTCTGTGCTATATCATGTGTAAGGAAGCCTGTGTCAAAAGACGAACTAAGTACCAGAATGATGTTACAGCAACATCTCAATGACTTTAGGAATATAGACCTGGACTCAGATTAGCATGAGATTAGGTTAAATTGCCTATGTAAGGGCAAAAGGAGGGTTTGTGGTTGTGAAAATTCTGGACTCGTGCAACAAACTTTGTCGTAACATGACGATTTTCATATCAAAAGACCGATAATGGCTAGTACAGTATGCACAAGCATTTTCGTCATAATCGAGTAACGATTTCACCTCAAAATCGTCATTTTCGTTTCTGAACCCTTGGGTTCCATTTTACCGTTGGCGGCCATTTTGTGAGTTGCCCTTCACATAGGCTTGTAACTTCAGCTGAATTCGATATCAAAGGACACATACACCTTAATTGACTTCTCTGTGACCTGGGCAAGCTGGAACCATTGCCCCAAGCCAAACCTGTTCGGTCAGTTCCTCTCCCAGTGGCCGAACGAGATAGCATCAAAGCACAACAGGCCATAAACTGTTCCCATCGCACACACACCCCGCCCAAATCTTGCTCACACCTGTCCCTGCTCTTTTCTCTTCTTTTCCTTTATGATGAGGAGGAGCCCGGTTTTATTGGGGGTACACCGATATCTGATGAAAATGTTGGGCCTTGCCGGGTAATTCATCACGGACTGGACGAACTGAAATGTGGACTTGTCATCATGACTCTGCTTTTTCTTTGTAGTGAAAATATGTGAATAGCTCACTATAAATCCAAGAATGTTTGCACTGTAAATCTAAGAATGTTTGCCTGAAGCTTAATATTCTGTATAAAAAGAGAAGCCTGGCTCTGTAAGTTTGAGCAGTCTCCTGAGAATATACACACCGTGCTGTTGTACTTCTAGGACGCTTGTTACTTGGTTGCAGCCAATAAATTCAATCTTGACTTCACCTAGAAGACTCTGGTTTCTGTGTCTGAATCAGGAAAGTACCCGAGGTCTTTGGGTGTTGTCCCTGGCACCGCTGGGTTACCGGATCAGTACCGGTTCTGAAAAACCCAGTACCTCAGATTCTCGTTGCTCGTTCGTTTGAGAAGAACGGGCTTGAGCAGTGCGTACTCGGTCGGCTTCCAATCTTGATTCTCGTTGCTCGTTCGTTTGAGAAGAACGGGCTTGAGCAGTTTGTATTTGAACAGCTTCTAATCTTCCTTCCCGTTGCTCGTCTGTTTCTGAAGCTAGTAATGCCTTTCGTGCTTCATTTCGACCAATCGATTTCCGTTTGGGGAGCATAACTGTTGATGATGCTCGCAAATTTGCTGACAATTTCAGTATTCGCAAGATTATGAGGGCCCTGGAGGGCCGATTGTTAAAAAAAATGTATGCCGAAAACCATTGCGGGAGTGCACTCAGCAACTTCCCAAAGTTTCATGGTGATCGGATGAATGATGTATATAGATAAAGTTTTATAAAGCGCTAACATGACCCACAAGGGTATCAGAATGCTTTACAATATACAGTTATTAAACATTAGATGGTTGAGGTAGTAAACATACATCTGGTATTCGCCATTCAGTACAAAAGAGATAGATAGTAGTATATGGATAGCATAGGTGACTAGTATTCAACAAAGAATGATGCACGTGGGAATCAGAACGCTTCGCAATACACAGTTATTGAACATTAGGTGGTTGAAGTAGTAAACATACATTCGGTATTCGCCTTCAATACAAAAGATGTAGGCAATAATATATGGATTGCACAGGTGACTAGAGGTCACAATAGAATAAAAGTCTTAGGATGTGAATTTGTTCATTAGAAGCATTCTTAGTTCTTTTTTGAATGAGGTAAAGGAGGAGATTCCACTAACCACTGGAAGTAGGGAGTTCCAAATCTTCGGTGCAATCCCTGACAATGCTCTGCAACCAGTTCTCTTTTTATGGAAGGATTGTGGTTTCAGTAGTAGTGAACTCGCACTTTGCAGTTGTCTGCATCCTCCTGATCGCTCAAGCTTTAGAGCAAAGTAACTGGGGGTATTACTATGCAGGGCTTCATGGGTCATGCAAGCGATCTTTAGGTATATTCTTGCCTCGTAGGGCAGCCAGTTCAGAACTTTCAAGGTCGGTGAGATGTAGTTATTTCTTTTAGTTCCTGATACCAGTTTGGCCGCAGCGTTAAATGATGCCGGCCAGTACTTGGGGAGACCGTATAGAGTGGTGCCTCCATAGTCTAATCTTGGTAGCACTAGGGCTTGTACTGCCATTTTTACGTCGGTCTGTGGTAGGAAGGGTTTAAGTTTCCTTAGTATACTCATCTGGTGATTAGCTCACTTGGTGGCATTGGTGATTTGTGCCTGCATGTTCAGGTGTTTGTCTATGGTAACTCCCAGGGATTTCGCAGAGTCAATGATGAGTGGAGCACAGTCAAAAGAAGTTAGATGTTTCAACCATAAGTCTATTATGGGTGTGTGATTGGGTGAAGAGATGAGAAGGAATTCCATTTTTTTGGTGTTAAGCAAGAGGTGGTTGCCAGTGAGTCAACTTTGAGTATTCTGTGGAATAGCGTTGAGAGAGATGAAGTCTTCTGGTGAGGAGATTTTTATATACAGTTGGGTGTCGTCCACATATATGTGATATAGAATGTTCGCTGAGTTCAATGCGTTTGCCAGGGGCTCCATGAGTAGATTAAAAAGAAAGGGTGAAAGTGCTGAGCCCCCGCTGTCAGCACTGATGCATCTGTGACACCCTTTCTGGCAAACCCTGACACTTGCTATCTCGGAACCCCCTAACATAACCAATAACATGGCGCCTATCGACTCATCGATCAGTTTATGAGTCCCACACCCCCACTCCTCAATCATGACTCCAGCTCTATTCCCCCCTCCCCTGTTTCTCCCAACTCAGCTTCTCCCTAACCCGATAAACCGAGCACTGTCTCATCTGGACTGCTGGCCCACATCACGAGCTCCTGTTCCCACATTACTAATGACGCCAAGCTCACTGAGATCGCTCAGGAGCCTCAACTTAAGGCTGAGGTTCGAAGCCTAATATCCATCACCTCAGAGCTCGCTAACTGTTGATGTCCCATCAGGCCGATGGGTAAGAATAGACACTCCCTTTAGCAATCCAATAACAATCACGTTAGACGGATGTCACCACGCACATCCAATGGGATCTCAGCAACTGCAACGTCTCCTCATTTGACCTGGAAGACTATTCCCTACCCCCACGCCCCCACCCGACCCATCAGGATTAAAGATACTCTATCGCACAACAATATTTACTCCCTCCTCTTTCAGTCAAATCGACATTGAGATCTTAGAACTGATCCCAGAGCAGTTAACAATTCCAACTTCAAGAAAATTCCCATCACTCAGGCTGCCTCCGCTGTCACCATACTCCACCTGAAATGTACGCTAGTGAATTATAGATCGGCATCTAAACAAGCAGTCCTGACTAAAACTTGGCTAAATTACTCCTTCACACCAATGCTCTACATTTTGTACCGCCCAGCTACGACATCATCAGATTAGATCGACCAAACAGACTGGTGGAGGTAACCCCTGTACTCTCTGCAATAAGCTCTCTGTGAAGCAAGCACAAAATGTTACTCTCATCTCATGTGAATATCTAGGCATCGATATCCTGAGTTACGATAGGCCTCGATACGTACTGCATACGTTTTACCACCCTCCAGGAGATAACCTCCCATCCATTGAACTAATTATGGAAATCATCAGAACCAACTCCGGTGTATACTGCGCCCAAATCTTCCTTGGTGATTTCAATCTCTACTGGAATGACCCAAATGACCAATCAGTGTTTAGCCTAAAAACCTTCCTAGCTGACCTAAACTTGATTCAAATATGCAAAAGTCCTAACCACAACCTGGGAGCGACCTTGGATCTAATTATCTCTAAAGCTAATTCCATTCAACTTGAATCTATCCTTCCATGTCATTGGACAGACCACCACTGCATCACTTTGCTCATCACTGAATCGCTGTCCTCAAAAAAGGTTCAAATAAAAAAAACAGACATTGGAAAAGGAAGCCTTGAAACATAAACCTGAATGAAACATAAACCATGAATGAACGAACATCTACCAGCAATTATATCCTACTCCCTCCCGAGGAAATGTCAGATGTCCAAGACCTTACTGATCATTACACTAATTCAATGACAAACATTCCAGACTCTATGGCACCCCTCCAACTAAAAAGAGTATCCACCAAAGACTCCAAGACTTGGTGCAATGGTGGACTAAACAATGAAAGATGCAATCTAAGATTGAGTGAAGGGTCATGGAGATTCTCCTCCTCGCTCGAACACCTCCAGCACCTGAGATCTCTAAGAATCATTTAAAACAAACACATATATAGCTCAAAAGCAAACATCTTTAGGAAACAGCTAAACAATGCCAGGAATAGACCTAAAAAACTGTTTGAACTTGTTAAATTGCAATCTAACAGGAAACCCAACCTGCTTTCTGGGTCTGATCTGCAGCCTACCCGCTAAGAACTTGCTGCCTTCTTCCTGGGAAAGACGAAAAAATTGAAATTGATTTAAAGACTTCATTGGATCGCCTCCCGGTGCCTTCACACGTCAGCCCCACCCACCTCTGTTGCCTGAGCGTCCTGCACACACCCCAAAAAATATTGCCGCGTCGTGTTCATTCAAATTCTTTGATGAAATTACCATACTACAAGTCCTGTCAACACTTAAACCTTCAAACCACTTCAGCGATCCGCTTCCTTCAAATCTCTTCATTGAGATTAAAACTTCTCATCTCCCACTCTGAACCAAAATAGTAAATGATTCATTAATTCAAGGCACTATACCAGACTGCCTCAAGTCTGGACAGATAACCCCCATTCTTAAAAAACCCACAACGGACCACACTGATCTAAATAACTTCCGCCCTATCTCTAGCATCCCGACTCTTTCAAAGCTCCTCTAGAAATGTGCCCATACCCAGCTATGCAATCACAGAGCAATGCCAACTCTTAAACCAATACCAATCCGGTTTTCTTCAGTGACGCAGCACTGGAGCAGCCCTGGCTCACATCGTTGACGATGTGTTACAACCGTTTGATAAAAATGAATCCTGCCTTTTAAGCTCCCTTGACCTCTCATCAGCATTTGATTCGGTCAAACATGGCAGCCTCCATGACTTACTGGAAAGCAGGATCGGGCTTACTTCCAAATGGGTATCTGAGGGAAAATCAAATTCTCCACCCCCCTCCCTCAATGATTTCCAGGCTGGACTATGGAAATGTAACCCTTTGCGGCCTTCCTAGGTCGAAGTTCCCCCCCTTAGGGCCTCCCTTAACTCAACTGCAAGGCGTATTACTGTATCTAAATGCAATAACCACATCACACCTTATTTGAAATGACTAAACTGGCTCCCTTACGAGGCACAAATTAATTTTTAAATTGCCTGCATGACACAGAAAGCCATAGACTTCAACACCCCGTGGTACACTGCACAAAAACTGGAGCTGCCTGGTGACTCTAGAACCTCAAGAAGCACCACGTCTTTACTGTTGAAAGTGCAGAAATTCAAGAAGAAAACTTACAATCGAGCCTACTCTGGCAATGCTCAGAGAATCTGAAATTTCCTACCATCTGAAATCCGAGTTAACTCTTCACCTACATTTTTCAAAAGATACGTGAAAGTGCTACTGATGAACACGTTCTTGCTCTAGCTCCCCATGATACCATTATTGCGATGGTTATTATTGCTTATTATTGACTGCCTTACCTGTGTCTCTCATGGGCAAATCCTCCATCAGAGAGAAGGAGCATCATCCCCCCGTCCTCACTCAGGAAGGGGCGGGGCCTGCAAGTGGCAGCAGGGGTGGACTTCCTGTGCACTAGTTTATAGTGCGCATGTCTCTTTGGCCGGCCGTCTTGTGACGGGCAGCCTAAAATACGCATTAAAAACCTCTCAACTCAACTGTCTTAGACAATGGGTTGAGAGCCTGCACACGCCTTTTCTGTCCTCTGGAATCCCAAGTCAGACCGCTCCCTCCAATCCTCGAGCTTCTCTCATGCTGAGAGCAGTGCCTGGATTGGTTAGCTGGGGCCCTGGCTGTAACGTCGGAAAAGAAGAGGACCGGTGCAAGAAGGACCAGCCTGCACAAGCAGTCGTTTTTTTCAAAAATGTATTTCATGTATTGTATTTATTTTATCCTCCCACACATGTGCCCGTCCCTCCAATCGGCATTCTTGCCAGCCACCACTGGTTTCTCTCACCCTAATCGTTTATGTAGCGCTTTTTGGACTAATAGGCGTTCTTCCCCCGCTTGGATTCTGCTTCTTCCTGTATTGTTCCTGTGATTGTTAGTATTGTTTATTATTGTCGCCCTTGCCTCTTTCTCTCACCCTGATAATTTGTAAAGCGCTCCGATACTGTCTTGTGTCATGTTCACGCTATGCAAAAATTTAAATAAATCAATTACTCCCACATTATGCTGTAGTGCAGCAGTTTAATGATTTTATTTACTTTCTGGTTTTACTTTTCTCAAATATTTTTTGCTATTTTTAGTTTGCCAGTATTGACGCTGAGCTACAGTCTGTTTAGTTGTCTCACCTCTAACTTTACTGCTGGTTGAGAGAGCACACCAGCCTGGCTGCCTACGAGTTAAAGGCTGTGGTGCATCTGTGCAGCGAGTGCAATGATGGTGCCCAAAGCCTGTTAGCATCCTTTCACTCCTGGATCATGCCCAGCACCCGGACCCCTCTCTTAAAATCCCCTCTTAAGTCAAATGGCTCTGTGCTTACCTCCTGCACCTCGGCTGCCCTCCACGCTTTCAACCATAAAGTTAGGTCCAGGTCTTACATTTATTCACCTGCTCCTCACATGCATAGTCCTGCTGTCAACATTACTTTTCAAGCACAAAACCTGCAAACACGATTTTTGGACCCTGTAATTCCCTTGACTTTCCATAGGTCTCTCCTCCTACTCACGCTTTGCAACATCACTTGAACAAACCGTAGCCACATTTAATAGAACAATACTGAGGTGCGCTCATTGTTTACAAAAGATGGAGAATGCACCACAACAGCGCACGCTGCACATAACACAAAGATAAAGGGCCTTCTGCGACTCACACACATGCCCGGAAAGTACATAGTCCCTACACAGCTTTTACAAAGGCCCAGATGCTCAGGGCTGCTTTTCAAAAACACACAAAATGCCCAAGGCACAGCTCCACAATGTGAAATCAAATTAATTCATGGTGTGAAACCCACCAGCAAATGATCCAAAGCGTGCCGTAGGCCACAAGGGTCTTTACTATCTCCGCTGCGTTACACAACAGCACAGCTTGCTGTCACCAAAGGGTTCTTCCTTTGAAAAAGGTGCTATGCATGTGGTGTTTGTACAGCACAAACCTAACCTAAAAGCAGCTGAGCTCCCTATCGGTCCAAGGCAGGGACAGAGTCAACGAGTGATAGGTGAGGCAGCTGGATAATGGATTGTTACTGCAGTGTGACCGAAGAGCCTGAAGACCCTGAAGCAAAGGGGGGCAAACACTTACACCAGTTTACAGACCTTGCATAAGTACTTTTCAAGCACCAAATAAAAATGCACTGGAAAGCAGCCTCTGTGCCGGACACTAAGAGGCGGCTGCATACTCTCCTGCAATGTGCACGAGCAGAGGCCAACACACCACACATGCTACTCACGAGAGGAGTGGGGAGAGTGTGTGAGGGGAACTGGGATATGTATATCCTTAACCTAGAAGCCAAGAACGATGTTCGACCACCATGAAGGAACTATTTCTGGGACCTCAAGAATGCATATTTTCTGTACAATTGTACCAAAGTATGATGTATATCCTCCTGTTCATGCGATCTCTGTTCCCCTGTCGACGGTGGGGCTGGGAGCCGTGCCAGCAGAAGTCATGGATTAGACATCATGTTGATCTCTCCTTATTTGATCCCTGCAGCCTCCCCTTCCTTATAATTTATTGTTTTATTGACGCACTGTCTGCGATTAGGATTGGAATGTTTTATTGTCCTCCTTGCCTTGTGATCACCCTTTATCTTAGTAGCTCTTGCTCCGACACTGATGTAAATGGCAATGCTGCCGAAGCATGATGTGTTTACATATGTCACATATATTATGTCATGGATGCTGCCTGCAACCTGTATCCCTAATTGAGTTTCCTTTTGTTGATGTTTTAAAAGAATAAAAAATAAAAAAACTTTCACCAGCTGCAATCAAATCTTTATGAGATAATGAGATGCAAACATACCTCCATCCTGCACATCCTGGGACTAGACTGCTGGAAAGAGATCGACGGGAAATGAGACAGGTTTGGAGGTGAACAAAACACTGAAACAGAACTGAAAGAGCAAAGTCAAAAAGAGAGTTAGGAGAAGAAAGATGGATATTGGTAATGGCACTAGGGACAAGCAAGAGAAGGAAATAAACTCAACTTTCTTTGGATAAACACCAGCCTTGTGAATTTTTACAGAGCAAAAATGGTTTAAACATTTATAAAACACTGAAAAAACACCACAATTTAGAACCTATATAAACTGAAAACAGAAAAGCCTATGAATCTTGTTTTCAATGTGCATTATCAGAGAAGAGGACTTGCTTCATGCACGGGAGGATTTACAGCGAGACATAGTATACCATGTCGGGGCACCAGGTGCAGTTTTCTGTAGTAATGCATTCCAATGGGCTCTGGGAAGTGCAGTAATTTTGTAATAGTGTTTAACTTGGAAGCTGATAAAGCTGGAGATGAAATGCATAATAGTCTAAACTTTCTGAATCTTTACACTTAGGATAATCTAAATTCTGAGCGTGCACACAACACATAATGTGAAGTGTGCACTTTGATAAGAACAAACAGATGACAGACAAGAAAAGAAGTGGAGAAGAAGGAAAGGGAAGCGAAGAGAAAGAAGCTCATTGGACACGGCATGAGGCAGGGATGTCCCCTTTCACCCATACTCTTCCTGATAGCCCCAGAGCCCCTCACATTCATCCTATGCAGCTCAGAAGCCATTTAGGGAACTGAAACCGAAGCTGGCAACCTGGAAACTCTGCTGTAAGCGGACGACAAACTCCTCCCTTTAGCCTCCCCAGAATGTTCGCTGCCAGCACTCATGTCCACCATATCAGACTTTACAGCGTATTCCACGTACAAAATGAACTGGACCAAAAGTTGGGAAACAGACACAAGTTACATTAATGCAGCAACAGGGCATAACATAGTCAAGCCCAATTCCCCAGCGGCCTCCTAAGCGTATTTCCTGAACCTAAAGCCAATATGATTTCATCAGGATGTGCAGATCTAACCCTCAGGGGATCCACACTCCAAGAGTGGGGAAATGAACTAATCAAATGGGCCACAAGCGAGGAAACAATACTGAAAGCCGAAGCACAGAAGCGACTGAGGAGTGCAGACCACACAGGCATGGGAATTGATTATTCATATAGATGATACAGCTGATTACTCCTGCTGGTGGACGATGACTCCCCTGAGGAGGAATAGATCTTCCCACCCCTGGCCTTCCAGACGTAGCAGCTAGGTCCATCCTGAGGGGGCCTCAAAACCTTTGAAACTATATGACACTGTGATCCTTCACTCCAGTCTATGGCACTGTACTCCAACAAATCCTCTCTATGGCACTCTACTCCTCACTCCACTCTACGACACTGTGATCCTTCACTCCATTCTATGACACTGTACTCCAACAAATCCTCTCTATGGCACTCTGCTCCCTCACTCCACTCTACGAGGCTATGATCCTTCACTCCACTCTACGACACTGTACTCCAACAAAACTTCTCTACGGCACTCAGGGGTGGGTAATTTGTATCGCCCGACGCCCGAGACATCAATATTTATTGAAAGGGCAAGAAGTTATAATTACTGTTTTGTTGCTAAACTGAGACCTCTTCAAATTGGCAGTATGTGCCGACCACAGTGTAATCATGTAACCCACGCACACATGGCACAATTTACAGCAGGATGCAGAGAGCCTTATTTCGATTATGGAGTCCGCCTGGGAAGTCGAGTGAAGCCAGGTGAAATGAGTGATAAATGGCTCTGCTCACCAAAGGTACCGACTGCAGTCAATTGTGAGGTGTGATGCAGGCAGTGATTCTTAACCGCTTATTGTACCTTGGACACAGCTTTTGGATCTAAAACTCAGGAAATCACAGTGACGAGAGTGTGCACATGGAGTTTAAAAAATCCAGCTCTGTCTCTTGTGCGTGCGGGGTAAACCACGCACCTACACAAAAGATCTGAGACCTTTTTCAATTAAGTGCAGTGTGCTCACAATGTAAAGGCACAGCATGAACTTTGAGTAGCTCGGAATTTTCCAAACCAGCACATTCAAGAGAGAATGGTCTGTCGTATTTCCTTCGATCATGGGGCGCACATAGAGCTTTTGCAGCTCAAGAACACTCCCAGCAATGGCAGGTAGGAGACTGGCTTTCTGCTTCTTGCTTTTACCAGACTTTAACTTTATTCACCCTTCTGATCCTGCCCTTTCTTGTCTCCACCCGTAGGCCTCTCAGGCTGAACCCAGGACGCTCTCCTCCCCTCGCATTCGCTTGCCGTAAAGTACTTTGATTTCTTTTGTCATGCAATTCTTGGGCCTCTCCCTTCACACATTGCTTGCCGTCTGTGCTTGGTGCCTCCGTCTCTACTGTCTCAACCAAGTCTACATCAAAGCCCTTACTGGAGGAGGAGCTTCGCGGGCAAGCAAGATGGCCGCGTAAGCTCGGAGCTCCGCAGACCCTCCGACCCTCCGCAATAATCCTGTTCGAAATCCTGTTCCACGTAGGTGGATTCTGACTGCTGACGGGTCACTGATGCGGAGCCTGCCTCCCGCTTTCAAATCGGAGGTTCCTACGCTGAGCTACGTCGTGTGATGCCCCTTGCCAAGGAAGCGCCATTGTCTCCTCGGTCTCCGTCACTCCGCATGACTGGGATGCGTAGTGCTGGGTGGTGATCCTCACTGGCGGAATTTCCGATACTGCTGTGTCTCCTATCACTAGACTGTGCTCCACATCTGTCCTACAACCTCGGCTCGGCGCACCTTAGGCTCGGAGCTGTGTGTGGTGGCCCCGCGGTCTCATCGGACCCAACATGGCGGGCAAGGGCGACCCGGACAAGACATCGAACAAAGGAGTTCGTGGCAAGTCCCAAGTGCAGCAGAACAGGATCGATAGGTATGCTCAACTACGCATCTCGCCTGCACCGGGGGCCTCTGCTAAGGACATTTCCTCATCGGGCTCGCCAGACGGGTCCGAGCCCACCCTCAGTGACATTATGGGGGCCATCTCGGGCATACGAGCCGAAATACAGAAACAGCACGAGGTTTTGACCCACAAAGTGGACACACTGGCGGTGGATCTCACCCTCATCAGAGCCGACCTGGGTAAAACCAACGATCGGGTGAAATCGCTGGACTTAAAAACTTCGAGCCTTACCACCGACGTCTCGGACCTGCAAACCGAGGTCCGGACCCTACGACTCGCCTCTGACCAATTCTCCAGGAGACTGGACGACTATGAAGGTCGTGCCAGGCGACAGAATGTCCGCATCATTGGTGTTCCGGGAGGGTCGGAAGAGGCATCGGCAGACCTGTTCGTTGAGGACCTGATACAGAACCATCTTACTCCCCCCAGGTTGAGCAAATTCTTCTCGGTGGAGCGAGCTCATCGGGTACCAGGTGGCCCGCCAAAGTCGGGCGCGGCACCTAGACACATCATTGCCAGGTTCCTCAACTTCAGGGATCGGGACGCAATTTTACAGGCGTCCAGGAGGCACGGACCGTTACAGTACCAGAACTCTGAGGTGCACTTCTACCCAGACTTTACCAGGGTGGTACAGAGACAACGCCAGAGCTACGTGGGAGTGAAACGGCGACTGAGGGACATGGGACTCAAGTATTCGATGATGTTCCAGGCCAAGCTGTGGGTTGAGCACGGAGGCCGTGCACTGTTCTTTGACTTTCCGGACAACGTAAGCGAATGGCTCGACACCCTACCACAGCGTAGCGACGACCGGGAGAACAGCGAAGGGGGCGCTGCTGGTGGTGCTGATTTGTGAGAACTGGCTCTGCTACGAGGACACTGGCGGTTGGTGGTCCTGCTATATGTGACATTCGTCCCTTTTTCAGTGTAATAGCAATTGGAGCTCCTGTTGTTTCATGGGGGGCGGCGGGAGGTGTCCGCGGGGAATCCTTACTCCTCTTGGGGCTTTTTGTAGACTAGTTAATGGGGCGACAGGCACACTGCTGGTTGGGGGGGCTTTTTAGTCTGCTGCAGGGGTGCAGGGTGGGGGGTGTTCTGGGACAAGTTCGAATGTCTCTTAGTGTGATTTTGTTTTCTTTCTTTCGGCAATGGGTGATGTATATTGTTGCACCTTTGATTCTGCAAGGGTCTCTCGGGCCGGGTAGGGGAGGGTGCCAAGATGATGGGGGTTAGGAAATTAAAAGTGATCAGTTGGAATGTCAATGGGTTGGGTGACCGAATCAAACGGGGGATTGTGCTTCAAATGCTCAGGCGTCACATGCCTGATGTGGTTTTTCTACAGGAAACACATCTGATTGGGAACTCGTGTAAGGCGCTCAATCGCAAAGGGTACAAGATGGTGGCACACTCAGGGTTCACTTCGGGCTCTCGGGGGGCGGGCGTTCTTGTCCGGGCATCCCTTCCGCTGGAGATTGATGCCACTACGATAGATGATAGGGGACGCTACGCAGCGGTGGTTGGGCGGTGGGAGGGGAGGTCCCTCATCCTACTTTCAGTTTACGTCCCGCCTGGCCTACAGACCAGTACGTTTCAGGACCTTGGTGGCGCCATTTTAGCTTTGCCTGACGGTGATGGCCTGGAAATCGACGATGAGGACTGGCAGAGTGCAGTGTCCTCCCCTAAGGAGGTTGCCATCTCATCTCGGCTTCTTCTGGTCCAATTTAAAATCCTGCACAGGGTATACGTTACTGGCCCACGCCTTATACACATGGGTTACTCGCCCGACGGCCTCTGTCGTCGAGGCTGTGGTGCCCTCGCCACTTTCTTACACATATTATGGGAATGTCCGGCCATAGCGTCCTACTGGAGGAGGATCCACAGGGTCATGAGCGAAGTGTCGGGAGTGGGGATTGTGGCGGAAGCCCGTAGGTGCCTCCTCAACATTTGGGAACCAACAGATCACAACACAGCCCAAACTCAGTGGGTGGCCCTAGGCAACATGGTGGCCAAGAGAGACATCGCTCAGAGGTGGGGGGCCAATACGGCACCCCTTGTGGTACAATGGAAAGCCAACATGGATTGGTGTATGTTCCGGGAGAAGACTGTCTATGTTGCCAGGGGTAAACCTAACAAATGGAACAAGGTGTGGGGTGCCTGGAACTCTTACCGGGGAGATGTGTGTCTGCCACCCGAGCCTGTTTCATTGGATGAGCACCTGTCACTGTGACCTAGGACACCGACTGTATACGATAACAGATTGATCCTGTTTCCCCCCCCCCTCCTATCATCCTTCACTCTTTTGTACTTCTGAGCTGCTGGTCTCTTTCTCCTCCCGGCCTTCTATTCCTTGCCGTACTATTCTCCCATTGCCACTCTTCGGCGCCATTTGGCGTCTTCTTCTTATAGTTATAAAATTATAAAATAAACCTATAATTTCCTGCCGTACCTGATTTGCACTATTATGCTCTGCCTATTATGCTGCCTTGCCTCCGGGATGTTAGGCTGAATAGCTGTGTGCTCTTGTGAAATAAAGGTTTTAAAAAATTTAAAAAAAAAAAAAAAAGCCCTTACTTTCCCTGTGGGGCGGTCATGCAACCCACAGGCCCACCCCTGTTGCTTCAATTTTCATGTGCCTATAATTTCTAATCCAGTGCCTGCACTATGCCCTTTTCTCCCCCCCCATGGCTCTGCATTTATTCCTTCACAAGCACCCAGGAATCGAAGGCCAGAATAAGGAAACAGAAGGGGCAAAGGAGAGTTTGACAGAAGGCAGGATTAACTAATAAGTTGCAACCAATGCCCACAGGGTTTTACTAAGTTTAAAAATGATGAAATAATTAACGAATACTATTACAAAATGTGCTGCATTATGTTACATAAATTAGCTATTTCTTGCTGCATAATTTACTTAACCCTGCCACATAATGTTGTCCTCTCTTGCCACATAAATCAATTGTCCCTGGCTAAAGCTGTGGTCTGACTGACAACAGGCGTGCCCGCAGCCATTTCGATAGCCCACATTTTACCTAATTTATAACAATAACAGGGATGTCTCTGAAAGCACTTCTTGTCCCTACTACCCCCTGCAAACACTATTAAAGTTAGGGTTAATAACAGTACTCCTGTGCTGTTTAGCAACTTACTGTTCTTTTAGGTAGCTCTTATTAAAAAGAGTTAACCTTTAAGTGAGCACTACTAATCTTGCAAGATTAGGAAATGGAGGACCAGAAAAATAAAACACTTGCCAGGATCACACAATGTGGCTAAGTTGTGTTGAGTCTAGATTAGAAGATTGGAAGCTTATAAGCCACATTCCTACAAGAGCCGGTTGTACTGCACGCTAAGATAAGGCAGGTATGTGGAATGGTTACCTCAAATGTACTGGGAGGGGTAAATAAATAAAGGTGCACGTATGGCTGGAGAGAGTGTGTTTATGCGGTGCATTGAAATGGGCTTTTTAAAAGCGTACTGTTAGACGGACCGGGAGGGTCGGCCGAGAATAAGGGGAGAGGTCTCCGGGGAGAGCCGTCTCCAGCGATCGTACAGACGAGTAACTTCCCCCCCACAGATGTGCACCACACAAGGATAAGGTTTAACGTTCTTTATAAGCAATTCTTTAAGTACGGTGAAATAGTACAAGGAGGTCTGGACTCAGGGGTCCCCTCGATTCTAGTCTCTTGGTTGGGAAAAGGGGTAGCGGGACAGTCTTGTTACCAATCTGGTAGATACGGTGATAGATGGGTAGCTCACAATCCTCGAGCTCGGCGTTCTAGATGATCGGGCCGCGGCGGAGCCAGCAGGTCCCGATGAAGGTGGTAGTTCCAAACGGTCCGCGGCCACGCCAGCAGGTCCCGACGACGATGAAGGTTTCAGAAGGTTGCGGCAGCGCCAGCAGGCAGGACGATAGTTCGCAAGGCAGGGCTACGGCAGCGCCAGTAGTCCGTCAAGGATGAGTTCTTCACTGCGTCTCTCGACTCCAGGATACAACTGCCTTCCTGCTCTGGAGCTGCCCCAGTTATAGGTCTGGCCCCCTTTGATGTCCGGACCCTCGCACTTGGAGGTCGGGAGGTCCGGGATGAGGGAGTCCAGACACCCAGCAGGGGGGTGGAGCCAGCGCCCGGGGGAGCTGGGGGCGATCGGCACCTGGCGGGGGAGAGCCATCGACACCTCTTTCTCCCATTGACCTGCCAAGTAGTCCGCTCACCTCCTGGGTGGATGGTGGTGCCGGGATGTCGGGGCCTGGCCAGGCCCAGGGTTAGGATCGATCGGAGGCCACGCGGCCTCGTGGTGCTGTGTCCAAGATGGCGCCCAAGCCGGGCGAGGGGGCCGGTAGTGATTCGGGTCCATGATGTGGAGATGTCCAGGGGCAGGGGTCCCATATGAGACGGGAAACGGGTGGTCGTTGCGTGTCACACCTGGAGAGCCGGGCTCGGGCCTGGTCGTGCGGGGAGGAAGCAAGCCTTTCACATGGCCTGTCCAACATGCGTCCCCCCCAGCTGAAGGCGGGGAGAGTCACCCATCCTCTTGGGGACTCTCCTCGTCGAGGCGGAAAAAGCGTGACAGGCCATCTGCGTTGGCGTGGTCTTGCCCGGGCCGATGTTCCACGGTGAAGTCCATCCCCTGCAGGGAGATGGACCAACGCAATAGTTTCGGGTTTTCCCCCCGCATCTGCATTAGCCACTGGAGGGGCCGATGATCGGTCTGTACCCGGAAGTGGGTACCGAAGAGATAAGGCCGGAGCTTTTTGAGGGCCCACACCACTGCGAAGGCCTCCCTCTCGATGGTGCTCCAGCGTTGCTCTCGGGCCAGGAGATGTCTGCTGATGAAAGCCACTGGTTGGTCAAGTCCTTCGGGGTTCAGCTGGGAAAGGACTGCCCCAATGCCATGGTCGGAGGCGTCCGTTTGGACGATAAATTCCCGACTGTAGTCGGGGGCCTGGAGCACAGGGGCGGAGCACATGGCGGCCTTCAGCTTCTCGAAGGCCGCTTGACAGTCTGGGGTCCAGTTGACCTTCTTTGGTTGGTTTTTGGATGTGAGTTCCGTGAGGGGCCCCACAATGCTGCCATAGTCCCTCACGAACCGCCGGTAGTAGCCTGTGAGTCCCAAGAAGGCGCGGACCTCGGTCTGGGTGATGGGGGGCTGCCAAGACTGGATGGCAGCGATCTTGAGTTGCAGCGGGGCCACCAGACCGCTTCCCACCTGGTGCCCGAGATAGGTCACGGACCCCTGGCCAATTTGGCATTTGCTGGCCTTGATCGTGAGGCCGGCTCGTTGGAGGGCCTGCAGAACCTCTCGGAGGTGGTTGAGGTGGTCGGACCAGTGGCGGCTGTACACAGCGATATCGTCCAGATAGGCGGCGCTGAATTCTTCGAGCCCCGCCAGGACCTGGTTTACTAGCCGCTGAAATGTTGCTGGGGCATTCTTCATGCCGAATGGCATGACCTTGAAGTGGTAGTGGCCATCAGGGGTGGAGAAGGCAGATCGTTCTTGGGCCCGGGGTGTGAGACCGATCTGCCAGTAGCCCGCTGTCAGGTCGAAGATGCTGAGGTAGCGGGCAGCCCCCATGCGGTCGATTGGTTCATCTGCTCGGGGAATGGGATGTGCGTCGGTTCTGGTGACCGCATTCAAGCCCCGGTAGTCGACGCAGAACCGGAGCTCAGGAGTGGTGCCGGGGGCGGCCGCTTTGGGGACCAGTACCACTGGGCTGGCCCAGGGGCTGTCTGAGGGCTCGATGACCCCGAGCGTGAGCAGCTTGGACACCTCCTCTTGGATGCAGGCCCGTACCCGATCTGGTACGCGGTAGGCCCGATGTCGGATAGGGGGACTGTCTCCAGTGTCCACATCGTGTAAGCACCGGGGGGTGACCCCTGGGGTGAGGGAGAACAGGGTGGCGAACTGCAGTAGGAGGTCTCGGCAGCCTTGGCGCTGTTCCAGGGTGAGGGCCTCCGAGAGTCGGACCCCGTCCACGGAGCCGTCCTTCTCCCGAGTCCGTAGGAGGTCAGGGAGTGGTTCGGAGTCCTCCTCGGCTCCGTTGTCTGTTGCCATCAGGAGGCTGAGCTCCGAGCGCACAAAGTGGGGTTTTAGTCTATTGGCGTGGAGGACCCGGAGGGGGTTCCGTGAAGATTCCATATCGATGAGATAGGTGACAGGGCTCTTGCGCTCGACCACTTTGAAGGGCCCTGTCCATTTGTCTTGCAGGGCGCATGATTCGGTGGGAGACATCACCGACACTTGTTGGCCGGGTTCAAATTCGATGGAGGAGGCATTTTGATCGTACCACCTTTTCATGTCTTCCTGACTGGCCTCCAAGTTTGCTTTAGCCATTTCTCTGAACCGTCTGGTCTGGTTGCGTAGGGTCAGGAGGTACTTGAAAACATCTGGAGGGTTCTTCAGAGGGGGCATTTCCCAACCTTCTTTGACTAGGCTGAGCGGCCCTCGCACAGGGTGTCCATATAAGAGTTCGAACGGGCTGAAGCCGAGGGACTTCTGGGGGACTTCTCGATAGGCAAAGAGGAGGCACGGCAGTAGCACATCCCACTGGCGATGGAGGGGCTCTTCCAACCCCCCAATCATCCCTTTGAGCGTGCGGTTGAACCGCTCAACTAGTCCGTTTCCTTGAGGGTGATAGGGGGTCGTGAATCGGTAGGTGACCCCACACTGTTGCCAGAGGGATTTCATGTATTTTGAAATAAAGTTTGTGCCCCGGTCGCTGACGGCTTCTCGGGGGAAGCCCACCCGGGAGAAGATCCCCATCAAGGCCCGGCCGACTACCGGGGCTGTCACAGTTCGCAGGGGAACAGCCTCGGGGTAGCGGGTGGCGTGGTCCACCAGTACCAGGATGAACCGATGTCCTTGTGCTGTACGGGGGTCCAGGGGCCCCACAATGTCTATCCCCACCCTCTCGAGCGGGGTGGTGACCACTGGGAAAGGTTGCAGAGGTGCTTTAAGCTTGCGGCCGCTCTTCCCGCTGGCCTGGCACGTGGGGCAAGACCGGCAGTGCTGGAGTACGTCGTTCCTCATCTTGGGCCAGAAAAAGTGGGTCACCAGGCGACTGTAGGTTTTGTCCTGACCCAGGTGACCAGCCAGGGGGACATCGTGGGCCAGGTTTAGCAAGAAGTCTCTAAAGCGAAGGGGCACCACTAGCACTCGACTGGCCCCTAACTCCGCGATTCTCTGTTCGCTGTACAACAGGTCGTTGTCCCAATAAACCCAATGGGTTCCGGAGGTATCCCCTGCGCTCTGGGCGAGGGCTTGTTGGCGGAGTCCCTCGAGGGAGGGACAGGTCTTCTGTTCTTGGCGAAACTGTTCCTGGGTGGGCCCCCCCTCCTGACGCCACTGAGCCAGGTCAGGAAGGTCCTGAGGCTGAGCGAGCCCCTCGGGAGTTTGCTCTGGGGGGACGGCACGGTCGGTGTCTTCTACTGGAGCGACCGGGGGAGGAGGTGCCGGCCATTCAGGTTCTTCGGGTCGGGGGATGGCACGGGCGGCCATGGACCAGGTGGTTACGCACGCCCAGTCTGGGAGGCCCAACATCCCCAGGTGCTCTCTTCTCTCTACGGCGGCCCACGGGGAACTCTCCAGATCATTTCCCAGGAGACAGTCTACGGGGGCATCATCTCGGACCGTCACCTTCAACATGCCGGAGACTCCTCCCCACTCGAAGGGGACGCAGGCCATCCGACATAGACTCTCCGAATTGTTGGCTGAACGGACAGGGCAGAGAACGTTCGGCAGGATCTGTTCTGGGGTCACCAGGTGACAGCGGACGGCTGTTACACTGGCCCCGGTGTCACGTAGGGCTTCGGCCCTGCGTCCATTAATGTTCACCCACTGACTGTACTTCCGGGTGTTGGCGGGTAGGGGGGCCCGCGGGACCATGTCTTTTCCCCCTAGGCACGCTAGAACCATGGCGGCTGGTTCCCATTCTTGGTGTTCTTGCTCACATTCCTCGTGTTCTTCGGAGATTTGTTCTTCCCCCAGGGCGGCGGCAGCCATCTGGCGGGGTCTCGGAGTCTGGCTCTGTGGACAATTCGGGTCATTTGCGTAGTGGCCGACTCGCTGGCATCGGTGACACGTGACATTGGCTCTGTACCCCGGGCGCGCCGGGGTGTTGCCCCGGTTGGCCGGGGGTGGGGTGCTGGCAGCGGGAGCGGCCGGGGCGTTGTCTCTTCCTCGTCCCTGGCCCCCTCCTCCTCCTCGGGGACGGTGCTGACCTTGGTTGTTCCGGTTCTGTTCATGTGACCCATTTCGGCCCACTCGGGTGATTTCCCACCGGTCAGCCTCGGCGGGAAGCTGCCGTGGATCAGTTAATTTACTGTCGAGGAGGTGCTGCCTGAGCTCGACGAAGCAGTTGTTAGATAGATGCTCCCATACCATGAGATTGAAGAGTTGCTCGTAGGTCGTTACATTGCTTCCCTTGATCCAACCCTCGAAGGCTCGGCTGAAATAGTTCACGTACTCCACCCAAGTTGTACCCGGGATCCGGGTGCAGTCTCGGAACCTCTGGCGGTACATTTCGGGTGTGAGCCCATAGCAGGTGAAGAGGGTAGCTTTCATGTGGTCATAGGAGGTCATCAGATGATCTGGGAGCTGTAACAGGGCATCGCGGCCCTCATTGACGAACCTCCCCCATAGACCGGCTCCCCAGTCGCTTCGATCGATCCGGTGGGAGGTCATAGCGATCTCGTAGGCCTTGAACCATTGCTGTATGTCGTCATCTCGGAAATATTCTCGAACGACATCCTTGGGGATGTGTACTTTCTTTTCTGTTGCTCCCGGGGTGCGCGGTTGCTCGGGCACCCCTAATTCTTTGTTCTGCTTACGTAATTCTATCTCTGCTAGTTTGCGCTCGTGTTCATACGCCAGTCTCTTCTCTTCGAGCTCTCTTTGTCTCTGTTTCTCTTCCCGTTCTTCTCGGAGCCGTAGATGTTCTAGGTTCAGTTTTTGTTCGGCTAATTTGAGTTCGCCATCCATTTTGAGCCGGGCCAGTTCTAGTTCATGTAGTCTGCTTCTTTCTCGTTCTTGGATCTCGTCTTGCGAGAGACCCGTTCTTCGCTCCTCGGGAGCCGTGGTGTTTTTCTCTGCTGCTGCGACATTTTGGTCCGGGGGTCTGACGGCCCCGGTTTCCGCCCATGACTCAATGGCGTGCTTGAAATCGTCTTTAGTACTCAGACCGGTGGTAGCGATACCTAGTTCAATGCAGAATTGTTTCAACTCACGATGGCTGTATTCTTCCAATTTCTCCATCTGGAATTTCTCGGTGGATCCGCTCTCTTTGGTTGTCATTGTGGTTTCGTCGTGGGGTGAGCTACTCTCTGTACGATTACGCGTTGATTCGGATCGCGCCGTTGGCCACCAATGTTAGACGGACCGGGAGGGTCGGCCGAGAATAAGGGGAGAGGTCTCCGGGGAGAGCCGTCTCCAGCGATCGTACAGACGAGTAACTTCCCCCCCACAGATGTACACCACACAAGGATAAGGTTTAACGTTCTTTATAAGCAATTCTTTAAGTACGGTGAAATAGTACAAGGAGGTCTGGACTCAGGGGTCCCCTCGATTCTAGTCTCTTGGTTGGGAAAAGGGGTAGCGGGACAGTCTTGTTACCAATCTGGTAGATACGGTGATGATGGGTAGCTCACAATCCTCGAGCTCGGCGTTCTAGATGATCGGGCCGCGGCGGAGCCAGCAGGTCCCGATGAAGGTGGTAGTTCCAAACGGTCCGCGGCCATGCCAGCAGGTCCCGACGACGATGAAGGTTTCAGAAGGTTGCGGCAGCGCCAGCAGGCAGGACGATAGTTCGCAAGGCAGGGCTACGGCAGCGCCAGTAGTCCGTCAAGGATGAGTTCTTCACTGCGTCTCTCGACTCCAGGATACAACTGCCTTCCTGCTCTGGAGCTGCCCCAGTTATAGGTCTGGCCCCCTTTGATGTCCGGACCCTCGCACTTGGAGGTCGGGAGGTCCGGGATGAGGGAGTCCAGACATCCAGCAGGGGGGTGGAGCCAGCGCCCGGGGGAGCTGGGGCCGATCGGCACCTGGCGGGGGAGAGCCATCGACACCTCTTTCTCCCATTGACCTGCCAAGTAGTCCGCTCACCTCCTGGGTGGATGGTGGTGCCGGGATGTCGGGGCCTGGCCAGGCCCAGGGTTAGGGTCGATCGGAGGCCACGCGGCCTCGTGGTGCTGTGTCCAAGATGGCGCCCAAGCCGGGCGAGGGGGCCGGTAGTGATTCGGGCCCATGATGTGGAGATGTCCAGGGGCAGGGGTCCCATATGAGACGGGAAACGGGTGGTTGTTGCGTGTCACACCTGGAGAGCCGGGCTCGGGCCTGGTCGTGCGGGGAGGGAGCAAGCCTTTCACATGGCCTGTCCAACACGTACAGAGTAAAGCGAACATAGTAATGTAAATGTGTCCAAATACATCCCGCTTAGAGTAGATAGGTTGGTGAGGCCCTCTGTTGCTTCACAACAGCAAGACTTGTGGCTTTCAGGCTAAAATTTCTCTCTGGGCCTAGTAGTCTGTCCTTTGTGTTGTGCTGGTCTTCTCTACCCTATGCCCTGGATTCTATATTACAGCTACATCTTGCAAGGGAGCAGTGCTTGAAATGGCACCACAGGGATCACTGAAATAATATCGATACCATAAATATCGAAGTAGCAAAATATCGAGTAAAAAATATAGAATACAAAAATATCGAACTCCTACCTCCAAACAGGTAAGTACAAAAATATTGAATCAAAAATATTGTTGTAAAAAATATAGTCAAAATATCGAATTTTTTAAATGTCTTAAAAGTAATTAAAAAATAATGAAATAATAAATATAATTAACTTAAACATACTTAAAATACTTAAATAACCCTAAAATTAATAAATAATTGATGTAAGTTAAAAACAACAGTAGGGAAAGCGTTGAATAGCGTAAGGGTAAAAATGACTATTCCCACTCCAGGGAGTGGAACAGTAGGGAAAGCGTTGGATAGCGTAGGGGTAAAAATTACTATTCCCACTCCAAGGAGGGCAACAGTAAAGAAAGCGTTGGATAGCGTAGGGGTAAAAATTACTATTCCCACTCCAGTGAGTGCAACAGAGGGAAAGCGTTGGATAGCGGGAGGGTAAAAATTACTATTCCCACTCCAAAGAGTGCAACAGTAGGGAAAGCGTTGGATAGCGTAGGGGTAAAAATTACTATTCCCACTCCAGTGAGTGCAACAGTAGGGAAAGCGTTGGATAGCGGGAGGGTAAAAATTACTATTCCCACTCCAGAGAGTGCAACAGTAGGGAAAGCATTTGATAGCGTAGGGGTAAAAATTACTATTAGCACTCCAGAGAGTGCAACAGTAGGGAAAGCGTTGGATAGCGTAGGGGTAAAAATTACTATTCCCACTCCAGGGAGTGCAACAGTAGGGAAAGCGTTGGATAGCGGGAGGTTAAAAATTACTATTCCCACTCCAGAGACTGGAAAAGTAGGGAAAACGTTGGATAGCGTAGGGGTAAAAACTACTATTCCCACTCCAGTGAGTGCAACAGTAGGGAAAGTAAATACTTCATATATGAATACAAATAAATTAAATATTGATACCAATTACAGATTAATTAAAATAATTACCAATTTAATATAATATAATGATTAATCAATTAAAAATAGAAAATAAATTAATTACTAAAAAATAATTACCTAATACAAATTAATTAACAATTAATTAATTAACAATTGAAAAATAATTAACAATTAATTCAAAATAAATACCAATTAGTAAATTTAAAAATTTAATTAATTACAATTAAATTACTCCCCACCCAATTCCCCTATAAACCCACAACTCGCTACAGAAAATAAATGAATAAAATTAACATAATTATCAATTAATCAATAATTACAAATTAATTACCAATTATATTTTAATTAATTATCAATTAAAAATTAATTAACAATTAATTCAAAATAAATACCAATAAATAATTTAAAATATTTAATTAATTATAATTAAAGTACTTCCCACCCTATTCCCCTATAAACCCACAACCCGCTACAGAAAATAAAATAATAAAATTAACATAATTATCAATTAATCAATTAATAAAAATAAATTACCAATTATATTTTATTTAATTACCAATTAAAAATAAATTAACAATTAATTCAAAATAAATACCAATAAATAAATAAAAATATTTAATTAATTATAATTAAATTACTTCCCACCCTATTCCCCTATAAACCCACAACCAGCTACAGAATTATATTAGGCAAAAATTAAATACCATAAAATGAATTACTTAAAATAAATTATAAAATAAATGTACACTTTTAACACATATACTAACATAAAAAACACTTAAAAAAATTAGATATTATTAGAAAATCGATATTAACTTACTTACCTAAAATTCGATATTTTTGTTGTCTATATTCTATCCATCGATATTTTTGTCTATATTATGTCCATTCGATATTTTGTCCATTCTTTTTTTTTTATTCGATATTACTGCTATTCAATTCGATATTTTTGTGGTCTATATTCTGTCCATTCGATATTTTGCCCATTCTATATTTTTCACTCGCTATTTTGACAGTATACTGCACCACAGAGATAAGGTCTGTACCCGAGGCAGTGAGGAAGGATTGTTTTTTTTGCAGTAATCACATGTAAAGGAAATGAATACACAACATGTAGAAAGTCCTATAGAAGCTGAGAAAGTCGAAAAGAGCCAAAGTTACAAACCTCTCCGGAGATGCAGCAGAACAAGTGCAATTGTTCCTATGCTGTGCGCTTTATATCAGAAATCACAAAATGCCAACTACAGGGTGTTCCTTTCAAGCTGCTGGAGACTATTTCTTTAGGATGCTTAGATAGACGTCTCTGGTGCAGAAAGGATTCCGGCTTAGTGATTTTTCCACATGCACCAAAGGACACTTCATTCCCTAATAATGCTTCTAGGACTGCCTGTGTAATGTTGGCAAGACTTCTACAGGATAGGCCTAAGTGTGACCCCCACCCACCCCAATCTTGCCGTTATGTATCATGTCACAGATTGAGTCATCCCAATGAAAACCGTACACGCTTTCAGAGATGATGCTTTAATCTAAGTGGGACTGAAATCTGAAGACCCGTCCCTTAGGAAAACAGGAATTGCCAGGACAGCTAGAACAGTCATTACCTGAGCAGGACACTCTAATCTAGGCATAATCACAGATTGCATCAATATCCACCCCAGACTATTGCCTGAATCTCAAATGCTTGCGGTAGCAGCTGGGTTCTAGCCGATATGTGACTGCGTTTTATATTCTTTGTAAATACCTCATGCAAAAACGTTATCCTGTAAATATGTAATACTGACTTACACATTACCACAGTGTACATTATACTGATAATTTCTGATTTGAATATGCAACCTCTTTGATGACACTGTTCTTCCAAATGGCAGTGTCAATGAATCAAGTACTTGCATGTCTAAAATGCATGGTCTAACACCGAATATACACTTTTGCCTATTTATCTCATTGATTTAGTGAAGAGTAAGGCAAGAAGATTTCTGTAAAATGTTGTCCCTTAGACAAGTAGATTTTTTAAACAATTCCACACACCCGGGCACTCTACTGCCACAATCCACTCTACGACACTGCTCTACTCGCCCACTCCACTCTACAACACTGCGATCCTTTGCTCCGCACTACAACACTGTACTCCAACAAATCCTCTTTACTGCACTCTACTCCCGCTCCACTCTACGACACTGAAATTCTTCAAACAATCAATCAATCAGAGTACTTGTAGAGCGCGCTACTTACCCGTGAGGGTCTCAAGGCGCTGAGGGGAGGTGGGGTGCTGCTACTGTTCAAAGAGCCAGGTCTTGAGGCATTTTCTGAAGGCGAGTAGGTCTTGGCTCTGCCGTATATGGGTAGGGAGGGGGTTCTAGGTCTTGGCGGCGAGGTAGGTGAAGGATCTGCCGCCGGAGGTCATTTGTTGGATGCGGGGGACAGCGGCGAGGGCGAGGCTGGCGGAGCGGAGCTGGCGGGTGGGGGTGTGGAAGCTGAGTCTGCTGTTCAGGTAGGCTGGTCCGGCGTTGTGGAGTGCTTTGTGTGTGTGGGTGAGGAGCTTGAAGGGGATCCTCTTGTTGACAGGGAGCCAGTGTTGGTCTCTCAGGTGGGGGGTGATGTGGCTCCGGCGGGGGACGTTGACGATCAGTCAGGCAGAGGCATTTTGGATGCGTTGTAGTCGTCGTAGATGTTTGGCTGGGATTTCTGTGTAGAGTGCGTTGCCGTAGTCCAGTCTTGTTCTGACGAGGGCCTGTGTCCCCGTTCTTCTTGTTTCAGTCGGGATCCACTTGTAGATCCTGCGGACCATGGAGAGGGTGTTGTAGCAGGAGGAGGAGATGGCATTGACCTGCTTAAACATCTAGAGGGAGGAGTTGATGATGAATCCTAGGTTGCGTGCATGGTCGTGGGTGTTGGTGCTGTTCCCAGTGTGGTCGACCACCAGGAGTTGTCCCAGGCTGAGGAGGTGGGTCCGAGGATGAGGACCTCCGTCTTGTCCGAGTTCGGCTTCAGACAGCTGCTACTCATCCAGTCGGCGACGGCCTTCATTCGCTCATGAAGGTTGGTTTTGGCGGTGTGTGGGTCCTTTTTAAGGGAGAGGATGAGCTGGGTGTCGTCGGCGTAGGAGATGATGTTGAGGTCATGATGGCAGGCCACTTGTGCGAGGGGGGCCATGTAGATGTTGAACAGTGTCGGGCTGAGGTCGGAGCCCTGGGGGACGCCGCAGATGATGTTGGTTGCTTCGGATTGGAAGGGTGGGAGGTGGACGCTCTGGGTTCTGCCGAAGAGGAAAGACGTGGTCCAGTCAAGGGCCGTCTCTTGGATTCCGGTTTCTAGGAGGCGTGTCTTTAGAGTGTGATGGCAGACCGTGTCGAAGGCGGGGAACAGGTTCAGGAGGATGAGGGCTGATGTTTTGCCATTGTCTAGTTGGCGCCTGATGTCATCTGTGGCGGCATCAGGCCTACGACACTGTACTCCAACAAATCCTCTCTACGGCACTCTACCCCCCCCCCCCCCCCCCACTCCACTCTGCGACACTGTGATCCTTCACTCCACACTACGACACTCCACAGCACTAACTTTTAGACATCCTGAACAGCTGCCACACTGGTGCACAACATCACAAAGATGCACTGCCAAGGCCAATAGCTCTTATTCAGGCCAGACCTTTTGTCTTTGCCAATGCTTGCTACAAAGAGCAGTCTTAGCTATCTTTGTTGCTTATCAACGAGCGCATGGCAAATACAAACGATACGCAGCAGAGATTCGAGTTTGCAGTGGCACAAACTCCATCGCTTTGAGCGATCTTTAAGAGCCGCCATGAGGGTCCAAACTCCATTAAGGAAGAACAAAGAAAGCGAATTTCAATAAATCGCAGTCTCACTGATCCGGCCAGGGGACAAGAAAGGGGGGCAATGTCTCACCACTGGAGCTGTCTGTCATGTAACCTGCGTAGTTCCTGCTTGACAATGCTTCTGTGCGCTTCATGGATGAAAGGGCGTTAACCTTTATTTCTTTGGAGAGAGGAGCAGCGGTATCGCTGGCCCTGAGCAAGGAAGGTGTTTTGAAGATAAGATTGCCCGGCTCGAGAACGTAGATTAGAAGCTGTAAGAGCACGCCAGAGTGGTCTAGGTGGGCTTGTTTATTGGAGTTAGACCAGTCCAGCCATGGAACTCTGATGTTTGGAAAAGGGGGCCAGGTGCGGAACCCCTACAGCCCGATGCACAGGACATGTTATTGTGGGGTCAAAGGGCAACAAGTTTTCATGTTTATTTTCTCTAGTGAAAAAGTAGGTCTGACCCACACTAGCACAAAGCCTTTAGAGGCCAGTTTACAGTTCTGTTAACGGAAGTCTGCCACTAGAGGTTGAGTTTATATGAATAAGTTCTTTAAATCTGCATATATAAATAATTAAAACCAAAGCATTCGTTTCCAGTGTAAGCGCTCAAAAGAAGTGCAGTGGGTCCAGTATTTAAAACTTGTACGCATGTTTTTATTACTTTTTCTAATTCTTCGAGAAGTTCCCTGATTATATGGAAATACATCCACAAGCATGAAAGGGGGGTTTGTAATTGTTCATTTAAAAAAAAAAAAAAAAGTTGCACTTTGAGAGAAAATGTTTCCTAAACTGCTGAGCAACTTTAAATACAATTCTGTGAGTAATCACTCATTCAGTAAAATATATGCATGTCAGTATAGAACAATCAATGGCAAAGTCAATAGGTTTCACCTATGCAAGACTGATCGGCATATTCCATATTTTTTAAAAGACCTGTCCGCCCGTGGCAGGGCGTAGCGCAGGTGTTGAGTGACCTGTCCGCCCGTGGCAGGAGGTAGCGCAGGAGTTGAGTGACCTGTCCGCCCGTGGCAGGAGGTAGCGCAGGAGTTGAGTGACCTGTCCGCCCGTGGCAGGGCGTAGCGCAGGAGTTGTTCAGCACATAAGAGCACACCAGTCTCTCCACGCAGCTACTGAACCTCCGAGGGCAGAGTCGTTGAAGCCACGGCGAGGGCAAAGTGAGTGTAGGCTGGAGAGTGAACTCTCTTTACTCTGCTTCATTATAAATATGCTTTCACTGTTATAAAGCGCTTGCCGCAACCTGCCTTCCTACTTCAACCGATCTGGGTTTTTATGATCCCTGCCTTCCTCCTTCACCCCCCTGTGTTGATCCCCATGTCTGTGCACCTCGCGCTTAAGTATTGTGCTTAACAGTGGATACAGGCCATCTCAAGGCTCCTTGCTAAGCCACGGTGCAGTGGTCAGCGGATACCGGCACTCGTACAATGGTGCTTCCCCGTGCCTGGCCTCTGCTCTTCCCCGCATTTGCGGTTATTAATGGCAGGACCGACCCATCGACCAGCCTTGAGAGCCGCACCCTGAACCAAGACATCTGGGGACTGAGTCCTTGCATCTTGGAAATGCTGGGCTCAGCTACAGGTAGAGTGGGGACAGGGGAAGCAGGGTTTGGGGAGAGCAGGGTGTGAGTCCTTGCATCTTGGAAATACTGGGCTCAGCCCAAGGAAATGCTGGGCTCAGCTACAGGTAGAGTGGGGACAGGGGGAGCAGGGTGTGAGTCCTTGCATCTTGGAAATGCTGGGCTCAGCTACAGGTAGAGTGGGGACAGGGGGGGCAGGGTTTGGGGGAGAGCAGGGTGTGAGTCCTTGCATCTTGGAAATGCTGGGCTCAGCTACAGGTAGAGTGGGGACAGGGGGAGCAGGGTTTGGGGGAGAGCAGGGTGTGAGTCCTTGCATCTTGGAAATGCTGGGCTCAGCTACAGGTAGAGTGGGGACAGGGGGAGCAGGGTTTGGGGGAGAGCAGGGTGTGAGTCCTTGCATATTGGAAATGCTGGGCTCAGCTACAGGTAGAGTGGGGACAGGGGGAGCAGGGTTTGGGGAGAGCAGGGTGTGAGTCCTTGCATCTTGGAAATGCTGGGCTCAGCTACAGGTAGAGTGGGGACAGGGGGAGCAGGGTTTGGGGGAGAGCAGGGTGTGAGTCCTTGCATCTTGGAAATGTTGGGCTCAGCTACAGGTAGAGTGGGGACAGGGGGAGCAGGGTTTGGGGGAGAGCAGGGGGTGAGTCCTTGCATCTTGGAAATGCTGGGCTCAGCTACAAGTAGAGTGGGGACAGGGGGAGCAGGGTTTGGGGGAGAGCAGGGTGTGAGTCCTTGCATCTTGGAAATGCTGGGCTCAGCCATAGGTAGAGTGGGGACAGGGGGAGCAGGGTTTGGGGAGAGCAGGGTGTGAGTCCTTGCATTTTGGAAATGTTGGGCTCAGCTACAGGTAGAGTGGGGACAGGGGGAGCAGGGTTTGGGGGAGAGCAGGGTGTGAGTCCTTGCATCTTGGAAATGCTGGGCTCAGTTACAGGTAGAGTGGGGACAGGGGGAGCAGGGATTGGGGGAGAGCAGGGTGTGAGTCCTTGCATCTTGGAAATGCTGGGCTCAGCTACAGGTAGAGTGGGGACAGGGGGAGCAGGGTTTGGGGAGAGCAGGGTGTGAGTCCTTGCATCTTGGAAATGTTGGGCTAAGCTACAGGTAGAGTGGGGACAGGGGGAGCAGGGTTTGGGGGAGAGCAGGGTGTGAGTCCTTGCATCTTGGAAATGCTGGGCTCAGCTACACTTAGAGTGGGGACAGGGGGAGCAGGGTTTGGGGGAGAGCAGGGTGTGAGTCCTTGCGTCTTGGAAATGCTGGGCTCAGCCACAGGTAGAGTGGGGACAGGGGGAGCAGGGTTTGGGGGAGAGCAGGGTGTGAGTCCTTGCATCTTTGAAATGCTGGGCTCAGCCACAGGTAGAGTGGGGACAGGGGGAGCAGGGTTTGGGGGAGAGCAGGGTGTGAGTCCTTGCATCTTGGAAATGCTGGGCTCAGCTACAGGTAGAGTGGGGACAGGGGGAGCAGGGATTGGGGGAGAGCAGGGTGTGAGTCCTTGCATCTTGGAAATGCTGGGCTCAGCCACAGGTAGAGTGGGGACAGGGGGAGAAGGGTTTGGGGGAGAGCAGGGTGTGAGTCCTTGCATCTTTGAAATGCTGGGCTCAGCTACAGGTAGAGTGGGGACAGAGGAAGCAGGGTTTGGGGGAGAGCAGGGTGTGAGTCCTTGCATCTTGGAAATGCTGGGCTCAGCTACAGGTATAGTGGTACAGGGGGAGCAGGGTTTGGGGGAGAGCAGGGTGTGAGTCCTTGCATCTTGGAAATGCTGGGCTCAGCTACAGGTAGAGTGGGGACAGGGGGAGCAGGGTTTGGGGGAGAGCAGGGTGTGAGTCCTTGCATCTTGGAAATCCTGGGCTTAGGTAGAGTGGGGACAGGGGGAGCAGGGTTTGGGGGAGAGCAGGGTGTGAGTCCTTGCATCTTGGAAATGCTGGGCTCAGCTACAGGTAGAGTGGAGACAGGGGGAGCAGGGTTTGGGGGAGAGCAGGTTGTGAGTCCTTTCATCTTGGAAATGCTGGGCTCAGCTACAGGTAGAGTGGGGACAGGGGGAGCAGGGCTTGGGGAGAGCACGGTGTGAGTCCTTGAATCTTGGAAATGTTGGGCTCAGCTACAGGTAGAGTGGGGACAGGGGGAGCAGGGTTTGGGGGAGAGCAGGGTGTGAGTCCTTGCATCTTGGAAATGCTGGGCTCAGCTACAGGTAGAGTGGGGACGGGGGGAGCCGGGTTTGGGGGGAGAGCAGGGTGTGACTCCTTGCATCTTGGAAATGCTGGGCTCGGCTACAGGTAGAGTGGGGACAGGGGGAGCAGGGTTTGGGGGGATAGCAGAGTGTGAGTCCTTGCATCTTGGAAATGTTGGGCTCAGCTACAGGTAGAGTGGGGACAGGGGGAGCACGGTTTGGGGGAGAGCAGGGTGTGAGTCCTTGCATCTTGGAAATGCTGGGCTCGGCTACAGGTAGAGTGGGGACAGGGGGAGCAGGGTTTGGGGGGAGAGCAGGGTGTGAGTCCTTGCATCTTGGAAATGCTGGGCTCGGCTACAGGTAGAGTGGGGACAGGGGGAGCAGGGTTTGGGGGAGAGCAGGGTTTGAGTCCTTGCATCATGGGAAATGCTGGGCTCCGCTACAGGTAGTGTGAGGACAGGGGGAGCAGGGTTTGGGGGAGAACAGGTTGTGAGTCCTTTCATCTTGGAAATGCTGGGCTCAGCCACAGGTAGTGTGGGGACAGGGGGAGCAGGGTTTGGGGAGAGCAGGGTGTGAGTCCTTGCATCTTGGAAATGCTGGGCTCAGCTACAGGTAGAGTGGGGACGGGGAACAGGGTTTGGAGGAAAGCAGGGTGTGAGTCCTTGCATCTTGGAAATGCTGGGCTCAGCTACAGGTAGAGTGGGGACAGGGGGAGCAGGGCTTGGGGAGAGCAGGGTGTGAGTCCTTGAATCTTGGAAATGTTAGGCTCAGCTACAGGTAGAGTGGGGACAGGGGGAGCAGGGTTTGGGGGAGAGCAGGGTGTGAGTCCTTGCATCTTGGAAATGCTGGGTTCAGCTACAGGTAGAGTGGGGACAGGGGGAGCAGGGTTTGGGGGGAGAGCAGGGTGTGAGTCCTTGCATCTTGGAAATGCTGGGCTCGGCTACAGGTAGAGTGGGGACAGGGGGAGCAGGGTTTGGGGGGAGAGCAGGGTGTGAGTCCTTGCATCTTGGAAATGCTGGGCTCAGCTACAGGTAGAGTGGGGGCAGGGGGAGCAGGGTTTGGGGGAGAGCAGGGTGTGAGTCCTTGCATCTTGGAAATATTGGGCTCGCCTACAGGTAGAGTGGGGACAGGGGCAGCAGGGTTTGGGGGAGAGCAGGGTGTGAGTCCTTGCATCTTGGAAATGCTGGGCTCAGCTACAGGTAGAGTGGGACAGGGGGAGCAGGGTTTGGGGGAGAGCAGGGTGTGAGTCCTTGCATCTTGGAAATGCTGGGCTCAGCTACAGGTAGAGTGGGGACAGGGGGAGCAGGGTTTGGGGGAGAGCAGGGTGTGAGTCCTTGCATCTTGGACATCCTGGGCTTAGGTAGAGTGGGGGCAGGGGGAGCAGGGTTTGGGGGAGAGCAGGGTGTGAGTCCTTGCATCTTGGAAATGCTGGGCTCAGCTACAGGTAGAGTGGGGACAGGGGGAGCAGGGTTTGGGGGAGAGCAGGTTGTGAGTCCTTTCATCTTGGAAATGCTGGGCTCAGCTACAGGTAGAGTGGGGACAGGGGGAGCAGGGCTTGGGGAGAGCACGGTGTGAGTCCTTGAATCTTGGAAATGTTGGGCTCAGCTACAGGTAGAGTGGGGACAGGGGGAGCAGGGTTTGGGGGAGAGCAGGGTGTGAGTCCTTGCATCTTGGAAATGCTGGGCTCAGCTACAGGTAGAGTGGGGACAGGGGGAGCCGGGTTTGGGGGGAGAGCAGGGTGTGAGTCCTTGCATCTTGGAAATGCTGGGCTCGGCTACAGGTAGAGTGGGGACAGGGGGAGCAGGGTTTGGGGGGAGAGCAGAGTGTGAGTCCTTGCATCTTGGAAATGTTGGGCTCAGCTACAGGTAGAGTGGGGACAGGGGGAGCACGGTTTGGGGGAGAGCAGGGTGTGAGTCCTTGCATCTTGGAAATGCTGGGCTCGGCTACAGGTAGAGTGGGGACAGGGGGAGCAGGGTTTGGGGTGAGAGCAGGGTGTGAGTCCTTGCATCTTGGAAATGCTGGGCTCGGCTACAGGTAGAGTGGGGACAGGGGGAGCAGGGTTTGGGGGAGAGCAGGGTTTGAGTCCTTGCATCATGGGAAATGCCGGGCTCGGCTACAGGTAGTGTGGGGACAGGGGGAGCAGGGTTTGGGGGAGAACAGGTTGTGAGTCCTTTCATCTTGGAAATGCTAGGCTCAGCCACAGGTAGAGTGGGGACAGGGGGAGCAGGGTTTGGGGAGAGCAGGGTGTGAGTCCTTGCATCTTGGAAATGCTGGGCTCAGCTACAGGTAGAGTGGGGACGGGGAACAGGGTTTGGAGGAAAGCAGGGTGTGAGTCCTTGCATCTTGGAAATGCTGGGCTCAGCTACAGGTAGAGTGGGGACAGGGGGAGCAGGGCTTGGGGAGAGCAGGGTGTGAGTCCTTGAATCTTGGAAATGTTGGGCTCAGCTACAGGTAGAGTGGGGACAGGGGGATCAGGGTTTGGGGGAGAGCAGGGTGTGAGTCCTTGCATCTTGGAAATTCTGGGCTCAGCTACAGGTAGAGTGGGGACAGGGGGAGCAGGGTTTGGGGGGGAGAGCAGGGTGTGAGTCCTTGCATCTTGGAAATGCTGGGCTCGGCTACAGGTAGAGTGGGGACAGGGGGAGCAGGGTTTGGGGGGAGAGCAGGGTGTGAGTCCTTGCATCTTGGAAATGCTGGGCTCAGCTACAGGTAGAGTGGGGACAGGGGGAGCAGGGTTTGGTGGAGAGCAGGGTGTGAGTCCTTGCATCTTGGAAATGCTGGGCTCAGCTACAGGTAGAGTGGGGACAGGGGGAACAGGGTTTGGGGGAGAGCAGGGTGTGAGTCCTTGCATCTTGGAAATGCTGGGATCAGCTACAGGTAGAGTGGGGACAGGGGGAGCAGGGTTTGGGGGGGAGCAGGGTGTGAGTCCTTGCATCTTGGAAATGCTGGACTCAGCTACAGGTAGAGTTGGGACAGGGGGAGCAGGGTTTGGGGGAGAGCAGGGTGTGAGTCCTTGCATCTTGGAAATGCTGGGCTCAGCTACAGGTAGAGTGGGGACAGGGGGAGCAGGGTTTGGTGGAGAGCAGGGTGTGAGTCCTTGCATCTTGGAAATGCTGGGCTCAGGTAGAGTGGGGACAGGGGGAGCATGGTTTGGGGGAGAGCAGGGTGTGAGTCCTTGCATCTTGGAAATGCTGGGCTCAGCTACAGGTAGAGTGGGGACAGGGGGAGCAGGGTTTGGGGGAGAGCAGGGTGTGAGTCCTTGCATCTTGGAAATGCTGGGCTCAGCTACAGGTAGAGTGGGGACAGGGGGAGCAGGGTTTGGGGAGAGCAGGGTGTGAGTCCTTGCATCTTGGAAATGCTGGGCTCAGCTACAGGTAGAGTGGGGACAGGGGGAGCAGGGTTTGGTGGAGAGCAGGGTGTGAGTCCTTGCATCTTGGAAATGCTGGGCTCAGCTACAGGAGAGTGGGGACAGGGGGAGCAGGGTTTGGGGGAGAGCAGGGTGTGAGTCCTTGCATCTTGGAAATGCTGGGATCAGCTACAGGTAGAGTGGGGACAGGGGGAGCAGGGTTTGGGGGGGGGAGCAGGGTGTGAGTCCTTGCATCTTGGAAATGCTGGTCTCAGCTACAGGTAGAGTGGGGACAGGGGGAGCAGGGTTTGGGGGAGAGCAGGGTGTGAGTCCTTGCATCTTGGAAATGCTGGGCTCAGCTACACTTAGAGTGGGGACAGGGGGAGCAGGGTTTGGGGGAGAGCAGGGTGTGAGTCCTTGCATCTTGGAAATGCTGGGCTCAGCCACAGGTAGAGTGGGGACAGGGGGAGCAGGGTTTGGGGGAGAGCAGGGTGTGAGTCCTTGCATCTTTAAAATGCTGGGCTCAGCCACAGGTAGAGTGGGGACAGGGGGATCAGGGTTTGGGGGAGAGCAGGGTGTGAGTCCTTGCATCTTGGAAATGCTGGGCTCAGCTACAGGTAGAGTGGGGACAGGGGGAGCAGGGATTGGGGTAGAGCAGGGTGTGAGTCCTTGCATCTTGGAAATGCTGGGCTCAGCCACAGGTAGAGTGGGGACAGGGGGAGCAGGGTTTGGGGGAGAGCAGGGTGTGAGACCTTGCATCTTTGAAATCCTGGGCTCAGCTACAGGTAGAGTGGGGACAGGGGAAGCAGGGTTTGGGGGAGAGCAGGGTGTGAGTCATTGCATCTTGGAAATGCTGGGCTCAGCTACAGGTAGAGTGGGACAGGGGGAGCAGGGTTTGGGGGAGAGCAGGGTGTGAGTCCTTGCATCTTGGAAATGCTGGGCTCAGCTACAGGTAGAGTGGGGACAGGGGGAGCAGGGTTTGGGGGAGAGCAGGGTGTGAGTCCTTGCATCTTGGAATTCCTGGGCTTAGGTAGAGTGGGGACAGGGGGAGCAGGGTTTGGGGGAGAGCAGGGTGTGAGTCCTTGCATCTTGGAAATGCTGGGCTCAGCTACAGGTAGAGTGGGGACAGGGGGAGCAGGGTTTGGGGGAGAGCAGGTTGTGAGTCCTTTCATCTTGGAAATGCTGGGCTCAGCTACAGGTAGAGTGGGGACAGGGGGAGCAGGGCTTGGGGAGAGCACGGTGTGAGTCCTTGAGTCTTGGAAATGTTGGGCTCAGCTACAGGTAGAGTGGGGACAGGGGGAGCAGGGTTTGGGGGAGAGCAGGGTGTGAGTCCTTGCATCTTGGAAATGCTGGGCTCAGCTACAGGTAGAGTGGGGACAGGGGGAGCCGGGTTTGGGGGGAGAGCAGGGTGTGAGTCCTTGCATCTTGGAAATGCTGGGCTCGGCTACAGGTAGAGTGGGGACAGGGGGAGCAGGGTTTGGGGGGAGAGCAGAGTGTGAGTCCTTGCATCTTGGAAATGTTGGGCTCAGCTATAGGTAGAGTGGGTACAGGGGGAGCAGGGTTTGGGGGAGAGCAGGGTGTGAGTCCTTGCATCTTGGAAATGCTGGGCTCGGCTACAGGTAGAGTGGGGACAGGGGGAGCAGGGTTTGGGGGGAGAGCAGGGTGTGAGTCCTTGCATCTTGGAAATGCTGGGCTCGGCTACAGGTAGAGTGGGGACAGGGGGAGCATGGTTTGGGGGAGAGCAGGGTTTGAGTCCTTGCATCATGGGAAATGCTGGGCTCCGCTACAGGTAGTGTGTGGACAGGGGGAGCAGGGTTTGGGGGAGAACAGGTTGTGAGACCTTTCATCTTGGAAATGCTGGGCTCAGCCACAGGTAAAGTGGGGACAGGGGGAGCAGGGTTTGGGGAGAGCAGGGTGCGAGTCTTTGCATCTTGGAAATGCTGGGCTCAGCTACAGGTAGAGTGGGGACGGGGAACAGGGTTTGGAGGAAAGCAGGGTGTGAGTCCTTGCATCTTGGAAATGCTGGGCTCAGCTACAGGTAGAGTGGGGACAGGGGGAGCAGGGCTTGGGGAGAGCAGGGTGTGAGTCCTTGAATCTTGGAAATGTTGAGCTCAGCTACAGGTAGAGTGGGGACAGGGGGAGCAGGGTTTGGGGGAGAGCAGGGTGTGAGTCCTTGCATCTTGGAAATGCTGGGCTCAGCTACAGGTAGAGTGGGGACAGGGGGGGCAGGGTTTGGGGGGAGAGCAGGGTGTGAGTCCTTGCATCTTGGAAAAGCTGGGCTCGGCTACAGGTAGAGTGGGGACAGGGGGAGCAGGGTTTGGGGGGAGAGCAGATTGTGAGTCCTTGCATCTTGGAAATGCTGGGCTCAGTTACAGGTAGAGTGGGGGCAGGGGGAGCAGGGTTTGGGGGAGAGCAGGGTGTGAGTCCTTGCATCTTGGAAATGCTGGGCGCGGCTACAGGTAGAGTGGGGACAGGGGGAGCAGGGTTTGGGGGAGAGCAGGGTGTGAGTCCTTGCATTTTGGAAATGCTGGGCTCAGCTACAGGTAGAGTGGGACAGGGGGAGCAGGGTGTGGGGGAGAGCAGGGTGTGAGTCCTTGCATCTTGGAAATGCTGGGCTCAGCTACAGGTAGAGTGGGGACAGGGGGAGCAGGGTTTGGGGGAGAGCAGGGTGTGAGTCCTTGCATCTTGGAAATCCTGGGCTTAGGTAGAGTGGGGACAGGGGGAGCAGGGTTTGGGGGAGAGCAGGGTGTGAGTCCTTGCATCTTGGAAATGCTGGGCTCAGCTACAGGTAGAGTGGGGACAGGGGGAGCAGGGTTTGGGGGAGAGCAGGTTGTGAGTCCTTTCATCTTGGAAATGCTGGGCTCAGCTACAGGTAGAGTGGGGACAGGGGGAGCAGGGCTTGGGGAGAGCACGGTGTGAGTCCTTGAATCTTGGAAATGTTGGGCTCAGCTACAGGTAGAGTGGGGACAGGGGGAGCAGGGTTTGGGAGAGAGCAGGGTGTGAGTCCTTGCATCTTCGAAATGCTGGGCTCAGCTACAGGTAGAGTGGGGACAGGGGGAGCCAGGTTTGGGGGGAGAGCAGGGTGTGAGTCCTTGCATCTTGGAAATGCTGGGCTCGGCTACAGGTAGAGTGGGGACAGGGGGAGCAGGGTTTGGGGGGAGAGCAGAGTGTGAGTCCTTGCATCTTGGAAATGTTGGGCTCAGCTGCAGGTAGAGTGGGACAGGGGGAGCACGGTTTGGGGGAGAGGAGGGTGTGAGTCCTTGCATCTTGGAAATGCTGGGCTCGGCTACAGGTAGAGTGGGGACAGGGGGAGCAGGGTTTGGGGGGAGAGCAGGGTGTGAGTCCTTGCATCTTGGAAATGCTGGGCTCGGCTACAGGGAGAGTGGGGACAGGGGGAGCAGGGTTTGGGGGAGAGCAGGGTTTGAGTCCTTTCATCATGGGAAATGCTGGGCTCCGCTACAGGTAGTGTGGGGACAGGGGGAGCAGGGTTTGGGGGAGAACAGGTTGTGAGTCTTTTCATCTTGGAAATGCTGGGCTCAGCCACAGGTAGAGTGGGGACAGGGGGAGCAGGGTTTGGGGAGAGCAGGGTGTGAGTCCTTGCATCTTGGAAATACTGGGCTCAGCTACAGGTAGAGTGGGGACGGGGAACAGGGTTTGGAGGAAAGCAGGGTGTGAGTCCTTGCATCTTGGAAATGCTGGGCTCAGCTACAGGTAGAGTGGGGACGGGGGAGCAGGGCTTGGGGAGAGCAGGGTGTGAGTCCTTGAATCTTGGAAATGTTGGGCTCAGCTACAGGTAGAGTGGGGACAGGGGGAGCAGGGTTTGGGGGATAGCAGGGTGTGAGTCCTTGCATCTTGGAAATGCTGGGCTCAGCTACAGGTAGAGTGGGCACAGGGGGAGCAGGGTTTGGGGGGAGAGCAGGGTGTGAGTCCTTGCATCTTGGAAATGCTGGGCTCGGCTACAGGTAGAGTGGGGACAGGGGGAGCAGGGTTTGGGGGGAGAGCAGGGTGTGAGTCCTTGCATCTTGGAAATGCTGGGCTCAGCTACAGGTAGAGTGGGGGCAGGGGGAGCAGGGTTTGGGGGAGAGCAGGGCGTGAGTCCTTGCATCTTGGAAATGCTGGGCTCGGCTACAGGTAGAGTGGGGACAGGGGGAGCAGGGTTTGGGGGGAGAGCAGGGTGTGAGTCCTTGCATCTTGGAAATGCTGGGCTCAGCTACAGGTAGAGTGGGGACAGGGGGAGCAGGGTTTGGGGGAGAGCAGGGTGTGAGTCCTTGCATCTTGGAAATACTGGGCTCAGCCCAAGGAAATGCTGGGCTCAGCTACAGGTAGAGTGGGGACGGGGGAGCACGATTTGGGGGAGAGCAGGGTGTGAGTGCTTGCTTCTTGGAAATGCTGGGCTCAGCCACAGGTAGAGTGGGGACAGGGGGAGCAGGGTTTGGGGGAGAGCAGGGTGTGAGTCCTTGCATCTTGGAAATGCTGGGCTCAGCTACAGGTAGAGTGGGGACAGGGGGAGCAGGGTTTTGGGGAGAGCAGGGTGTGAGTCCTTGCATCTTGGAAATGCTGGGCTCAGGTACACGTAGAGTGGGGACAGGGGGAGGAGGGTTTAGGGGAGAGCAGGGTGTGAGTCCTTGCTTCTTGGAAATGCTGGGCTCAGCTACAGGTAGAGTGGGGACAAAGGGGAGCAGGGTTTGGGGGAGAGCAGGGTGTGAGTCCTTGCATCTTGGAAATGCTGGGCTCAGGTACACGTAGAGTGGGGACAGGGGGAGGAGGGTTTGGGGGAGATCAGGGTGTGAGTCCTTGCTTCTTGGAAATTCTGGGCTCAGCCACAGGTAGAGTGGGGACAGGGGGAGCAGGGTTTGGGGGAGAGCAGGGTGTGAGTCCTTGAATCTTGGAAATGTTGGGCTCAGCTACAGGTAGAGTGGGGACAGGGGGAGCAGGGTTTGGGGGAGAGCAGGGTGTGAGTCCTTGCATCTTGGAAATGCTGGGCTCAGCTACAGGTAGAGTGGGGACAGGGGGAGCCGGGTTTTGGGGGAGAGCAGGGTGTGAGTCCTTGCATCTTGGAAATGCTGGGCTCGGCTACAGGTAGAGTGGGGACAGGGGGAGCAGGGTTTGGGGGGAGAGCAAAGTGTGAGTCCTTGCATCTTGGAAATGTTGGGCTCAGCTACAGGTAGAGTGGGGACAGGGGGAGCACGGTTTGGGGGAGAGCAGGGTGTGAGTCCTTGCATCTTGGAAATGCTGGGCTCAGCTACAGGTAGAGTGGGACAGGGGTAGCAGGGTTTGGGGGAGAGCAGGGTGTGAGTCCTTGCATCTTGGAAATGCTGGGCTCAGCTACAGGTAGAGTGGGGACAGGGGGAGCAGGGTTTGGGGGAGAGCAGGGTGTGGGGGAGAGCAGGGTGTGAGTCCTTGCATCTTGGAAATCCTGGGCTTAGGTAGAGTGGGGACAGGGGGAGCAGGGTTTGGGGGAGAGCAGGGTGTTAGTCCTTGCATCTTGGAAATGCTGGGCTCAGCTACAGGGAGAGTGGGACAGGGGGAGCAGGGTTTGGGGGAGAGCAGGGTGTGAGTCCTTGCATCTTGGAAATGATGGGCTCAGCTACAGGTAGAGTGGGGACAGGGGGAGCAGGGTTTGGGGGAGAGCAGGGTGTGAGTCCTTGCATCTTGGAAATCCTGGGCTTAGGTAGAGTGGGGACAGGGGGAGCAGGGTTTGGGGGAGAGCAGGGTGTGAGTCCTTGCATCTTGGAAATGCTGGGCTCAGCTACAGGTAGAGTGGGGACAGGGGGAGCAGGGTTTGGGGGACAGCAGGTTGTGAGTCCTTTCATCTTGGAAATGCTGGGCTCAGCTACAGGTAGAGTGGGGACAGGGGGAGCAGGGCTTGGGGAGAGCACGGTGTGAGTCCTTGAATCTTGGAAATGTTGGGCTCAGCTACAGGTAGAGTGGGGACAGGGGGAGCAGGGTTTGGGAGAGAGCAGGGTGTGAGTCCTTGCATCTTGGAAATGCTGGGCTCAGCTACAGGTAGAGTGGGGACAGGGGGAGCCAGGTTTGGGGGGAGAGCAGGGTGTGAGTCCTTGCATCTTGGAAATGCTGGGCTCGGCTACAGGTAGAGTGGGGACAGGGGGAGCAGGGTTTGGGGGGAGAGCAGAGTGTGAGTCCTTGCATCTTGGAAATCTTGGGCTCAGCTACAGGTAGAGTGGGGACAGGGGGAGCACGGTTTGGGGGAGAGGAGGGTGTGAGTCCTTGCATCTTGGAAATGCTGGGCTCGGCTACAGGTAGAGTGGGGACAGGGGGAGCAGGGTTTGGGGGGAGAGCAGGGTGTGAGTCCTTGCATCTTGGAAATGCTGGGCTCGGCTACAGGTAGAGTGGGGACCGGGGGAGCAGGGTTTGGGGGAGAGCAGGGTTTGAGTCCTTTCATCATGGGAAATGCTGGGCTCCGCTACAGGTAGTGTGGGGACAGGGGGAGCAGGGTTTGGGGGAGAACAGGTTGTGAGTCCTTTCATCTTGGAAATGCTGGGCTCAGCCACAGGTAGAGTGGGGACAGGGGGAGCAGGGTTTGGGGAGAGCAGGGTGTGAGTCCTTGCATCTTGGAAATGCTGGGCTCAGCTACAGGTAGAGTGGGGACGGGGAACAGGGTTTGGAGGAAAGCAGGGTGTGAGTCCTTGCATCTTGGAAATGCTGGGCTCAGCTACAGGTAGAGTGGGGACGGGGGAGCAGGGCTTGGGGAGAGCAGGGTGGTCGTCCTTGAATCTTGGAAATGTTGGGCTCAGCTACAGGTAGAGTGGGGACAGGGGGAGCAGGGTTTGGGGGATAGCAGGGTGTGAGTCCTTGCATCTTGGAAATGCTGGGCTCAGCTACAGGTAGAGTGGGCACAGGGGGAGCAGGGTTTGGGGGGAGAGCAGGGTGTGAGTCCTTGCATCTTGGAAATGCTGGGCTCGGCTACAGGTAGAGTGGGGACAGGGGAAGCAGGGTTTGGGGGGAGAGCAGGGTGTGAGTCCTTGCATCTTGGAAATGCTGGGCTCAGCTACAGGTAGAGTGGGGGCAGGGGGAGCAGGGTTTGGAGGAGAGCAGGGTGTGAGTCCTTGCATCTTGGAAATGCTGGGCTCGGCTACAGGTAGAGTGGGGACAGGGGGAGCAGGGTTTGGGGGGAGAGCAGGGTGTGAGTCCTTGCATCTTGGAAATGCTGGGCTCGGCTACAGGTAGAGTGGGGACAGGGGGAGCAGGGTTTGGGGGGAGAGCAGGGTGTGAGTCCTTGCATCTTGGAAATGCTGGGCTCAGTTACAGGTAGAGTGGGGACAGGGGAGCAGGGTTTGGGGGAGAGCAGGGTGTGAGTCCTTGCATCTTGGAAATACTGGGCTCAGCCCAAGGAAATGCTGGGCTCAGCTACAGGTAGAGTGGGGACGGGGGAGCACGATTTGGGGGAGAGCAGGGTGTGAATCCTTGCTTCTTGGAAATGCTGGGCTCAGCCACAGGTAGAGTGGGGACAGGGGGAGCAGGGTTTGGGGGAGAGCAGGGTGTGAGTCCTTGCATCTTGGAAATGCTGGGCTCAGCTACAGGTAGAGTGGGGACAGGGGGAGCAGGGTTTTGGGGAGAGCAGGGTGTGAGTTCTTGCATCTTGGAAATGCTGGGCTCAGGTACACGTAGAGTGGGGACAGGGGGAGGAGGGTTTGGGGGAGAGCAGGGTGTGAGTCCTTGCTTCTTGGAAATGCTGGGCTCAGCTACAGGTAGAGTGGGGACAAAGGGGAGCAGGGTTTGGGGGAGAGCAGGGTGTGAGTCCTTGCATCTTGGAAATGCTGGGCTCAGGTACACGTAGAGTGGGGACAGGGGGAGGAGGGTTTGGGGGAGAGCAGGGTGTGAGTCCTTGCTTCTTGGAAATTCTGGGCTCAGCCACAGGTAGAGTGGGGACAGGGGGAGCAGGGTTTGGGGGAGAGCAGGGTGTGAGTCCTTGAATCTTGGAAATGTTGGGCTCAGCTACAGGTAGAGTGGGGACAGGGGGAGCAGGGTTTGGGGGAGAGCAGGGTGTGAGTCCTTGCATCTTGGAAATGCTGGGCTCAGCTACAGGTAGAGTGGGGACAGGGGGAGCCGGGTTTGGGGGGAGAGCAGGGTGTGACTCCTTGCATCTTGGAAATGCTGGGCTCGGCTACAGGTAGAGTGGGGACAGGGGGAGCAGGGTTTGGGGGGATAGCAGAGTGTGAGTCCTTGCATCTTGGAAATGTTGGGCTCAGCTACAGGTAGAGTGGGGACAGGGGGAGCACGGTTTGGGGGAGAGCAGGGTGTGAGTCCTTGCATCTTGGAAATGCTGGGCTCGGCTACAGGTAGAGTGGGGACAGGGGGAGCAGGGTTTGGGGGGAGAGCAGGGTGTGAGTCCTTGCATCTTGGAAATGCTGGGCTCGGCTACAGGTAGAGTGGGGACAGGGGGAGCAGGGTTTGGGGGAGAGCAGGGTTTGAGTCCTTGCATCATGGGAAATGCTGGGCTCCGCTACAAGTAGTGTGAGGACAGGGGGAGCAGGGTTTGGGGGAGAACAGGTTGTGAGTCCTTTCATCTTGGAAATGCTGGGCTCAGCCACAGGTAGAGTGGGGACAGGGGGAGCAGGGTTTGGGGAGAGCAGGGTGTGAGTCCTTGCATCTTGGAAATGCTGGGCTCAGCTACAGGTAGAGTGGGGACGGGGAACAGGGTTTGGAGGAAAGCAGGGTGTGAGTCCTTGCATCTTGGAAATGCTGGGCTCAGCTACAGGTAGAGTGGGGACAGGGGGAGCAGGGCTTGGGGAGAGCAGGGTGTGAGTCCTTGAATCTTGGAAATGTTAGGCTCAGCTACAGGTAGAGTGGGGACAGGGGGAGCAGGGTTTGGGGGAGAGCAGGGTGTGAGTCCTTGCATCTTGGAAATGCTGGGTTCAGCTACAGGTAGAGTGGGGACAGGGGGAGCAGGGTTTGGGGGGAGAGCAGGGTGTGAGTCCTTGCATCTTGGAAATGCTGGGCTCGGCTACAGGTAGAGTGGGGACAGGGGGAGCAGGGTTTGGGGGGAGAGCAGGGTGTGAGTCCTTGCATCTTGGAAATGCTGGGCTCAGCTACAGGTAGAGTGGGGGCAGGGGGAGCAGGGTTTGGGGGAGAGCAGGGTGTGAGTCCTTGCATCTTGGAAATATTGGGCTCGCCTACAGGTAGAGTGGGGACAGGGGCAGCAGGGTTTGGGGGAGAGCAGGGTGTGAGTCCTTGCATCTTGGAAATGCTGGGCTCAGCTACAGGTAGAGTGGGACAGGGGGAGCAGGGTTTGGGGGAGAGCAGGGTGTAAGTCCTTGCATCTTGGAAATGCTGGGCTCAGCTACAGGTAGAGTGGGGACAGGGGGAGCAGGGTTTGGGGGAGAGCAGGGTGTGAGTCCTTGCATCTTGGACATCCTGGGCTTAGGTAGAGTGGGGGCAGGGGGAGCAGGGTTTGGGGGAGAGCAGGGTGTGAGTCCTTGCATCTTGGAAATGCTGGGCTCAGCTACAGGTAGAGTGGGGACAGGGGGAGCAGGGTTTGGGGGAGAGCAGGTTGTGAGTCCTTTCATCTTGGAAATGCTGGGCTCAGCTACAGGTAGAGTGGGGACAGGGGGAGCAGGGCTTGGGGAGAGCACGGTGTGAGTCCTTGAATCTTGGAAATGTTGGGCTCAGCTACAGGTAGAGTGGGGACAGGGGGAGCAGGGTTTGGGGGAGAGCAGGGTGTGAGTCCTTGCATCTTGGAAATGCTGGGCTCAGCTACAGGTAGAGTGGGGACAGGGGGAGCCGGGTTTGGGGGGAGAGCAGGGTGTGAGTCCTTGCATCTTGGAAATGCTGGGCTCGGCTACAGGTAGAGTGGGGACAGGGGGAGCAGGGTTTGGGGGGAGAGCAGAGTGTGAGTCCTTGCATCTTGGAAATGTTGGGCTCAGCTACAGGTAGAGTGGGGACAGGGGGAGCACGGTTTGGGGGAGAGCAGGGTGTGAGTCCTTGCATCTTGGAAATGCTGGGCTCGGCTACAGGTAGAGTGGGGACAGGGGGAGCAGGGTTTGGGGTGAGAGCAGGGTGTGAGTCCTTGCATCTTGGAAATGCTGGGCTCGGCTACAGGTAGAGTGGGGACAGGGGGAGCAGGGTTTGGGGGAGAGCAGGGTTTGAGTCCTTGCATCATGGGAAATGCCGGGCTCGGCTACAGGTAGTGTGGGGACAGGGGGAGCAGGGTTTGGGGGAGAACAGGTTGTGAGTCCTTTCATCTTGGAAATGCTAGGCTCAGCCACAGGTAGAGTGGGGACAGGGGGAGCAGGGTTTGGGGAGAGCAGGGTGTGAGTCCTTGCATCTTGGAAATGCTGGGCTCAGCTACAGGTAGAGTGGGGACGGGGAACAGGGTTTGGAGGAAAGCAGGGTGTGAGTCCTTGCATCTTGGAAATGCTGGGCTCAGCTACAGGTAGAGTGGGGACAGGGGGAGCAGGGCTTGGGGAGAGCAGGGTGTGAGTCCTTGAATCTTGGAAATGTTGGGCTCAGCTACAGGTAGAGTGGGGACAGGGGGATCAGGGTTTGGGGGAGAGCAGGGTGTGAGTCCTTGCATCTTGGAAATGCTGGGCTCAGCTACAGGTAGAGTGGGGACAGGGGGAGCAGGGTTTGGGGGGGAGAGCAGGGTGTGAGTCCTTGCATCTTGGAAATGCTGGGCTCGGCTACAGGTAGAGTGGGGACAGGGGGAGCAGGGTTTGGGGGGAGAGCAGGGTGTGAGTCCTTGCATCTTGGAAATGCTGGGCTCAGCTACAGGTAGAGTGGGGACAGGGGGAGCAGGGTTTGGTGGAGAGCAGGGTGTGAGTCCTTGCATCTTGGAAATGCTGGGCTCAGCTACAGGTAGAGTGGGGACAGGGGGAACAGGGTTTGGGGGAGAGCAGGGTGTGAGTCCTTGCATCTTGGAAATGCTGGGATCAGCTACAGGTAGAGTGGGGACAGGGGGAGCAGGGTTTGGGGGGGAGCAGGGTGTGAGTCCTTGCATCTTGGAAATGCTGGACTCAGCTACAGGTAGAGTTGGGACAGGGGGAGCAGGGTTTGGGGGAGAGCAGGGTGTGAGTCCTTGCATCTTGGAAATGCTGGGCTCAGCTACAGGTAGAGTGGGGACAGGGGGAGCAGGGTTTGGTGGAGAGCAGGGTGTGAGTCCTTGCATCTTGGAAATGCTGGGCTCAGGTAGAGTGGGGACAGGGGGAGCATGGTTTGGGGGAGAGCAGGGTGTGAGTCCTTGCATCTTGGAAATGCTGGGCTCAGCTACAGGTAGAGTGGGGACAGGGGGAGCAGGGTTTGGGGGAGAGCAGGGTGTGAGTCCTTGCATCTTGGAAATGCTGGGCTCAGCTACAGGTAGAGTGGGGACAGGGGGAGCAGGGTTTGGGGAGAGCAGGGTGTGAGTCCTTGCATCTTGGAAATGCTGGGCTCAGCTACAGGTAGAGTGGGGACAGGGGGAGCAGGGTTTGGTGGAGAGCAGGGTGTGAGTCCTTGCATCTTGGAAATGCTGGGCTCAGCTACAGGAGAGTGGGGACAGGGGGAGCAGGGTTTGGGGGAGAGCAGGGTGTGAGTCCTTGCATCTTGGAAATGCTGGGATCAGCTACAGGTAGAGTGGGGACAGGGGGAGCAGGGTTTGGGGGGGGAGCAGGGTGTGAGTCCTTGCATCTTGGAAATGCTGGTCTCAGCTACAGGTAGAGTGGGGACAGGGGGAGCAGGGTTTGGGGGAGAGCAGGGTGTGAGTCCTTGCATCTTGGAAATGCTGGGCTCAGCTACACTTAGAGTGGGGACAGGGGGAGCAGGGTTTGGGGGAGAGCAGGGTGTGAGTCCTTGCATCTTGGAAATGCTGGGCTCAGCCACAGGTAGAGTGGGGACAGGGGGAGCAGGGTTTGGGGTAGAGCAGGGTGTGAGTCCTTGCATCTTTAAAATGCTGGGCTCAGCCACAGGTAGAGTGGGGACAGGGGGATCAGGGTTTGGGGGAGAGCAGGGTGTGAGTCCTTGCATCTTGGAAATGCTGGGCTCAGCTACAGGTAGAGTGGGGACAGGGGGAGCAGGGATTGGGGTAGAGCAGGGTGTGAGTCCTTGCATCTTGGAAATGCTGGGCTCAGCCACAGGTAGAGTGGGGACAGGGGGAGCAGGGTTTGGGGGAGAGCAGGGTGTGAGACCTTGCATCTTTGAAATCCTGGGCTCAGCTACAGGTAGAGTGGGGACAGGGGAAGCAGGGTTTGGGGGAGAGCAGGGTGTGAGTCATTGCATCTTGGAAATGCTGGGCTCAGCTACAGGTAGAGTGGGACAGGGGGAGCAGGGTTTGGGGGAGAGCAGGGTGTGAGTCCTTGCATCTTGGAAATGCTGGGCTCAGCTACAGGTAGAGTGGGGACAGGGGGAGCAGGGTTTGGGGGAGAGCAGGGTGTGAGTCCTTGCATCTTGGAATTCCTGGGCTTAGGTAGAGTGGGGACAGGGGGAGCAGGGTTTGGGGGAGAGCAGGGTGTGAGTCCTTGCATCTTGGAAATGCTGGGCTCAGCTACAGGTAGAGTGGGGACAGGGGGAGCAGGGTTTGGGGGAGAGCAGGTTGTGAGTCCTTTCATCTTGGAAATGCTGGGCTCAGCTACAGGTAGAGTGGGGATAGGGGGAGCAGGGCTTGGGGAGAGCACGGTGTGAGTCCTTGAGTCTTGGAAATGTTGGGCTCAGCTACAGGTAGAGTGGGGACAGGGGGAGCAGGGTTTGGGGGAGAGCAGGGTGTGAGTCCTTGCATCTTGGAAATGCTGGGCTCAGCTACAGGTAGAGTGGGGACAGGGGGAGCCGGGTTTGGGGGGAGAGCAGGGTGTGAGTCCTTGCATCTTGGAAATGCTGGGCTCGGCTACAGGTAGAGTGGGGACAGGGGGAGCAGGGTTTGGGGGGAGAGCAGAGTGTGAGTCCTTGCATCTTGGAAATGTTGGGCTCAGCTATAGGTAGAGTGGGTACAGGGGGAGCAGGGTTTGGGGGAGAGCAGGGTGTGAGTCCTTGCATCTTGGAAATGCTGGGCTCGGCTACAGGTAGAGTGGGGACAGGGGGAGCAGGGTTTGGGGGGAGAGCAGGGTGTGAGTCCTTGCATCTTGGAAATGCTGGGCTCGGCTACAGGTAGAGTGGGGACAGGGGGAGCAGGGTTTGGGGGAGAGCAGGGTTTGAGTCCTTGCATCATGGGAAATGCTGGGCTCCGCTACAGGTAGTGTGTGGACAGGGGGAGCAGGGTTTGGGGGAGAACAGGTTGTGAGACCTTTCATCTTGGAAATGCTGGGCTCAGCCACAGGTAAAGTGGGGACAGGGGGAGCAGGGTTTGGGGAGAGCAGGGTGCGAGTCTTTGCATCTTGGAAATGCTGGGCTCAGCTACAGGTAGAGTGGGGACGGGGAACAGGGTTTGGAGGAAAGCAGGGTGTGAGTCCTTGCATCTTGGAAATGCTGGGCTCAGCTACAGGTAGAGTGGGGACAGGGGGAGCAGGGCTTGGGGAGAGCAGGGTGTGAGTCCTTGAATCTTGGAAATGTTGAGCTCAGCTACAGGTAGAGTGGGGACAGGGGGAGCAGGGTTTGGGGGAGAGCAGGGTGTGAGTCCTTGCATCTTGGAAATGCTGGGCTCAGCTACAGGTAGAGTGGGGACAGGGGGGGGCAGGGTTTGGGGGGAGAGCAGGGTGTGAGTCCTTGCATCTTGGAAAAGCTGGGCTCGGCTACAGGTAGAGTGGGGACAGTGGGAGCAGGGTTTGGGGGGAGAGCAGATTGTGAGTCCTTGCATCTTGGACATGCTGGGCTCAGTTACAGGTAGAGTGGGGGCAGGGGGAGCAGGGTTTGGGGGAGAGCAGGGTGTGAGTCCTTGCATCTTGGAAATGCTGGGCGCGGCTACAGGTAGAGTGGGGACAGGGGGAGCAGGGTTTGGGGGAGAGCAGGGTGTGAGTCCTTGCATTTTGGAAATGCTGGGCTCAGCTACAGGTAGAGTGGGACAGGGGGAGCAGGGTGTGGGGGAGAGCAGGGTGTGAGTCCTTGCATCTTGGAAATGCTGGGCTCAGCTACAGGTAGAGTGGGGACAGGGGGAGCAGGGTTTGGGGGAGAGCAGGGTGTGAGTCCTTGCATCTTGGAAATCCTGGGCTTAGGTAGAGTGGGGACAGGGGGAGCAGGGTTTGGGGGAGAGCAGGGTGTGAGTCCTTGCATCTTGGAAATGCTGGGCTCAGCTACAGGTAGAGTGGGGACAGGGGGAGCAGGGTTTGGGGGAGAGCAGGTTGTGAGTCCTTTCATCTTGGAAATGCTGGGCTCAGCTACAGGTAGAGTGGGGACAGGGGGAGCAGGGCTTGGGGAGAGCACGGTGTGAGTCCTTGAATCTTGGAAATGTTGGGCTCAGCTACAGGTAGAGTGGGGACAGGGGGAGCAGGGTTTGGGAGAGAGCAGGGTGTGAGTCCTTGCATCTTCGAAATGCTGGGCTCAGCTACAGGTAGAGTGGGGACAGGGGGAGCCAGGTTTGGGGGGAGAGCAGGGTGTGAGTCCTTGCATCTTGGAAATGCTGGGCTCGGCTACAGGTAGAGTGGGGACAGGGGGAGCAGGGTTTGGGGGGAGAGCAGAGTGTGAGTCCTTGCATCTTGGAAATGTTGGGCTCAGCTGCAGGTAGAGTGGGACAGGGGGAGCACGGTTTGGGGGAGAGGAGGGTGTGAGTCCTTGCATCTTGGAAATGCTGGGCTCGGCTACAGGTAGAGTGGGGACAGGGGGAGCAGGGTTTGGGGGGAGAGCAGGGTGTGAGTCCTTGCATCTTGGAAATGCTGGGCTCGGCTACAGGGAGAGTGGGGACATGGGGAGCAGGGTTTGGGGGAGAGCAGGGTTTGAGTCCTTTCATCATGGGAAATGCTGGGCTCCGCTACAGGTAGTGTGGGGACAGGGGGAGCAGGGTTTGGGGGAGAACAGGTTGTGAGTCTTTTCATCTTGGAAATGCTGGGCTCAGCCACAGGTAGAGTGGGGACAGGGGGAGCAGGGTTTGGGGAGAGCAGGGTGTGAGTCCTTGCATCTTGGAAATACTGGGCTCAGCTACAGGTAGAGTGGGGACGGGGAACAGGGTTTGGAGGAAAGCAGGGTGTGAGTCCTTGCATCTTGGAAATGCTGGGCTCAGCTACAGGTAGAGTGGGGACGGGGGAGCAGGGCTTGGGGAGAGCAGGGTGTGAGTCCTTGAATCTTGGAAATGTTGGGCTCAGCTACAGGTAGAGTGGGGACAGGGGGAGCAGGGTTTGGGGGATAGCAGGGTGTGAGTCCTTGCATCTTGGAAATGCTGGGCTCAGCTACAGGTAGAGTGGGCACAGGGGGAGCAGGGTTTGGGGGGAGAGCAGGGTGTGAGTCCTTGCATCTTGGAAATGCTGGGCTCGGCTACAGGTAGAGTGGGGACAGGGGGAGCAGGGTTTGGGGGGAGAGCAGGGTGTGAGTCCTTGCATCTTGGAAATGCTGGGCTCAGCTACAGGTAGAGTGGGGGCAGGGGGAGCAGGGTTTGGGGGAGAGCAGGGTGTGAGTCCTTGCATCTTGGAAATGCTGGGCTCGGCTACAGGTAGAGTGGGGACAGGGGGAGCAGGGTTTGGGGGGAGAGCAGGGTGTGAGTCCTTGCATCTTGGAAATGCTGGGCTCAGCTACAGGTAGAGTGGGGACAGGGGGAGCAGGGTTTGGGGGAGAGCAGGGTGTGAGTCCTTGCATCTTGGAAATACTGGGCTCAGCCCAAGGAAATGCTGGGCTCAGCTACAGGTAGAGTGGGGACGGGGGAGCACGATTTGGGGGAGAGCAGGGTGTGAGTGCTTGCTTCTTGGAAATGCTGGGCTCAGCCACAGGTAGAGTGGGGACAGGGGGAGCAGGGTTTGGGGGAGAGCAGGGTGTGAGTCCTTGCATCTTGGAAATGCTGGGCTCAGCTACAGGTAGAGTGGGGACAGGGGGAGCAGGGTTTTGGGGAGAGCAGGGTGTGAGTCCTTGCATCTTGGAAATGCTGGGCTCAGGTACACGTAGAGTGGGGACAGGGGGAGGAGGGTTTAGGGGAGAGCAGGGTGTGAGTCCTTGCTTCTTGGAAATGCTGGGCTCAGCTACAGGTAGAGTGGGGACAAAGGGGAGCAGGGTTTGGGGGAGAGCAGGGTGTGAGTCCTTGCATCTTGGAAATGCTGGGCTCAGGTACACGTAGAGTGGGGACAGGGGGAGGAGGGTTTGGGGGAGATCAGGGTGTGAGTCCTTGCTTCTTGGAAATTCTGGGCTCAGCCACAGGTAGAGTGGGGACAGGGGGAGCAGGGTTTGGGGGAGAGCAGGGTGTGAGTCCTTGAATCTTGGAAATGTTGGGCTCAGCTACAGGTAGAGTGGGGACAGGGGGAGCAGGGTTTGGGGGAGAGCAGGGTGTGAGTCCTTGCATCTTGGAAATGCTGGGCTCAGCTACAGGTAGAGTGGGGACAGGGGGAGCCGGGTTTTGGGGGAGAGCAGGGTGTGAGTCCTTGCATCTTGGAAATGCTGGGCTCGGCTACAGGTAGAGTGGGGACAGGGGGAGCAGGGTTTGGGGGGAGAGCAAAGTGTGAGTCCTTGCATCTTGGAAATGTTGGGCTCAGCTACAGGTATAGTGGGGACAGGGGGAGCACGGTTTGGGGGAGAGCAGGGTGTGAGTCCTTGCATCTTGGAAATGCTGGGCTCAGCTACAGGTAGAGTGGGACAGGGGTAGCAGGGTTTGGGGGAGAGCAGGGTGTGAGTCCTTGCATCTTGGAAATGCTGGGCTCAGCTACAGGTAGAGTGGGGACAGGGGGAGCAGGGTTTGGGGGAGAGCAGGGTGTGGGGGAGAGCAGGGTGTGAGTCCTTGCATCTTGGAAATCCTGGGCTTAGGTAGAGTGGGGACAGGGGGAGCAGGGTTTGGGGGAGAGCAGGGTGTTAGTCCTTGCATCTTGGAAATGCTGGGCTCAGCTACAGGGAGAGTGGGACAGGGGGAGCAGGGTTTGGGAGAGAGCAGGGTGTGAGTCCTTGCATCTTGGAAATGATGGGCTCAGCTACAGGTAGAGTGGGGACAGGGGGAGCAGGGTTTGGGGGAGAGCAGGGTGTGAGTCCTTGCATCTTGGAAATCCTGGGCTTAGGTAGAGTGGGGACAGGGGGAGCAGGGTTTGGGGGAGAGCAGGGTGTGAGTCCTTGCATCTTGGAAATGCTGGGCTCAGCTACAGGTAGAGTGGGGACAGGGGGAGCAGGGTTTGGGGGACAGCAGGTTGTGAGTCCTTTCATCTTGGAAATGCTGGGCTCAGCTACAGGTAGAGTGGGGACAGGGGGAGCAGGGCTTGGGGAGAGCACGGTGTGAGTCCTTGAATCTTGGAAATGTTGGGCTCAGCTACAGGTAGAGTGGGGACAGGGGGAGCAGGGTTTGGGAGAGAGCAGGGTGTGAGTCCTTGCATCTTGGAAATGCTGGGCTCAGCTACAGGTAGAGTGGGGACAGGGGGAGCCAGGTTTGGGGGGAGAGCAGGGTGTGAGTCCTTGCATCTTGGAAATGCTGGGCTCGGCTACAGGTAGAGTGGGGACAGGGGGAGCAGGGTTTGGGGGGAGAGCAGAGTGTGAGTCCTTGCATCTTGGAAATCTTGGGCTCAGCTACAGGTAGAGTGGGGACAGGGGGAGCACGGTTTGGGGGAGAGGAGGGTGTGAGTCCTTGCATCTTGGAAATGCTGGGCTCGGCTACAGGTAGAGTGGGGACAGGGGGAGCAGGGTTTGGGGGGAGAGCAGGGTGTGAGTCCTTGCATCTTGGAAATGCTGGGCTCGGCTACAGGTAGAGTGGGGACCGGGGGAGCAGGGTTTGGGGGAGAGCAGGGTTTGAGTCCTTTCATCATGGGAAATGCTGGGCTCCGCTACAGGTAGTGTGGGGACAGGGGGAGCAGGGTTTGGGGGAGAACAGGTTGTGAGTCCTTTCATCTTGGAAATGCTGGGCTCAGCCACAGGTAGAGTGGGGACAGGGGGAGCAGGGTTTGGGGAGAGCAGGGTGTGAGTCCTTGCATCTTGGAAATGCTGGGCTCAGCTACAGGTAGAGTGGGGACGGGGAACAGGGTTTGGAGGAAAGCAGGGTGTGAGTCCTTGCATCTTGGAAATGCTGGGCTCAGCTACAGGTAGAGTGGGGACGGGGGAGCAGGGCTTGGGGAGAGCAGGGTGGTCGTCCTTGAATCTTGGAAATGTTGGGCTCAGCTACAGGTAGAGTGGGGACAGGGGGAGCAGGGTTTGGGGGATAGCAGGGTGTGAGTCCTTGCATCTTGGAAATGCTGGGCTCAGCTACAGGTAGAGTGGGCACAGGGGGAGCAGGGTTTGGGGGGAGAGCAGGGTGTGAGTCCTTGCATCTTGGAAATGCTGGGCTCGGCTACAGGTAGAGTGGGGACAGGGGAAGCAGGGTTTGGGGGGAGAGCAGGGTGTGAGTCCTTGCATCTTGGAAATGCTGGGCTCAGCTACAGGTAGAGTGGGGGCAGGGGGAGCAGGGTTTGGAGGAGAGCAGGGTGTGAGTCCTTGCATCTTGGAAATGCTGGGCTCGGCTACAGGTAGAGTGGGGACAGGGGGAGCAGGGTTTGGGGGGAGAGCAGGGTGTGAGTCCTTGCATCTTGGAAATGCTGGGCTCGGCTACAGGTAGAGTGGGGACAGGGGGAGCAGGGTTTGGGGGGAGAGCAGGGTGTGAGTCCTTGCATCTTGGAAATGCTGGGCTCAGTTACAGGTAGAGTGGGGACAGGGGAGCAGGGTTTGGGGGAGAGCAGGGTGTGAGTCCTTGCATCTTGGAAATACTGGGCTCAGCCCAAGGAAATGCTGGGCTCAGCTACAGGTAGAGTGGGGACGGGGGAGCACGATTTGGGGGAGAGCAGGGTGTGAATCCTTGCTTCTTGGAAATGCTGGGCTCAGCCACAGGTAGAGTGGGGACAGGGGGAGCAGGGTTTGGGGGAGAGCAGGGTGTGAGTCCTTGCATCTTGGAAATGCTGGGCTCAGCTACAGGTAGAGTGGGGACAGGGGGAGCAGGGTTTTGGGGAGAGCAGGGTGTGAGTTCTTGCATCTTGGAAATGCTGGGCTCAGGTACACGTAGAGTGGGGACAGGGGGAGGAGGGTTTGGGGGAGAGCAGGGTGTGAGTCCTTGCTTCTTGGAAATGCTGGGCTCAGCTACAGGTAGAGTGGGGACAAAGGGGAGCAGGGTTTGGGGGAGAGCAGGGTGTGAGTCCTTGCATCTTGGAAATGCTGGGCTCAGGTACACGTAGAGTGGGGACAGGGGGAGGAGGGTTTGGGGGAGAGCAGGGTGTGAGTCCTTGCTTCTTGGAAATTCTGGGCTCAGCCACAGGTAGAGTGGGGACAGGGGGAGCAGGGTTTGGGGGAGAGCAGGGTGTGAGTCCTTGAATCTTGGAAATGTTGGGCTCAGCTACAGGTAGAGTGGGGACAGGGGGAGCAGGGTTTGGGGGAGAGCAGGGTGTGAGTCCTTGCATCTTGGAAATGCTGGGCTCAGCTACAGGTAGAGTGGGGACAGGGGGAGCCGGGTTTTGGGGGAGAGCAGGGTGTGAGTCCTTGCATCTTGGAAATGCTGGGCTCGGCTACAGGTAGAGTGGGGACAGGGGGAGCAGGGTTTGGGGGGAGAGCAAAGTGTGAGTCTTTGCATCTTGGAAATGTTGGGCTCAGCTACAGGTAGAGTGGGGACAGGGGGAGCACGGTTTGGGGGAGAGCAGGGTGTGAGTCCTTGCATCTTGGAAATGCTGGGCTCAGCTACAGGTAGAGTGGGACAGGGGGAGCAGGGTTTGGGGGAGAGCAGGGTGTGAGTCCTTGCATCTTAGAAATGCTGGGCTCAGCTACAGGTAGAGTGGGGACAGGGGGAGCAGGGTTTGGGGGAGAGCAGGGTGTGGGGGAGAGCAGGGTGTGAGTCCTTGCATCTTGGAAATCCTGGGCTTAGGTAGAGTGGGGACAGGGGGAGCAGGGTTTGGGGGAGAGCAGGGTGTTAGTCCTTGCATCTTGGAAATGCTGGGCTCAGCTACAGGTAGAGTGGGGACAGGGGGAGCAGGGTTTGGTGGACAGCAGGGTGTGAGTCCTTGCATCTTGGAAATGCTGGGCTCAGGTAGAGTGGGGACAGGGGGAGCAGGGTTTGGGGGAGAGCAGGGTGTGAGTCCTTGCATCTTGGAAATGCTGGGCTCAGCTACAGGTAGAGTGGGGACAGGGGGAGCAGGGTTTGGGGGAGAGCAGGGTGTGAGTCCTTGCATCTTGGAAATGCTGGGCTCAGCTACAGGTAGAGTGGGGACAGGGGGGGCAGGGTTTGGTGGAGAGCAGGGTGTGAGTCCTTGCATCTTGGAAATGCTGGGCTCAGCTACAGGTAGAGTGGGGACAGGGGGAGCAGGGTTTGGGGGAGAGCAGGGTGTGAGTCCTTGCATCTTGGAAATGCTGGGATCAGCTACAGGTAGAGTGGGGACAGGGGGAGCAGGGTTTGGGGGGGAGCAGGGTGTGAGTCCTTGCATCTTGGAAATGCTGGTCTCAGCTACAGGTAGAGTGGGGACAGGGGGAGCAGGGTTTGGGGGAGAGCAGGGTGTGAGTCCTTGCATCTTGGAGATGCTGGGCTCAGCTACACTTAGAGTGGGGACAGGGGGAGCAGGGTTTGGGGGAGAGCAGGGTGTGAGTCCTTGCATCTTGGAAATGCTGGGCTCGGCTACAGGTAGAGTGGGGACAGGGGGAGCAGGGTTTGGGGGGAGAGCAAAGTGTGAGTCCTTGCATCTTGGAAATGTTGGGCTCAGCTACAGGTAGAGTGGGGACAGGGGGAGCACGGTTTGGGGGAGAGCAGGGTGTGAGTCCTTGCATCTTGGAAATGCTGGGCTCAGCTACAGGTAGAGTGGGACAGGGGGAGCAGGGTTTGGGGGAGAGCAGGGTGTGAGTCCTTGCATCTTGGAAATGCTGGGCTCAGCTACAGGTAGAGTGGGGACAGGGGGAGCAGGGTTTGGGGGAGAGCAGGGTGTGGGGGAGAGCGGGGTGTGAGTCCTTGCATCTTGGAAATCCTGGGCTTAGGTAGAGTGGGGACAGGGGGAGCAGGGTTTGGGGGAGAGCAGGGTGTTAGTCCTTGCATCTTGGAAATGCTGGGCTCAGCTACAGGTAGAGTGGGGACAGGGGGAGCAGGGTTTGGTGGACAGCAGGGTGTGAGTCCTTGCATCTTGGAAATGCTGGGCTCAGGTAGAGTGGGGACAGGGGGAGCAGGGTTTGGGGGAGAGCAGGGTGTGAGTCCTTGCATCTTGGAAACGCTGGGCTCAGCTACAGGTAGAGTGGGGACAGGGGGAGCAGGGTTTGTGGGAGAGCAGTGTGTGAGTCCTTGCATCTTGGAAATGCTGGGCTCAGCTACAGGTAGAGTGGGGACAGGGGGGGCAGGGTTTGGTGGAGAGCAGGGTGTGAGTCCTTGCATCTTGGAAATGCTGGGCTCAGCTACAGGTAGAGTGGGGACAGGGGGAGCAGGGTTTGGGGGAGAGCAGGGTGTGAGTCCTTGCATCTTAGAAATGCTGGGATCAGCTACAGGTAGAGTGGGGACAGGGGGAGCAGGGTTTGGGGGGGAGCAGGGTGTGAGTCCTTGCATCTTGGAAATGCTGGTCTCAGCTACAGGTAGAGTGGGGACAGGGGGAGCAGGGTTTGGGGGAGAGCAGGGTGTGAGTCCTTGCATCTTGGAGATGCTGGGCTCAGCTACACTTAGAGTGGGGACAGGGGGAGCAGGGTTTGGGGGAGAGCAGGGTGTGAGTCCTTGCATCTTGGAAATGCTGGGCTCAGCCACAGGTAGAGTGGGGACAGGGGGAGCAGGGTTTGGGGGAGAGCAGGGTGTGAGTCCTTGCATCTTTGAAATGCTGGGCTCAGCCACAGGTAGAGTGGGGACAGGGGGAGCAGGGTTTGGGGGAGAGCAGGGTGTGAGTCCTTGCATCTTGGAAATGCTGGGCTCAGCCACAGGTAGAATGGGGAAAGGAGGAGCAGGGTTTGGGGGAGAGCAGGGTGTGAGTCCTTGCATCTTTGAAATGCTGGGCTCAGCTACAGGTAGAGTGGGGACAGAGGAAGCAGGGTTTGGGGGAGAGCCGGGTGTGAGTCCTTGCATCTTGGAAATGCTGGGCTCAGCTACAGGTAGAGTGGGACAGGGGGAGCAGGGTTTGGGGGAGAGCAGGGTGTGAGTCCTTGCATCTAGGAAATGCTGGGCTCAGCTACAGGTAGAGTGGGGACAGGGGGAGCAGGGTTTGGGGGAGAGCAGGGTGTGAGTCCTTGCATCTTGGAAATCCTGGGCTTAGGTAGAGTGGGGACAGGGGGAGCAGGGTTTGGGGGAGAGCAGGGTGTGAGTCCTTGCATCTTGGACATGCTGGGCTCAGCTACAGGTAGAGTGGGGCAGGGGGAGCAGGGTTTGGGGGAGAGCAGGTTGTGAGTCCTTTCATCTTGGAAATGCTGGGCTCAGCTACAGGTAGAGTGGGGACAGGGGGAGCAGGGCTTGGGGAGAGCACGGTGTGAGTCCTTGAATCTTGGAAATGTTGGGCTCAGCTACAGGTAGAGGGGGGACAGGGGGAGCAGGGTTTGGGGGAGAGCAGGGTGTGAGTCCTTGCATCATGGAAATGCTGGGCTCAGCTACAGGTAGAGTGGGGACAGGGGGAGCCGGGTTTGGGGGGAGAGCAGGTTGTGAGTCCTTGCATCTTGGAAATGCTGGGCTCGGCTACAGGTAGAGTGGGGACAGGGGGAGCAGGGTTTGGGGGGAGAGCAGAGTGTGAGTCCTTGCATCTTGGAAATGTTGGGCTCAGCTACAGGTAGAGTGGGGACAGGGGGAGCACGGTTTGGGGGAGAGCAGGGTGTGAGTCCTTGCATCTTGGAAATGCTGGGCTCGGCTACAGGTAGAGTGGGGACAGGGGGATCAGGGTTTGGGGGGAGAGCAGGGTGTGAGTCCTTGCATCTTGGAAATGCTGGGCTCGGCTACAGGTAGAGTGGGGACAGGGGGAGCAGGGTTTGGGGGAGAGCAGGGTTTGAGTCCTTGCATCATGGGAAATGCTGGGCTCCGCTACAGGTAGTGTGGGGACAGGGGGAGCAGGGTTTGGGGGATAACAGGTTGTGAGTCCTTTCATCTTGGAAATGCTGGGCTCAGCCACAGGTAGAGTGGGGACAGGGGGAGCAGGGTTTGGGGAGAGCAGGGTGTGAGTCCTTGCATCTTGGAAATGCTGGGCTCAGCTACAGGTAGAGTGGGGACGGGGAACAGGGTTTGGAGGAAAGCAGGGTGTGAGTCCTTGCATCTTGGAAATGCTGGGCTCAGCTACAGGTAGAGTGGGGACAGGGGGAGCAGGGTTTGGGGAGAGCAGGGTGTGAGTCCTTGAATCTTGGAAATGTTGGGCTCAGCTACAGGTAGAGTGGGGACAGGGGGAGCAGGGTTTGGGGGAGAGCAGGGTGTGAGTTCTTGCATCTTGGAAATGCTGGGCTCAGCTACAGGTAGAGTGGGGAAAGGGGGAGCAGGGTTTGGGGGGAGAGCAGGGTGTGAGTCCTTGCATCTTGGAAATGCTGGGCTCGGCTACAGGTAGAGTGGGGACAGGGGGAGCAGGGTTTGGGGGGAGAGCAGGGTGTGAGTCCTTGCATCTTGGAAATGCTGGGCTCAGCTACAGGTAGAGTGGGGGCAGGGGGAGCAGGGTTTGGGGGAGAGCAGGGTGTGAGCCCTTGCATCTTGGAAATGCTGGGCTCGGCTACAGGTAGAGTGGGGACAGGGGGAGCAGGGTTTGGGGGAGAGCAGGGTGTGAGTCCTTGCATCTTGGAAATGCTGGGCTCAGCTACAGGTAGAGTGGGACAGGGGGAGCAGGGTTTGGGGGAGAGCAGGGTGTGAGTCCTTGCATCTTGGAAATGCTGGGCTCAGCTACAGGTAGAGTGGGGACAGGGGGAGCAGGGTTTGGGGGAGAGCAGGGTGTGAGTCCTTGCATCTTGGAAATCCTGGGTCTAGGTAGAGTGGGGACAGGGGGAGCAGGGTTTTGGGGGAGAGCAGGGTGTGAGTCCTTGCATCTTGGAAATGCTGGGCTCAGCTACAGGTAGAGTGGGGACAGGGGGAGCAGGGTTTGGGGGAGAGCAGGTTGTGAGTCCTTTCATCTTGGAAATACTGGGCTCAGCTACAGGTAGAGTGGGGAGAGGGGGAGCAGGGCTTGGGGAGAGCACGGTGTGAGTCCTTGAATCTTGGAAATGTTGGGCTCAGCTACAGGTAGAGTGGGGACAGGGGGAGCAGGGTTTGGGGGAGAGCAGGGTGTGAGTCCTTGCATCTTGGAAATGCTGGGCTCAGCTACAGGTAGAGTGGGTACAGGGGGAGCCGGGTTTGGGGGGAGAGCAGGGTGTGAGTCCTTGCATCTTGGAAATGCTGGGCTCGGCTACAGGTAGAGTGGGGACAGGGGGAGCAGGGTTTGGGGGGAGAGCAGAGTGTGAGTCCTTGCATCTTGGAAATGTTGGGCTCAGCTACAGGTAGAGTGGGGACAGGGGGAGCACGGTTTGGGGGAGAGCAGGGTGTGAGTCCTTGCATCTTGGAAATGCTGGGCTCGGCTACAGGTAGAGTGGGGACAGGGGGAGCAGGGTTTGGGGGGAGAGCAGGGTGTGAGTCCTTGCATCTTGGAAATGCTGGGCTCGGCTACAGGTAGAGTGGGGACAGGGGGAGCAGGGTTTGGGGGAGAGCAGGGTTTGAGTCCTTGCATCATGGGAAATGCTGGGCTCCGCTACAGGTAGTGTGGGGACAGGGGGAGCAGGGTTTGGGGGAGAACAGGTTGTGAGTCCTTTCATCTTGGAAATGCTGGGCTCAGCCACAGGTAGAGTGGGGACAGGGGGAGCAGGGTTTGGGGAGAGCAGGGTGTGAGTCCTTGCATCTTGGAAATGCTGGGCTCAGCTACAGGTAGAGTGGGGACGGGGAACAGGGTTTGGAGGAAAGCAGGGTGTGAGTCCTTGCATCTTGGAAATGCTGGGCTCAGCTACAGGTAGAGTGGGGACAGGGAGAGCAGGGCTTGGGGAGAGCAGGGTGTGAGTCCTTGAATCTTGGAAATGTTGGGCTCAGCTACAGGTAGAGTGGGGACAGGGGGAGCAGGGTTTGGGGGAGAGCAGGGTGTGAGTCCTTGCATCGTGGAAATGCTGGGCTCAGCTACAGGTAGAGTGGGGACAGGGGGAGCAGGGTTTGGGGGGAGAGCAGGGTGTGAGTCCTTGCATCTTGGAAATGCCTGGCTCGGCTACAGGTAGAGTGGGGACAGGGGGAGCAGGGTTTGGGGGGAGAGCAGGGTGTGAGTCCTTGCATCTTGGAAATGCTGGGCTCAGCTACAGGTAGAGTGGGACAGGGGGAGCAGGGTTTGGGAGAGAGCAGGGTGTGAGTCCTTGCATCTTGGAAATGCTGGGCTCAGCTACAGGTAGAGTGGGGACAGGGGGAGCAGGGTTTGGGGGAGAGCAGGGTGTGGGGGAGAGCAGGGTGTGAGTCCTTGCATCTTGGAAATCCTGGGCTTAGGTAGAGTGGGGACAGGGGGAGCAGGGTTTGGGGGAGAGCAGGGTGTGAGTCCTTGCATCTTGGAAATGCTGGGCTCAGCTACAGGTAGAGTGGGTACAGGGGGAGCCGGGTTTGGGGGGAGAGCAGGGTGTGAGTCCTTGCATCTTGGAAATGCTGGGCTCGGCTACAGGTAGAGTGGGGACAGGGGGAGCAGGGTTTGGGGGGAGAGCAGAGTGTGAGTCCTTGCATCTTGGAAATGTTGGGCTCAGCTACAGGTAGAGTGGGGACAGGGGGAGCACGGTTTGGGGGAGAGCAGGGTGTGAGTCCTTGCATCTTGGAAATGCTGGGCTCGGCTACAGGTAGAGTGGGGACAGGGGGAGCAGGGTTTGGGGGGAGAGCAGGGTGTGAGTCCTTGCATCTTGGAAATGCTGGGCTCGGCTACAGGTAGAGTGGGGACAGGGGGAGCAGGGTTTGGGGGAGAGCAGGGTTTGAGTCCTTGCATCATGGGAAATGCTGGGCTCCGCTACAGGTAGTGTGGGGACAGGGGGAGCAGGGTTTGGGGGAGAACAGGTTGTGAGTCCTTTCATCTTGGAAATGCTGGGCTCAGCCACAGGTAGAGTGGGGACAGGGGGAGCAGGGTTTGGGGAGAGCAGGGTGTGAGTCCTTGCATCTTGGAAATGCTGGGCTCAGCTACAGGTAGAGTGGGGACGGGGAACAGGGTTTGGAGGAAAGCAGGGTGTGAGTCCTTGCATCTTGGAAATGCTGGGCTCAGCTACAGGTAGAGTGGGGACAGGGGGAGCAGGGCTTGGGGAGAGCAGGGTGTGAGTCCTTGAATCTTGGAAATGTTGGGCTCAGCTACAGGTAGAGTGGGGACAGGGGGAGCAGGGTTTGGGGGAGAGCAGGGTGTGAGTCCTTGCATCGTGGAAATGCTGGGCTCCGCTACAGGTAGAGTGGGGACAGGGGGAGCAGGGTTTGGGGGGAGAGCAGGGTGTGAGTCCTTGCATCTTGGAAATGCCTGGCTCGGCTACAGGTAGAGTGGGGACAGGGGGAGCAGGGTTTGGGGGGAGAGCAGGGTGTGAGTCCTTGCATCTTGGAAATGCTGGGCTCAGCTACAGGTAGAGTGGGACAGGGGGAGCAGGGTTTGGGAGAGAGCAGGGTGTGAGTCCTTGCATCTTGGAAATGCTGGGCTCAGCTACAGGTAGAGTGGGGACAGGGGGAGCAGGGTTTGGGGGAGAGCAGGGTGTGGGGGAGAGCAGGGTGTGAGTCCTTGCATCTTGGAAATCCTGGGCTTAGGTAGAGTGGGGACAGGGGGAGCAGGGTTTGGGGGAGAGCAGGGTGTTAGTCCTTGCATCTTGGAAATGCTGGGCTCAGCTACAGGTAGAGTGGGGACAGGGGGAGCAGGGTTTGGTGGACAGCGGGGTGTGAGTCCTTGCATCTTGGAAATGCTGGGCTCAGGTAGAGTGGGGACAGGGGGAGCAGGGTTTGGGGGAGAGCAGGGTGTGAGTCCTTGCATCTTGGAAATGCTGGGCTCAGCTACAGGTAGAGTGGGGACAGGGGGAGCAGGGTTTGGGGGAGAGCAGGGTGTGAGTCCTTGCATCTTGGAAATGCTGGGCTCAGCTACAGGTAGAGTGGGGACCGGGGGGGCAGGGTTTGGTGGAGAGCAGGGTGTGAGTCCTTGCATCTTGGAAATGCTGGGCTCAGCTACAGGTAGAGTGGGGACAGGGGGAGCAGGGTTTGGGGGAGAGCAGGGTGTGAGTCCTTGCATCTTGGAAATGCTGGGATCAGCTACAGGTAGAGTGGGGACAGGGGGAGCAGGGTTTGGGGGGGAGCAGGGTGTGAGTCCTTGCATCTTGGAAATGCTGGTCTCAGCTACAGGTAGAGTGGGGACAGGGGGAGCAGGGTTTGGGGGAGGGCAGGGTGTGAGTCCTTGCATCTTGGAGATGCTGGGCTCAGCTACACTTAGAGTGGGGACAGGGGGAGCAGGGTTTGGGGGAGAGCAGGGTGTGAGTCCTTGCATCTTGGAAATGCTGGGCTCGGCTACAGGTAGAGTGGGGACAGGGGGAGCAGGGTTTGGGGGGCGAGCAAAGTGTGAGTCCTTGCATCTTGGAAATGTTGGGCTCAGCTACAGGTAGAGTGGGGACAGGGGGAGCACGGTTTGGAGGAGAGCAGGGTGTGAGTCCTTGCATCTTGGAAATGCTGGGCTCAGCTACAGGTAGAGTGGGACAGGGGAAGCAGGGTTTGGGGGAGAGCAGGGTGTGAGTCCTTGCATCTTGGAAATGCTGGGCTCAGCTACAGGTAGAGTGGGGACAGGGGGAGCAGGGTTTGGGGGAGAGCAGGGTGTGGGGGAGAGCAGGGTGTGAGTCCTTGCATCTTGGAAATCCTGGGCTTAGGTAGAGTGGGGACAGGGGGAGCAGGGTTTGGGGGAGAGCAGGGTGTTAGTCCTTGCATCTTGGAAATGCTTGGCTCAGCTACAGGTAGAGTGGGGACAGGGGGAGCAGGGTTTGGTGGACAGCAGGGTGTGAGTCCTTGCATCTTGGAAATGCTGGGCTCAGGTAGAGTGGGGACAGGGGGAGCAGGGTTTGGGGGAGAGCAGGGTGTGAGTCCTTGCATCTTGGAAATGCTGGGCTCAGCTACAGGTAGAGTGGGGACAGGGGGGGCAGGGGTTGGGGGAGAGCAGGGTGTGAGTCCTTGCATCTTGGAAATGCTGGGCTCAGCTACAGGTAGAGTGGGGACAGGGGGGGCAGGGTTTGGTGGAGAGCAGGGTGTGAGTCCTTGCATCTTGGAAATGCTGGGCTCAGCTACAGGTAGAGTGGGGACAGGGGGAGCAGGGTTTGGGGGAGAGCAGGGTGTGAGTCCTTGCATCTTGGAAATGCTGGTCTCAGCTACAGGTGGAGTGGGGACAGGGGGAGCAGGGTTTGGGGGAGAGCAGGGTGTGAGTCCTTGCATCTTGGAGATGCTGGGCTCAGCTACACTTAGAGTGGGGACAGGGGGAGCAGGGTTTGGGGGAGAGCAGGGTGTGAGTCCTTGCATCTTGGAAATGCTGGGCTCAGCCACAGGTAGAGTGGGGACAGGGGGAGCAGGGTTTGGGGGAGAGCAGGGTGTGAGTCCTTGCATCTTTGAAATGCTGGGCTCAGCCACAGGTAGAGTGGGGACAGGGGGAGCAGGGTTTGGGGGAGAGCAGGGTGTGAGTCCTTGCATCTTGGAAATGCTGGGCTCAGCTACAGGTAGAGTGGGGACAGGGAGAGCAGGGATTTTGGGAGAGCAGGGTGTGAGTCCTTGCATCTTGGAAATGCTGGGCTCAGCCACAGGTAGAGTGGGGAAAGGGGGAGCAGGGTTTGGGGGAGAGCAGGGTGTGAGTCCTTGCATCTTTGAAATGCTGGGCTCAGCTACAGGTAGAGTGGGGACAGAGGAAGCAGGGTTTGGGGGAGAGCAGGGTGTGAGTCCTTGCATCTTGGAAATGCTTGGCTCAGCTACAGGTAGAGTGGGACAGGGGGAGCAGGGTTTGGGGGAGAGCAGGGTGTGAGTCCTTGCATCTTGGAAATGCTGGGCTCAGCTACAGGTAGAGTGGGGACAGGGGGAGCAGGGTTTGGGGGAGAGCAGGGTGTGAGTCCTTGCATCTTGGAAATCCTGGGCTTAGGTAGAGTGGGGACAGGGGGAGCAGGGTTTGGGGGAGAGCAGGGTGTGAGTCCTTGCATCTTGGAAATGCTGGGCTCAGCTACAGGTAGAGTGGGGCAGGGGAGCAGGGTTTGGGGGAGAGCAGGTTGTGAGTCCTTTCATCTTGGAAATGCTGGGCTCAGCTACAGATAGAGTGGGGACAGGGGGAGCAGGGCTTGGGGAGAGCACGGTGTGAGTCCTTGAATCTTGGAAATGTTGGGCTCAGCTACAGGTAGAGTGGGGACAGGGGGAGCAGGGTTTGGGGGAGAGCAGGGTGTGAGTCCTTGCATCTTGGAAATGCTGGGCTCAGCTACAGGTAGAGTGGGGACAGGGGGAGCCGGGTTTGGGGGGAGAGCAGGTTGTGAGTCCTTGCATCTTGGAAATGCTGGGCTCGGCTACAGGTAGAGTGGGGACAGGGGGAGCAGGGTTTGGGGGGAGAGCAGAGTGTGAGTCCTTGCATCTTGGAAATGTTGGGCTCAGCTACAGGTAGAGTGGGGACAGGGGGAGCACGGTTTGGGGGAGAGCAGGGTGTGAGTCCTTGCATCTTGGAAATGCTGGGCTCGGCTACAGGTAGAGTGGGGACAGGGGGAGCAGGGTTTGGGGGGAGAGCAGGGTGTGAGTCCTTGCATCTTGGAAATGCTGGGCTCGGCTACAGGTAGAGTGGGGACAGGGGGAGCAAGGTTTGGGGGAGAGCAGGGTTTGAGTCCTTGCATCATGGGAAATGCTGGGCTCCGCTACAGGTAGTGTGGGGACAGGGGGAGCAGGGTTTGGGGGAGAGCAGGGTGTGAGTCCTTGCATCTTGGAGATGCTGGGCTCAGCTACACTTAGAGTGGGGACAGGGGGAGCAGGGTTTGGGGGAGAGCAGGGTGTGAGTCCTTGCATCTTGGAAATGCTGGGCTCAGCCACAGGTAGAGTGGGGACAGGGGGAGCAGGGTTTGGGGGAGAGCAGGGTGTGAGTCCTTGCATCTTTGAAATGCTGGGCTCAGCCACAGGTAGAGTGGGGACAGGGGGAGCAGGGTTTGGGGGAGAGCAGGGTGTGAGTCCTTGCATCTTGGAAATGCTGGGCTCAGCTACAGGTAGAGTGGGGACAGGGAGAGCAGGGATTTTGGGAGAGCAGGGTGTGAGTCCTTGCATCTTGGAAATGCTGGGCTCAGCCACAGGTAGAGTGGGGAAAGGGGGAGCAGGGTTTGGGGGAGAGCAGGGTGTGAGTCCTTGCATCTTTGAAATGCTGGGCTCAGCTACAGGTAGAGTGGGGACAGAGGAAGCAGGGTTTGGGGGAGAGCAGGGTGTGAGTCCTTGCATCTTGGAAATGCTGGTCTCAGCTACAGGTGGAGTGGGGACAGGGGGAGCAGGGTTTGGGGGAGAGCAGGGTGTGAGTCCTTGCATCTTGGAGATGCTGGGCTCAGCTACACTTAGAGTGGGGACAGGGGGAGCAGGGTTTGGGGGAGAGCAGGGTGTGAGTCCTTGCATCTTGGAAATGCTGGGCTCAGCCACAGGTAGAGTGGGGACAGGGGGAGCAGGGTTTGGGGGAGAGCAGGGTGTGAGTCCTTGCATCTTTGAAATGCTGGGCTCAGCCACAGGTAGAGTGGGGACAGGGGGAGCAGGGTTTGGGGGAGAGCAGGGTGTGAGTCCTTGCATCTTGGAAATGCTGGGCTCAGCTACAGGTAGAGTGGGGACAGGGAGAGCAGGGATTTTGGGAGAGCAGGGTGTGAGTCCTTGCATCTTGGAAATGCTGGGCTCAGCCACAGGTAGAGTGGGGAAAGGGGGAGCAGGGTTTGGGGGAGAGCAGGGTGTGAGTCCTTGCATCTTTGAAATGCTGGGCTCAGCTACAGGTAGAGTGGGGACAGAGGAAGCAGGGTTTGGGGGAGAGCAGGGTGTGAGTCCTTGCATCTTGGAAATGCTTGGCTCAGCTACAGGTAGAGTGGGACAGGGGGAGCAGGGTTTGGGGGAGAGCAGGGTGTGAGTCCTTTCATCTTGGAAATGCTGGGCTCAGCCACAGGTAGAGTGGGGACAGGGGGAGCAGGGTTTGGGGAGAGCAGGGTGTGAGTCCTTGCATCTTGGAAATGCTGGGCTCAGCTACAGGTAGAGTGGGGACGGGGAACAGGGTTTGGAGGAAAGCAGGGTGTGAGTCCTTGCATCTTGGAAATGCTGGGCTCAGCTACAGGTAGAGTGGGGACAGGGGGAGCAGGGCTTGGGGAGAGCAGGGTGTGAGTCCTTGAATCTTGGAAATGTTGGGCTCAGCTACAGGTAGAGTGGGGACAGGGGGAGCAGGGTTTGGGGGAGAGCAGGGTGTGAGTCCTTGCATCGTGGAAATGCTGGGCTCCGCTACAGGTAGAGTGGGGACAGGGGGAGCAGGGTTTGGGGGGAGAGCAGGGTGTGAGTCCTTGCATCTTGGAAATGCCTGGCTCGGCTACAGGTAGAGTGGGGACAGGGGGAGCAGGGTTTGGGGGGAGAGCAGGGTGTGAGTCCTTGCATCTTGGAAATGCTGGGCTCAGCTACAGGTAGAGTGGGACAGGGGGAGCAGGGTTTGGGAGAGAGCAGGGTGTGAGTCCTTGCATCTTGGAAATGCTGGGCTCAGCTACAGGTAGAGTGGGGACAGGGGGAGCAGGGTTTGGGGGAGAGCAGGGTGTGGGGGAGAGCAGGGTGTGAGTCCTTGCATCTTGGAAATCCTGGGCTTAGGTAGAGTGGGGACAGGGGGAGCAGGGTTTGGGGGAGAGCAGGGTGTTAGTCCTTGCATCTTGGAAATGCTGGGCTCAGCTACAGGTAGAGTGGGGACAGGGGGAGCAGGGTTTGGTGGACAGCGGGGTGTGAGTCCTTGCATCTTGGAAATGCTGGGCTCAGGTAGAGTGGGGACAGGGGGAGCAGGGTTTGGGGGAGAGCAGGGTGTGAGTCCTTGCATCTTGGAAATGCTGGGCTCAGCTACAGGTAGAGTGGGGACAGGGGGAGCAGGGTTTGGGGGAGAGCAGGGTGTGAGTCCTTGCATCTTGGAAATGCTGGGCTCAGCTACAGGTAGAGTGGGGACCGGGGGGGCAGGGTTTGGTGGAGAGCAGGGTGTGAGTCCTTGCATCTTGGAAATGCTGGGCTCAGCTACAGGTAGAGTGGGGACAGGGGGAGCAGGGTTTGGGGGAGAGCAGGGTGTGAGTCCTTGCATCTTGGAAATGCTGGGATCAGCTACAGGTAGAGTGGGGACAGGGGGAGCAGGGTTTGGGGGGGAGCAGGGTGTGAGTCCTTGCATCTTGGAAATGCTGGTCTCAGCTACAGGTAGAGTGGGGACAGGGGGAGCAGGGTTTGGGGGAGAGCAGGGTGTGAGTCCTTGCATCTTGGAGATGCTGGGCTCAGCTACACTTAGAGTGGGGACAGGGGGAGCAGGGTTTGGGGGAGAGCAGGGTGTGAGTCCTTGCATCTTGGAAATGCTGGGCTCGGCTACAGGTAGAGTGGGGACAGGGGGAGCAGGGTTTGGGGGGCGAGCAAAGTGTGAGTCCTTGCATCTTGGAAATGTTGGGCTCAGCTACAGGTAGAGTGGGGACAGGGGGAGCACGGTTTGGAGGAGAGCAGGGTGTGAGTCCTTGCATCTTGGAAATGCTGGGCTCAGCTACAGATAGAGTGGGACAGGGGGAGCAGGGTTTGGGGGAGAGCAGGGTGTGAGTCCTTGCATCTTGGAAATGCTGGGCTCAGCTACAGGTAGAGTGGGGACAGGGGGAGCAGGGTTTGGGGGAGAGCAGGGTGTGGGGGAGAGCAGGGTGTGAGTCCTTGCATCTTGGAAATCCTGGGCTTAGGTAGAGTGGGGACAGGGGGAGCAGGGTTTGGGGGAGAGCAGGGTGTTAGTCCTTGCATCTTGGAAATGCTTGGCTCAGCTACAGGTAGAGTGGGGACAGGGGGAGCAGGGTTTGGTGGACAGCAGGGTGTGAGTCCTTGCATCTTGGAAATGCTGGGCTCAGGTAGAGTGGGGACAGGGGGAGCAGGGTTTGGGGGAGAGCAGGGTGTGAGTCCTTGCATCTTGGAAATGCTGGGCTCAGCTACAGGTAGAGTGGGGACAGGGGGGGCAGGGTTTGGGGGAGAGCAGGGTGTGAGTCCTTGCATCTTGGAAATGCTGGGCTCAGCTACAGGTAGAGTGGGGACAGGGGGGGCAGGGTTTGGTGGAGAGCAGGGTGTGAGTCCTTGCATCTTGGAAATGCTGGGCTCAGCTACAGGTAGAGTGGGGACAGGGGGAGCAGGGTTTGGGGGAGAGCAGGGTGTGAGTCCTTGCATCTTGGAAATGCTGGGCTCAGCCACAGGTAGAGTGGGGACAGGGGGAGCAGGGTTTGGGGGAGAGCAGGGTGTGAGTCCTTGCATCTTTGAAATGCTGGGCTCAGCCACAGGTAGAGTGGGGACAGGGGGAGCAGGGTTTGGGGGAGAGCAGGGTGTGAGTCCTTGCATCTTGGAAATGCTGGGCTCAGCTACAGGTAGAGTGGGGACAGGGAGAGCAGGGATTTTGGGAGAGCAGGGTGTGAGTCCTTGCATCTTGGAAATGCTGGGCTCAGCCACAGGTAGAGTGGGGAAAGGGGGAGCAGGGTTTGGGGGAGAGCAGGGTGTGAGTCCTTGCATCTTTGAAATGCTGGGCTCAGCTACAGGTAGAGTGGGGACAGAGGAAGCAGGGTTTGGGGGAGAGCAGGGTGTGAGTCCTTGCATCTTGGAAATGCTTGGCTCAGCTACAGGTAGAGTGGGACAGGGGGAGCAGGGTTTGGGGGAGAGCAGGGTGTGAGTCCTTGCATCTTGGAAATGCTGGGCTCAGCTACAGGTAGAGTGGGGACAGGGGGAGCAGGGTTTGGGGGAGAGCAGGGTGTGAGTCCTTGCATCTTGGAAATCCTGGGCTTAGGTAGAGTGGGGACAGGGGGAGCAGGGTTTGGGGGAGAGCAGGGTGTGAGTCCTTGCATCTTGGAAATGCTGGGCTCAGCTACAGGTAGAGTGGGGCAGGGGAGCAGGGTTTGGGGGAGAGCAGGTTGTGAGTCCTTTCATCTTGGAAATGCTGGGCTCAGCTACAGATAGAGTGGGGACAGGGGGAGCAGGGCTTGGGGAGAGCACGGTGTGAGTCCTTGAATCTTGGAAATGTTGGGCTCAGCTACAGGTAGAGTGGGGACAGGGGGAGCAGGGTTTGGGGGAGAGCAGGGTGTGAGTCCTTGCATCTTGGAAATGCTGGGCTCAGCTACAGGTAGAGTGGGGACAGGGGGAGCCGGGTTTGGGGGGAGAGCAGGTTGTGAGTCCTTGCATCTTGGAAATGCTGGGCTCGGCTACAGGTAGAGTGGGGACAGGGGGAGCAGGGTTTGGGGGGAGAGCAGAGTGTGAGTCCTTGCATCTTGGAAATGTTGGGCTCAGCTACAGGTAGAGTGGGGACAGGGGGAGCACGGTTTGGGGGAGAGCAGGGTGTGAGTCCTTGCATCTTGGAAATGCTGGGCTCGGCTACAGGTAGAGTGGGGACAGGGGGAGCAGGGTTTGGGGGGAGAGCAGGGTGTGAGTCCTTGCATCTTGGAAATGCTGGGCTCGGCTACAGGTAGAGTGGGGACAGGGGGAGCAAGGTTTGGGGGAGAGCAGGGTTTGAGTCCTTGCATCATGGGAAATGCTGGGCTCCGCTACAGGTAGTGTGGGGACAGGGGGAGCAGGGTTTGGGGGAGAGCAGGGTGTGAGTCCTTGCATCTTGGAGATGCTGGGCTCAGCTACACTTAGAGTGGGGACAGGGGGAGCAGGGTTTGGGGGAGAGCAGGGTGTGAGTCCTTGCATCTTGGAAATGCTGGGCTCAGCCACAGGTAGAGTGGGGACAGGGGGAGCAGGGTTTGGGGGAGAGCAGGGTGTGAGTCCTTGCATCTTTGAAATGCTGGGCTCAGCCACAGGTAGAGTGGGGACAGGGGGAGCAGGGTTTGGGGGAGAGCAGGGTGTGAGTCCTTGCATCTTGGAAATGCTGGGCTCAGCTACAGGTAGAGTGGGGACAGGGAGAGCAGGGATTTTGGGAGAGTAGGGTGTGAGTCCTTGCATCTTGGAAATGCTGGGCTCAGCCACAGGTAGAGTGGGGAAAGGGGGAGCAGGGTTTGGGGGAGAGCAGGGTGTGAGTCCTTGCATCTTTGAAATGCTGGGCTCAGCTACAGGTAGAGTGGGGACAGAGGAAGCAGGGTTTGGGGGAGAGCAGGGTGTGAGTCCTTGCATCTTGGAAATGCTGGTCTCAGCTACAGGTGGAGTGGGGACAGGGGGAGCAGGGTTTGGGGGAGAGCAGGGTGTGAGTCCTTGCATCTTGGAGATGCTGGGCTCAGCTACACTTAGAGTGGGGACAGGGGGAGCAGGGTTTGGGGGAGAGCAGGGTGTGAGTCCTTGCATCTTGGAAATGCTGGGCTCAGCCACAGGTAGAGTGGGGACAGGGGGAGCAGGGTTTGGGGGAGAGCAGGGTGTGAGTCCTTGCATCTTTGAAATGCTGGGCTCAGCCACAGGTAGAGTGGGGACAGGGGGAGCAGGGTTTGGGGGAGAGCAGGGTGTGAGTCCTTGCATCTTGGAAATGCTGGGCTCAGCTACAGGTAGAGTGGGGACAGGGAGAGCAGGGATTTTGGGAGAGCAGGGTGTGAGTCCTTGCATCTTGGAAATGCTGGGCTCAGCCACAGGTAGAGTGGGGAAAGGGGGAGCAGGGTTTGGGGGAGAGCAGGGTGTGAGTCCTTGCATCTTTGAAATGCTGGGCTCAGCTACAGGTAGAGTGGGGACAGAGGAAGCAGGGTTTGGGGGAGAGCAGGGTGTGAGTCCTTGCATCTTGGAAATGCTTGGCTCAGCTACAGGTAGAGTGGGACAGGGGGAGCAGGGTTTGGGGGAGAGCAGGGTGTGAGTCCTTGCATCTTGGAAATGCTGGGCTCAGCTACAGGTAGAGTGGGGACAGGGGGAGCAGGGTTTGGGGGAGAGCAGGGTGTGAGTCCTTGCATCTTGGAAATCCTGGGCTTAGGTAGAGTGGGGACAGGGGGAGCAGGGTTTGGGGGAGAGCAGGGTGTGAGTCCTTGCATCTTGGAAATGCTGGGCTCAGCTACAGGTAGAGTGGGGCAGGGGAGCAGGGTTTGGGGGAGAGCAGGTTGTGAGTCCTTTCATCTTGGAAATGCTGGGCTCAGCTACAGATAGAGTGGGGACAGGGGGAGCAGGGCTTGGGGAGAGCACGGTGTGAGTCCTTGAATCTTGGAAATGTTGGGCTCAGCTACAGGTAGAGTGGGGACAGGGGGAGCAGGGTTTGGGGGAGAGCAGGGTGTGAGTCCTTGCATCTTGGAAATGCTGGGCTCAGCTACAGGTAGAGTGGGGACAGGGGGAGCCGGGTTTGGGGGGAGAGCAGGTTGTGAGTCCTTGCATCTTGGAAATGCTGGACTCGGCTACAGGTAGAGTGGGGACAGGGGGAGCAGGGTTTGGGGGGAGAGCAGAGTGTGAGTCCTTGCATCTTGGAAATGTTGGGCTCAGCTACAGGTAGAGTGGGGACAGGGGGAGCACGGTTTGGGGGAGAGCAGGGTGTGAGTCCTTGCATCTTGGAAATGCTGTGCTCGGCTACAGGTAGAGTGGGGACAGGGGGAGCAGGGTTTGGGGGGAGAGCAGGGTGTGAGTCCTTGCATCTTGGAAATGCTGGGCTCGGCTACAGGTAGAGTGGGGACAGGGGGAGCAAGGTTTGGGGGAGAGCAGGGTTTGAGTCCTTGCATCATGGGAAATGCTGGGCTCCGCTACAGGTAGTGTGGGGACAGGGGGAGCAGGGTTTGGGGGAGAACAGGTTGTGAGTCCTTTCATCTTGGAAATGCTGGGCTCAGCCACAGGTAGAGTGGGGACAGGGGGAGCAGGGTTTGGGGAGAGCAGGGTGTGAGTCCTTGCATCTTGGAAATGCTGGGCTCAGCTACAGGTAGAGTGGGGACGGGGAACAGGGTTTGGAGGAAAGCAGGGTGTGAGTCCTTGCATCTTGGAAATGCTGGGCTCAGCTACAGGTAGAGTGGGGACGGGGGGGCAGGGCTTGGGGAGAGCAGGGTGTGAGTCCTTGAATCTTGGAAATGTTGGGCTCAGCTACAGGTAGAGTGGGGACAGGGGGAGCAGGGTTTGGGGGAGAGCAGGGTGTGAGTTCTTGCATCTTGGAAATGCTGGGCTCAGCTACAGGTAGAGTGGGGACAGGGGGAGCAGGGTTTGGGGGGAGAGCAGGGTGTGAGTCCTTGCATCTTGGAAATGCTGGGCTCGGCTACAGGTAGAGTGGGGACAGGGGGAGCAGGGTTTGGGGGGAGAGCAGGGTGTGAGTCCTTGCATCTTGGAAATGCTGGGCTCAGCTACAGGTAGAGTGGGGGCAGGGGGAGCAGGGTTTGGGGGAGAGCAGGGTGTGAGCCCTTGCATCTTGGAAATGCTGGGCTCGGCTACAGGTAGAGTGGGGACAGGGGGAGCAGGGTTTGGGGGAGAGCAGGGTGTGAGTCCTTGCATCTTGGAAATGCTGGGCTCAGCTACAGGTAGAGTGGGACAGGGGGAGCAGGGTTTGGGGGAGAGCAGGGTGTGAGTCCTTGCATCTTGGAAATGCTGGGCTCAGCTACAGGTAGAGTGGGGACAGGGGGAGCAGGGTTTGGGGGAGAGCAGGGTGTGAGTCCTTGCATCTTGGAAATCCTGGGCTTAGGTAGAGTGGGGACAGGGGGAGCAGGGTTTTGGGGGAGAGCAGGGTGTGAGTCCTTGCATCTTGGAAATGCTGGGCTCAGCTACAGGTAGAGTGGGGACAGGGGGAGCAGGGTTTGGGGGAGAGCAGGTTGTGAGTCCTTTCATCTTGGAAATACTGGGCTCAGCTACAGGTAGAGTGGGGACAGGGGGAGCAGGGCTTGGGGAGAGCACGGTGTGAGTCCTTGAATCTTGGAAATGTTGGGCTCAGCTACAGGTAGAGTGGGGACAGGGGGAGCAGGGTTTGGGGGAGAGCAGGGTGTGAGTCCTTGCATCTTGGAAATGCTGGGCTCAGCTACAGGTAGAGTGGGTACAGGGGGAGCCGGGTTTGGGGGGAGAGCAGGGTGTGAGTCCTTGCATCTTGGAAATGCTGGGCTCGGCTACAGGTAGAGTGGGGACAGGGGGAGCAGGGTTTGGGGGAGAGCAGAGTGTGAGTCCTTGCATCTTGGAAATGTTGGGCTCAGCTACAGGTAGAGTGGGGACAGGGGGAGCACGGTTTGGGGGAGAGCAGGGTGTGAGTCCTTGCATCTTGGAAATGCTGGGCTCGGCTACAGGTAGAGTGGGGACAGGGGGAGCAGGGTTTGGGGGGAGAGCAGGGTGTGAGTCCTTGCATCTTGGAAATGCTGGGCTCGGCTACAGTTAGAGTGGGGACAGGGGGAGCAGGGTTTGGGGGAGAGCAGGGTGTGAGTCCTTGCATCTTGGAAATGCTGGGCTCGGCTACAGGTAGAGTGGGGACAGGGGGAGCAGGGTTTGGGGGGAGAGCAGGGTGTGAGTCCTTGCATCTTGGAAATGCTGGGCTCGGCTACAGGTAGAGTGGGGACAGGGGGAGCAGGGTTTGGGGGAGAGCAGGGTGTGAGTCCTTGCATCTTGGAAATGCTGGGCTCAGCTACAGGTAGAGTGGGGACAGGGGGAGCAGGGTTTGGGGGAGAGCAGGGTGTGAGTCCTTGCATCTTGGAAATGTTGGGCTCGGCTACAGGTAGAGTGGGGACAGGGGGGAGCAGGGTTTGGGGGGAGAGCAGGGTGTGAGTCCTTGCATCTTGGAAATGCTGGGCTCAGCTACAGGTAGAGTGGGGACAGGGGGAGCAGGGTTTGGGGGAGAGCAGGGTGTGAGTCCTTGCATCTTGGAAATGCTGGGCTCAGCCCAAGGAAATGCTGGGCTCAGCTACAGGTAGAGTGGGGACAGGGGGAGCAGGGTTTGGGGGAGAGCAGGGTGTGAGTCCTTGCATCTTGGAAATGCTGGGCTCAGGTACACGTAGAGTGGGGACAGGGGGAGGAGGGTTTGGGGGAGAGCAGGGTGTGAGTCCTTGCTTCTTGGAAATGCTGGGCTCGGCTACAGGTAGAGTGGGGACAAAGGGGAGCAGGGTTTGGGGGAGAGCAGGGTGTGAGTCCTTGCATCTTGGAAATTCTGGGCTCAGCCACAGGTAGAGTGGGGATAGGGGGAGCAGGGTTTGGGGGAGAGCAGGGTGTGAGTCCTTGCATCTTGGAAATGCTGGGCTCAGGTACACGTAGAGTGGGGACAGGGGGAGGAGGGTTTGGGGGAGAGCAGGGTGTGAGTCCTTGCTTCTTGGAAATGCTGGGCTCGGCTACAGGTAGAGTGGGGACAGGGGGAGCAGGGTTTGGGGGAGAACAGGGTGTGTCTTGGAAATGCTGGGCTCGCCCACAGGTAGAGTGGGGACAGGGGGAGCAGGGTTTGCGGGAGAGCAGGGTGTGAGTCCTTGCATCTTGGAAATGCTGGGCTCAGCTACAGGTAGAGTGGGGACAGGGGGAGCAGGGTTTGGGGGAGAGCAGGGTGTGAGTCCTTGCATCTTGGAAATGCTGGGCTCAGCTACAGGTAGAGTGGGGACAGGGGCAGCAGGGTTTGGGGGAGAGCAGGGTGTGTCTTGGAAATGATGGGCTCGGCTACAGGTAGAGTGGGGACAGGGGGAGCAGGGTTTGGGGGAGAGCAGGGTGTGTCTTGGAAATGCTGGGCTCGGCTACAGGTAGAGTGGGGACAGGGGCAGCAGGGTTTGGGGGAGAGCAGGGTGTGTCTTGGAAATGCTGGGCTCGGATACAGGTAGAGTGGGGACAGGGGGAGCAGGGTTTGGGGGAGAGCAGGGTGTGAGTCCTTGCATCTTGGAAATGCTGGGCTCGGCTACAGGTAGAGTGGGGACAGGGGGAGCAGGGTTTGGGGGGAGAGCAGGGTGTGAGTCCTTGCATCTTGGAAATGCTGGGCTCAGCTACAGGTAGAGTGGGGACAGGGGGAGCAGGGTTTGGGGGGAGAGCAGGGTGTGAGTCCTTGCATCTTGGAAATGCTGGGCTCGGCTACAGGTAGAGTGGGGACAGGGGGAGCAGGGTTTGGGGGGAGAGCAGGGTGTGAGTCCTTGCATCTTGGAAATGCTGGGCTCGGCTACAGGTAGAGTGGGGACAGGGGGAGCAGGGTTTGGGGGGAGAGCAGGGTGTGAGTCCTTGCATCTTGGAAATGCTGGGCTCCGCTACAGGTAGAGTGGGGACAGGGGGAGCAGGGTTTGGGGGAGAGCAGGGTGTGAGTCCTTGCATCTTGGAAATGCTGGGCTCAGCCCAAGGAAATGCTGGGCTCAGCTACAGGTAGAGTGGGGACGGGGGAGCACGGTTTGGGGGAGAGCAGGGTGTGAGTCCTTGCATCTTGGAAATGCTGGGCTCAGGTACACCTAGAGTGGGGACAGGGGGAGGAGGGTTTGGGGGAGAGCAGGCTGTGAGTCCTTGCATCTTGGAAATGCTGGGCTCAGGTACACGTAGAGTGGGGACAGGGGGAGGAGGGTTTGGGGGAGAGCAGGGTGTGAGTCCTTGCTTCTTGGAAATTCTGGGCTCAGCCACAGGTAGAGTGGGGATAGGGGGAGCAGGGTTTGGGGGAGAGCAGGGTGTGAGTCCTTGCATCTTGGAAATTCTGGGCTCAGCTACAGGTAGAGTGGGGACAGGGGGAGCAGGGTTTGGGGGAGAGCAGGGTGTGAGTCCTTGCATCTTGGAAATGCTGGGCTCAGGTACACGTAGAGTGGGGACAGGGGGAGGAGGGTTTGGGGGAGAGCAGGGTGTGAGTCCTTGCTTCTTGGAAATGCTGGGCTCGGCTACAGGTAGAGTGGGGACAGGGGGAGCAGGGTTTGGGGGAGAACAGGCTGTGTCTTGGAAATGCTGGGCTCGCCCACAGGTAGAGTGGGGACAGGGGGAGCAGGGTTTGCGGGAGAGCAGGGTGTGAGTCCTTGCATCTTGGAAATGCTGGGCTCAGCTACAGGTAGAGTGGGGACAGGGGGAGCAGGGTTTGGGGGAGAGCAGGGTGTGAGTCCTTGCATCTTGGAAATGCTGGGCTCAGCTACAGGTAGAGTGGGGACAGGGGCAGCAGGGTTTGGGGGAGAGCAGGGTGTGTCTTGGAAATGATGGGCTCGGCTACAGGTAGAGTGGGGACAGGGGGAGCAGGGTTTGGGGGAGAGCAGGGTGTGTCTTGGAAATGCTGGGCTCGGCTACAGGTAGAGTGGGGACAGGGGGAGCAGGGTTTGGGGGGAGAGCAGAGTGTGAGTCCTTGCATCTTGGAAATGTTGGGCTCAGCTACAGGTAGAGTGGGGACAGGGGGAGCACGGTTTGGGGGAGAGCAGGGTGTGAGTCCTTGCATCTTGGAAATGCTGGGCTCGGCTACAGGTAGAGTGGGGACAGGGGGAGCAGGGTTTGGGGGGAGAGCAGGGTGTGAGTCCTTGCATCTTGGAAATGCTGGGCTCGGCTACAGGTAGAGTGGGGACAGGGGGAGCAAGGTTTGGGGGAGAGCAGGGTTTGAGTCCTTGCATCATGGGAAATGCTGGGCTCCGCTACAGGTAGTGTGGGGACAGGGGGAGCAGGGTTTGGGGGAGAACAGGTTGTGAGTCCTTTCATCTTGGAAATGCTGGGCTCAGCCACAGGTAGAGTGGGGACAGGGGGAGCAGGGTTTGGGGAGAGCAGGGTGTGAGTCCTTGCATCTTGGAAATGCTGGGCTCAGCTACAGGTAGAGTGGGGACGGGGAACAGGGTTTGGAGGAAAGCAGGGTGTGAGTCCTTGCATCTTGGAAATGCTGGGCTCAGCTACAGGTAGAGTGGGGACAGGGGGGGCAGGGCTTGGGGAGAGCAGGGTGTGAGTCCTTGAATCTTGGAAATGTTGGGCTCAGCTACAGGTAGAGTGGGGACAGGGGGAGCAGGGTTTGGGGGAGAGCAGGGTGTGAGTTCTTGCATCTTGGAAATGCTGGGCTCAGCTACAGGTAGAGTGGGGACAGGGGGAGCAGGGTTTGGGGGGAGAGCAGGGTGTGAGTCCTTGCATCTTGGAAATGCTGGGCTCGGCTACAGGTAGAGTGGGGACAGGGGGAGCAGGGTTTGGGGGGAGAGCAGGGTGTGAGTCCTTGCATCTTGGAAATGCTGGGCTCAGCTACAGGTAGAGTGGGGGCAGGGGGAGCAGGGTTTGGGGGAGAGCAGGGTGTGAGCCCTTGCATCTTGGAAATGCTGGGCTCGGCTACAGGTAGAGTGGGGACAGGGGGAGCAGGGTTTGGGGGAGAGCAGGGTGTGAGTCCTTGCATCTTGGAAATGCTGGGCTCAGCTACAGGTAGAGTGGGACAGGGGGAGCAGGGTTTGGGGGAGAGCAGGGTGTGAGTCCTTGCATCTTGGAAATGCTGGGCTCAGCTACAGGTAGAGTGGGGACAGGGGGAGCAGGGTTTGGGGGGAGAGCAGGGTGTGAGTCCTTGCATCTTGGAAATGCTGGGCTCGGCTACAGGTAGAGTGGGGACAGGGGGAGCAAGGTTTGGGGGAGAGCAGGGTTTGAGTCCTTGCATCATGGGAAATGCTGGGCTCCGCTACAGGTAGTGTGGGGACAGGGGGAGCAGGGTTTGGGGGAGAACAGGTTGTGAGTCCTTTCATCTTGGAAATGCTGGGCTCAGCCACAGGTAGAGTGGGGACAGGGGGAGCAGGGTTTGGGGAGAGCAGGGTGTGAGTCCTTGCATCTTGGAAATGCTGGGCTCAGCTACAGGTAGAGTGGGGACGGGGAACAGGGTTTGGAGGAAAGCAGGGTGTGAGTCCTTGCATCTTGGAAATGCTGGGCTCAGCTACAGGTAGAGTGGGGACAGGGGGGGCAGGGCTTGGGGAGAGCAGGGTGTGAGTCCTTGAATCTTGGAAATGTTGGGCTCAGCTACAGGTAGAGTGGGGACAGGGGGAGCAGGGTTTGGGGGAGAGCAGGGTGTGAGTTCTTGCATCTTGGAAATGCTGGGCTCAGCTACAGGTAGAGTGGGGACAGGGGGAGCAGGGTTTGGGGGGAGAGCAGGGTGTGAGTCCTTGCATCTTGGAAATGCTGGGCTCGGCTACAGGTAGAGTGGGGACAGGGGGAGCAGGGTTTGGGGGGAGAGCAGGGTGTGAGTCCTTGCATCTTGGAAATGCTGGGCTCAGCTACAGGTAGAGTGGGGGCAGGGGGAGCAGGGTTTGGGGGAGAGCAGGGTGTGAGCCCTTGCATCTTGGAAATGCTGGGCTCGGCTACAGGTAGAGTGGGGACAGGGGGAGCAGGGTTTGGGGGAGAGCAGGGTGTGAGTCCTTGCATCTTGGAAATGCTGGGCTCAGCTACAGGTAGAGTGGGACAGGGGGAGCAGGGTTTGGGGGAGAGCAGGGTGTGAGTCCTTGCATCTTGGAAATGCTGGGCTCAGCTACAGGTAGAGTGGGGACAGGGGGAGCAGGGTTTGGGGGAGAGCAGGGTGTGAGTCCTTGCATCTTGGAAATCCTGGGCTTAGGTAGAGTGGGGACAGGGGGAGCAGGGTTTTGGGGGAGAGCAGGGTGTGAGTCCTTGCATCTTGGAAATGCTGGGCTCAGCTACAGGTAGAGTGGGGACAGGGGGAGCAGGGTTTGGGGGAGAGCAGGTTGTGAGTCCTTTCATCTTGGAAATACTGGGCTCAGCTACAGGTAGAGTGGGGACAGGGGGAGCAGGGCTTGGGGAGAGCACGGTGTGAGTCCTTGAATCTTGGAAATGTTGGGCTCAGCTACAGGTAGAGTGGGGACAGGGGGAGCAGGGTTTGGGGGAGAGCAGGGTGTGAGTCCTTGCATCTTGGAAATGCTGGGCTCAGCTACAGGTAGAGTGGGTACAGGGGGAGCCGGGTTTGGGGGGAGAGCAGGGTGTGAGTCCTTGCATCTTGGAAATGCTGGGCTCGGCTACAGGTAGAGTGGGGACAGGGGGAGCAGGGTTTGGGGGAGAGCAGAGTGTGAGTCCTTGCATCTTGGAAATGTTGGGCTCAGCTACAGGTAGAGTGGGGACAGGGGGAGCACGGTTTGGGGGAGAGCAGGGTGTGAGTCCTTGCATCTTGGAAATGCTGGGCTCGGCTACAGGTAGAGTGGGGACAGGGGGAGCAGGGTTTGGGGGGAGAGCAGGGTGTGAGTCCTTGCATCTTGGAAATGCTGGGCTCGGCTACAGTTAGAGTGGGGACAGGGGGAGCAGGGTTTGGGGGAGAGCAGGGTGTGAGTCCTTGCATCTTGGAAATGCTGGGCTCGGCTACAGGTAGAGTGGGGACAGGGGGAGCAGGGTTTGGGGGGAGAGCAGGGTGTGAGTCCTTGCATCTTGGAAATGCTGGGCTCGGCTACAGGTAGAGTGGGGACAGGGGGAGCAGGGTTTGGGGGAGAGCAGGGTGTGAGTCCTTGCATCTTGGAAATGCTGGGCTCAGCTACAGGTAGAGTGGGGACAGGGGGAGCAGGGTTTGGGGGAGAGCAGGGTGTGAGTCCTTGCATCTTGGAAATGTTGGGCTCGGCTACAGGTAGAGTGGGGACAGGGGGGAGCAGGGTTTGGGGGGAGAGCAGGGTGTGAGTCCTTGCATCTTGGAAATGCTGGGCTCAGCTACAGGTAGAGTGGGGACAGGGGGAGCAGGGTTTGGGGGAGAGCAGGGTGTGAGTCCTTGCATCTTGGAAATGCTGGGCTCAGCCCAAGGAAATGCTGGGCTCAGCTACAGGTAGAGTGGGGACAGGGGGAGCAGGGTTTGGGGGAGAGCAGGGTGTGAGTCCTTGCATCTTGGAAATGCTGGGCTCAGGTACACGTAGAGTGGGGACAGGGGGAGGAGGGTTTGGGGGAGAGCAGGGTGTGAGTCCTTGCTTCTTGGAAATGCTGGGCTCGGCTACAGGTAGAGTGGGGACAAAGGGGAGCAGGGTTTGGGGGAGAGCAGGGTGTGAGTCCTTGCATCTTGGAAATTCTGGGCTCAGCCACAGGTAGAGTGGGGATAGGGGGAGCAGGGTTTGGGGGAGAGCAGGGTGTGAGTCCTTGCATCTTGGAAATGCTGGGCTCAGGTACACGTAGAGTGGGGACAGGGGGAGGAGGGTTTGGGGGAGAGCAGGGTGTGAGTCCTTGCTTCTTGGAAATGCTGGGCTCGGCTACAGGTAGAGTGGGGACAGGGGGAGCAGGGTTTGGGGGAGAACAGGGTGTGTCTTGGAAATGCTGGGCTCGCCCACAGGTAGAGTGGGGACAGGGGGAGCAGGGTTTGCGGGAGAGCAGGGTGTGAGTCCTTGCATCTTGGAAATGCTGGGCTCAGCTACAGGTAGAGTGGGGACAGGGGGAGCAGGGTTTGGGGGAGAGCAGGGTGTGAGTCCTTGCATCTTGGAAATGCTGGGCTCAGCTACAGGTAGAGTGGGGACAGGGGCAGCAGGGTTTGGGGGAGAGCAGGGTGTGTCTTGGAAATGATGGGCTCGGCTACAGGTAGAGTGGGGACAGGGGGAGCAGGGTTTGGGGGAGAGCAGGGTGTGTCTTGGAAATGCTGGGCTCGGCTACAGGTAGAGTGGGGACAGGGGCAGCAGGGTTTGGGGGAGAGCAGGGTGTGTCTTGGAAATGCTGGGCTCGGATACAGGTAGAGTGGGGACAGGGGGAGCAGGGTTTGGGGGAGAGCAGGGTGTGAGTCCTTGCATCTTGGAAATGCTGGGCTCGGCTACAGGTAGAGTGGGGACAGGGGGAGCAGGGTTTGGGGGGAGAGCAGGGTGTGAGTCCTTGCATCTTGGAAATGCTGGGCTCAGCTACAGGTAGAGTGGGGACAGGGGGAGCAGGGTTTGGGGGGAGAGCAGGGTGTGAGTCCTTGCATCTTGGAAATGCTGGGCTCGGCTACAGGTAGAGTGGGGACAGGGGGAGCAGGGTTTGGGGGGAGAGCAGGGTGTGAGTCCTTGCATCTTGGAAATGCTGGGCTCGGCTACAGGTAGAGTGGGGACAGGGGGAGCAGGGTTTGGGGGGAGAGCAGGGTGTGAGTCCTTGCATCTTGGAAATGCTGGGCTCCGCTACAGGTAGAGTGGGGACAGGGGGAGCAGGGTTTGGGGGAGAGCAGGGTGTGAGTCCTTGCATCTTGGAAATGCTGGGCTCAGCCCAAGGAAATGCTGGGCTCAGCTACAGGTAGAGTGGGGACGGGGGAGCACGGTTTGGGGGAGAGCAGGGTGTGAGTCCTTGCATCTTGGAAATGCTGGGCTCAGGTACACCTAGAGTGGGGACAGGGGGAGGAGGGTTTGGGGGAGAGCAGGCTGTGAGTCCTTGCATCTTGGAAATGCTGGGCTCAGGTACACGTAGAGTGGGGACAGGGGGAGGAGGGTTTGGGGGAGAGCAGGGTGTGAGTCCTTGCTTCTTGGAAATTCTGGGCTCAGCCACAGGTAGAGTGGGGATAGGGGGAGCAGGGTTTGGGGGAGAGCAGGGTGTGAGTCCTTGCATCTTGGAAATTCCGGGCTCAGCTACAGGTAGAGTGGGGACAGGGGGAGCAGGGTTTGGGGGAGAGCAGGGTGTGAGTCCTTGCATCTTGGAAATGCTGGGCTCAGGTACACGTAGAGTGGGGACAGGGGGAGGAGGGTTTGGGGGAGAGCAGGGTGTGAGTCCTTGCTTCTTGGAAATGCTGGGCTCGGCTACAGGTAGAGTGGGGACAGGGGGAGCAGGGTTTGGGGGAGAACAGGGTGTGTCTTGGAAATGCTGGGCTCGCCCACAGGTAGAGTGGGGACAGGGGGAGCAGGGTTTGCGAGAGAGCAGGGTGTGAGTCCTTGCATCTTGGAAATGCTGGGCTCAGCTACAGGTAGAGTGGGGACAGGGGGAGCAGGGTTTGGGGGAGAGCAGGGTGTGAGTCCTTGCATCTTGGAAATGCTGGGCTCAGCTACAGGTAGAGTGGGGACAGGGGCAGCAGGGTTTGGGGGAGAGCAGGGTGTGTCTTGGAAATGATGGGCTCGGCTACAGGTAGAGTGGGGACAGGGGGAGCAGGGTTTGGGGGAGAGCAGGGTGTGTCTTGGAAATGCTGGGCTCGGCTACAGGTAGAGTGGGGACAGGGGCAGCAGGGTTTGGGGGAGAGCAGGGTGTGTCTTGGAAATGCTGGGCTCGGATACAGGTAGAGTGGGGACAGGGGGAGCAGGGTTTGGGGGAGAGCAGGGTGTGAGTCCTTGCATCTTGGAAATGCTGGGCTCGGCTACAGGTAGAGTGGGGACAGGGGGAGCAGGGTTTGGGGGGAGAGCAGGGTGTGAGTCCTTGCATCTTGGAAATGCTGGGCTCAGCTACAGGTAGAGTGGGGACAGGGGGAGCAGGGTTTGGGGGGAGAGCAGGGTGTGAGTCCTTGCATCTTGGAAATGCTGGGCTCGGCTACAGGTAGAGTGGGGACAGGGGGAGCAGGGTTTGGGGGGAGAGCAGGGTGTGAGTCCTTGCATCTTGGAAATGCTGGGCTCGGCTACAGGTAGAGTGGGGACAGGGGGAGCAGGGTTTGGGGGGAGAGCAGGGTGTGAGTCCTTGCATCTTGGAAATGCTGGGCTCCGCTACAGGTAGAGTGGGGACAGGGGGAGCAGGGTTTGGGGGAGAGCAGGGTGTGAGTCCTTGCATCTTGGAAATGCTGGGCTCAGCCCAAGGAAATGCTGGGCTCAGCTACAGGTAGAGTGGGGACGGGGGAGCACGGTTTGGGGGAGAGCAGGGTGTGAGTCCTTGCATCTTGGAAATGCTGGGCTCAGGTACACCTAGAGTGGGGACAGGGGGAGGAGGGTTTGGGGGAGAGCAGGCTGTGAGTCCTTGCTTCATGGAAATGCTGGGCTCAGCCACAGGTAGAGTGGGGACAGGGGGAGCAGGGTTTGGGGGAGAGCAGGATGTGAGTCCTTGCATCTTGGAAATGCTGGGCTCAGGTACACGTAGAGTGGGGACAGGGGGAGGAGGGTTTGGGGGAGAGCAGGGTGTGAGTCCTTGCTTCTTGGAAATGCTGGGCTCGGCTACAGGTAGAGTGGGGACAAAGGGGAGCAGGGTTTGGGGGAGAGCAGGGTGTGAGTCCTTGCATCTTGGAAATGCTGGGTTGAGGTACACGTAGAGTGGGGACAGGGGGAGGAGGGTTTGGGGGAGAGCAGGGTGTGAGTCCTTGCTTCTTGGAAATTCTGGGCTCAGCCACAGGTAGAGTGGGGACAGGGGGAGCAGGGTTTGGGGGAGAGCAGGGTGTGAGTCCTTGCATCTTGGAAATGCTGGGCTCAGCTACAGGTAGAGTGGGGACAGGGGAGCAGGGTTTGGGGGAGAGCAGGGTGTGAGTCCTTGCATCTTGGAAATGCTGGGCTCAGGTACACGTAGAGTGGAGACAGGGGGAGGAGGGTTTGGGGGAGAGCAGGGTGTGGGGGAGAGCAGGGTGTGAGTCCTTGCATCTTGGAAATCCTGGGCTTAGGTAGAGTGGGGACAGGGGGAGCAGGGTTTGGGGGAGAGCATGGTGTTAGTCCTTGCATCTTGGAAATGCTGGGCTCAGCTACAGGTAGAGTGGGGACAGGGGGAGCAGGGTTTGGTGGACAGCAGGGTGTGAGTCCTTGCATCTTGGAAATGCTGGGCTCAGGTAGAGTGGGGACAGGGGTAGCAGGGTTTGGGGGAGAGCAGGGTGTGAGTCCTTGCATCTTGGAAATGCTGGGCTCAGCTACAGGTAGAGTGGGGACAGGGGGAGCAGGGTTTGGGGGAGAGCAGGGTGTGAGTCCTTGCATCTTGGAAATGCTGGGCTCAGCTACAGGTAGAGTGGGGACAGGGGAGCAGGGTTTGGTGGAGAGCAGGGTGTGAGTCCTTGCATCTTGGAAATGCTGGGCTCAGCTACAGGTAGAGTGGGGACAGGGGGAGCAGGGTTTGGGGGAGAGCAGGGTGTGAGTCCTTGCATCTTGGAAATGCTGGGATCAGCTACAGGTAGAGTGGGGACAGGGGGAGCAGGGTTTGGGGGGGAGCAGGGTGTGAGTCCTTGCATCTTGGAAATGCTGGTCTCAGCTACAGGTAGAGTGGGGACAGGGGGAGCAGGGTTTGGGGGAGAACAGGGTGTGAGTCCTTGCATCTTGGAAATGCTGGGCTCAGCTACACTTAGAGTGGGGACAGGGGGAGCAGGGTTTGGGGGAGAGCAGGGTGTGAGTCCTTGCATCTTGGAAATGCTGGTCTCAGCCACAGGTAGAGTGGGGACAGGGGGAGCAGGGTTTGGGGGAGAGCAGGGTGTGTCTTGGAAATGCTGGGCTCGGCTACAGGTAGAGTGGGGACAGGGGCAGCAGGGTTTGGGGGAGAGCAGGGTGTGTCTTGGAAATGCTGGGCTCGGATACAGGTAGAGTGGGGACAGGGGGAGCAGGGTTTGGGGGAGAGCAGGGTGTGAGTCCTTGCATCTTGGAAATGCTGGGCTCGGCTACAGGTAGAGTGGGGACAGGGGGAGCAGGGTTTGGGGGGAGAGCAGGGTGTGAGTCCTTGCATCTTGGAAATGCTGGGCTCAGCTACAGGTAGAGTGGGGACAGGGGGAGCGGGGTTTGGGGGGAGAGCAGGGTGTGAGTCCCTGCATCTTGGAAATGCTGGGCTCGGCTACAGGTAGAGTGGGGACAGGGGGAGCAGGGTTTGGGGGGAGAGCAGGGTGTGAGTCCTTGCATCTTGGAAATGCTGGGCTCGGCTACAGGTAGAGTGGGGACAGGGGGAGCAGGGTTTGGGGGGAGAGCAGGGTGTGAGTCCTTGCATCTTGGAAATGCTGGGCTCCGCTACAGGTAGAGTGGGGACAGGGGGAGCAGGGTTTGGGGGAGAGCAGGGTGTGAGTCCTTGCATCTTGGAAATGCTGGGCTCAGCCCAAGGAAATGCTGGGCTCAGCTACAGGTAGAGTGGGGACGGGGGAGCACGGTTTGGGGGAGAGCAGGGTGTGAGTCCTTGCATCTTGGAAATGCTGGGCTCAGGTACACCTAGAGTGTGGACAGGGGGAGGAGGGTTTGGGGGAGAACAGGCTGTGAGTCCTTGCTTCTTGGAAATGCTGGGCTCAGCCACAGGTAGAGTGGGGACAGGGGGAGCAGGGTTTGGGGGAGAGCAGGATGTGAGTCCTTGCATCTTGGAAATGCTGGGCTCAGGTACACGTAGAGTGGGGACAGGGGGAGGAGGGTTTGGGGGAGAGCAGGGTGTGAGTCCTTGCTTCTTGGAAATGCTGGGCTCGGCTACAGGTAGAGTGGGGACAAAGGGGAGCAGGGTTTGGGGGAGAGCAGGGTGTGAGTCCTTGCATCTTGGAAATGCTGGGCTGAGGTACACGTAGAGTGGGGACAGGGGGAGGAGGGTTTGGGGGAGAGCAGGGTGTGAGTCCTTGCTTCTTGGAAATTCTGGGCTCAGCCACAGGTAGAGTGGGGACAGGGGGAGCAGGGTTTGGGGGAGAGCAGGGTGTGAGTCCTTGCATCTTGGAAATGCTGGGCTCAGCTACAGGTAGAGTGGGGACAGGGGAGCAGGGTTTGGGGGAGAGCAGGGTGTGAGTCCTTGCATCTTGGAAATGCTGGGCTCAGGTACACGTAGAGTGGGGACAGGGGGAGGAGGGTTTGGGGGAGAGCAGGGTGTGGGGGAGAGCAGGGTGTGAGTCCTTGCATCTTGGAAATCCTGGGCTTAGGTAGAGTGGGGACAGGGGGAGCAGGGTTTGGGGGAGAGCATGGTGTTAGTCCTTGCATCTTGGAAATGCTGGGCTCAGCTACAGGTAGAGTGGGGACAGGGGGAGCAGGGTTTGGTGGACAGCAGGGTGTGAGTCCTTGCATCTTGGAAATGCTGGGCTCAGGTAGAGTGGGGACAGGGGTAGCAGGGTTTGGGGGAGAGCAGGGTGTGAGTCCTTGCATCTTGGAAATGCTGGGCTCAGCTACAGGTAGAGTGGGGACAGGGGGAGCAGGGTTTGGGGGAGAGCAGGGTGTGAGTCCTTGCATCTTGGAAATGCTGGGCTCAGCTACAGGTAGAGTGGGGACAGGGGAGCAGGGTTTGGTGGAGAGCAGGGTGTGAGTCCTTGCATCTTGGAAATGCTGGGCTCAGCTACAGGTAGAGTGGGGACAGGGGGAGCAGGGTTTGGGGGAGAGCAGGGTGTGAGTCCTTGCATCTTGGAAATGCTGGGATCAGCTACAGGTAGAGTGGGGACAGGGGGAGCAGGGTTTGGGGGGGAGCAGGGTGTGAGTCCTTGCATCTTGGAAATGCTGGTCTCAGCTACAGGTAGAGTGGGGACAGGGGGAGCAGGGTTTGGGGGAGAACAGGGTGTGAGTCCTTGCATCTTGGAAATGCTGGGCTCAGCTACACTTAGAGTGGGGACAGGGGGAGCAGGGTTTGGGGGAGAGCAGGGTGTGAGTCCTTGCATCTTGGAAATGCTGGGCTCAGCCACAGGTAGAGTGGGGACAGGGGGAGCAGGGTTTGGGGGAGAGCAGGGTGTGAGTCCTTGCATCTTTGAAATGCTGGGCTCAGCCACAGGTAGAGTGGGGACAGGGGGAGCAGGGTTTGGGGGAGAGCAGGGTGTGAGTCCTTGCATCTTGGAAATGCTGGGCTCAGCTACAGGTAGAGTGGGGACAGGGGGAGCAGGGATTGGGGGAGAGCAGGGTGTGAGTCCTTGCATCTTGGAAATGCTGGGCTCAGCCACAGGTAGAGTGGGGAAAGGGGGAGCAGGGTTTGGGGGAGAGCAGGGTGTGAGTCCTTGCATCTTGGAAATGCTGGGCTCAGCCCAAGGAAATGCTGGGCTCAGCTACAGGTAGAGTGGGGACGGGGGAGCACGGTTTGGGGGAGAGCAGGGTGTGAGTCCTTGCATCTTGGAAATGCTGGGCTCAGGTACACCTAGAGTGTGGACAGGGGGAGGAGGGTTTGGGGGAGAACAGGCTGTGAGTCCTTGCTTCTTGGAAATGCTGGGCTCAGCCACAGGTAGAGTGGGGACAGGGGGAGCAGGGTTTGGGGGAGAGCAGGATGTGAGTCCTTGCATCTTGGAAATGCTGGGCTCAGGTACACGTAGAGTGGGGACAGGGGGAGGAGGGTTTGGGGGAGAGCAGGGTGTGAGTCCTTGCTTCTTGGAAATGCTGGGCTCGGCTACAGGTAGAGTGGGGACAAAGGGGAGCAGGGTTTGGGGGAGAGCAGGGTGTGAGTCCTTGCATCTTGGAAATGCTGGGCTGAGGTACACGTAGAGTGGGGACAGGGGGAGGAGGGTTTGGGGGAGAGCAGGGTGTGAGTCCTTGCTTCTTGGAAATTCTGGGCTCAGCCACAGGTAGAGTGGGGACAGGGGGAGCAGGGTTTGGGGGAGAGCAGGGTGTGAGTCCTTGCATCTTGGAAATGCTGGGCTCAGCTACAGGTAGAGTGGGGACAGGGGAGCAGGGTTTGGGGGAGAGCAGGGTGTGAGTCCTTGCATCTTGGAAATGCTGGGCTCAGGTACACGTAGAGTGGGGACAGGGGGAGGAGGGTTTGGGGGAGAGCAGGGTGTGGGGGAGAGCAGGGTGTGAGTCCTTGCATCTTGGAAATCCTGGGCTTAGGTAGAGTGGGGACAGGGGGAGCAGGGTTTGGGGGAGAGCATGGTGTTAGTCCTTGCATCTTGGAAATGCTGGGCTCAGCTACAGGTAGAGTGGGGACAGGGGGAGCAGGGTTTGGTGGACAGCAGGGTGTGAGTCCTTGCATCTTGGAAATGCTGGGCTCAGGTAGAGTGGGGACAGGGGTAGCAGGGTTTGGGGGAGAGCAGGGTGTGAGTCCTTGCATCTTGGAAATGCTGGGCTCAGCTACAGGTAGAGTGGGGACAGGGGGAGCAGGGTTTGGGGGAGAGCAGGGTGTGAGTCCTTGCATCTTGGAAATGCTGGGCTCAGCTACAGGTAGAGTGGGGACAGGGGAGCAGGGTTTGGTGGAGAGCAGGGTGTGAGTCCTTGCATCTTGGAAATGCTGGGCTCAGCTACAGGTAGAGTGGGGACAGGGGGAGCAGGGTTTGGGGGAGAGCAGGGTGTGAGTCCTTGCATCTTGGAAATGCTGGGATCAGCTACAGGTAGAGTGGGGACAGGGGGAGCAGGGTTTGGGGGGGAGCAGGGTGTGAGTCCTTGCATCTTGGAAATGCTGGTCTCAGCTACAGGTAGAGTGGGGACAGGGGGAGCAGGGTTTGGGGGAGAACAGGGTGTGAGTCCTTGCATCTTGGAAATGCTGGGCTCAGCTACACTTAGAGTGGGGACAGGGGGAGCAGGGTTTGGGGGAGAGCAGGGTGTGAGTCCTTGCATCTTGGAAATGCTGGGCTCAGCCACAGGTAGAGTGGGGACAGGGGGAGCAGGGTTTGGGGGAGAGCAGGGTGTGAGTCCTTGCATCTTTGAAATGCTGGGCTCAGCCACAGGTAGAGTGGGGACAGGGGGAGCAGGGTTTGGGGGAGAGCAGGGTGTGAGTCCTTGCATCTTGGAAATGCTGGGCTCAGCTACAGGTAGAGTGGGGACAGGGGGAGCAGGGATTGGGGGAGAGCAGGGTGTGAGTCCTTGCATCTTGGAAATGCTGGGCTCAGCCACAGGTAGAGTGGGGAAAGGGGGAGCAGGGTTTGGGGGAGAGCAGGGTGTGAGTCCTTGCATCTTGGAAATGCTGGGCTCAGCTACAGGTAGATTGGGGACAGGGGGAGCAGGGTTTGGGGGAGAGCAGGGTGTGAGTCCTTGCATCTTGGAAATCCTCGGCTTAGGTAGAGTGGGGACAGGGGGAGCAGGGTTTGGGGGAGAGCAGGGTGTGAGTCCTTGCATCTTGGAAATGCTGGGCTCAGCTACAGGTAGAGTGGGGACAGGGGGAGCCGGGTTTGGGGGGAGAGCAGGTTGTGAGTCCTTGCATCTTGGAAATGCTGGGCTCGGCTACAGGTAGAGTGGGGACAGGGGGAGCAGGGTTTGGGGGGAGAGCAGAGTGTGAGTCCTTGCATCTTGGAAATGTTGGGCTCAGCTACAGGTAGAGTGGGGACAGGGGGAGCACGGTTTGGGGGAGAGCAGGGTGTGAGTCCTTGCATCTTGGAAATGCTGGGCTCGGCTACAGGTAGAGTGGGGACAGGGGGAGCAGGGTTTGGGGGGAGAGCAGGGTGTGAGTCCTTGCATCTTGGAAATGCTGGGCTCGGCTACAGGTAGAGTGGGGACAGGGGGAGCAGGGTTTGGGGGAGAGCAGGGTTTGAGTCCTTGCATCATGGGAAATGCTGGGCTCCGCTACAGGTAGTGTGGGGACAGGGGGAGCAGGGTTTGGGGGAGAACAGGTTGTGAGTCCTTTCATCTTGGAAATGCTGGGCTCAGCCACAGGTAGAGTGGGGACAGGGGGAGCAGGGTTTGGGGAGAGCAGGGTGTGAGTCCTTGCATCTTGGAAATGCTGGGCTCAGCTACAGGTAGAGTGGGGACGGGGAACCGGGTTTGGAGGAAAGCAGGGTGTGAGTCCTTGCATCTTGGAAATGCTGGGCTCAGCTACAGGTAGAGTGGGGACAGGGGGAGCAGGGCTTGGGGAGAGCAGGGTGTGAGTCCTTGAATCTTGGAAATGTTAGGCTCAGCTACAGGTAGAGTGGGGACAGGGGGAGCAGGGTTTGGGGGAGAGCAGGGTGTGAGTCTTTGCATCTTGGAAATGCTGGGCTCAGCTACAGGTAGAGTGGGACAGGGGGAGCAGGGTTTGGGGGAGAGCAGGGTGTGAGTCCTTGCATCTTGGAAATGCTGGGTTCAGCTACAGGTAGAGTGGGGACAGGGGGAGCAGGGTTTGGGGGAGAGCAGGGTGTGAGTCCTTGTGTCTTGGAAATCCTGGGCTTAGGTAGAGTGGGGACAGGGGGAGCAGGGTTTGGGGGAGAGCAGGGTGTGAGTCCTTGCATCTTGGAAATGCTGGGCTCAGCTACAGGTAGAGTGGGGACAGGGGGAGCAGGGTTTGGGGGAGAGCAGGTTGTGAGTCCTTTCATCTTGGAAATGCTGGGCTCAGCTACAGGTAGAGTGGGGACAGGGGGAGCAGGGCTTGGGGAGAGCACGGTGTGAGTCCTTGCATCTTGGAAATGCTGGGCTCAGGTACACGTAGAGTGGGGACAGGGGGAGGAGGGTTTGGGGGAGAGCAGGGTGTGAGTCCTTGCTTCTTGGAAATGCTGGGCTCGGCTACAGGTAGAGTGGGGACAAAGGGGAGCAGGGTTTGGGGGAGAGCAGGGTGTGAGTCCTTGCATCTTGGAAATGCTGGGTTGAGGTACACGTAGAGTGGGGACAGGGGGAGGAGGGTTTGGGGGAGAGCAGGGTGTGAGTCCTTGCTTCTTGGAAATTCTGGGCTCAGCCACAGGTAGAGTGGGGACAGGGGGAGCAGGGTTTGGGGGAGAGCAGGGTGTGAGTCCTTGCATCTTGGAAATGCTGGGCTCAGCTACAGGTAGAGTGGGGACAGGGGAGCAGGGTTTGGGGGAGAGCAGGGTGTGAGTCCTTGCATCTTGGAAATGCTGGGCTGAGGTACACGTAGAGTGGGGACAGGGGGAGGAGGGTTTGGGGGAGAGCAGGGTGTGAGTCCTTGCTTCTTGGAAATGCTGGGCTCAGCCACAGGTAGAGTGGGGACAGGGGGAGCAGGGTTTGGGGGAGAGCAGGATGTGAGTCCTTGCATCTTGGAAATGCTGGGCTCAGGTACACGTAGAGTGGGGACAGGGGGAGGAGGGTTTGGGGGAGAGCAGGGTGTGAGTCCTTGCTTCTTGGAAATGCTGGGCTCGGCTACAGGTAGAGTGGGGACAAAGGGGAGCAGGGTTTGGGGGAGAGCAGGGTGTGAGTCCTTGCATCTTGGAAATGCTGGGCTGAGGTACACGTAGAGTGGGGACAGGGGGAGGAGGGTTTGGGGGAGAGCAGGGTGTGAGTCCTTGCTTCTTGGAAATTCTGGGCTCAGCCACAGGTAGAGTGGGGACAGGGGGAGCAGGGTTTGGGGGAGAGCAGGGTGTGAGTCCTTGCATCTTGGAAATGCTGGGCTCAGCTACAGGTAGAGTGGGGACAGGGGAGCAGGGTTTGGGGGAGAGCAGGGTGTGAGTCCTTGCATCTTGGAAATGCTGGGCTCAGGTACACGTAGAGTGGGGACAGGGGGAGGAGGGTTTGGGGGAGAGCAGGGTGTGGGGGAGAGCAGGGTGTGAGTCCTTGCATCTTGGAAATCCTGGGCTTAGGTAGAGTGGGGACAGGGGGAGCAGGGTTTGGGGGAGAGCATGGTGTTAGTCCTTGCATCTTGGAAATGCTGGGCTCAGCTACAGGTAGAGTGGGGACAGGGGGAGCAGGGTTTGGTGGACAGCAGGGTGTGAGTCCTTGCATCTTGGAAATGCTGGGCTCAGGTAGAGTGGGGACAGGGGTAGCAGGGTTTGGGGGAGAGCAGGGTGTGAGTCCTTGCATCTTGGAAATGCTGGGCTCAGCTACAGGTAGAGTGGGGACAGGGGGAGCAGGGTTTGGGGGAGAGCAGGGTGTGAGTCCTTGCATCTTGGAAATGCTGGGCTCAGCTACAGGTAGAGTGGGGACAGGGGAGCAGGGTTTGGTGGAGAGCAGGGTGTGAGTCCTTGCATCTTGGAAATGCTGGGCTCAGCTACAGGTAGAGTGGGGACAGGGGGAGCAGGGTTTGGGGGAGAGCAGGGTGTGAGTCCTTGCATCTTGGAAATGCTGGGATCAGCTACAGGTAGAGTGGGGACAGGGGGAGCAGGGTTTGGGGGGGAGCAGGGTGTGAGTCCTTGCATCTTGGAAATGCTGGTCTCAGCTACAGGTAGAGTGGGGACAGGGGGAGCAGGGTTTGGGGGAGAACAGGGTGTGAGTCCTTGCATCTTGGAAATGCTGGGCTCAGCTACACTTAGAGTGGGGACAGGGGGAGCAGGGTTTGGGGGAGAGCAGGGTGTGAGTCCTTGCATCTTGGAAATGCTGGGCTCAGCCACAGGTAGAGTGGGGACAGGGGGAGCAGGGTTTGGGGGAGAGCAGGGTGTGAGTCCTTGCATCTTTGAAATGCTGGGCTCAGCCACAGGTAGAGTGGGGACAGGGGGAGCAGGGTTTGGGGGAGAGCAGGGTGTGAGTCCTTGCATCTTGGAAATGCTGGGCTCAGCTACAGGTAGAGTGGGGACAGGGGGAGCAGGGATTGGGGGAGAGCAGGGTGTGAGTCCTTGCATCTTGGAAATGCTGGGCTCAGCCACAGGTAGAGTGGGGAAAGGGGGAGCAGGGTTTGGGGGAGAGCAGGGTGTGAGTCCTTGCATCTTGGAAATGCTGGGCTCAGCTACAGGTAGATTGGGGACAGGGGGAGCAGGGTTTGGGGGAGAGCAGGGTGTGAGTCCTTGCATCTTGGAAATCCTCGGCTTAGGTAGAGTGGGGACAGGGGGAGCAGGGTTTGGGGGAGAGCAGGGTGTGAGTCCTTGCATCTTGGAAATGCTGGGCTCAGCTACAGGTAGAGTGGGGACAGGGGGAGCCGGGTTTGGGGGGAGAGCAGGTTGTGAGTCCTTGCATCTTGGAAATGCTGGGCTCGGCTACAGGTAGAGTGGGGACAGGGGGAGCAGGGTTTGGGGGGAGAGCAGAGTGTGAGTCCTTGCATCTTGGAAATGTTGGGCTCAGCTACAGGTAGAGTGGGGACAGGGGGAGCACGGTTTGGGGGAGAGCAGGGTGTGAGTCCTTGCATCTTGGAAATGCTGGGCTCGGCTACAGGTAGAGTGGGGACAGGGGGAGCAGGGTTTGGGGGGAGAGCAGGGTGTGAGTCCTTGCATCTTGGAAATGCTGGGCTCGGCTACAGGTAGAGTGGGGACAGGGGGAGCAGGGTTTGGGGGAGAGCAGGGTTTGAGTCCTTGCATCATGGGAAATGCTGGGCTCCGCTACAGGTAGTGTGGGGACAGGGGGAGCAGGGTTTGGGGGAGAACAGGTTGTGAGTCCTTTCATCTTGGAAATGCTGGGCTCAGCCACAGGTAGAGTGGGGACAGGGGGAGCAGGGTTTGGGGAGAGCAGGGTGTGAGTCCTTGCATCTTGGAAATGCTGGGCTCAGCTACAGGTAGAGTGGGGACGGGGAACCGGGTTTGGAGGAAAGCAGGGTGTGAGTCCTTGCATCTTGGAAATGCTGGGCTCAGCTACAGGTAGAGTGGGGACAGGGGGAGCAGGGCTTGGGGAGAGCAGGGTGTGAGTCCTTGAATCTTGGAAATGTTGGGCTCAGCTACAGGTAGAGTGGGGACAGGGGGAGCAGGGTTTGGGGGAGAGCAGGGTGTGAGTCTTTGCATCTTGGAAATGCTGGGCTCAGCTACAGGTAGAGTGGGACAGGGGGAGCAGGGTTTGGGGGAGAGCAGGGTGTGAGTCCTTGCATCTTGGAAATGCTGGGTTCAGCTACAGGTAGAGTGGGGACAGGGGGAGCAGGGTTTGGGGGAGAGCAGGGTGTGAGTCCTTGTGTCTTGGAAATCCTGGGCTTAGGTAGAGTGGGGACAGGGGGAGCAGGGTTTGGGGGAGAGCAGGGTGTGAGTCCTTGCATCTTGGAAATGCTGGGCTCAGCTACAGGTAGAGTGGGGACAGGGGGAGCAGGGTTTGGGGGAGAGCAGGTTGTGAGTCCTTTCATCTTGGAAATGCTGGGCTCAGCTACAGGTAGAGTGGGGACAGGGGGAGCAGGGCTTGGGGAGAGCACGGTGTGAGTCCTTGCATCTTGGAAATGCTGGGCTCAGGTACACGTAGAGTGGGGACAGGGGGAGGAGGGTTTGGGGGAGAGCAGGGTGTGAGTCCTTGCTTCTTGGAAATGCTGGGCTCGGCTACAGGTAGAGTGGGGACAAAGGGGAGCAGGGTTTGGGGGAGAGCAGGGTGTGAGTCCTTGCATCTTGGAAATGCTGGGTTGAGGTACACGTAGAGTGGGGACAGGGGGAGGAGGGTTTGGGGGAGAGCAGGGTGTGAGTCCTTGCTTCTTGGAAATTCTGGGCTCAGCCACAGGTAGAGTGGGGACAGGGGGAGCAGGGTTTGGGGGAGAGCAGGGTGTGAGTCCTTGCATCTTGGAAATGCTGGGCTCAGCTACAGGTAGAGTGGGGACAGGGGAGCAGGGTTTGGGGGAGAGCAGGGTGTGAGTCCTTGCATCTTGGAAATGCTGGGCTCAGGTACACGTAGAGTGGGGACAGGGGGAGGAGGGTTTGGGGGAGAGCAGGGTGTGGGGGAGAGCAGGGTGTGAGTCCTTGCATCTTGGAAATCCTGGGCTTAGGTAGAGTGGGGACAGGGGGAGCAGGGTTTGGGGGAGAGCATGGTGTTAGTCCTTGCATCTTGGAAATGCTGGGCTCAGCTACAGGTAGAGTGGGGACAGGGGGAGCAGGGTTTGGTGGACAGCAGGGTGTGAGTCCTTGCATCTTGGAAATGCTGGGCTCAGGTAGAGTGGGGACAGGGGTAGCAGGGTTTGGGGGAGAGCAGGGTGTGAGTCCTTGCATCTTGGAAATGCTGGGCTCAGCTACAGGTAGAGTGGGGACAGGGGGAGCAGGGTTTGGGGGAGAGCAGGGTGTGAGTCCTTGCATCTTGGAAATGCTGGGCTCAGCTACAGGTAGAGTGGGGACAGGGGAGCAGGGTTTGGTGGAGAGCAGGGTGTGAGTCCTTGCATCTTGGAAATGCTGGGCTCAGCTACAGGTAGAGTGGGGACAGGGGGAGCAGGGTTTGGGGGAGAGCAGGGTGTGAGTCCTTGCATCTTGGAAATGCTGGGATCAGCTACAGGTAGAGTGGGGACAGGGGGAGCAGGGTTTGGGGGGGAGCAGGGTGTGAGTCCTTGCATCTTGGAAATGCTGGTCTCAGCTACAGGTAGAGTGGGGACAGGGGGAGCAGGGTTTGGGGGAGAACAGGGTGTGAGTCCTTGCATCTTGGAAATGCTGGGCTCAGCTACACTTAGAGTGGGGACAGGGGGAGCAGGGTTTGGGGGAGAGCAGGGTGTGAGTCCTTGCATCTTGGAAATGCTGGTCTCAGCCACAGGTAGAGTGGGGACAGGGGGAGCAGGGTTTGGGGGAGAGCAGGGTGTGTCTTGGAAATGCTGGGCTCGGCTACAGGTAGAGTGGGGACAGGGGCAGCAGGGTTTGGGGGAGAGCAGGGTGTGTCTTGGAAATGCTGGGCTCGGATACAGGTAGAGTGGGGACAGGGGGAGCAGGGTTTGGGGGAGAGCAGGGTGTGAGTCCTTGCATCTTGGAAATGCTGGGCTCGGCTACAGGTAGAGTGGGGACAGGGGGAGCAGGGTTTGGGGGGAGAGCAGGGTGTGAGTCCTTGCATCTTGGAAATGCTGGGCTCAGCTACAGGTAGAGTGGGGACAGGGGGAGCGGGGTTTGGGGGGAGAGCAGGGTGTGAGTCCTTGCATCTTGGAAATGCTGGGCTCGGCTACAGGTAGAGTGGGGACAGGGGGAGCAGGGTTTGGGGGGAGAGCAGGGTGTGAGTCCTTGCATCTTGGAAATGCTGGGCTCGGCTACAGGTAGAGTGGGGACAGGGGGAGCAGGGTTTGGGGGGAGAGCAGGGTGTGAGTCCTTGCATCTTGGAAATGCTGGGCTCCGCTACAGGTAGAGTGGGGACAGGGGGAGCAGGGTTTGGGGGAGAGCAGGGTGTGAGTCCTTGCATCTTGGAAATGCTGGGCTCAGCCCAAGGAAATGCTGGGCTCAGCTACAGGTAGAGTGGGGACGGGGGAGCACGGTTTGGGGGAGAGCAGGGTGTGAGTCCTTGCATCTTGGAAATGCTGGGCTCAGGTACACCTAGAGTGTGGACAGGGGGAGGAGGGTTTGGGGGAGAACAGGCTGTGAGTCCTTGCTTCTTAGAAATGCTGGGCTCAGCCACAGGTAGAGTGGGGACAGGGGGAGCAGGGTTTGGGGGAGAGCAGGATGTGAGTCCTTGCATCTTGGAAATGCTGGGCTCAGGTACACGTAGAGTGGGGACAGGGGGAGGAGGGTTTGGGGGAGAGCAGGGTGTGAGTCCTTGCTTCTTGGAAATGCTGGGCTCGGCTACAGGTAGAGTGGGGACAAAGGGGAGCAGGGTTTGGGGGAGAGCAGGGTGTGAGTCCTTGCATCTTGGAAATGCTGGGCTGAGGTACACGTAGAGTGGGGACAGGGGGAGGAGGGTTTGGGGGAGAGCAGGGTGTGAGTCCTTGCTTCTTGGAAATTCTGGGCTCAGCCACAGGTAGAGTGGGGACAGGGGGAGCAGGGTTTGGGGGAGAGCAGGGTGTGAGTCCTTGCATCTTGGAAATGCTGGGCTCAGCTACAGGTAGAGTGGGGACAGGGGAGCAGGGTTTGGGGGAGAGCAGGGTGTGAGTCCTTGCATCTTGGAAATGCTGGGCTCAGGTACACGTAGAGTGGGGACAGGGGGAGGAGGGTTTGGGGAGAGCAGGGTGTGGGGGAGAGCAGGGTGTGAGTCCTTGCATCTTGGAAATCCTGGGCTTAGGTAGAGTGGGGACAGGGGGAGCAGGGTTTGGGGGAGAGCATGGTGTTAGTCCTTGCATCTTGGAAATGCTGGGCTCAGCTACAGGTAGAGTGGGGACAGGGGGAGCAGGGTTTGGTGGACAGCAGGGTGTGAGTCCTTGCATCTTGGAAATGCTGGGCTCAGGTAGAGTGGGGACAGGGGTAGCAGGGTTTGGGGGAGAGCAGGGTGTGAGTCCTTGCATCTTGGAAATGCTGGGCTCAGCTACAGGTAGAGTGGGGACAGGGGGAGCAGGGTTTGGGGGAGAGCAGGGTGTGAGTCCTTGCATCTTGGAAATGCTGGGCTCAGCTACAGGTAGAGTGGGGACAGGGGAGCAGGGTTTGGTGGAGAGCAGGGTGTGAGTCCTTGCATCTTGGAAATGCTGGGCTCAGCTACAGGTAGAGTGGGGACAGGGGGAGCAGGGTTTGGGGGAGAGCAGGGTGTGAGTCCTTGCATCTTGGAAATGCTGGGATCAGCTACAGGTAGAGTGGGGACAGGGGGAGCAGGGTTTGGGGGGGAGCAGGGTGTGAGTCCTTGCATCTTGGAAATGCTGGTCTCAGCTACAGGTAGAGTGGGGACAGGGGGAGCAGGGTTTGGGGGAGAACAGGGTGTGAGTCCTTGCATCTTGGAAATGCTGGGCTCAGCTACACTTAGAGTGGGGACAGGGGGAGCAGGGTTTGGGGGAGAGCAGGGTGTGAGTCCTTGCATCTTGGAAATGCTGGGCTCAGCCACAGGTAGAGTGGGGACAGGGGGAGCAGGGTTTGGGGGAGAGCAGGGTGTGAGTCCTTGCATCTTTGAAATGCTGGGCTCAGCCACAGGTAGAGTGGGGACAGGGGGAGCAGGGTTTGGGGGAGAGCAGGGTGTGAGTCCTTGCATCTTGGAAATGCTGGGCTCAGCTACAGGTAGAGTGGGGACAGGGGGAGCAGGGATTGGGGGAGAGCAGGGTGTGAGTCCTTGCATCTTGGAAATGCTGGGCTCAGCCACAGGTAGAGTGGGGAAAGGGGGAGCAGGGTTTGGGGGAGAGCAGGGTGTGAGTCCTTGCATCTTTGAAATGCTGGGCTCAGCTACAGGTAGAGTGGGGACAGAGGAAGCAGGGTTTGGGGAGAGCAGGGTGTGAGTCCTTGCATCTTGGAAATGCTGGGCTCAGCTACAGGTAGAGTGGGACAGGGGGAGCAAGGTTTGGGGGAGAGCAGGGTGTGAGTCCTTGCATCTTGGAAATGCTGGGCTCAGCTACAGGTAGAGTGGGGACAGGGGGAGCAGGGTTTGGGGGAGAGCAGGGTGTGAGTCCTTGCATCTTGGAAATCCTCGGCTTAGGTAGAGTGGGGACAGGGGGAGCAGGGTTTGGGGGAGAGCAGGGTGTGAGTCCTTGCATCTTGGAAATGCTGGGCTCAGCTACAGGTAGAGTGGGGACAGGGGGAGCCGGGTTTGGGGGGAGAGCAGGTTGTGAGTCCTTGCATCTTGGAAATGCTGGGCTCGGCTACAGGTAGAGTGGGGACAGGGGGAGCAGGGTTTGGGGGGAGAGCAGAGTGTGAGTCCTTGCATCTTGGAAATGTTGGGCTCAGCTACAGGTAGAGTGGGGACAGGGGGAGCACGGTTTGGGGGAGAGCAGGGTGTGAGTCCTTGCATCTTGGAAATGCTGGGCTCGGCTACAGGTAGAGTGGGGACAGGGGGAGCAGGGTTTGGGGGGAGAGCAGGGTGTGAGTCCTTGCATCTTGGAAATGCTGGGCTCGGCTACAGGTAGAGTGGGGACAGGGGGAGCAGGGTTTGGGGGAGAGCAGGGTTTGAGTCCTTGCATCATGGGAAATGCTGGGCTCCGCTACAGGTAGTGTGGGGACAGGGGGAGCAGGGTTTGGGGGAGAACAGGTTGTGAGTCCTTTCATCTTGGAAATGCTGGGCTCAGCCACAGGTAGAGTGGGGACAGGGGGAGCAGGGTTTGGGGAGAGCAGGGTGTGAGTCCTTGCATCTTGGAAATGCTGGGCTCAGCTACAGGTAGAGTGGGGACGGGGAACCGGGTTTGGAGGAAAGCAGGGTGTGAGTCCTTGCATCTTGGAAATGCTGGGCTCAGCTACAGGTAGAGTGGGGACAGGGGGAGCAGGGCTTGGGGAGAGCAGGGTGTGAGTCCTTGAATCTTGGAAATGTTGGGCTCAGCTACAGGTAGAGTGGGGACAGGGGGAGCAGGGTTTGGGGGAGAGCAGGGTGTGAGTCCTTGCATCTTGGAAATGCTGGGCTCAGCTACAGGTAGAGTGGGACAGGGGGAGCAGGGTTTGGGGGAGAGCAGGGTGTGAGTCCTTGCATCTTGGAAATGCTGGGCTCAGCTACAGGTAGAGTGGGGACAGGGGGAGCAGGGTTTGGGGGAGAGCAGGGTGTGAGTCCTTGTGTCTTGGAAATCCTGGGCTTAGGTAGAGTGGGGACAGGGGGAGCAGGGTTTGGGGGAGAGCAGGGTGTGAGTCCTTGCATCTTGGAAATGCTGGGCTCAGCTACAGGTAGAGTGGGGACAGGGGGAGCAGGGTTTGGGGGAGAGCAGGTTGTGAGTCCTTTCATCTTGGAAATGCTGGGCTCAGCTACAGGTAGAGTGGGGACAGGGGGAGCAGGGCTTGGGGAGAGCACGGTGTGAGTCCTTGAATCTTGGAAATGTTGGGCTCAGCTACAGGTAGAGTGGGGACAGGGGGAGCAGGGTTTGGGGGAGAGCAGGGTGTGAGTCCTTGCATCTTGGAAATGCTGGGCTCAGCTACAGGTAGAGTGGGGACAGGGGGAGCCGGGTTTGGGGGGAGAGCAGGGTGTGAGTCCTTGCATCTTGGAAATGCTGGGCTCGGCTACAGGTAGAGTGGGGACAGGGGAGCAGGGTTTGGGGGGAGAGCAGAGTGTGAGTCCTTGCATCTTGGAAATGTTGGGCTCAGCTACAGGTAGAGTGGGGACAGGGGGAGCACGGTTTGGGGGAGAGCAGGGTGTGAGTCCTTGCATCTTGGAAATGCTGGGCTCGGCTACAGGTAGAGTGGGGACAGGGGGAGCAGGGTTTGGGGGGAGAGCAGGGTGTGAGTCCTTGCATCTTGGAAATGCTGGGCTCGGCTACAGGTAGAGTGGGGACAGGGGGAGCAGGGTTTGGGGGAGAGCAGGGTTTGAGTCCTTGCATCATGGGAAATGCTGGGCTCCGCTACAGGTAGTGTGGGGACAGGGGGAGCAGGGTTTGGGGGAGAACAGGTTGTGAGTCCTTTCATCTTGGAAATGCTGGGCTCAGCCACAAGTAGAGTGGGGACAGGGGGAGCAGGGTTTGGGGAGAGCAGGGTGTGAGTCCTTGCATCTTGGAAATGCTGGGCTCAGCTAAAGGTAGAGTGAGGACGGGGAACAGGGTTTGGAGGAAAGCAGGGTGTGAGTCCTTGCATCTTGGAAATGCTGGGCTCAGCTACAGGTAGAGTGGGGACAGGGGGAGCAGGGCTTGGGGAGAGCAGGGTGTGAGTCCTTGAATCTTGGAAATGTTGGGCTCAGCTACAGGTAGAGTGGGGACAGGGGGAGCAGGGTTTGGGGGAGAGCAGGGTGTGAGTCCTTGCATCTTGGAAATGCTGGGCTCAGCTACAGGTAGAGTGGGGACAGGGGGAGCAGGGTTTGGGGGGAGAGCAGGGTGTGAGTCCTTGCATCTTGGAAATGCTGGGCTCGGCTACAGGTAGAGTGGGGACAGGGGGAGCAGGGTTTGGGGGGAGAGCAGGGTGTGAGTCCTTCCATCTTGGAAATGCTGGGCTCAGCTACAGGTAGAGTGGGGGCAGGGGGAGCAGGGTTTGGGGGAGAGCAGGGTGTGAGTCCTTGCATCTTGGAAATGCTGGGCTCGGCTACAGGTAGAGTGGGGGCAGGGGGAGCAGGGTTTGGGGGGAGAGCAGGGTGTGAGTCCTTGCATCTTGGAAATGCTGGGCTCAGCTACAGGTAGAGTGGGGACAGGGGGAGCAGGGTTTGGGGGAGAGCAGGGTGTGAGTCCTTGCATCTTGGAAATGCTGGGCTCAGCCCAAGGAAATGCTGGGCTCAGCTACAGGTAGAGTGGGGACGGGGGAGCACGGTTTGGGGGAGAGCAGGGTGTGAGTCCTTGCATCTTGGAAATGCTGGGCTCAGGTACACGTAGAGTGGGGACAGGGGGAGGAGGGTTTGGGGGAGAGCAGGGTGTGAGTCCTTGCTTCATGGAAATGCTGGGCTCAGTCACAGGTAGAGTGGGGACAGGGGGAGCAGGGTTTGGGGGAGAGCAGAGTGTGAGTCCTTGCATCTTGGAAATGCTGGGCTCAGGTACACGTAGAGTGGGGACAGGGGGAGGAGGGTTTGGGGGAGAGCAGGGTGTGAGTCCTTGCTTCTTGGAAATGCTGGGCTCGGCTACAGGTAGAGTGGGGACAAAGGGGAGCAGGGTTTGGGGGAGAGCAGGGTGTGAGTCCTTGCATCTTGGAAATGCTGGGCTCAGGTACACGTAGAGTGGGGACAGGGGGAGGAGGGTTTGGGGGGAGAGCAGGGTGTGAGTCCTTGCTTCTTGGAAATTCTGGGCTCAGCCACAGGTAGAGTGGGGATAGGGGGAGCAGGGTTTGGGGGAGAGCAGGGTGTGAGTCCTTGCATCTTGGAAATGCTGGGCTCAGCTACAGGTAGAGTGGGGACAGGGGGAGCAGGGTTTGGGGGAGAGCAGGGTGTGTCTTGGAAATGCTGGGCTCGGCTACAGGTAGAGTGGGGACAGGGGCAGCAGGGTTTGGGGGAGAACAGGGTGTGTCTTGGAAATGCTGGGCTCGGCTACAGGTAGAGTGGGGACAGGGGGAGCAGGGTTTGGGGGAGAACAGGGTGTGTCTTGGAAATGCTGGGCTCGGCTACAGGTAGAGTGGGGACAGGGGGAGCAGGGTTTGGGGGAGAGCAGGGTGTGTCTTGGAAATGATGGGCTCGGCTACAGGTAGAGTGGGGACAGGGGGAGCAGGGTTTGGGGGAGAGCAGGGTGTGTCTTGGAAATGCTGGGCTCGGCTACAGGTAGAGTGGGGACAGGGGCAGCAGGGTTTGGGGGAGAACAGGGTGTGTCTTGGAAATGCTGGGCTCGGCTACAGGTAGAGTGGGGACAGGGGGAGCAGGGTTTGGGGGAGAGCAGGGTGTGAGTCCTTGCATCTTGGAAATGCTGGGCTCGGCTACAGGTAGAGTGGGGACAGGGGGAGCAGGGTTTGGGGGGAGAGCAGGGTGTGAGTCCTTGCATCTTGGAAATGTTGGGCTCAGCTACAGGTAGAGTGGGGACAGGGGGAGCAGGGTTTGGGGGGAGAGCAGGGTGTGAGTCCTTGCATCTTGGAAATGCTGGGCTCAGCTACAGGTAGAGTGGGGGCAGGGGGAGCAGGGTTTGGGGGAGAGCAGGGTGTGAGTCCTTGCATCTTGGAAATGCTGGGCTCGGCTACAGGTAGAGTGGGGACAGGGGGAGCAGGGTTTGGGGGGAGAGCAGGGTGTGAGTCCTTGCATCTTGGAAATGCTGGGCTCGGCTACAGGTAGAGTGGGGACAGGGGGAGCAGGGTTTGGGGGGAGAGCAGGGTGTGAGTCCTTGCATCTTGGAAATGCTGGGCTCAGCTACAGGTAGAGTGGGGACAGGGGGAGCAGGGTTTGGGGGAGAGCAGGGTGTGAGTCCTTGCATCTTGGAAATGCTGGGCTCAGCCCAAGGAAATGCTGGGCTCAGCTACAGGTAGAGTGGGGACGGGGGAGCACGGTTTGGGGGAGAGCAGGGTGTGAGTCCTTGCATCTTGGAAATGCTGGGCTCAGGTACACGTAGAGTGGGGACAGGGGGAGGAGGGTTTGGGGGAGAGCAGGCTGTGAGTCCTTGCTTCTTGGAAATGCTGGGCTCAGCCACAGGTAGAGTGGGGACAGGGGGAGCAGGGTTTGGGGGAGAGCAGGGTGTGAGTCCTTGCATCTTGGAAATGCTGGGCTCAGGTACACGTAGAGTGGGGACAGGGGGAGGAGGGTTTGGGGGAGAGCAGGGTGTGAGTCCTTGCTTCTTGGAAATGCTGGGCTCGGCTACAGGTAGAGTGGGGACAAAGGGGAGCAGGGTTTGGGGGAGAGCAGGGTGTGAGTCCTTGCATCTTGGAAATGCTGGGCTCAGGTACACGTAGAGTGGGGACAGGGGGAGGAGGGTTTGGGGGAGAGCAGGGTGTGAGTCCTTGCTTCTTGGAAATTCTGGGCTCAGCCACAGGTAGAGTGGGGACAGGGGGAGCAGGGTTTGGGGGAGAGCAGGGTGTGAGTCCTTGCATCTTGGAAATGCTGGGCTCAGCTACAGGTAGAGTGGGGACAGGGGGAGCAGGGTTTGGGGGAGAGCAGGGTGTGAGTCCTTGCATCTTGGAAATGCTGGGCTCAGGTACACGTAGAGTGGGGACAGGGGGAGGAGGGTTTGGGGGAGAGCAGGGTGTGAGTCCTTGCTTCTTGGAAATGCTGGGCTCGGCTACAGGTAGAGTGGGGACAGGGGGAGCAGGGTTTGGGGGAGAGCACGGTGTGTCTTGGAAATGCTGGGCTCGCCCACAGGTAGAGTGGGGACAGGGGGAGCAGGGTTTGCGGGAGAGCAGGGTGTGAGTCCTTGCATCTTGGAAATGCTGGGCTCAGCTACAGGTAGAGTGGGGACAGGGGGAGCAGGGTTTGGGGGAGAGCAGGGTGTGAGTGCTTGCATCTTGGAAATGCTGGGCTCAGCTACAGGTAGAGTGGGGACAGGGGCAGCAGGGTTTGGGGGAGAGCAGGGTGTGTCTTGGAAATGATGGGCTCGGCTACAGGTAGAGTGGGGACAGGGGGAGCAGGGTATGGGGGAGTGCAGGGTGTGTCTTGGAAATGCTGGGCTCGGCTACAGGTAGAGTGGGGACAGGGGCAGCAGGGTTTGGGGGAGAGCAGGGTGTGTCTTGGAAATGCTGGGCTCGGCTACAGGTAGAGTGGGGACAGGGGGAGCAGGGTTTGGGGGAGAGCAGGGTGTGTCTTGGAAATGCTGGGCTCGGCCACAGGTAGAGTGGGGACAGGGGGAGCAGGGTTTGGGGAGAGCAGGGTGTGAGTCCTTGCATCTTGGAAATGCTGGGCTCAGCTACAGGTAGAGTGGAGACAGGGGGGCAGGGTTTGGGGGAGAGCAGGGTGTGAGTCCTTGCATCTTGGAAATGCTGGGCTCAGCCACAGGTAGAGTGGGGACAGGGGGAGCAGGGTTTGGGGGAGAGCAGGGGTGAGTCCTTGCATCTTGGAAATGCTGGGCTCAGCCACAGGTAGAGTTAGGACAGGGGAGCAGGGTTTGGGGGAGAGCAGGGTGTGGGATAACAGCGGCCAGGGGTGATGCCGTTAGGTGTGGGTCAGGTGTGCGGGTTGAGAGGGAGGACTCGGCTGTGTAATTTAAGCGATGAGCCGTCCAACGCGTCTTGTAATAACAATTACAGCGCCTGTTGCGGTGCCTCAGCATTAGGCTTGCCTAATCAATCCCCGGAGGTGCTGCTGTCGAGTTAGCGTGTTTGGTACTGACTTTTGGGTGTTGATTCTATTTTATAAGATACGTTGCTGAGACCCAAGCACATTTGTGCTGCTGGCTGCATTGGAAAGTTTCCACTTTGGGGTGATGATTTATTTCGTTTTGGCCCGAGAGAGTAGTCATAGTTTTTTAAATAACTACACTTCCTGGCTGCCGACTCAGCTGAGACCCACCAATGTCACTAGTATGCATGACTAAGCCTTGCTTAGTCATGCATACTAGTGACATGCAAATAGAAGTGATGCAACATGTTTAGGTGCCATTCCCATAGAACAGGAAGTATCACAATTGTGCAGCGTGTATTGATAATCCTTCTCTAGCACGGAAGCGGCTCCATGTTGCTCTTTCTCACCCAGGCTCCCTCTTGCTGTCGTTCGTTTGAATGCTCCTCACGATCCCACAGTATTCCTCTCCCTTGAGTGCTGCTCCCCCCTCCGCCCCACCTCAATCCTATGTATTTATATTACTTATTTTTAATTTTATACTTCAAATAAAAAATTTGGGGAAAGCGATTTAAAAACATAGCGATTTACCGATTCCTGTCGTAACAAAATGTCAAAAAGAGGCTCTTGAGTCAATTTGGAAACATGGTCATGCACAAGGCCCTTGCATAATGACACATATAAAGGATCACGTAGGCTCTATCACGCCTTTATTCCCTCTTTGTGCTCATGCTGTAAAGAGTACAGCATGATGGATTGGTAGACCCAATTAGCCTCATAGACAAGACCGATTGCATTTGATTGATTCCCTGAGGGGATCCAGTGGGTGCCCAGTGGTCAAAGGCTGGCTGAGAGAGGAATCAAGTTGTTTTTCTTCTGCCCAACCTGCAACACTACTGAGGGCTGAGATGAGACTTTTGTTGGGGCCTTGCATCCTGTTTGGGCCGGGTCCCCGTGGGACAGAGAGGCCCTGGAGTCCACACTGTGATGATCTGCAACTGCGCACCATTAATATTTAGCAATTTTTAGATAAATTTAGCAAAATGAAGCCGTTGTTCCATGTTTAAAGAGAAGCAGAGCAGGTGGTCGTTCTTTTAGAGTTCTCGCACCTAAACTGTGGAACTCTCTCCCTGCCCATATTCGTGCCATGGATGAGTTACTAGCATTTAGGAGAGCCGTGAAGATTTTCATTTTTCCCACTGGATCTTAGGGTTTCACTGCTTGAACTCTTTTCTCACCCTGAGTGAGTTGTGTTTCTTCCCCAGATATATCGCCGGGACGCCCCTTTGCTGGGGCAGCTGTGCGCACTAGAAATGGAAATAACATAACATAACATAATAGCAAGGGAGGAGTCAGGGGCCTAGTCGGCAAAGCCTGGCTATGGCAATATGTTGGTAATTGGCTTTTCTGTCGATCTGTCTGCTAACACATCAATCATTCCAACCAGGCTCTAGCAGCCCAGCTTAGATGTTTTCCTGCCTCAGCCTGCTCTCCTGCCCAACCTTGGTGTATGTCTACCGTATGTGCACAGAACTTTAATACATAACTGCTTCTGAAAAACGTGTTTCATATCATGGTTACTCATTCGTTTAACACTATGATCTGATGGTTACAAGGGCACACCCGTTTTTCAATTTCTGGTGCTTTGCAGTAGGTTTAAAACCTTGCAGGGGTTTCTTGTTGGTCAAATGGGTGTAATTTCTAATATTATGTTTCCCTATATGTTTAATTTCTTTATTTTTGCTTGCGAGAAAGTGTCACTCTTAGTCCTTGAAATGTCACTCAAAATTACACTAAAATTATGAAAATGTCACACATAGCAAACCTGCAGAGAATACCTCCAGGATTATTCAGTCTATTTCTACAAACACAGCAGAAGGTGCAGACAATCTCCTACCTGAGCAGAGACCTGCGCAGATATGTCCAGGCTCTCTCCTCCCCCTGGGACTGGGGGGGGGGGCAGATCTGGTGTCTTGGGAGGGGGGTCTGTGAAGGTCGAAAGATGAAGGTAACTGCTCACCAGACACTGCTCCTTCCTCCTCTGCAGCAGGCTGAACACACCAGGAGAGGCCAGAAGTGATGTCAGCACCGCTGCTGGTGTTGTCTCTGCCGCCGCTGACCCGGAAGAGGAAACCCTTCTCCCTTTCATCCAATGTGCGGCTCAGTGGGTTTCATCAGCAGGCGAGGAGCACCCTTTAGTGGCCACTGACGGAACCGCCGCCTCCAGCAGGGAATACATTTCACACAAACAAGCATTTATACCTGTAAATACCTGGGACTTCAGATGTAAGGCCGTGCAGCAGTATGAGCCACCTGAGGCCTACCAAGCCACTACTCACATCAATCACAGACCCGTCCAAAGTCAGGCATGGCGAGGCCTCAGAGACAGACAGGGTTGAGAGCGGGAACCCTGGGGAACCGAATCACGGACGACCAGAAGCGCCCGCAAGTCCCGAACCCACTCTACCCCATGACGGAGAACTCGTATAGCGCTTATGCCGTGATGCTGCTCTCATTGATCATCTTCGCCGTGGGCATCATCGGCAACCTGTCCTTCATGTGCATTGTGTGGCATAACTAGTCTGGGTGCACTGCTGACCGGACGGAAGAGACAGCAGTCTGAACTCGTCTAGTCCAAGTAAGTGTTTCTTAAGTTACATCAGCCCAACGGGCAAAGTGCTGCGCGTCAGGCAGAGCCGTGACTGACTTAGAACTGTACAGTCAGTTTATTATTGTACTTTTGTGTCAGTACAGCTGCGGAGCGGCACAAGTCTGTCTGATCACTCCACGGCGTAGTGCTCTCCCCGGCGTTTGCTATTACCGTTTTAGTGCTTCATTTCGTGAATTATTATAAGTGCCAGTGCCGGGTCTATTTTGTCGCCGGTGTCGATATGTGTTAATATATTTGGTGATCAGTCTAGTTCATTTCGATGCTGAGTGTTTATACTCAGGCTTACCTGATTTTAGAAACTTGTAAACTTTTATGCCTGAAATAACCAAGTTATAGTATAATATTGAGTGTTGTATTGGGGCACAAAGTTAACAATTCAATACAAAATTAATGCAAATCAGTATACCAGCTCAGAGACGTACCTTCTGGCTGGTTATACTTCCGACCCAGCCTCACGTGGCATGGGTGATACTCTCTTATTCGACCCCAGTCTTTATATCTTTTGGGTTCTATAAATGCACAAGAAAATATTTATCTTGTATTTTTGAAGGAAATAGTTTCAACCCCGCTGTCGAAAACAAAGTGAAAGGACTTGTTATTTATACGGAAAACAGATAATGTTCCGTAATGTAATTGGTATTTAGTTTATCCCATAATGGTTCTGTTTACCAATCTATATACAAGCATTTGTAATGCAAAAGGTCTCGCAATTACACGAGTTTAAGCTATCGGTATTGTAAATGACAATGCCTTTTATTTATGTTTTAAAAACGAATAAAAGGCATTGTTATTTGTAATGTCAATAGCTCAAACTCGTGTAAATGCGAGACCTATTGTATTGCAAATGATTGTTTTGTAAAAGTGCCCCATACTGACCTTTCACTTTAATGGCGACTCACCCCTTTCTTTAGAGACGGCTCGTCTAAGAAAAGGGGCCCTGCCAACATTAAAGTTACTGCGCTGCATGGGAGTTTATACAAACAGGCATTTGCAATTCAATAGGTTTCGCATTCACAAAACTCTGGTTAATGCAAGAACTATTGCATTGCAAATGCTAGTTTCAATTTACCATGAGCAATATCGACCTTTTTAAAACAAACTCTTTTCCTTGTGCACCTTTTGCATTTTCGTGCTAAAGCAACACATATTTTTGATAAAACGACGAGGGTGGCACATAACTCAGCAGGCCACAGGTTGGTCATTTTGACTCAAATGTGCAAATGGCAGGTCAAAACACGTGTCCAGCGCTTACAAATCCAAGGGCGTGAACACACATCTTTCCCGGGGTTGGGGCAATGCACCAGTGAGAAAAGACCAGGTAGAATGTACTATTTTTCACATATATTAGAAAGAGGTTGTATGTTAGTGACCTTTCATTTCAGTAGTTTCCCATTATATGTTTAGAGCTTCTAATTGTTCAAAATATAGACATTTCTGATATTTATTTCTTCCAATGCACTTCATTCGATGACTTCTTGTGCTCAGGTACAGGGGGCAGTGTCTGTCCTCCGCGCATGCTCAGCAGTTAATATAAGGCCCACGGGCTGTGTCTGTCCTCCGCGCATGCGCATTGGTTCCCCCATCAGACCCCCCCCCCAGTAACCCTCCTTCAGGTGCTGCGCAGTGGGATCGTAATGTAAGTATTCCGCACATGCGCAGTTGTTAATAAATAGACAATCTTCAACCCGCACTCGCGGCTCTGTCTGTCCTCAGCGCATGCTCAGGTGGTTCATCCAACAGACCCTCAGTAACCCTCCCTCGGGTGCTGCGCAGTGGGAACGAAATGGCAGAACTCCGCGCATGCGCAGTTGTTAATGACTAGGCAATCTTTAGTCAGGTCAGTCCTCCGCGCATGCGCAGTTGTTAATCAATATGCAAATTCGCAGCCTATCCTCAGCGCATGCGTAGTTAATGCATAGCCTCTAACCCGCGCTGATAGGTTGTTTGACACAGGCGCCATTGACAGATCACTGGGTGTCCAGGTGGGTCTGGGACAAGGTGTCTCAGCTTCTAGTTCCTCAGGGGGCCCCATGGCGGGTGTTTGAAGAGTGGATACAGTTAAACGGAATTTCAAAGCACCTGGCTTCTTGTTCAAGGTATAGTTGAGTGCATTCTTTCATCTAATGTTTTCTGCAAAATGTAACAAAATGTTTACAATAGGAACTGATTCTAGTGTTATTTCTTACAGAAATAAAATAGCTCGATGTTTCCACAAAGCAAATGGTGCAAGCACATTAGTTGTGAAGTGTTCACAGCTCTGGGGCCTATTTCCTTTAAGTGCTTAACTCTACAAGATGTTTACACTGCATAGTTATCAACATTATTTAGATTCTAATGGGAGAACTGTGAAAAGTAGTACATTCTACCTGGTCTTTTCTCACTGGTGCATTGCCCCAACCCCTAGAAAGATGTGTGTTCGCGCCCTTGGATTTGTAAGCGCTGGACACGTGTTTTGACCTGCCATTTGCACATTTGAGTCTAAATGACCAACCTGTGGCCTACTGAGTTATGTGCCACCCTCTTTGTTTTATCAAAAATATATGTATTGCTTTAGCACGAAAATGCAAAAGGTGCACATGGAAAAGAGTTTGTTTTAAAAAGGTCGATATTGCTCATGGTAAATTGAAACTAGCATTTGTTAAGTTATGTTAATTTTGACTTATATAGCGCCAAATCACCGTCAGGTCTCTAGGCGCTAATAACAGGTGGGAAGAAACAACAGCTGAGTGGATGGAAAATACGACACCTATTGCATTGCAAATGCCTGTTTGTAAAACTCTTATGCAGCGCAGTAACTTTAATGTTGTCCGGGCCCCTTTTCTTAGACGAGCCGTCTCTAAAGAAAGGGGTGAGTCGCCATTAAAGTGAAAGAACAGTATGGGGCGCTTTTACAAAACAATCATTTGCAATGCAATAGGTTTTGCATTTACACTAGTTTGAGCTATTGACATTACAAATAACAATGCCTTTCATTTTTGATTTGTTTTTAAAACATAAATAAAAGGCATTGTCATTTACAATACAAATAGCTTAAACTTGTGTAATTGCGAGACCTATTGCATTACAAATGCTTGTACATAGATTGGTAAACAGAAACAGGCTGTCTTTTACTCAATGGAAACATGGAATGGGAGACAGATGTATTGATACAAAAACAGTCAGACACATCAACACAGCTCCCATTTAACGTCACAGCTACACCTGCCAACTTTTGGAATAGCAGTATTTCATTTCTTTCTTTTACCAATCAAGTGGCATAACGTATGCAAAATGAAGCCGCATCTACTGTAGTTAAATTAAGTAAGCCATCCCTTTCCTCGGGGCAGGAGAACAATGCAGCAGAAGAGAAGTGCGCACATGCTGCTGCTGTTAACCTGCTGCTCGCGGGTGTCTCCGCTCCAGATACAAGCTTCCTAGGACCAGTTTCTGGCATTTCAGCCATCTTCAGCCAGGCTTGCTTGAATCCAGTGGCAAAGTGAGCAAGGGACTCATGTCTGAGCATACCCTTCCAACTTATGGCGAACAAAGCGGTACAAATGGGGGTGGTGATGGACCGCTTTGTTCAGCTGAAAGGCCAGAAACCGGTCCTAGGAAGCTTGTTTCCGGTCCAGGGAAGGCAAGGCTTGGCAGTTCGAACTGGACTGTTCCCATGAGGCATAGGGTCAGACTGATTTGCATATGGCCATGTCTGAACTGGGGTGGCAGAGTGGGCTAAAGAACGGTGATGGATTAAACCCAGATCTGTTGACTGGGTGTGAGTGTTTGATTGGTTCAGATGCTCCGTCCATCACCACCCGTTTTTGTACCCATTTGAAACCAGGCATTTTCCCCTTTATTATGCCACTCCATGGTGACATCACTCTTTCCGGATGTGCTTCCAGGGTGAGCAATATTCCTCGCCCCGGCCAGCACATGCGAGGTATGTCTCTGACCTGCTGTGCCCTCGTCATTGGCCGTCCCTTGACTAAAAAAAACGAAAGAGTCAGACTGACTGAATTGAATTTGTGACACACGGGACCGTGAGCAGTTCATTGATTTGACGCTGCTGCTTTGCGTGCGTGTGATACGTGGCTCTCTTGTCTTCCTCCCCGTCCCGACTCCTGAGGCTAGTGGGGCAACGCCCCATTCGGCCCTATGCACCAACGCCACTGCTTATACCACGTGCAATTAATCCTCTCCAAAGCCAAGCCTCAAGGATTCCTGGGTGTGAAGGGCGGCTGATTCTGATTGGGTGCTTGATAGTTTTCCAGAAACTCATGTTCTTGATAGTTCATGTTTGTCGGTAGTTAATTAAACATGCCCAGGGGTTTTATCTCTTCAGTTGACAGGAGCTGCAATAAAAGTTTCTTTGTCGTTGCAAAAAAATATGAATGGCCAACGAGCCTCTGTCTGTCAAAGAATGAAAGGGCTGGGGAACTGTCATTCGTCTCACTGCTAAGCAGAGTCATGTCATGCTTCACCCTCCATCAGGCCTCTGATTTTAAGCAATATCGCCTAGAACACTGGGACTTTAGAGCCCATCCTTTTAATGAGGAAAATAAAACTACAAGTTCCATAAGCAATAGTGGTGGAAGGTGTCACGCAGGACCTAGGACAACATCGGATTCAGCACATCCAGTTCCATTTTTTAAGTATTTGGCACAATATTGAATTTATAATCTTTGTTTTTTATGGTCATGAGTCAACAGGATACTAAAAACGTGTCTTTTATTTTCAAGGTTAATTAAGTAATGGTCACCAGCTTGGAAGCTCAGTTAATTCTTCAGTATTTGTCATTGATCTCCATGTGTGGCTGGTTTGGGTCTGCCCCCTGCATCGTTCCCGATAACTCACACAGGTAAGGAGCTTGTAGCAGCATCATGATAACCCCATACTCGTCTGTAAGAAGTGCGCTCCGAGGCAGGTATCCGATCATTTTTGTGAAACAAGCAAGCACCAATATCTGCTATGTACATTTGTTAAAATAAAACACAATCAATTCAATTCAAAATATACTTTATTCGGCATAAAGCAATACCATAAAAGTACAGTGTTAAAAAACAATATCTCATACATTATAAAAAACATACTAAAAACCTGTTTAACAACAATACATAAAATATAAATGATTCGGCACAGGGATGATCTTATAGAAATGACAAGGAGGTACCCGGTTAAAAATGTTTCATCCATAGTATAGTGCAAATCGGAGCAAATATTGAACACACAGGTCCATTATTCCTCCCCGCTACTGGCTCTGAGTTTCATCGCTAATCTTAGAAAATGTACTACACAGAAAAGTTTTTAAAGGTTCTACTGACAATTTCAGAAACAGTAGGACCACCTTAACTTGTTTGAACTTGGCCTTCCTTAAAATACCTTTTAAAAATAGTCGCCTAGGGTAAGCGTAAAATAGGCCTAGTAGGACCAAATGGGGCGTATCCTGTGGAGACCGTTGGTCGCAGCCACAGGAGCCCTTACTCTCCAAATGCTTTGTATACCCTGCTGGAACCGCCAAAGTATGGTGTAACAAATCTAGCCTGAAACGGGTCATGAGAAATCTGTCTTGAGGATTGTAAATAAGACACAAATAAGGTTCCATGCCCAGGCACGACTTTGTTAACTGATGAGTTCTTATTGATGGCTTAGTCAGCTCTCTTGCTTTCCTATTTGACTTGGCTCTGTTTAAAAATTCTGACTTAATACGGCCCTTATCCTTAGATAGCAATTTGGTCGGTGGGTAAAATATTCAACACAACCCATGGCTAACAGGTTTTCCTTGATGTGTCTAATCCAAGGAATATTGTAACCCCGTGCCCGTGCAATGCAGTCTGATATTATTTGTTGACTTAACGCCGCCTCTGGGTTTGTCCATACCTTAATCCAGCATGCGAGGGGCTTCCATTGCAGCCTATCGCACAGACGGGTTATACCCAGTTCCTCATGAACCATGTAGGAGGAAATGCTTTGTGGGACTTTCAGTACCCGCCTCAAATATTTGTTTTCTTCTGTTTGTAACTTAAGCGGGTCTATAAAGCCCCAGACCTCACTCCCATATAAAACTTTGGCACAGCTTACAGAACTGTAGAGGTTCAGGATTTGTTCCGGAGCCCATCGGCCTCGCCTCTTTGCAAAATTCATAGTTGCCCCTGTTGAGTTAATTAGTTTATTGCATTTCTCCTCCACAAGGGCTTTAAAACTAAGGCGACTGTCAAACACGATCCCCAGATATGAAAATGACTTGACCTTTTCCAGTCCCTGTGTGCCTATTGTGTACTTAGTTTTGCTGGATGGTCCCTTCCCTATCTCCATAACATATGATTTGGTGAGGTTCGGTGACAAATCTAAGCTATCCATAAAATGGACAAAGCCATCTATGAGGCGCTGCAGTCCACGCGCTGTGCGGGCCAAGAGTACCGTGTCATCTGCATACAGTAACACTGGTATCCCTCTCCTACCCATCTGCGGGCAGTCCACCCCTAGAGCTACCAGCGCCTGGGTCAAACCATTTATATATAAAGTAAAGAGGAAGGGGGCCAAAATACATCCCTGCCTCACTCCCCTTGAGCATGGGACGTGGTCTGTGACTTTTCCCTCCTTATCAAATCTGACCTGGGCAGAAGTATTCTGATGCAGTGTCCGTAATATATTTACCAGACCAGGGTCAACTCCCAAGGCCCCCAATTGTCCTCACAATTTCTTCCGATTTACTCAATCAAATGCCGCGGTGAGGTCCATGAAAGCCATGTACACCGTCCCCTCACTGGCTACGGTGTACTTGGCTGCCAGGAGGTATAAATTAAGGCATTGATCTGTGGTGGAGCGGCCGTGCCTAAACCCATACTGGGTATCCGTAATGATCTCATGTTCCTCCGCCCAATCAATCAATCGGTTAAGAATGGCCCTACTGAGCACTTTCACAGTAACATCAATTAATGAAATAGGCCTATAGCATTGAGGGCTATTTCTGTCCCCTTTTTTATTTAAATATGGGGACTATTGTGGCCGTACACCAGGATATTGGCATCATTGTTTGCACTGCGGTATTTGCACCCCGAGTTCTTTCTGGCTTAAGAGGAGATCTGGTGGAATCCCATCCGGCACTGGGGCCTTATTACGGGTTAGCCCCTCAATCTCCGCCTTTATTTCTCCCAAGGAAAAGGTAATCTGGGGTGGGTTCCCACTTTTTACTTCTCAATGCTACCATGGTTATACAGCCCTTTGTAATGCTCAAGCCAGGTTTATGGGAGGATGTGGCAGGCCAGCTTGGGTTTATTTGAATCCTGAAAGCATGGTTCATTAACAACTCTCCAAAAAAACTTTGTCTCGGCCGCTTCTCTCAAGTTTTCCAATGCCTGGTTCTGCAATATGGTTCTGCAGCATCTTAGTGTTTTATTGTACCTAGCCCTGCAGCTTGATACCTTCCCTCTGTCCCTAGGTACGCATTTCAGAGCCGATTTCAGATCCCTCAAGGCGAGGGTGCAGTCATGATCTAACCACCTTGGTGCACTGTGTTCCTTGTTGATTTTCCTGCCCCTAAGTAAGCAATCAATTTGTTTGGCCGCTCCCTCAAATGCCTTGATCAGGTCTGCCCCCTCAAACTCCAAGTCCAAACACTTCCAAACGTTGGACTCGGCCTGTGTCAGTAAGATTCTGTAAAATGCCTCTCTGTCCGTGTTGACCCACCTTAGTCTCCTACCTTGGTCAGTGGCTTTAATCAAACCTCCGGCCCCCCTACATTGTGCTAGAAGTACCGTATTTGGATCTATGATGCACAGGAGAAGCCGGTTATGGTCGCTGGAAATGCTAACCTCTATCTCAAACTTTGTAACCTGACACTTTAACATGGGTGTAACGAAAATAAAATCAATGATAGTGCCCTTCGCCCTGCCTTTGAAAGTAGGGGTGACTTTGCTATTGCCCTCCCCACCAATCAAATCCATGGTATATGTTAGGGCATGCCTGCCCAGGATCTTATTCACCGCTCCTCCTTCCCTTGTGTGATTCAGGTGTCACCCCTCTACAATCGGGCAAGCTGACCAGTTCCCCTCATTTATTCTTAGGAAGGGGCATAAGTGGCAATTGAGCTCCCCTGCTAATACTAGCTGGGAGCACAGTGCCCCTTGCTCCTCCATGCCTGCCAGCCGAGCCCCTAATTCATTTAGGCTTTGGAGAGTTTGTCCTGGAGTAATGGCATTATAGAAATTTACAACAGTTAAATAAAACCCTTATTACGATATGTGAGCCCCAGTGTGCAGTTCGAGGCCCATCTAAGTTCACTCCACCTTCCTGAGAGTCTGAGATCGACATAAATAGTCAGACCCCCCTGTGCCCTCCCCGGCGCTGACTTACGTGCAGGGACGAAAAACATTTTGTAGCCTTCTATTGCCTGGGTGTTACTATGTACCTCCCATGTTTCTTGTAGGAGGATTATTTGATGTTTCTTAATATACGTTAGCCAGTTTTGATTTTTGAGGCTAAGCCCGCTACATTCCAGGATATGATCTTAATCTCTCCCACTATTTGACTGCCTGCCGTGACAGTTGTAGGGTTAGTGGGCATTACAGGAACTTCACCCAAATTCCCTGCATCTTTCTTCACATTTCTCCCACCGGGCTCTATAACTCTCACATTGGCATTGAAATCATCTGACTGTGTGCGCCCTGGACCTTTATTGTCTCCTATTATGAGTGACCCCTCCCCCCTCGTGCTTTCTCGTCTTTCAACCCCCCCCCACCAGTCAATCTATTTCATTTAGGGCTGAAGCACAGTGGAGAGGTGCAAATCGGTTAATGAGTAAAACTAGCTGCCCCCTCCCATCTGATGCAATCCTATTCCTCCTATGGTCACCTTGCATATTCCTATGGGCCATATCCCTATAGAAAGAAGCCAAGGGGAGCAGTCTGATACTGGACCCTCCATCCCCTTGGTATTGACCACTGGATTGACTATGGAGGAGCTCATTGACTAACTCTGGATATCTGAAATTCTAAATCACACAATCACCCGCAAAGCTCTTTCTGCTACTTCCGATCCAAGCCACCCTCCTTGCCATCAGAATATGTCTGTGTTGTGTGATATTGAAAGCCGTGTTTTTGACTAGCCAATGCGCTGTCTTGTTAATTAGAGTGCGCGGGGATTCCTCCCTCTCATCCCCATTAGTAGGAACCCCTACAAGGACCACTGTATAGGGGCTTGAGGCTGGGGGGAGATCCAATGTCTGTAAACTCCTAGTGCTCGGCACAGCGTCCGCTATTGTTAACTCCTCTTCACTGACTATTGCCCTTCTTCCCTCCGAGCCCCTCTGGGCTGTGTCAGGACAAACCGTATTAGGTGGCCCCATTCTGTTTATGCTTAGGGTAGTCCCGTTCGTTTTACCCGCCAAGGCACCCTTGTTGGTGCCCTCACTGTCTTTGCCCAATCGCCCGCCTTCGCTGTGCCCCCCTCCTTGACCCTCATAACTAGTTGTGTGCTTTGAGTCTGATGAGGCTTCTGCTCCCCCCTCCTCCGGTCCCCTAATTCTACCTGGCACCCTATTCCCCTGATCGCATAGCCGAGATGGTTTTTCCTCAATAACCTTAATTCTCTCGAGCACCGGTCCCAAATGGGTGGAAAAAAGGAGCTCTACGTTTGACCTTAATAGATCTTCCATTCATTGTCCGCTCCCCATCTTCCCATAGTTTGAACATTGCGTGCTACAAATGGGTCTCACGGCAGTGTTCACTCTGCTGATCTTTACGGCACCCTTCTGTTTTGATTTTGGCTTTGAAACAATCGGTCCCCTCCCCCCGATCGTGTGCCCCGGGTCTTTGTGTTAGCTAGAGGTGATACCAACTGCGTAGTACATGTGTCTTTTATTGCACCTTTTGATTTTGTGATCACTTCTCCGCCCCCTTACTATGGTTCCTATACCTGAGTTGGCCCTAGAGGCTACCAACTCTGATGGCCCTTGTTCTGGCCTGTCAATCACTGGAGTGGACGCGCTGGAATTCTTCTCCACCTCTTCAAAACTAATGTGAGACCAGTCAGGGTCAGAATCCGTTATAAGTGGGTCATCAGGGTACATAAGTGAGCCACCCTCCTGTGTCATATGGGAACATGAACCATAGCACTAGTGATGCTGCCTCTATCTTGCTTTGATGGACCTTGGAGGATACTTTTACTTGGTGTTTTAGACCTCGCTATGGGGCCCATTGATGATCGCTTATGTTCTAGCAGTGTATCCAGCGACAATCTTTTTTCTGTGAGCTGAATTTCGTGGACTAATAGTGATTCTGCTCTTTGAAGAAATGCATCAAGGGTCCCCCTTAACCCTGCCCCTATCCCAGGAATCACCTTCCGCTTACTGAGTGGTGTTCGATACTCCCACCGGTTACAGCGCAGATGTGCTATAGAACTATGGTCAGGTCCTACGTTACATACAATACGAAAGACACTAAAAATGAAACAGAGTCCACAAAGCACAAGGCGCTGCCTCCCTAACTGCTAAAACTGATGTAATCAGCTATTACTTCCACTCATTCACTGGAGGACGTGTCCACAATGTGTATCCGGCTGTTTACTTACTGCGACTCTCGGTCTAGCGTCCGTCCCTATGGGAGGTGTCCTGTTTCAGACTCAAGGGGGGTGGCGCTACCTGGCCTCCTCTGGCCTTTGACGGGCCCGCCCTTGTCCTGCGCCACAGGAGCCCCAACGCTAATTTATCCTCGTTGGCCTGATGGAAATGTGAGAGCGCGCTGCCTCCTGGGAACTGCAGTCCCGACAGTCCAGCGCTCCGCAATGTGGATGGGGCGAAGTCCGTCAAAGAAGGCAGCCACAAACAACAAGCAGGTCACTGGGCAGCTCAGAGCAGCAAAGGGCAGGCGGAAATGACCGGTAGGTCAGAGGGGCAATCAAATCACAGTATACTGTTCCAGAGGTTCAGTCCCAGAGACATTATCTGTAACTGAACGCAGACACCCTAGGAAGCATGTGTTTTTAAGACAATTGCGTTCACTCACTTGAAGGTGACATGCTTCATCAATGGGCTATACTCCTCACCAGGCCGGCGCTACAATGCCTGGCGGGCACCACAAGAGGACACTTTGTCGGAGATCTTTTATTAAGTACTCGGTATGAGCATAGTAGGACAGAGGATGTTGTGTCATAAGATGTGAGATTGGTGAAAGTATGAATATAAGATCAACTATCGGCCAGTTGCCGCAATATAGTTCATGTGATCTTCCTGGTCCATGTTGAGATTAAAAACAGTGGCAGAAAAAATGAGGAACTAATGGCCCCTATCACTGTGTGAAAGTGTCGATCACCTATGGACCTGCTGGTAAGCTGGGGTCTATACTTCAGGTCAACTTTGTTCATGCCCTGTGTAGTCATGTAGCAATCAGTTGGCATTTCATCATGACCAAATATGGGAAAATGGGTAAATGTGACCTAATCTTCTCCACAGCGTGAGGAGCTTTGTAACTCAAAGCCCTGCACCGTGCATAGGTGATAAGGTGCCTATTACCATCTTACTACCACAGGTGAGCACTGTCTAACAGAGTGCACTAGATATGGTAACCCTCCTAAAATTCAGGACATTTTGACTTATCCAATAGTGCCGCATCAGAGGGCAACTGGTTTGAAAAGCACATGCTTCCTAGAGTGCCTGCGTTCAGTTAGAGATAATGTCTGTGGGACTGAACCTCCAGAACAGTATACTGTGAGTTGATTTATATGAAGAATGTGTATACTGGACTGTCATTTTCCTCGTCATCTCTTGTGATATGTAAAATAAAACACAGCACACTGGGAGGCCAACAAATCTATCATACATTTAATGGAAAAAAAATATTTTTTCTTTTTTTAAAAAGTTTTCAAAAACCTTTATTGAGGAACAAAATCATGGCAGACACAATACACCGAACAATTCCACAGCTCACATCAGCAAGACACAATTCAAGTCAGTTATTTAGTAACAGGCAGATTACATTGAATACATTTAATGCAAAAATAGAAAAAGGCCAAGCAAACTAACAAGTGACAATTGTCTTTGCAATGGACGAGAGCATCCACCCTAAAGCAATTTGAGTATATAATGCTAATGCTACACAATGTATTTTTACACACTTTTCTCCTAATACAAGTCAATGAAACATGAACACATGATAGAAACAGTTACTGAAACGACACTAATGAGTAGGAGGCAGGATCTTCTCTCGAGAGGAATGTGAGGAGTCTGTGAGGTGCAGATAAAAGATACACAGACAAGCTGCAGAACTCACTGTTTCTGGAAATAACACTTCTGTTTGTCAATATTCAATTTACTACAAGATGCAGGAAAGTGTGCAGATGGACATCACTAAGTAAAATGGTTCTGGGCCCTAATAGAATCAGGTAGAAGAGGTGTTGAAGGGTAGTAGAGAGGTAGAGGGGTAGTAGATGGTAATAGAGGAGTAGAGGGGTAGAAGAAAGGGAAGAGGTGTAGAGGGTTAGAAGAGGGGTATAGGGGTAGTAGAGGGATAGAGCGGTTGTAGAGGGGTAGAAGAGGTGTAGAGGTGTAGAAGAGGGGTAGAGGTATAGAAGAGGGGTAGAAGAAAGGTAGAGGGGCAGAAGAGAGGTAGTGTAGAGGTAGAGAGGTAGAGGCGTAGAAGAGAGGTAGAGGGGTAGAAGAGAGATAGAGTAGAGGTAGAGGGGTAGAAGAGAGGTAGTGTGGTAGAAGAGAGGTAGTGGGGTAGAAGAGAGGTAGTGGGGTAGAAGAGGAGTAGAAGAGAAGTCGAAGGGTAAAAGAGAAGTAGAGGGATAAAAGAGGGGTAGGGGTAGAGGAGTGGTAGAGGGGTAGAAGAGGGATGGTAGAGAGGTAGAAGGGTAGTAGAGGGGTAGAAGGTTAGAAGAGGGGTAGTAGAAGGGAAGAGGGGTGGTAGAGGGGATGAAAAGTAGGAGATGTTGAGGGATAGAAGAGAGATAGAGGGATAGAAGAAATGTAGAGGGGTAGAAGAAAGGTAGAGGGATAGAAGAGAGATAGAGTGGTAGAAGAGAGGTAGAATAGAGGTAGAGGGGTAGAAGTGGTAGAGGGGTAGACGAGAGGTAGAGGGGTAGTAGGTTACAGGGGTAGTAGGTTTGAGGGGTAGTAGAGGTCGAGAGGTGTAAGGGGTAGAAGAGGGGTAGAGAGGTAGAAGAGAGGTAGAGGGGTAGAAGAGAGGTATAGGCATAGAAGAGAGGTAGAGGGGTGGGGTAGAAGAGAAGTAGAGGGGTACAAGAAGTAGAGGGGTAAAAGAGCGGTAGAAGAGAGGTAGTAGAGGGGTAGGGGAGCAGTAGTAGAGGGGGATGTAGAGGGGTTAAGGTATAGTAGAGGGGTGTAAGAGGAATAGAAGAGGGGTAGTAGAGGGTAGGGGTAGAAGAGAGGTAGAGGGGCATCAGAAGGGTAGTAGAGGGTTGTAGAGCAGTAGTAGAGGGGTTGTGGGGTAGTAGAGTGGTAGTGGGGGGTAGTAGAGGGGTAGACGAGGGGTAGTAGTTGGGTAGAGGGGTAGTAGAGTGGTAGAGGAGGGGTAGCAGGGTAGAAAAGGGGTAGAGTGGTAGAAGAGGGGTAGTAGAGCGGTAGAATGGTAGGAGAGCAGTGGTAGAGGGGTAGTAGAGGGGTTGAGGTGTAGTAGAGGGGTACACGAGGGGTAGAGGGGTCGGAGAGGGGTAGAAGAAGGGTAGAGGGGTAGAAGAGAGGTAGAGGGGTAGAGGGTTAGAAGAGAGATTGAGTAGAGGTAGAGGGGTAGAAGAGAGGTAGAAGGGTAGAAGAGAGGTAGAGTAGAGGTTGAGGGGTAGAAGAGAGGTAGTGTAGAGGTAGAAGAGGGGTAGTAGAGGGATAGAGGAGGGGTAGAAGAGTAGAAAAGGGGTAGAGGGTTATTAGAGGGTTTGAGGGGTAGAACAGGGGTAGAGGGGTAGAAGAGGGGTAGAGCTGTAGAAGAGGGGTAAAAGGGGTAGAAGAGGGGTAGAAGGGTAGTAGAGGGGTAGAAAAAGGGTAGCGTTGTAGAGGGGTATAAGTGGGATAGAGATGTAGAAGGGTAGAAGAGAGGTCGAGGGATAGAAGAGAGGTAGAGTAAAGGTAGAGCGGTAGAAGAGAGGTAGAGGGGTAGAAGGATAGAAGAGGGGTAGAGGTGTAGTAGAGAGGTAGAAGAGTGGTAGAGGGATAGAAGAGAGGTAGAGTAGAGGTAGAGGGATAGAAGAGAGGTAGAGGGGTAGAAGAGAGGTAGAGTAAATGTAGAGGGGTAGAAGAGAGGTAGAGGGGTAGAAGAGAGGTAGAGTAGAGGTAGAGGGGTAGAAAAGGTAGAGGGGGTAGAGGGGTAATAGAGGGATAGTAGGTTAGAGGGGTAGTAGGGTAGAGGGGTAGTAGAGGGGTACAAGAGGTGTAGAGGGGTAGAAGAGGGATATTAGAGGGGTAGAGGGGTAGTAGAGGGGTAGAAGCGGGTTAGAGGGTAGAAGAGGGTTAGGGGGGTAGAAGAGAGGTAGAGGGGTAGAAGAGAGGTAGAGTAGAGGTAGAAGGGTAGAGAGAGGTAGAGGAGTAGAGGAGAGGTAGAGGGCTAGAAGAGAGGTAGAGGGATAGAAGAGTAGAAGAGAGGTAGAGGAGAGGTAGAGGGCTAGAAGAGAGCTAGAGGGATAGAAGAGAGGTAGAGGGGTAGAAGAGAGGTAGAGGGGTAGAAGAGAGCTAGAGGGGTAGAAGAGAGGTAGAGGGGTAGAGGAGAGGTAGCGGGATAGAAGAGAGGTAGAGGGATGAAGAGAGGTAGAGCGGTAGAAGAGAAGTAGAGGGGTAGAAGAGAGGCAGAGGGGTAGAAGAGAGGTAGAGTAGAGGTAGTGGGGTAGAGTAGAGGTAGAGGGGTAGAAGAGAGGTAGGGATATATAGGCAAATGAAAAGGAATCTATCAACTTCAGGAATGTGACAGAAAGATCTCGTATTTTGAAAGCTGATGACCCATGAGTTGAGAGGAAAGCCAAATAGCTCCTCTGCTCGTGAGAGCGCGCCCGAGCGCGTAACCGCAAGCTCTAGGCCACAGTGGTAGAATTTTCGGAAGCCCACTTACTAAAAGTCTCGCCAGTGCAGGGCATGCGCTGGCTCAGGTGAGACCTAAAAAGGTTGCTTTCTGACCCAAGCACTACCTTTTTGCCAAATTTGGGGTAATTCCGTTCTGTAGTTTCAGCTGTAGCCTTGCACAAATTTTCCTATGGGAAATTGATTTTTTTACTCTTATTTTTTTATTTTCTCAAAAACTACTGAACGGATTTACACCATTTAAAAAACGGTCGCGTTCTGAACCAAGCTCTACCTTTTTGCCAAATTTCGGGTAATTCCGTTCAGCCGTTCAGGCTGTAGCCTGTCGCAAAATTTCCTATGGAAATGAACATGGAGAAAACACATTTTGGGACCCCGCTTTTTTCTCGGCCCTTGCTTGACGAATCTCCTCCAAACTTTCAGGATAGGAGCTGACCTGGATAGACATCTTTTTGGGAAAATTTCAGGAAGATTCGACAAACGACGCCAAAGTTATTTGCAAATCAAAAAATGTTTTGCCTGTGGAAACTAGGTTCTAACTATAACATACCTACATATATATATATTCACGCTCCGGTTCCAATGAAGAAACACTGCACACGCAGGAGCCCCTTTCAAAGCTTCTTTATTGCAAGGACGCGTTTCGGCGAAGATTCCTTCCTCAGCTTGCTTAAAGAAAACGCCCTCTAACCAGTTAATGTATATTACCAAGTAGGTTGATGTGCATTGGTTGTGGTGGCTCGACATGGAAGCGTGGACATGCTGCATGACCTTTTGAAGAAGTGGCATGGGAAGCAAATGATAGAATTGGAGGAATATTTGTTTTTAAAAACTATGCATCCCACCTTACCAACGTTCTATCACCTCCCCAAGGTCCAAAAGAACATTAACAACCCACCTGGAAGACCGATCATTTCGTCTATAGGGGGCTTAACTGAGAACTTGTCCAAATTTCTAGACCACTACTTGTTCGAATTTGTGCTCTCTCTGAAGTCATATATAAGGGACACATCCGAGTTCATTGAAAAAATTGAGAACCTACAATGGCATCCCACCTATGTACTCTTGACATTAGACATCACGAGTCTTTATACGTGTATCGAACACGAGAAGGGCCTATATGCTGTGAAATATTTCTTGGATAAGAAACCATTGAAATTTGCTATGCACAACAAAATGCTGCTGGAGTTGATCCAATTTTGTTTATATTATAACATCTTTTTATTTCAGGATCAAATATATAAACAACTGTCTGGTACAGCGATGGGCTCCTGCTCCGCCCCCAGTTATGCGAACTTGTTCATAGACTGGTGGGAGGAGCAGGTAGCCTGGGCCCCGGAACATGAAACATTTAACAACAAGGTGGTTGCCTGGTATAGGTATATCGACGACCTATTCCTAATCTGGGATGGGTCGGTAGAAGAGGCAAAACAGTACATTCAATTATTGAACAACAATGATTGTAATCTGAGATTTACGGGGGATATCAGTCAAGAGCAGGTCAACTACTTAGACCTCCAAGTTACCGTGAGAGACGATAAGATATGTACCTCACTGTACCGCAAGCCAACTGCGGGAAACAGCGTGTTGCACGCTACTAGTAGTCCCCCCAAAAAACTCATTAACAGCATTCCTTACGGAGAACTACTCAGGTTAAGACGTAACTGTACCTTGGAGAAAGATTTTGAACAGGCAGCTAGGGAAAGTATGGACAGATTCTCTGAGAGAGGATATAAACGTAACCTCTTGAACAATGCCCTCAATAGAGTAAGAAAACTTCCGAGACACTCTCTCTTTGAGAAATAATCACGTTAAAATATTGATGGTCAATTCCGCATGATTACTCCCTACTCGACCAACTCATGGAAACTGAGATCTATAATGCAAAAACATTGGCATATTCTAAAGACTGACCACATTATTGGTCCAGATATGCCAACTGTTCCACTAATTACCTTTAGCAAGGCCAGAAGCTTGCGTGACTACATGGTTCAGAGCCACCTAAACCCCACACGCAAGAATCAGGGCACATTGAATGATGCAAAGGGTTTCTTTCCTTGCAGGAGATGTAAGGCCTGCGCATCTAGTAAACGAACATTATCATTCGAGGTGAGAGGCTGTAAGGGTGGAAAGAGGATAAATAAATTTATGTCATGCCACACAGACTATGCGATTTACTGTTTGATGTGTCCTTGCCAAATGAGATATATTGGCAGCACAATCAATCCGGTAAAACTAAGAGTGCTTGAGCACATGCGAGCGATCGCAAATAGGGATTTCTCTTATCCGGTTGCTCGGCATTTTGCCATAAAGCACAATAGCAACAGGCACCTGTTGAGGTTTTTCTGTGTGGACTGTATATCCGAAAATCCACGAGGAGGCAACAAGTTACAGATGCTCAGGAGATTAGAATCCCGATATATTATAGACCTGGAGACTAAGGCCCCTGGAGGGCTGAATATGGGGGAAGAATTATCATCTCACCTGGGCTGAACGATATTTGTGGGTTTCCGTGTAATTGTACTTGCATGACCTTTGTATTTTTGGATTCTGCTATTTTGAACTTTATTTAACTGAATCTGGAGAAATAATTTACTGGATGAGGGGATTTGAAATTGTCTGGATGGGTGTTTGGAGCTAGCCTTAATGATGTGATTATGTGAAGGTCCATGGATATGATGTATTCTTTGGTAACTAGCAGCCTCATTGGCTGCAATCGCCGATCCAGGGCAAGATCACGACGAGTAGACCGTTTGGTCTTCAAGTTGATATGCACAATCTTCTGTGCTTTAAATTAAAGGAATTTCCCCCATAAAATTGTGGAGTACCAGATGCACCATATCCATGCTCACAAAACAATTGCGAACATTTTCCATCAAGGTAAATGCAGGCTGATGTAATATCAACATCCACACTGGTACATTACACATTACAAGATGGCGCTGACAAAAATACTCACGTCAGTCCTATGTTTATATTTATGTCCGTTACCAATGAAAAAATGTAATATACTGTTGGCGCTTCACGCGTTTTCATGTAAACACTGACGAAGGGACTTTCTCCCGAAACGCGTCTGTTTGGACTAATAAATCCTTGCTGCTGAGTACCAGGAACCCTGAGAGTGCTGTATCTTTTTCCAAACCCGGCTGGGATTATTCTTGGGAAAGCTGAGCAATCATATTTATATATATGTATATATATATATATATATATATATATATATATATATATATATATATATATATATATATATATATATATATACAGGGCTTTAAGTGGGAAAAAAAACTGGGGGTGCTCTAAAAGGGGAGTGGCTAATCTCTTAAAGGGGTGTGGCCTATCCGTGTAGGGGCGTGGTCTATCAGAGTAGGGCGTGGTCTAAATCAAGATAACTAGCATTGTGTGCTTAAGAAAATCATGACGTCGCATCCTGCTAAAACCCCCTTTTACTGCCAGACATGGCTCAGAGAGGACATCAAATTCGAAAAACTACAGGGCAATCCGACTGCTATCTGTGCCCTCTCAGCAAAATAACAATGATGGATGTGCATGGCCTTCAGCTCTCCAACTGCCTGGGAGCTGCCCTCTTGATGAACTGAGCAGGATATATGGCCCTGTTAGGGTTTAACTGCTGCTCACAGGATTTAAAGAAAAATTAATTTATAAAGTTTTAAATAGCACAAACTTGATCCCGCAGGATACCAGAGCGCTTTACAATTTGAGGCAAAGGTAACAAATCAGGACATTACTTAGTTCTCCAGTACAGACGCAAGTCGACCCGACCCCTCCAGCACAGACATAGGCCCTCACCACCCCTCCAGCACAGACATAGGCCCTCACCACCCCTCCAGCACAGACATAGGCCCTCCCCACCTCTCCAGCACAGATACAGGCCCTCCCCACCTCTCCAGCACAGATACAGGCCCTCCCCACCTCTCCAGCACAGATACAGGCCCTCGCCACCTCTCCAGCACAGATACAGGCCCTCACCACCTCTAGAGCACGGATACAGGCCCTCCCCACCCCTCCAGCACAGACACAGGGCCTCCCCACCTCTCCAGCACAGATACAGGCCCTCGCCACCTGTCCAGCACAGATCCAGACCCTCACTACCTCTACAGCACGCATACAGGCCCTCCCCAACCCTCCAGCACAGACACAGGCCCTCCCCACCTCTCCAACACAGATACAGGCCCTCACCACCTCTACAGCACAGATACATGCCCTCACCACCTCTCCAGTACAGACACATGCCCTCACCACCCCCCCCCAGCACAGACACAGGCCCCCCTCCCCTCTCCTATACATATCCAGGCCCTCACCAATTCTACAGCACACAGGCCCCCATCCCCCCTCCCGCACATATCCAGGCCCCCACCACCTCTCCAGCACAGAGGCAGGCCCCCACCACCTCTCCAGCACAGAGGCAGGCCCCCACCACCTCTACAGCACAGATGCAGGCCCCCACCACGTCTGCAGCACAGATACAGGCCCCCACCACCCCTCCAACACAGATACAGGCCCCCACCACCCCTCCAGCACAGACACAGGCCCTCCCCACCTCTCCAGCACAGACACCGGCCATCCCCACCCCACCAGCACAGACACCGGCCATCTCCACCTCTTCAGCCCAGATGCAGGCCCCAACCACCTGTACAGTCCCTTTAATGCCCCCACCCCGTGACTTTCTCCCAACTAAAACTGTACAGTTTTTCGACGTACCATTTGGATAATATACATTTCAGACTCAAAGATAAGCATCAAGAAACTAAAAGTGACCAAACAATTCGTTGCAGAGTACAGTCCCTTGCCAGGAGGCACTTGTCTGTCGATAACAAAACACGCATAAAAAACAAAGATGCAAGTTTGTGACTAGAATCTACACGTTATGCAAGCTGAAACAAAAAAACGTTTATAAGCAAACTGTGGGGATAATCCACTGCATTTACCGATCAAGGATGAGACTCCACAGGTGAAAAATGCTGAAACTAATTTCCCCGACCTCTCCAATTCTAAACACGGCGCCAATTCATCAAGTGAAGGTCGGGTAGGTCGTGCTGGAGCAGGCTGCCTGGGGGCCTCTGCCTCTTCAGTTTTTCATCATCCACGCTGGATGATGCGCGCTGGCACCACCACGACGTTGCTCCTGTGCTGCGATGCTGAAAGTCCCGAGCTGGAACCACCACGACGTTGCTGCTGCGCTGGAAAGAGAGGAGAGAAGGGAAATCCTGAGAGAAAATGGCTCTCTTAAAGGATTTCCCTTCCTCCAACAAAGCTCACCTGGCATGACGTCGTGCCGTGGATGTCATGCCGTGACCACTACTGAGTGAGAAAACTGAGCTCTCACTGCAGTAGTGCAAAATGTCACAGACAGGTTTCCGAGCAGCAACCGCCAGGGTTTTAAGTGGGCAGAGGCAGAGTCTGAGCACCGGGAGTTTTTTTTGGGGCCCTCGAAACGGGTCTGAAAAAAATAAAATAAAGAACGGACTACCTTTGCCAGCCGGGAAAATAGAGCCCGATAGAGACCCGTTTCGAGGGCCCCCAAAAAAAACTGCCGGTGCTCAGACCCGGACAGACCCGGCCCACTTAAAGCCCTGGATATATATATATATATATATATATATATATATATATATATATATATATATATTACCTACTGGCAGTCGCCAGTAGGTAGTTATAGTTAGGTCCTATTTTCCATAGGAAATCCACAACATTCTATTTGGAATAACTGTGGCGCCGGTTGACGAATCTTCGTGAATTGTTTTAACTTGGTGGGGCGCTCCGGTTCGCCCCTATCCTGAAAGTCTTGGGGTGATTCGTGAAGCGGGGGCTGAGAAAAATGGGGGGTCCCAAAACGTGTTTTCTCCATGCACAGAGGAGTTTCTTTGTTACCTGCCCTTTGACCGCTGCGGGCTGTGGAGCGCTGACCGACGGTTCGTTTGAGGCATCACTTGGTGTTTGGTTGGTCCCTGCACTACATGGGTCCCTGCGGTGAACTACAGTATCCAGCATGCATCAGGGGAGCAGGCACAGCGCAAGGAGATTCACACACCTGTGAGGCATAGAAGGGGCGTAACCAACTGAAACAGGCACTGAAGAGTCCATTCTAAAGACAAAACGCGTCTGCCAAGCTTTTTAGCAATTTGCTTTCAATGCTTGCGCAACTTCATTCAAATAAAGCAGCTTTTCCTGTACCCCCGGAGCATGGTCACACTCTTTTCCAAGGCTTGGGAGAGAGATTGGTGTGTATGTGTAGGCTGGCTAGCAGGAGCTGGCTTTGGTGAGCGCCCTCTCGTTCTGGTGCTACGCGACTTTCCTGCAAAAACTTGGTACTTTGCTGCGCAACAGCAAATCGGGTCGCCCCCCCCAGGTGCTGGTCTCAGTGCATGGGGAGAGAGGAGGCAGAACTATCTGCCTGAGAAGGGGGACCGAGGAGTTTCTTTGTTATCTGCCCTTTGACCGCTGCGGGCTGTGGAGCGCTGACCGACGGTTCGTTGGAGGCATCACTTGGTGTTTGGTTGGTCCCTGCACTACATGGGTCCCTGCGGTGAACTACAGTATCCAGCATGCATCAGGGGAGCAGGCACAGCGCAAGGAGATTCACACACCTGTGAGGCATAGAAGGGGCGTAACCACGTGACTTGGGAGTGGTCACAGCAAGATAAAACTTTACAGCAGCAAAGAGCCCCTCAAAGGAGAACAAACTGAAACAGGCACTGAAGAGTCCATTCTAAGGACGAAACGAGTCTGCCAAGCGTTTCAGCAATTTCCTTTCAATGCTTGCGCAACTTCATTCAAATAAAGGACCTTTTCCAGTCCCCCGGAGCATGGTCACACTCTTTTCCAAGGCTTGGGAGAGAGATTGGTGTGTACATATATACATACATATATATATATAGTATTTCGTCCATGTCTATGACAAAAAGTTACCACGTGATTCACAATTTTGAAAGCACTGTCACTTTAAATAGCCTTCATGACTAAATGTAATTGTCGAGCGAACAAGCGGCGTTCGCGCCGCGAAACGCGTCTCTGACATCTGGCTAAAATAAAGAGATAAGCACCAAGAGAATATTGGGTCCGTGTCCTGTTTGGTTCCTGCGCGTGAATCAAGACGTGGTATCTAATTCAGGATTTGTAATATATATATATATATATATATATATATATATATATATATATATATATTATATATTACCTACTGGCAGTCGCCAGTAGGTAGTTATAGTTAGGTCCTATTTTCCATAGGAAATCCACAACATTCTATTTGGAATAACTGTGGCGCCGGTTGACGAATCTTCGTGAAATTTTTAAACTTGGTGGGGCGCTCCGGTTCGCTCCTATCCTGAAAGTCTTGGGGTGATTCGTGAAGCGGGGGCTGAGAAAAATGGGGGGTCCCAAAACGTGTTTTCTCCATGCAATTTTCCATAGGTACCGTTCATCGCGGCTACAGCCCGAACGGCTGAACGGAATTACACCAAATTTGGCAAAGTTGTAGTCTTTGGTTCAGACTCGTGCCTTTTGCTTATATGGTGTAAATCTGTTCAGTAGTTTCTGAGAAAATTACAATTAAAAGTACATATATATCTATGGCCTCAGTGGATCCGTGCATCTGTAAATTGAGAGTTTTACGCTGGGTGCATGGATCCGCCGTAAAAAAACATAAAAACGAAGCGCGGGGTCCTGTGCTTGTTTAAAAATGAGCTACGTGGGAAGGAGAAATCCCGGGGTCTAAAATATTGCATTTGAAGCGGGGGCCGAGAAAAAAGGAGGGTCCCATAACGTGTTTTCCTATGCCCATGACACCCAGCTCATCCTCTCTCTCACCAAGGACACTACACAATCAGTCAACAGTACATCTACTTCACCAGTTGGGTTTTACAATAATTGCACACAAATCTCACCTGTGTCCGGCACAAGTGCAATCTTATCTGGGAGCTTCCATCAACACTCTCAAAGCTCTAGCCACTCCCAATACAGCCAGGATTCACAATATCCAGGCCACACTATTACAATTTCAACCCAACCAATCATTACCAGCCAAAGTCTTCATGCATCTGCCGGGAATGATGGCATCCTGCGTTGCAATCGTACCTCATGCAAGGCTTCATATGCGTCCTCTGCCACAATGTCTAGCGAGTCAGTGGAATCAATCACAGGGGGCCAGATGTACGATGTTATTTTGCATGCGCAAACGGGTTTGCAAACCCATTTGCACATGCAAAATCGCTGTTGGCCATGTACAAATCCAAAATAGCGAGTTCATTTGCTATTTAGGAAGTGAGAGTCTCAATTAGAAAGGTGCATTCCCTTCCTAATTGCGTTCGAAATGCTATGTGTGAATGTTTTGTGACCACAATTGCGGTCGCAAAACACTCGCAAATTACCACCCTCTTCAAGAGGGTGGTAATGCAGTCACAATTTCGAAGGGGGCCCAAGGGGACTCCTTCCACTTTGTGACTGTGTCTAAAAATATTTTTTACGGGCCGGCAGTGGTCCCAGGGACCACTGCCTGCCCTTAAAGAATGAAACTATGAAACTAAAACGTAAAAACTATTTTTTTTAATGCATCCCGTTTTCCTTTAAGAAAAACGTCAGCATTAAAAAAAAAAAAAGCTACTTTATTAAAAAGCAGTCCCAGACATGGTGGTCTGCTGAGCTCAGCAGGCCACCATCCCTGGTAGGGCTGGCATTCCCAATGGGCTCGTAAATTGCGAGAGGCTCATTAATATTAATGAGCCTCGCAATTTGCGAGCCCATTGGGAATTGCAAATCAGTATAATAACAACTACTGTACATTTCATTTAGCGCCTCGCAATTTGTGACTCACAATGAGTCGCAAATTGCGAGGCCCAAAATGAAAGGGTTGTACATATGGCCCAGGGTCAATTAACCGATCTAGTGTTGGTAGACCGCCACAACCATCGCTCGCTGCAGTGGTGGAACCCTCGAAACTTAGCAAAAGGGCAGCCTTTCATAGACCCGATTCCACAGATACATCGTTAACCGGTTGGGGTGCCCATCTTCTACATTACAAAGTCCAGGGGCCGCGGTCGGACAACCACAAACGTCTCCACATCAACTACCTGAAACTCTAGCAGTGTTCCTTAGCTTTTCTCACCCAACTTGTAGGCAAGACTGTCTTAGTTCACACTGACAACATGACAGCAATGTACTACCTACAGAAACAGGGAGGGACTCACTCTTTGCAGCTGTCGTGCCTTGCACAAAGCATTTGGGTTTAGGGGATTCACCAGAAAATCTATCTCCTAGCAGAACACCTCCCAGGGGTAGGCCTTCAGATTGCAGCCCTGCTTAGCAGACACAGGCAGCAAGTACACAAGTGGGAACTTCATCCCCAAGTTCTTCTTCCCTACTTTCAAAAATGGGCTTTTCTACAAATAGATCTGTTTGCAACAGTACACAACGCAAAATTCCCAAACTTTGCATCTAGGTTCCCACAACCAGCATCCAAAGGCAATGCCCTATGGACGATTTGGTCAGTTATATTTGCTTACGCTTTTCCGCCTCTCCTGCTAATTCCATTACTTGTTCGTAAACTCAGACAAACGTCCCTCACACTGATCTTAATAGCCCCCACATGGGCTCGCAACCTTGGTACACCACCCTGTTAGAACTCTCAGTGGTTCCACATCAAAAGCTACATCTCACATCTTGTCTCCTCACTCAGATCCATGGGGAAGTCGGACATCCAATTCCCAGAGAACTCAACCTAGCGATTTGGCTCCTGAAGTCATAGAGTTTGGTTACTTACAACTACAACTAGACTGTATGAATATTCCCAAGGAAGCTAGAAAGCCGACTACTAGAGCATGTTATGCAGCAAATGGAAACATTTTGTTGCCTATTGTAACAACAACAATATCAATCATCTTGATGCGTTTGTGCTGAACATCATTTGTTAACTGTTGCATTTACATCATTGTGGATTCACTTAAACATCCATTTGTTTACACCTGGGAGTCGTAGCTGCACACTTGCAAAATAGACAACACCTATCTTGCTTCAGAGTACCAGTGATTAAAGCCTTCATGGAAGGATTAAAAAGGGTTATACCACCAAGTATTCCCCCTGCTCCAGAGTGGAACTTAAACCGTCCTTACAAGGCTAATGGGCCCGACTTTTGAACCAATGCACAAGTGTCCGTAGAGTTGAAGAACTTCAGGCATTAACAATACAAGAGCCTTTCTTTTAACTTCACTAAGATAGAGTAGTTCTACGTACCAATCCTAAATTTCTCCTTGAAGTAGTTTCTGCTTAGGGGTAATTCATGTGCGATATCAAATTAAAATAACATAACATTAGCATTTTCATTATTTATTGAACCGTCGTAATTCTGGTATAGAATTTATGTGCTGCAATGATAATAGAATCAGATAAAAGTAATTAGCAGTATAAGCATATTGAACAAAATAAATAGTTCCACCATCTTTCTAAAACAATGTACATATGCAAGCATAGAACAACTATGTATGCGTTTTCCTACTATGCTTTCCCGTGTGTGTGTGTCTGTTGGTCTCTGTGTTTCTTTCTCCCATTCCCTGTAGGGAGAGTATGTAGCTCCCCGTTGTAGAAGAGTCGGTCAAGAGGGAACACACTGCATTGAATAATTTCTTGTATGCACTTTTTATTAGTATTATAGGAAATCACAATGATTGATTGTCTCTGTTATATTCTTCTTTCTCACAGGGTCTTCCACTTCAGTCCCTTAAGTGAGCCTCGGCCGCCGTCGTCCCTCGGACAGAAGGAAAAGACTCAGGTAAGTGTTTTTGCTTTAGGGTTTAATCAAGGGAGGATTTGAGGGATAAATAATAGCTATGCATAAATGTCAAGGGAGGGGGTAGAGGTTGGAGCAACCAAAGGAAAAAGAGTAGCCGATGATTTCTGCGCTTGTCTTTCTTTTCTGTCTCACTTATTTCCTTTTCCATGGGTCCCTTTCAACCCTCAGCCTCCCCTCCCGTCCCTCTCTGACTCAGCCCCTTTCCAAAAGCCCCGTAGACGCCCACGCACCTTGAAGAGTCACGTCACTCTGGGGCCATGGTGTGGTGACTCCACGTCTTTCAGTGAGGTCTGGTCTTCTGTTTCGGCTTTCCCTCCTCTGCCAGGTTCGGGTTTTACGCTCACCGACAAACTGTGACCTCCTCTGGGCTCCAGTTCTCTCTCTCAGAAGGCTGTTAGGCCTTCTCTGTCTTTCCGGTCTTCCCCCGCTGGTTTCTCCGCCTCGCGTTCCTGTGCTGCGTGCAGCTGGATCAACTACTGACCAACCTGACGCGCTCTCCACCCGCCTTCTTTAAGCGTGTATCCTCTGATGTCCGTCCTCAGCTGTGGCTTAAAGGGGCCGCCTGCCGATTCCCCTCTCTCCACTTCTTGATGACAGCAAAGCAGACAACTGGTAAAAGGGGACTGTGAATATAGGAGGGGAGAAATATACGAAGGGATGGCATGGCACTCCTTATCCTCTATCCCATCGTCTACCACAAGGGCTACCTGACACACCCCACCCCCAGACGTTTCCTGTTCGGGGAAATGAGGAATGCGTGAAAGAAAGTCAGCAACTTGGTATGCAGAGTATAAGAGATGACAATGCTAAAACTAGTGCCCATCCTGGAATAAAAGAAGACATACCTAAAAATAGCTTATCCTAAAAACCCACCTTCTAAAAACAAGATACCAAACAACAGGAAAAACTTAGGAGCTTCAGGTGATGTCCCTAGTGTCTGATTACTGGTGTTTGTTTAGGTTTACAGGAGTCCAGATGTTACATAGCAAACCTTGTCTATGCATGCAGTGTATTTTTCATTCATTATTGTAGTATTTATGAAATCCACTCATCGCGTGCCAGAAGGTAGATGTATTTAGTTACAGTTGTTCATATAGCGCCAGATTAGATCAGGTCTGCGTCTCCTGCTCCCCAGCTTGTTCCCGTAAAAGTGCATCAATGTCTCCTTCCCTTGGAAGCAAATCCACCTGTATTCCAGTTTAAGCATATTTATTCTCATAGAATCACTTTCAAAATCCACTGTTCCGCAAGTAAATTCAAATTCAGTCTGCCCAATTGATTTTGGGGGTTCTCCCTTCATCAGGGTGAGCATGTGAGGAATCTATGTTGTATGTTGTTTGCGGAAAATAGTGACATAAGAATAAACTTGCAATGCAATCTAATCCTACAGATACATACATTATTAGTTTACAATATGTCCTGGTAGAGCCTAACCGCATGTCTGCGTTTGTGTTATACCAGGGACTCCACCTTTTCGATAGTGAGAGCTACTTCTGATCGAGGAGAATCATCCTGATCTACTGCCTTTATCACGTGGCTTAGCTAAAGGTAGATGAATGCCAAGCAACTTAATTGCTGCCCTAGAGCGCCCAGTCCTGCTGCAGTGAGTACATAGCATTTGTAGCACTGGGTTAGGAAAGGTTTACCTGTAGGGCCCTAAGACTTTGTTGCACTGTTAGGTTTACCTGCGGAACCCCAAGCATTTTTGGTACAGGTAGGAACTGTGTCTGTGGGGTCCCCAGGGACGCGTTATGTTAATTTTATTCTTATTAACGACTCACATCTGAGCAGTGAGTGTTTCACTGAGGGTTGTGGCCTCTTTTTCCTGCAATACATGGGATGGCATTGTTCTCTCTAAGTGAGTGTGAAGACAGAATAGTTTTATTATCTGGTGAGTTGCCCTACTGTTCGTTGGCTCCTGTCCAGATCCTGGCCCTGCTTTAACAATTCAAGATTAATGTTCAGTAGTGGCAGTATAAGGACTATAAGCAAGACCTGATGTAGAGTTTTCGCTGTCCTAGGAAATATGTCTCAATGTAGGAAAGGGCCTGTTTTGGACATGGTTAGCCTTCACTTTTTACCTGGAAAATGATATAGTTTTGACTGGAAGTGCACAGGGTCCCTGCCAACCAGGTCCCCTGAGCTGATCTCCTTCCCTGAAGTGTACCAGTCATTTCCACGACTGTCACCCCATTAGATCACATATAAGTCCCTAGTAAAAGATTCCTCTGTTGTTGAAGAGGGTCTCTAAAGGCTGCAGCACAAATTATGCCACCCTAAGGGACCCCTCACCAAGCACATACATACATACTGCCACTGCAGCTGCGTGTCTTGGTGCAGACAAAAATGAAGAGTCGACATGGCACACATCCCTGTATGCGATGCCCATAGGGACTGTCTGAGATATAGGTAAGACACCCCTCTAGCAGGCCTTTTAGTGCCCGCTGCTTTAGGGATATCTCCTGTGAGGGCATATCTGCATGAGCAGATGTGCCCCTGCAATATCCTTGTCGATTCCGGGATATTGCAAGTGACCAGGGAAGCTCTATAGTAAGTACATTGGCTTCACACTTGTCATTACGAGTTCCACAGCTCCATGAAGGTTTCACTGAAATATGGGATATTTTCTACCAAACATCTCAGCATAATAAACCTGTGCCGATTGCAGTGTCCGATTTATTAAAAATTGCACACAGAGTGCCCCTTAGAGGGGTCCCCCAAGATCTACCAATCCTTAGTGTGATCATCGACTGACCTGAGCCAGCCTTCTACCACCAGACATTGTTCTGTCCTCATGGGGAGAATGCCTGTGCACTTTGAGGTCGAGAACAATCCCTTTCCTGGGTGGAGGTGTTCACTCCTCCCCTGGTCAGGAAGAGCTATCTGTGGCAGGGATTTTCAAAGGACTTGCCGCCTTTGTAATGCGACCCCAGACTCTCCTGTTAGAGGGAGCAAACGATCTTCCTGACCTCACCTCCTTTTTGGCGCGAAGACAGGTGGAAAACCTTAGATAGAATAGGAGGTGTGCCCCCCGTCCCTTCTGCCAACTCCACCCCTCAGGTGCTGGAGGCGAGGTGAAGTACACTTTGTAGTGCCTACCATCTTGAAGATGGTGGGACTTATCCAATCAGGGCTAGAACTATGTCCCCATTCCCACAGGAGGTGGGCATGATAAGAAGGTGTAGACACCCCTGGAAAGTGGGCCATTGGCCACTACCTTTTACTCCCTTGTAACACCCTTAAATCAAGATTTTAGGTGGCATCCTCAGAACCTGAATTTCAATTCCTGGTGACCTAAGAAGAGCCGGGCACTGCAGCCTTCTCTGTTGGTGAGGCTCTGTAGAGAACTACGGGCATGGTCCCAGCCCTACTGGCCTGTCTGCATCCCTGGATGATCCTGAACCAAAAGTCAACTCGTCTTGCAGCCCAGCGACCTCCAGAACCTTGGGAGGATTGCCTGCCTTCGATAAAGACCAAGGTCTCCAGAGAAAAGCAGACCTATTCACAAAGCAACCCTCTTCAAAGTAAAGACTCTGTGACCTGAAGAACTGCGCAGCCTGCCCCCCTGGTTTTACCTCTGCACCCAATGCCACCAGCCCGAGTCCAAGTGGCCCACCTGTTCAGCAAGGTTCTCCTGCTCTCAAGAGCCCAACTCCACCATGAACTGACCTCTCCTGGACTCCTAGAAGTTGCCTGCAGCTTCTGCAAGAAGACCCCTCAACCGCGATGTGCACTGGTTAGCCATTTCTGACACCAAAAGGCACCCCTTCACCCGTCCATCCTGGGCCTTGCTGAAGAGGACAAAAGGTGTTCCTACGTTCCTGAGCATCATAATTTACCTCAATGGCTTTTGGTTTCCTTCGATCGGCCTCATGGCTGGAGCCTGCAGCCTTTTTCAGATTTTCCATTGCTTTTCATTGGGCACCTGATGCTGTGTTGGCACCCTGCATCCAGCCGCCCCTGTGCCGCTGGTGTTGTAGTGTTGGTGCTGTCTTGGCCCCTGCTCAGTTTTAGCCTCAGCCCCGAAAACTGTTCCTCCAAGCCGCTGCTTCTTACCTTTAGGCATCCTCTGTCCGATTGCCCCAGTCCCCTTTATTTTGTGTTCAGTGACTGACCTTGAACTTACACCATGTACCCGCCCACCCCTTTGTCGCTTGTGGTGCACTGTTGGTGCTGAACTGAACCTTGCCCTGTACTGACCTTAACTTCCGAAGACTGGTCTTGTACGTCAATGTTGCGTATACATATGTTTAATGTTTTTTTCCTCCCATTGGTTAACATTGCAAAGTCTGAAAATTGCAGTTTGTCCACCTTTTATATTGAAAATTATGTATATTATTATTTATATTGCGAAATGTATTTACCTAAGACAAAGTTCTGTGGTTCTGCAAAATAAATCCAACCGGGTGTCATTTTTATGAATTGGTCTCAGATTTAATCATTGAGTGTGTCTCTTTTATTGCCACGGTGTGTACAACAAATGCTTACGACTACCCTCGGATAAGCCTAACTGCTCTTTCACACTATTACAAAAGAGAGCATTAGTATTATCTACTTGAGCCTCTGTAAAGCCTTTGGGGATCCACTGGACTCTCTGCTCACTCTGCCTCTTTTTGGTGTAGTATATAGAGAGCCAGCTTCCTACACTGGTGGGGCAGCGGGAGGGCACACGGCACACTCTACCTCTTTTTGGTGTAGTATATAGAGAGCCAGCTTCCTACACTGGTGGGGCAGCGGGAGGGTACACGGCACACTCTACCTCTTTTTGGTATAGTATATAGAGAGCCAGCTTCCTACACTGGTGGCGCAGCGGTAGGGTACATGACACACTCTACCTCTTTTTGGTATAGTATATAGAGAGCCAGCTTCCTACACTGGTGGCGCAGCGGGAGGGTACACGACACACTCTACCTCTTTTTGGTATAGTATATAGAGAGCCAGCTTCCTACACTGGTGGCGCAGCGGGAGGGTACACGGCACACTCTACCTCTTTTTGGTATAGTATATAGAGAGCCAGCTTCCTACACTGGTGGCGCAGCGGTGGGGTACACGACACACTCTACCTCTTTTTGGTATAGTATATAGAGAGCCAGCTTCCTACACTGATGGCGCAGCGGTAGGGTACACGACACACTCTACCTCTTTTTGGTATAGTATATAGAGAGCCAGCTTCCTACACTGGTGGCACAGCGGTAGGGTACACGACTTTGCATTTGCTGGACCACCCTGACAATAAGTGACAACAAGATTCAATCCAGAAATTGCCTTTCATTAAATTGTAGTTTTGCAAATTGACTATTTTTCCAAATTTTGAAATATGTCAGGGCCCTGGTTCGGTCCCCTTGAGTACAGCTGTTTCAAAAGTCAAACTCTTGCTGTAGTTAGGAAACCAGTGTTAGGGTTTTTTCCTTTCCAAAATGGTTCCAAACTTTTCAAAGACACTGAGTGCTAGAAGTAGTCACTCAGAAGAGCTGATACAGGTGGAGGGAATCGACCTCACACCTTATGCCTTTAAGTATAAAATAGCGCAGAGGCTTGGGTAAAACCTATAGGCTCAGGACTGGGTCAAACCCTACCAAAGCAAGGCTCCAGGATCGTTTGGCGGAATATGACAAAGAGCATCCAGAGGATGACTCTGATCTTACAGATCAAAATACTGACAGTAGGAGTGACCGTGTGACACCCCACGACAAAGAAGCCTCTTCAGACGAAGAGCGTGCTCTTTAAAGACTAGCCAGGAGGGCAGCTCTAGAAGCCTAACTCCTAGCTACAGAAGAGAGAGAAAGGAGTTTGGCCTAGGACCCATCTTTGGTGGCATCACAATCATAAATAAGGAGAAAGTAGATTCATTTGACCCTAAAAACCCCAGAGGGATTGGCCCAACATTATTTGAGGGTGATGATATCACCAAGTGGTTCATTGCTTTTGAGCAGGCCTGTCTTAGCAGGCAGGTCCACAGGAAGCCGTGGAGTGCTATCCTGTGGGAAATGTTCTCAGAAAACTGCAGGGATAGACTCCTGACACTCGGTGAGAAAGAGGCTGAATCCTATGACCTCATGAAGGGTCCCCTAAGTGAGGGCTTTGGATTCAGTACGGAGTATAGCACCAGTTTCAGGGAGGCTCAAAAAACCCAGAGCCAGGCCTGGGTAGATTTTGTAGACTATTCACTGAAATCAGTAGGAGGTTGGTTAGTAGGTAAGAATGTGCATTCCTTTGAAGGGCTTTATCATTTGTTAATGAAGGAGCATCTTTTAAGTAATTGTTACCAAGGGAAGCTACATCAATTCCTGGTAGACCTTGGTCCACTTTCTCTTCAAGAGTTGGGGAAGAAGGCAGACCACTGGGTCAAAACTAGGGTGACCAAGACTCCTGCTGGTTGGGGGAGACCAAAAGAAAGAGGCCAGAAAGCGACCCTAGGGAAATGGGGTAACCCGAAAAAGAAAGATTCTACTTCAGGCCCCCAAAAACCTGCCAAAGGGTGGGTACCAGGGTAAGAACTGGGATCCTAAGAAGGCTTGGTGCCATGGCTGTAGGTCACTTGGGCACTGACCTTGAGACTCTGGCTGTAAAAACAAGAAGTATACCTCTGGTCCACCTGCATCCCCGTAGCTGGACACCTTGGCCAGAAGGTGAAGTAGATTTGTAACTTCGGTCCCATCTGTCAAGCCAGTGGCACGACAGGTGGGCACCCAAAGGCCCTCTTAATCCCGCTTCCAGTTGTTGGCGTTCCATTTGAAAAGGCAATGATTGACATTGTTGGTCCCCTTGACCCCCTACAGCATCAGGGAACAGTTCTGCTGGTAGTAGATCATGCCTCCAGGTATTCTGAGGCTATTCTCCTCAGGACTACCACTGCTGCTGCAGTGGCTAGAGCCCTCATTAGCATCTTTACCAGGGTGGGCTTCCCTAAGGGGGTGGTGTCATACCGAGGTACCAACCTCATGTCTGGCTACTTGAAACACATATCGAAGGAGTGTGGCGTGAATTACCGCTTCACTACCCTCTACCACCCACAATGTAATGGCTTTTGTTTTTTAGAACTTTATATTAATTTTGTCAACATACAACCTGGCATTCAGAGTATACATAGACATATAATACCAATATAAACATCATTTGGGTGTCAGCTCAATACTTAGTTGTGTGGCATGCACCATTTCTTCGACAGCTAGTTGCCAGAAGGAGTGTATTGCATCGCAGGGCCATGGTTAATGTAAGAAATCAGCCCTCACAGTGCTGCAGCACAGGCATAAATCTGGGCAAGACACGACTATTCGATAAAGGTCTTGTGGCGTTAAGTAGGTTCTTCGTAGAAAATTATAAAGTATCAGTCGAAAATGGGCATTACTAGAAACCATGCACGTTAGTTCACAGGCCCGCTGCCAGTCTTGATCTTCCATTGGAATGTCAAAGTCTAAATTCCAGGCCTCTTGGGTCCGTGTGTAGTGTCTACTGTACAGTTTTAAGAGCAGCCCTTTGAGGGTGCGAGGGGTCGTGGCTCCTCCTCTTCCTTTCGGGGAGGTTACAACCAATACCAGCAGTACCATCCCTATCAGGACCAACCGAGTTACTACTCCTCCCTGCAACAGCAGTCGTTTCGACAGCTCCAGGCTGCCTCTTACAAGCAGTACAGAGGGAAATCCTCCTGCTGAGGTTTGTGAAATTCCCTCCAAATTCTCCCCACAGAGGTCCTCCTCCTGCCCGTCTGAAGGAACTTTTATGCCAAATCAATCTCATGTTAAAGAAAAAAGCGATCAAACTGTCCCAAATATTCAAAGGGATGCAGGCTTCTATTCAAGATTCTATTCTGGACCTTCGTTCCCTCAAAAAGTTCCTCAAGAAGCAAACTTTCCGGATGTTGTCTCTTCTAGAAGTGCTTCAATTACTGTCTCAAGGGGATTACAAGCCAACGCTGGACCTTCAAAAAGCCTATTTTCATGTCCCTATTCTACCCATGCACAGAAAATTCCTGCGCTTCAGAGCGGCTGGCAGAGATTTCCAATTCCAAGTCCTTCCATCTGGCCTTCGCTCTGCACCCGAATGTTCACCAAAGTCTTGGCACCGTTGGCAGAACATCTTGGTCTAGATGGTGTCCAAATATTTTGCTAACTCGACTACTGCCTTATAAAGGCGCAGTCGTTCGCAGTCGCAACCAGACACACTCAGTCATGCCTGTCTCTGTGTCTTTCCATCAATCTGGAGAAGTCTCAGTTCACCCCCTCTCAAGTGACGACCTTCTTGGGGGCCATCATAGACACACAGCAAACAAGGGCTTTTGTCTCAAACAAAAGACAACAGCTGATTTCCAAACTGGCAACTCTCCTGGGCACATAACATTATGTTTCTGTTCAACAGTTCAAATCGCTTCTGGGGATGCTGTCTTCCGGTATTCCCCTAATTCCCAACTGTCGTCTCAAAATGGGACCCCGACTGGAGGATCTCGACTATCAATTGCAACAAGTCTCAGGGTCCTTCGACAATGTCATCAACATCACGTCTCAGATACGAAGAGCATTGCTATGGTGGACTCTCATACCAAACATCTCAGCAGTTCGTTTGTAGTGGACACTCCAAGTTTCATCCTCACGACAGACGCCTCCCTCGAAGGGTGGGTAGCGCATCTTTAAGCCCTCGCAGTCAAGGGGAAATGGGACACCCACCTATGAACTTGGCAAATAAACCTTTTTGAGTTACTGGTGATATTCCTGGCTTTGAAGTCCTCTTGCACCCTCATTCAAGGAGCTTCAGTGTTGGTCCGAAACGGACAACACAACAAGCATGCATTATGTGAACAAACAAGGGGGCACAAGATCCACTTTGCTATCCCTACAAGCTCAGTAAATTTGGGATTGGGCAATTCAACATCAGATCACTTTAACAGCAGTCCATGTTCCGGGGGTGTCCAACCTTCTAGCGGACTCCCTGAGCAGGTCGGTCTCGTCAAACCACTAGTGGGAACTTCATCAGCCGACACTGAACCGCATCTTTCAGCTTTGCGGACACCCCAATCTGGATTTATTCACGACCAACCTGAACCGCAAATGCACATTCTATGCAAGTTGGCTTCCCCACTCAGAATCGTGCAGGAATGCGTCAAAAATATATGCTCACGCTTTTCCACTGATTCCTCTAGTCGCAAGGGTACTTTGGAAAATGCGGAAAGAACCCTGCTGCATTCTTCTCATAGCCACCAGATGGCCTCGCCAGTTCTGGTTTACGGAGCTTCTCCTTCTGTCGGAGTGCAATCCAATTTGGCTGCGCCCAATTTCGAATCTTCTTACTATGAACCACGGCCTGATCTGCCATCCGGATCCAACTTCTCTGCGATTGGCAGCCTGGCGCCTGAGCACTATGAGTTTGCTAATTTGATTATTCCTCCGGACTGCAGGGAGGTCCTCACTAACGCTAGAGCACCCTCCACTAACAAAACCTACAAACGCAAGTTGAAACGCCTCTATCTTTGATGTGAAGCTTCAAATTCAAATTCTTCAGTTTAACTCAGACAGAGATGCAGTAGGTAAAATCCCTCTTAAACTTTCGCTTGAGTTTTGGCCAACATCCCCTGCTACTCCATTGGCTCCCAGTATTGTGGTACGTAATCTGGGAGTCATGGTTGATAGGAAATTGACATTAGAAAACTATGTCAACAAAACAGCTGGAAGTTGTTTTACTCTGATCAGAGCATTTTGGAAAATACTTCCGATGTTCTTTTAACAGAACAGAGTGCTGATAGTCCGGAGCACCATCCTCAGTAAGCGGGACTATTGTAATGCCCTGTTACTAGAATCCCCGCAATAGCTGATTGAGAGATTGCAGAGAGTACAGACCATGGCGCCCAAATTGGTTCTAGTGCAACCACGCCGCTCCTCCGCCTCCCAGGCACTCTCAGATTTACACTGGCTGCCAGTCTCGCAGAGGATACGATTTAAGACACTATGTATAGTATTTAAGGCTCCACATGGTCACGGTCCCTGATCTCTGCAGGAGAAACTGACATGGTATGTCCCTCCACGAGCACTGCGCTCCTCATCGGCTAATCTGGTGAGGGTGCCTAGAGTTAGGAAAGTCAAATCAGGAGGTAGGGCCTTCAGTGCGGCAGCGTCCCGCCTTTGGAAAACTCTTCCATTTGATACAAGACAAATAGACAACATCCTGCAGTTTAGAAAAAGGTTAAAAACCCGGCTCTACCCCTGAGTATGCTCCTTGGCATCCTGCTAACTCCTTCCTGGCAGGGGACACAGTATCTCGGCCCTAAGCTAACCGCCTGAATCACAGCGCCAGGTTACCCGTAGAGTGTCAGTTGCGCTTTACAAATGATGATAAATAAAATAAATAAATGCATGTTCACCCTGTTCACTCTACGCCAGAGCAGCTTCTGCCTTTTACAATTAGCAAAATCCGGACTCTCTCACTCTACCCTGAAGGTTTTTCTGGCTGCAATTTCCAGATATTGGCAGGATGGCGCCAATTCTCTTTATTCTTCAAGAATTATTCAACAATTTTTCAAAGGCTTATTTCAGATGTTCCCTAAAATTCGACGCCCGCCTCCTCCTTGGCATCTGGACATTTTGTTGGCACAACTCATGAAGTCCCCATTTGAGCCCATTCGTAGCGCTGATCTTAAATTCATCTCCTGGCAGACATCACTGCTTTTAGCTCTTACTTCGAGTCAGCGAGATACAAGCTTTTACTATCAAACCACATTTTCTTCAATTCACCAAAGACGCTGTGTTGCTCCGCACTAATCAGGCCTTAATTCCTAAAGTTCCATCTGATTTCCACCTGAATGAACCGGTCATCCTAAAGACTTTTTTCCCTAATCCACAGTTGCCAGCAGAAAAGACTTTACATTCTCTAGATGTTAAGAGTTGTTTGAAATTTTATTTGCAAAGAACAACCAGTATCCGTAAAACTGATCAGCTCTTCATAGCCTACGGCAGGATGCGTAAAGAACCTCCAGTTGCTAAACAGACTATTGCGCGTTGGATATCTAGAGCAATTTCCCTTTGCCATCAGCAAGCAGGCAAGACACTTCATGCAACGATTAAAGCGCACTCTACCAGAGCAGTCTCTTCTTCTACTTCTCTCTTTGCTGGTGTGCCTCTTCATCAGATTTGCAGAGCTGCGACCAAGCACTACTGTCTGGAAGCTGCCAACAATGCTGACACAGCTGTGGGGCAAGCAATGCTACGTAATCTTTTTAAGTAAGGTGAGCCTCTGTTTCTTACCTTCTCCTGCACACATTGTATATATGTATACATTTCTGCTTTTGCAGATGTGCCCATGTTTACTGCTATACTGTAATATAGGTATATGTATTCTCTCGTACTCTGTTTACGATTTACTTATGACTTACCATGCACAATTCTCGAATTACTGCTATCTACTCTGATTCAAGCATGTGAATCTATGAAAGATACCCCAATACTGGAGAAGAACATAAGTTACTTACCTGAAAACTGTGGTTCTCCAGTATTGGTATCTTTCATAGATTCACATGTGACCCACCCACCTCCGCTCAGAGGCTCCCCTCTTCTCCTTGGCTCCTATGCCACACTTGTGCTCAAAAATCGGAAAACCTGAGCCTCTGAGGAGAAGGTTCCAGAGGGTGCAGTTCCCTGACTGGCTGGAGTTTGGACCATATCTAATGACTTGGACAAGTTATTAAAGTGACACGTTTTTTCCTATTAACTTCTATGTTACAATACTTCCTATTGCACTTTCCGCTATGCTTTCGCTATGCTATTGCTATATTGCTATTATTCTATGTACCGTAAGACTCCCACTTCGGCTCTGGGGAATTATTCAAGCATGTGAATCTATAAAAGATAGCAATACTGTAGAACCACGGTTTACAGGTAAGTAACTTCTGTTCATCTTCCTGATCTTCCGGAGCTGAAAAAAGCAGGTAGAGACCACCGTCCCAATCTGGGATTTCATAGACAGATCGCAGCAATTGTGATGCCAAGTCTTTTACTTGATCTAGATGGTAGGGGTGGGTTTCCCAACTCAGTCGGACAAACATTAGAGTTCCAGGGCCAGTTTTGTCTGGGTTTAAATGCAGGTGGTTACTGTTCATCCAGCTACCAATATGTCACATGGTAGTTTGAAAGTTACTAACAGAGGCTGCAGACTTGTCGATTTCCAAGATCAGTTGATGATCGTCAGCGTAGTTGAAAGTGCATACCTTTCTTTAGCCTAAGGATTGAATTAGAGGATACAGATACAGATTAAAAAGATGCAGTGACAGGGAGGAGCCCTGCGGCACCCCACAAGTCAATTTGACTTTAGAGGTAGAGAATTGGGCACAGCGTACAGCTTGAGTGCGATCCTCTTGGAAAGAAGTAAGCCACTTAAGGGCCAGACCCTGTATCCCTGCATTACTCACATTATCCACTAAGAGGGCGATGAAGACTCTGTAGAGGAAGGTTAGTGTCATCCTCTTTCATTTGGGGGGGAGGGTGTCATGAATACACGTACCTCTTTTGGACATAATTAGCCCCCACTTGTTGCCTGGAAAATATTGTGGTTTCGACTGGAAGTGCACAGAGTCCCCTGCCAACCAGGCCTCCTGTGCCAGATCTCCTTCCCTAAACAGTACCCGTCAGTTCCACAATTGGCACCCCTAAAGCTCACATATAAGTTCTTTGTAAAAGGTACCCCTGGTACCAAGTGTCTTTTGGTTAAAGAGGGTCCCTAAGGGCTGCAGCACAAATTATGCCACCCTAAGAGGTCCCTCACCTAGCACATGCACACTGCCACAGCGGCCTGAGTTTCTTGGTGCAGACAAAACTGAAGAGCCAACCTGTGTGCCATACCCATGAACACTGCTAGAGGGGTGTCTTACCCATATCTCAGGCAGGGAGTTACATTTAAAGTTCGCAGATTTATATTGTGCGGCTCATCACCCGTGATGGTTTCCAGACGCTGTCTATGGTCACGGGGTGATACAGTGATTTGCCCAGAATCACAGGATGTTGCGCTGAAGCAGAGACTTGAGCCCGGAACCCCATTTCCCGAGTCGGCAGCTCTTGCTGCTGCACCACATCCTCTCCCCCTGTGAGGGCATATCTGCATGAAATGCCCCTGATGCCCCTGCAGTATCCTAGTCGATTCCTGAATATTGTAAGTGACCAGGGAAGTCATAGTAAGTACATAGGCTGGACACTCGTCATTATGAGTTCGCAGCTCCATGATGGCCTCACTGAAATATGTGATGTTTGGCACCAAGCATCTCAACACAATAAACCTGCACTGATTTGTGTCGATTTTATTAAAAATTGCACACAGAGGGCCCCTTAGAGGGGTCCCCTGAAACCTACCAATCCTTAGTGTGGTCATTGATTGGCCTGAGCCAGCCTGCTACCACCAGACTGTGTTCTGACCTCAGGGGAGAGTGCCTGCGCACTCTGAGGCTGAGAACAATGCCTTTCCTGTGTGGAGGTGTTCACATCTCCCACTGGACAGGAAGAGCCATCCGTGGTGGGGAGCTTCAGAGGTCTTGCCTCCTTTGTAATGCGACCCTAGCCTCTCCTGTTCGAAGGAGCTGGCCTCCATCCTGTCCTCACCCCTTTTTGGCAGCAGGACAGGTGGGAAACCTTTGATAGAAGAGGAGATGAGCCCCCCTCTGCCAACTCCACCTCTCGGGTGCTGGAGGCTAGGTCAAGTACACTTTTCAGTGCCCACCATCTTGAAGATGATGGGACTTATCCAGTTAGGGCTAGGACTGTGTCCTCTCACAGAAGGTGAAAAAATTATGCAGGGGTTCTGCCCAAATAACCCTCCCAAACCTGGGCTAGGTACGTCACAAGGATGAAAAAGTAGAACAAAGGGGGTATAGAGGGATCAATTCGACAACAAACGTTATACACAAGATATATTTAATTACCTTGTAATGTCCAATTATTTGTAAAGCATATGATTTCACAAATTTACAAACACAGATATACGCATCACAGGACAAGGTGGCACAACAGCAAAAATAATATATAGATTATACATATTTACAATATTACCTACTGGCGATAGCCAGTAGGTATATATAGTTAGGATTTTTTCTCTATGGAACTTTTGAAAATTCTATGTCTAATAACTTTGGCGTTTGTGGACGGAATTGGCTGAAATTTTCAGGAAAATGGCACATTTTGTTTCTGAGCAGCCCCTGAAACTTTGAGGGGGTTTCGTTGAGGGGGGACCGAGAAAAAAGGGGGGTCCCAAAACACGTTTTTCCCATTCATTTTTCCATAGGGCGGTTGGCCTCACTTTTAGCTCGAACGGCTGAATGGATTTGCACGAAACTTGGCAAAATTGTAGGGACTGTTAGCCCGATGTGCCTTTGCTAGGTCTCAATATATGTGCTTCAGTGGATTTTGAGAAATTAACGTTCAAAAAAAGATATATATCTGTAACAGCGCTCCGGGTAGCGCTCCGGTTCGCGTACTTTTCGCGTAACGGAACTTTGCGATGCGAAGCTGATTGGCTCTCCGGTGTCTGTCAACATTCTAAACAGTCCGGAGCGGCCGCCATCTTGTCTCTCGGTAGGATCGAGAGACAAGAGGAGGCCAAAACAAAGGGGGAAATGAAGGAAAGGAGGCAAGGTATACCCCTTCTGACCCCCTAGGATTGATGAGGGGGATATTTTAGAGCGACGCGGGGCCCAAAAAAAAAAAAAATCTGATTTTTTTCGCTGTAGAGACGCGTCTTGGTACGCGAACCGGGCAGCTAACCGGGCAGCTAACCGGGAAGCTAACCGGCAGTGTAACGGGAGTCTGAGGAGTAGCTGATTGGCTGTCAACATTGTAAACAGTCCGGAGCGGCCGCCATCTTGTCTCTCGGTAGGATCGAGAGACAAGAGGAGGCCAAAACAAAGGGGGAAATGAAGGAAAGGGGGCAAGGTAGACCCCTTCTGACCCCCTAGGATTGATGAGGGGGATATTATAGAGCTACGCGGGGCCCAAAAAAAAATAAAATTCCGATTTTTTTTTTTGCCGTAGAGAAGCGTCTTGGTACGCGAACCGGGCAGCTAACCAGGAAGCTAACCGGGAAGCTAACCGGCAGTGTAACGGGAGTCTGAGGTGAAGCTGATTGGCTGTTAACATTGTAAACAGTCTGGAGCGGCCGCCATCTTGTCTCTCTGTGGGATCGAGAGACAAGAGGTGGAAAAAAAAAAGGTGTAAATGAAGGAAAGGGGTAAGGTAGACTCCTCCTGAACCCCTAGGGTTGATGAGGGGGCTATTAAAGTTCCCCGCGGGGCAAAAGAAAAAAAAAATTGCGATTGCGGTTTTGTTTGCGCTGCAGAGACGATTTGTCACGGTTATGCGATGCATCATGAGGCGTCTCACGGGCTACGTGATACGTCACGTAATAAAGAATATATTTTACAGCTATAGATATTAGCTTTTAAAAAACCAATGAAATTCACTGAAAAAACCATAGGTTATAGACCAAATATAGTTAGGAATTTGCATTTACAAAACCTTGAAAATTCACTGAAAAAACCATAGGTTATAGACCATATATAGTTAGGGATTAGCATTTACAAAACCTTATTTTACTCGCATAAAACCATTGAAGTTCCATATATAGTTAGTTGCACTAACTATATATCGCGGACCCGCAATCCACTGCTAATGATGTCACATATTACATCATTCATGACATGGTCAGTGATATCATTGATGACATCACTGATGACATCTCAAATGACATCACTGATGACATCACTGATGACATCTCAAATGACATCACTGATGACATCACTGACATCTCATTTGACATTATTGATCACATCACTGATGATATCATTTATGTGATAATACAATGAACATCTTCAGAATGTAATATAACCTTAGATACACTCAGTGTAAACAGACACTCACAGACTGTCACACATCCATGGAGTTACTCACACACCTAGTCAGTCATGCAAAGAATCAATCACACCTCCATTTCCTCAACTATACAGTTATACACACCTTACTTATTCAAACATATACTAACACATATTTACTCTCTTATACAATCCCTGATACAAGTTCACAATGATCCATACAGCCACTCTCACATTCACTGGCTCTTATGTTCAGTTATTTATATATGTCAACTCTCACATGGACTGTGTTTTACATATGTACTTACTTTGACATGTAGCACTGAGATATCCATTCACTCACCAATACACTCATGCACACAGTCAACTGTCCATACAGCTGTTTCTACATGCACTTTTGAACCCATACACCTAGGGAATCAACTGCTCACACATCTATGCACAGAGTCATACACCTCCCAGCCACCCACACACATACTCAGTCTACCATACAAATACTTGGGCAACCATTCAATAACCCATATAGTTACTGATATAGCTACTGATTTAAACATGCAGCAGTTTACAGAACAACATATATAATGATTGCCAAATTAAGACACTTTAGTCACTAACCCATGCACTCAGTGAGACACATTTAATCATTCTCTCATACAGTCAGTCATGCACCTACTAAATCCTTCATCCAGACACTTATACATCCACTCATTCTTCAATATGTAAGACATATTTTAACTTTACAGAAACATACAGTCACTGGGTGTTGTCATCAGTGATGTCATCAGTGATGTCATTTGAGATGTCATCAGTGATGTCATCAGTGATGTCACTGACCATGTCATGAATGATGTAATATGTGACATCATTAGCAGTGGATTGCGGGTCCGCGATATATAGTTAGTGCAACTAACTATATATGGAATTTCAATGGTTTTATGCGAGTAAAATAAGGTTTTGTAAATGCTAATCCCTAACTATATATGGTTCTATAACCTATGGTTTTTTCAGTGAATATATATATATATACATCATACAAATACATTATATACATTACATATAAACAAACAATGTGTACCCTACAAAAGGAAAGAAAAATAATTAGGATGAACAGTATTCACTATAACCTTAAGTGATATAAGCTATAAAGGAAATCCTCTCCTCGCCTAAATTGTAAATTCTTTATACACAAAAATATAGAGAAGAAGGCGCCAGAAACGAAACACAATAAATCAATATAAGGGGACTCCTTAGAATGGTGTTGACGCAGTCGCGGTCGCGCTTCGGCCAAATATTTCTTTAGGCTTCATCAGGACACGGGTACTGGTGTACACGTCCTCAAAAAAGGAGGGCGTCCACTCAAATGTCCCAAATTGCGTATGCCAGTTCACACGGGGCAAGTCTATACTTCATTCAGCTCCTTACGGAAACAATCTCAGTGAGCAGAGCCACGGCAAATCCAAATAACAAACACTCAAACCTGCACCCATCCGCTAAGTCGGATCTCACAGAAGGTGGGCATGTTAGAGTGCGTAGACACCCCAGGCAAAGGGCCCATTGGACACTACCTGTCACTCCCTTGTAACGCCCTTAAATCAAGTTTTTAGGTGGCATCCCCAGTCCATGAACTTCAGTTCCTGATCACCTAGTTCCCCCAAGCCGCTGTTACTTACCTGTAAGCAGCCTCTGTCCGATTGCCCTAGTCCCCCTGTATTGGGTTTCCAACCTTGAACTTGCAACTGCACCCCGGCACCCACGTGCCGCTGGTGGTGCACTGTTGGTTCTGAACTGAACCTTGTCCAATACTGACCTTAACTTCCGAAGAATGGTCTTGTAAGTGGATGTTGCCTGTACGTATGTTGAATGTTTTCTTCACTCCATAGGTTAACATTGCAAAGTCTGAAAATTGCACGAATTATCCACTTTTTATATTGGACAGTACTTCTATTGCAAAACATATTTATGCAAGATGAAATTCTGTGGTTCTGCAAAATAAATCTAACCAAGTATCATTTTATAAATTGATATCAGATTTATTCATTGAGTGTGTGTCATTTATTACCACTGTGTGTACAACAGTGTGTGTCATTATTGCCACTGTGTGTACAACAAATGCTTAACAGTACCCCCGGATACATCTAACTGCTCCCCCACACTACCACAAAAGAGCATTAGTATTATCTACTTTAACCTCTGTAAAATCCCTGGGAATCCACTGGACTCTCTGCACACTATGGTATACTATATTGAGATTTGCATTTGTCTCCCCGAGAGGGATGGGTATGCTCAGACGTGAGTCCCATGCTCTCCACACCACTGTAGTCAAGCTATTCTGGCTGAAGACGGCTGAAATGTCAGAAACCGGTCCTCGGAAGCTTGTTTCCGGTCCAGGGAAGGCATGGCTTGGCAGTTCGGGCAGGACTGTTCCCATGAGGCACAGGGTCAAACCGATTTGCATATGGCCATGTCTGAACTGGGGTGGTGTGGAGTGCAAAAAAACGATGGATTTAGGCCTAGATCTCTGTACTGGGGTGAATGTATGACATTGTTCTGCATTCTGTCCATCAATTGTTATTTTTGCATACTATATTGAGACTCACACTCAGACAAGCTGGATGTGGAGGGACTGGGACTGGGAAATGTCTTGGAAAACTCAATGTACCAGCTCCCGCTGGATGTGGAGCAGGCCACGACCATTTATAATAATTGGCTTTTGGATGCCTGTGATCAGCTTGTTTCTCACAAAAAATGGACTCCCAAACGGGCCTCTCCTGCAGAGGTTGTCATATGGTTACTACGTTTCTATATATTGTGTTAAGTTAGCATGTGCTTATTAAATGTTTAAAACGCCATATTTTCTTTCTGCTTCGGTTTGCACACGACACCTAATTGTTATTGTAGCTTTCAACCTAGACGAAAGATGTGATTTATTTGAGAATAATATGTTATTGCCCTGGTATCAGTCGTGCTTGGTACACTTGGTACAACTGTCTGCACACTGAGAACTGCACACTCTCAGAATAACCTAACACAAGGTTGCTGAAGGCCTGATCCTCGCACCACGTTAGTCATAACACAAATAATGTTTGTGCCAACATTTGGCTCTACGTGGGTTTAAGATACAGTTACAGGGAATGAATCAACACACTTGATGCTGAGCATGCTGAGAGCTGGTAGCGGTTGATGTGATCTCCTCCTACTGAGAATTAGAGGTATGGGTCCGCCCTGCTAAGAACCCAGATGAGACCTTCTTAGATATAATATAATATGCTAATTAGGGTGCGCGAAATATAGGTGTAACAGATTTCTATAGATTTTTGCATCATAAAATGCTATCACCTTTTGCTTACTATGGATTAGTGACTATGCTGCTGACTCTGATTTTTATAATATGTATATTGATATTATACAAGATATTGCGTTTGAGAATGCTGCATTGAAAAATAAACATTTCAAACTTGCACGTGTATTCTTTGCCTCCCAGTTTCGGTTTGGAATGATAATATAACGAAAGAGTGTTCATGTGTTCCACGATACCTGAGGTACTCTAAGTTCATGTTCTGGATTGTCTAAGTCATTGGTAAGTTATTACTACCGATGAGACACTGTAGCTAGCTTGGTAAGGGGATTTCTGAAACAAAGGTGAGTAGTGGGTCACCCTCACTCACCCAGGTTCTAGTTCTCTGTGCACAGTTCTGTGGGAGAACGGAAACCCTGCTACATGGCGCCCATACGTTGATTGGCCTTATATCATGACACTCGAGTAGTATATCATTCAAACCTGGACGCCTTCAGTCCCGTTTCCGGAAAACGGCAGTGTCGGAAAAACCTACCTATTTTTGAAATGGGTCTTTTCAAGCTTGAATCTATCTAAAACGGTTTCTTTGAATTACTACCCAGTTGTGCTACAAAGTGATCTTTGTGTTTTCGCTTTCCTGTGCTGACATGGCACAAGCCGTGGACATCCCGCAGCATAGTCGCATTGCGGTGCGTGACCATTTGCGGATGTATAATGTTCCTTTGGAAGGCTTGGCTGTGGTACTGGTGGTGAGTGCGGAACATGCTTACCCGTACGAACTGTTTTATTCGTGGGTGACATTTCCGGCAGTGGACGCTACTTCTGGTGTGTTCCACTCATACACTGCTTCGGATGTACCAGTTGCGTACGCTCCGTACAGGGCACTGGAAGTTCCTATTGATGCTTGGCAACATGGAGTTTGGTTTGGTGGCGCCCTACCGCACGCTTCAACCGCTTCGAGGTTAGGTCCTTTGTCCATTCCGGGCACTCCTTGGCCCGCTTTGGCTGGGTTAACTCCTCACCTTCGACGAGCCACTTGTAACGTGGCTGATCTGCGGCGGCTTCATGAAGTCGCGGTGGAAGTGATTAGAGCGCTTGTTCATTACACTAGCCGTAATGTTCAGGACGCGGCCCCTAGGGGCGCACAGCTTCGTGCAGAACATGCTGGTCTGAAAATCAATCCGGTCATGGTAAATTCCGTGATGGGTAAAAAGCCCCAGGAAAAGGATGATTTTCCGTTCTGGCTTGCTGAGAAATTCGGCCAGCTGGAAGCTGTGTTTCCCAACACGTGTCCGGGTGATAAGCACCGGATTCTTACACTAAGTTTACCGAAGGATTTGGCTCCTGACCTTGTTGACTGTGAGACCTGGGGCAAGACTTTTGCAGCGGTCTATTCGAGGTGCTATGGCTCCCCGTCTGTGACCAATCTAGGTGGGGTCCTTAAACGTGTTCAAGACGACCACGGACCGGAGTCGGCTGTTGAATTGGGTATGCGCCTGTGTGGCTCCTTTGATGTAGTTTGCGATCTGATCCTTGCAAATGTCAAGGGGGATGCAGTGAACTTTCAGGTTGCTAACGCATTGGCGTTGGTTCCCGAGGCCGAACGACCCCGACGGTTAGCAAGGATAATTGTGGCTGCTTACAAAATGGTAGGCCGCAATGCGATGGGGGTTAAAGCTTTTCCTGATAAGGAGAAGAAGCAGCCCCAGGGTCAGACATCGGACACTAGTGGTCAACAAAAGTCCAAGAAACAAAATTGGCCTAAAAAGCAGAATCAGGGTAAGCAACAACAACAACAAACACAGGTTTCTGCTCCTGCGTCTCCGTTGCCTGCGCAGTCGGACCGAGTTTATGATTTGCGCGACCGCGCGATGATTAAATCGCCTGAGAGGTTTCAGGCTTCTGACCAACGCTCTCCTCGTTCCTTTTCAGGACTCATCGGCTCCGTCAACCGGTGGTGGAGGGAGCGGCAGGGGCCGGGGTGGCCAGCAAGGACGTGGTCAGCCCCGCCCGCGTGCCGGTGGAGATCAGCAGGAAGGCTCTACGCCCAAGAGACCACAGTTTGCTACGAAGAAAGTCGCTGCCCTGACCGCGCATCGTTATGCCCCAGATAGTGAGAACGCGGCTTCGGAATCTGACGTGGGCTCTGACCTTGCTGGACAGCGCAGCAGAGATTACCATAGTGAGAGAGGCCCTCCGTCCACTGTTGAAGGTGACAGCGACTGATTCTTATGTTGTGATTGAAACTGCTGATACGCATGTTGCTCCCCCTGAACGTCTTTTTTAAATTGTCCTATTAATTGAAGGTGACATGCAGCGAACTGTAAAAGGGGTATTTTGGGAAAATCTCTCGTCTACGTATGATATTTTGCTTTCGGAGGCTGACTGGCCCCCACCTTTTGTTCTCGCAGCTCCGCGAGGGGAGGAGGTAATCCTACCCAGCACACTGTGCCAAGAGTGGAAGCGCTGCATTTTGCAGAAGAGTGGGCTCTGGCGCTTGCACCGGCTGTGTACCGCAATCAATGTGGCTGGGATAAATTGTCACCAAGCCACGAGATTGCTTTACGGTCTCAGCCACAGCCTCAACTTCAATATCCCATACGGCGTGAAGCAAAAGCTTCAGTCGCGGCTATCCTTGAACAATTGGAATATCAAGGTGTAATTGAAACGTGTGTGTCACCGATGAATAATCCCCTTTTTACTGTAAACAAGCCGGACGGCTCATATAGTTTGGTTTTGGATTATAGGCATTTGAACTCGCATTGCCGTAACTGCGCAGTACAGAATACTCATGGCTCTGCGTTAGTGAATAGTCTTGAGCGTAAACGGTTCAAAACCACGCTTGACATTTCCAATGGTTTTTATGCCCATAGATTAGACGTCTAAATTCCCAATGGACCAGTTTTACATGCGGCGGTGTGCAAAAAATGTTTAGGCGACTCCCAATGGGCTACAAGAACAGTCCTGGAGTGTTTTCCGCACGCATTGTCTCTCTGCTGGAGAGCTTCGACCCAGTTGCTTGTTCGTATGTGGATGACATTTATCTCACAGACGACGATCTTTGGGAGCATCTGTGTCGGGTAAATAGCATAATTTGTAACTTTGCTGACATAGGTTACAAGTTTAACTTTGCAAAATCGCACATTGCAGAGTACACAGTGTTGTTTCTAGGTTACGAGCTTAACAACGAAGGGAAGGGTTTAGCACCCCACTTCCTGGAGAAATGCGCACAGTTGCGCTCTCCGACAACACTGAAAAAATTACAATCTCTACTGGGCTTTCTGAATTTCGGGAGGACTTACATTCCGGAATATGCCCAGCGTATCAAGCCTTTGTATGCTTTGATACAACCAACTTTTTCCAAATCATGCTGGCTGCCTGAGCATTCAGCCATTCTGCAGTCTTTGCAGGCTGATTTGCTCGCTTCTGAATACTTACAGACTCGTGATAACCAAACCAACCTGGTGATAAGAATTATCCCTGGGGCGGTGGGTTTCACGTACCTGACTTTTAATGAAGGAGACACAGTACCTATTGCTTACAAGTCACACTTGTACACTTCGGCTGAATTGCGTTTTTCCACTGTGGAGAAAGTTTTAACGGCTGTACAGATGGCAATTCTTAAGGAACGTGCCCTGTCACAAGGAAAGCGCATGTTGGTTGTTACCCCGTGTCCTGCCTTAGAGGCGGTTACGAAAGCCAGTGTACCTAATTCCAAAGCTTTGCACCCTCGGTGGATTCAATGGGCTGCATCCTTGACGTCCCAGGTTGTCACGTTTATTTTTGACCCCACTTTACGGTCGCAGGAGTATTTACAGTATGAATTTGTTCATCCTGCTCCATTAGCAATGCGGCCGTTGGAGGACTTCCATTGCATCATTTACACTGATGGTTCGGCGCAGGTTGCGCATGGCTCTAAACATGCCTACGTTTCCGCTTGCGCCATTGTGGTCGGGGCCATGGTGAACGATGAGTTCAAGTCCAGTGTCGTGCATACGCAGACGCTTGGGGACTGCACCGCACAATTGGCAGAGCTTCGTGCACTGATGCTTGCATTGGAATACGCTGATCCTAGTGTGACGACTTTGATCGTAAGTGATTCTTACTACTGTGTCCAGTCTTACAATGAGAACTTGTTCTTTTGGATTCAAAATGAATTCCGTGACTCCAAAGGTAGCACAATAAAACATAAAATGATCTGGGTCCGAGTGGCGGAACTGAAAGAGAAGCTGCCACTCGTGTTTGTGATTCATACTCTCGGTCATCAGCGCGTGGGATTCCACGCTGTTGGCAATTCGCTTGCTGATGAAGCAGCGAAGTCAGCGGTATCAAAATACTTAGTTGCAGCGGTCACGAGGTCCAAAAGCAAAATAGATGATGACATTTTGGCAGCAGTTGCTGCTACGGAGAAGGGAAGTAAATATCCTGCGGGGTTCCCTTCTAAATACACATACCACTTAAGTCCCGATAAGGTTCCTTATGTGAAAATCCCTGAAGTTGGCGAACGTCTAGTTCCCAACTCGGATCGCAGAGCTGCTTTAATTACAGCGGCGCATGAAGGTGTGGCGTCTGCGCATGCGGGCGTCTCAGCCACTGTAACTCAGCTACAACAAAGGTTCTGGTGGCGGGGACTGTACAAACAGACGCGCGATTATGTTCTTAAATGTGACATTTGCGAGCAGATTAAACCTTCAACTGCTGCGCGTCCGCCTCAGACGCAGTTGTACATCTCGAATAAACCGCTTGGATGCGTTTATTTGGATCACTGCGGTCCATTTTCTTCTGATACTGCATACAAGTACATCTTAGTAGCAGTAGATTCATGCACACGCTTTGTGTGGGTATGGCACATCGGAGCGCTGATTCACGTACTGTCATTAAGGATTTGCGAGTCTTTGTGGGAATTTTTGCCTGTGGTACCTTCCATTCGGATCAGGGTCCGGCTTTTGCCTCTAAGGCGTATAAGGATGCTATGGTTTCGATGGGGGTCCAAGTCAAATTTTCGAGTCCCTACAGACCTGAGGGTAATAGTGTCGTTGAACGAATGAACCGCGACTTAAAGCAATCTTTGACAACTTGAGTTATAGGCACTGGCAGAAACTGGTTAGCCCACCTCATAGGCGTGCAGCGTGCGCTTAATAATCTCCCTAGAAGGTCTCTGGGTGGGCGGACCCCATACGAAATGCTCTTTGGTATCAAGATGTATGTACCTGACCTCGATGGGCTAGACAGCAAGGCCCAGGCCACGTCCTTTGACGTAGATGAACATTGCAATGTTTTACAGAATCTACAAAAGACCAGAGACAGTCTTGCAAAGGAACATTTGCCCTCCACATCGGATGATGCGCTGCAGATCCCGGTAGTTGGCTGGCTACCCCAAGTTGGAGAACTGGTTCGAGAGAAGATCGATAACAAGAAAGAGTTTGGTCCCTCATATCGAGCACCGGTTCGAGTACTTGGAGTGAAGAGCACAAGAACAGTCATTTTACCACCACTTCCAGGTCGTAAGGAAAACAGATTTATTTCTATTGACAATGTCAAGACACACAGGGTGGCCGATTCTTCATAGCATGACACCGGCTGTATCCTGTCCTTCCATGGTGAGGCACTCTGTGCTGGCTATTACATCTGGTGCAGAACAGGAGGTGTCCCTCGAGATGCCTGCCATATCCAGTCCTTTATTAAATACTATTCCTGATACTAACATTGATGAGCAAAACTACACTTATCCTGCTGATTTATCGATGCCTGATTTACAGACCCGTTTGGCAGGCCAGTCCAGATTCTCTTTTGACTCTGTTTCGGAACCTTTAAAGAAACCCACAAACATTGCAAGATATGCCACGTTGTTTAAAAAACATCTTTTAATTCCGCCTTGGACATACATTTGGTTGATCCTATTTTCATTCTATCTTTTTATGTCAATTGGTTTTGTGTTTTATTTTTTCCGCCTGATTGATGGTCACTACGTTAAAGAAAGAACAGGAATTCGGTACCTTAATGGAACATTGGCCCCTCTTTCTTCTTCACATTCTGCGCACAGACTGAAACGAAACTTATATACAGTTAACATTACTGCTTGTTCTGTCCTTGATGGGATTGTGTGGGATGCGGTTAGGTTTCAGATACATGGGCCCACGGAAGTGATTAATGTTCCAAATGTGCTTAGAGTAAAAATGGGAGATGTAATTAAACAGAATATACGTTCTGATGATTGGGATATTCAGGCCGTAGAAGCATTATTCTCTGATTTGAAGTATTATGCTGCCTTCGATGCTGAGGATCTGTACACAGATTCTATTAATTATGGTGATTTGTTTTGTTTTCAACACTATGGTAATCATTTTTTACATAAGACAAATTCCAGGAGGGTAACTGTAAATTATACACAATGGGAACATTGCCCTACTCCATTTGGTGGCAGTTCCAATACGATTCTGAAAAAATACACCTATTTTACAGACTTTAATCAATCTAATCCCGAGTCATTTTATTTTAAAATGACACAAAAGTCCATGTCCAAAGTTAGACTTACCGATACAAAATTGCTGTATTCGAAGTCCTTTCTAGACAGATTGGCTGTAGATGGCTACGAATTTTGGAAAGGAACAATTGACCTTAAATCGGTTTGGGGTACCAAAGATTGGCAGGTACAAGGCACTGAGGCTTTGCACCGTGCATGTCTCATTCCGAATCACATGTTGTTTTTAAATTCATCTATTTTGCAAACAACATGCTTTGGATTGGCTACTTCTAAAAAATTAAATGCACCGACCTTCCCAAATTTAGAGGAATATACAGGTTGGGGTAATTCTACTGATTTGTCCATTCACGAGTTGCAAACTTTTTTACACAATTCGTCCTTTAACATTTCCAGTTTGGATTCCAAAGGTTGGCTGGTGTGGCATAGGAGTGCTGAATCTTGCCAACGCCGTTTTTTGGGTTTGGCTAAGGGGTTCACAAAAGTCAGACTCGATCCCCGTTTTGAAGAAGACTATACTGTCACGACTTATTCTGTGGGGAAGCTGTGTCAGAATTGGTTACAACATTCCACATTAGCTGCAGTTAAACTACATCTGTCTTTATTAAATGATAATGTGGATTTGAACGACTTTATAAAAGGCCCGGCTAAAGGTAGATCTAAACGATGGCTGTATGCAATTTACAATGAAATTTGGAAAGTTACCCAGGTTGAGGCTGCTAAACGCCTGAGAGCTATTGATCAAGCAAATTTAGAGAAGGTGCTTGCAGTTGTGGATAACAGCATTAACACGCTTTCTTCCCGAATTTACACGTTGAACAATATTGTGTCTTCTGTTGTTGACATTGTACATGATGAAGTGTCCGTGTTATATCATGGTCAAAATCAGTTGCGTTCTGTCATGCAGTTTGCTTGGACACTACAGACTCTTAAGTCTGGTCGAGTGCCATGGAATTTTATGAACGTCTCGTCACTATTTGCCCCATTTAATCTGACTGAAAAACAGCGTATGCTATCAATGAGAGATGCAACATTTTCTATGTTACATATTGAAAAATTAGAATCCCTGCCATTTTCAGTGGCTGAAGTGACTGCTGCTACATGGCTTATCCATGGTGTTATAACATTACCATTTGCTTGTATAAAGTTACAAATTGTATGAAATATATAGCCATTGGGCGATATGAACCATTAGGCAGCACTTTCCTCCATGAGACATGGTCTTTACCATACACTTACAGATGTCTAAAGGAGGGAAATGAAGTGAATCTGAATGGTGAAGAATGTACACAGTCCCCTGACCGTTCACTAATATGCAGACACATCCAGTTGCATGGTTCTTGTAATCAGGACAAACCTAATTTGGCCTGTGTTTTGAAAGGGACACCAGTTCCGGCAATAGTTCCCACGTTCACTTTGTTGTCCAACGGAAGTTATTTACTTTTGAATAACGAGCTTTGTTGTGGGTTAGAGGCTGGTATCGCTTATGTGGTTACCGTGTCAGAAAGGGTGGTTTGCTGCAAGAATGTGTTGTATCCACCCACGCATGGGAATTCAGAAGTTTTAATTTGGCCAAGAATACCAACCTTGGGAGCTGAGTTCAATGGTTTAGGCCGTATAAGAGCCCTATTGTCTCAAAAGCAGGTGGCTCTGAGCTCTGCCCGCGAAACTTATGTCCTTCACATAGCAAACACACGCACAGAAGTACAGGCACTTTTAAGTACTGATTTGCCGTCTCATTTTTGCGAGCTGGTTCATCAAATCTTCAATGCCTCCTCCACAACGAGCCTGGCTCATTTTTTAAAAATGGTTAGCAGTGGTCTCGTGACTACATTTGAAAAAGTATTTGGTATTATCTTTCATTCTATATTCGCTAGCCTGTTTGGCGGATTTCCTGTTTTGCTGGCTTTGGCTGCAGGCGTTCTGGTGATATTTAATTTTATAAAACATGGATGCCCATCCTGCGCAAGGAAACGCTCAGCCCCTACTGATGCAGTTTCGCAACCGGATGCTTGATTATTATGGATCCTTGCCGCTTGCGACATTAAGCACGGCTTTTGGATTATCCTTCAGATTTTCCTATTTCACATGTGTCCAGCCCGTGTTTCATTGCCTGAGCTGTGATTTCGACTGGGCCATTGATTTGTGTCTCTGTTTACCGACTTCTCCTGACGTCAACTTTGATCAGCTGATGAACCCCGTAGTGGCTCACGAGTTGGTCTGTTCTGGCGGAAGGGTTATGGCTGTGGCAGCGATGCATGGACTAATGGGTCAGTGGGATATATTCGCAGCGGCGCATGACTTTCTGGCACAGAGTGTTCTCGAGAACCCACTGAGTTGTCCTCTGAGGTTGCTAGAGGAATCGGTGTTGGAGGAGCACGTATGTTCTTTCCCATTGCTTAATTGGATGGCTGAACTGTTTTCGGATGATGGCAGTGATTTCATGTTGGAAGCTGTAGCTACCTATTTTGCATATTCATTCAACGATGAGCGACTCTGAAGACTTCCATCATTATGGCACGTGACTTTTTAGTAATTCTGAATGGTGCCTTTTTCAATACGAACATTCGATTTTTTCAGATGTTCTAGGCCTATTAATTAAAAGTAGGCCTCAAGTTCGACTTTTTATATTTTGTGTGGCCACTATAGGCATTCATACATACATTTTTGTGTTTTTAAATTTTACATACATTTAAATACATTTAGCTTGGCTCAATATCATTGAACTCTGCTTTCATGTCTTGCCTCTCATAGAGTATTGGCTTATATTTTTCTCTTTTAACCGTCCTCGGATCATTGGGGGGGTGTCATATGGTTACTACGTTTCTATATATTGTGTTAAGTTAGCATGTGCTTATTAAATGTTTAAAACGCCATATTTTCTTTCTGCTTCGGTTTGCACACGACACCTAATTGTTATTGTAGCTTTCAACCTAGACGAAAGATGTGATTTATTTGAGAATAATATGTTATTGCCCTGGTATCAGTCGTGCTTGGTACACTTGGTACAACTGTCTGCACACTGAGAACTGCACACTCTCAGAATAACCTAACACAAGGTTGCTGAAGGCCTGATCCTCGCACCACGTTAGTCATAACACAAATAATGTTTGTGCCAACATTTGGCTCTACGTGGGTTTAAGATACAGTTACAGGGAATGAATTAACACACTTGATGCTGAGCATGCTGAGAGCTGGTAGCGGTTGATGTGATCTCCTCCTACTGAGAATTAGAGGTATGGGTCCGCCCTGCTAAGAACCCAGATGAGACCTTCTTAGATATAATATAATATGCTAATTAGGGTGCGCGAAATATAGGTGATACAGATTTCTATAGATTTTTGCATCATAAAATGCTATCACCTTTTGCTTACTATGGATTAGTGACTATGCTGCTGACTCTGATTTTTATAATATGTATATTGATATTATACAAGATACTGCGTTTGAGAATGCTGCATTGAAAAATAAACATTTCAAACTTGCACGTGTATTCTTTGCCTCCCAGTTTCGGTTTGGAGTGATAATATAACGAAAGAGTGTTCATGTGTTCCACGATACCTGAGGTACTCTAAGTTCATGTTCTGGATTGTCTAAGTCATTGGTAAGTTATTACTACCGATGAGACACTGTAGCTAGCTTGGTAAGGGGATTTCTGAAACAAAGGTGAGTAGTGGGTCACCCTCACTCACCCAGGTTCTAGATCTCTGTGCACAGTTCTGTGGGAGAACGGAAACCCTGCTACAAGGTGAATTGGCGGAAATTTTATGACAAAGCAGAGAAGGAGAATTACAAAACTTGTATTTTCACTTACAAGCAAGCTCTTTTGGAAGCTAAAAAAAGAGTACTTCTCGTTACAAAATACCATTGCCGAATCCAATTCCAAAGCATTGTTTAGAACTATTTTTAATGTTTTAAGTTTTATAAAGCGCATAGCTGCCCAGTGACGGGGTATCCCAGCGCTAACTAAGCCATGGCTGAAACACTTCAAAGGAAAAAGAAGAGCCTAAGCTGGAAAGAGCCAGGTCTTTAACGCCTTACAAAAGGCCAGATGGTTCTGGAGTCCTCTGATAGATGTAGGAAGAGAGTTCCAGAGGCGTGCCGCCTGAACTTTAAATGGTCGACCGCCCGCTCTAGGTCTGAGAAAACGGGAAGTGCAAGCAAAGCCCGCATTAGCCGAAAGCAAAAGGCGGTTCTTTACATAATGGGCCAGCAGATTCGCCAAAATCTGCGGTCCTTGGTAGGTCAATATTTTATGAGCCACACACAAAGACTTAAACTGGATTCTTTTCGCTATCGGTAGCCAGTGCAATTTAGGCAGAAGGTGCGAGACTGAGCAAGATCTGGGCAAAGCTAGCAGGGCGCGAGCTGCTGGGTTCTGGATTCCCTGCAGGCGGACAATACAGGACTTGTTGACGCCTAAATATTAGGAGTTCCCATAGTCCAGCCTTGACAAAATTGTAGCCTGAAGGATGATTTGGCGAACTTTTGGTGCAAAATAGCCAAGTAGGGGCCTCAACCCTCTTAGGAGACCAAAGCAGGATCCAGACAGGGCCTTGGATTGCACATCAAATGAAAGTTCGCTATCGATCGAAAAGCCCAAATATTTTACAGCCTTCTTTGGCTGGGGTGCAGGTTTAAGTTTGACAGGCCACCACTGTTCTGACCAGAGGGAGCTGTCTCTACCCAGCACTAGAATTTCTGACTTGGCAGCATTCAGCAGTAAACAACTAGCTGCCATCCAGTCAGAGATAGCTACCAAGTCCTCTTTCAATGTGATGAGATTGTCTTGGCAGTTCCTCGAAAAAAGTGATGACTAGCTGGGAGTCATCGGCGTATGAAACCAATGACAACCCTCTGCTTTTTGCCAGCAGGACTAGGGGCTGTACAAAGATGTTAAAAAGTGCAGGGCTCAATATAGAGCCCTGAGGAACCCCGTGTTTAATAGCATGTGTGTGAGAATCAAACGGTGGTTCCACCACTTGAAATGCTCGACAGATTGTGCCAGGACTGACTTCACATATGCCTCAGTAACCTTAACCAGAAAAGGAAGCTGGGAAATTGGACAAAAGTTATTCGGGTCTGATGACTCCAAGGAAGGCTTTTTTAAAAGTGGAATGGTTTTTCTAAACTAGCTAACCCTGCCGCTCCAAAGAAACCGGGGATGCAGAATTTTGTAATAAAATAGCTGCCTTTTTTAAAACCAAAGTAGAAACAATTTTTACCTCACTCAATGGTCTAATCAATGATACTCAGACTGATTTCAATCTAACAGAATCATGAAGCTTAGGTGCCGCGGCAGAACTACTGGAGCATTTCACCCCGATTGAGAAAGCAGATTTGGTCAAATTGTTGTCTGTGCTAAAATCGGGTGGCCCTAGTGATCCGTGTCCTGCTGGAATTGCTAAGCAAATTCCGGAAACTTTTGGAACGGCTCTCACACCCCTGCTTAATGCAGTTTTACAGTCCGCAATTTTTCCCAAAAATTGGAAAAAGGCTCTGTGCTTCCTCTTCTAAAGAAGTAATCTCTTGACCCTAAGGACCCGAATAATTATCGTCCTATCTCTAGGCTTCCACTACCTGCCAAATTACTGGAAAAAGAAATAAATAGCCAAATCAGCAACTTTATCTCTGCCAATAACTCCTTGGACCCATCGCAATATGGGTTTAGAGCTTTTCACAGAACGGAACTGGCTTTAATAAAATCAACCGAGGAAATCAGAGAAGCCGTCGATAGTGGAGGTAATGCCATCTTAATCCTCCTGGACCTATCCGAGGCCTTTGATGCGGTCCACCATAGGGTCCTGCTGAACAGGCTCTCTGATATTGGTGTGAAGGGCTCAATATGGAAACTGCTACATTCCTTCCTGTCTGACAGAGCTCAGACAGTAGATTTAGATGGCAACACTTAGGAACCCTCCTCACTTCCCTGTGGGGTGCCACAGGGCTCGGCGTTGAGCCCTACGCTTTTTAACATCTAAGTGGTACCCCTGGCCAGTGTCATCAAGTCGTTTGGTTTCCAGCTCACCTCCTACGCTGATGACACACAAATTGTGCTATCACTGATGGAGGGTGCGGAAAGGGAGGCGGGGGAGAGGTTCTATAATTGCATGAGCTCTATGTCCACCTGGATGTCGTCCAACTGTTTAAAACTCAACTCAGCTAAAATTGAGGTGTTAAAATTTTGCAATAATCCCTGGGTCTGGACCCCAGACTGGTGGCCGGAGGATCTGGGATCGTGCCCTACACTCTCTAGGAAAGCTAAGAATTTGGGAGTCATGGTGGATAACAAGCTCACCATGGGGGACCTAGTGAATCAGGTATCTTCAGCAAAAAAATCAAGTTCTTCCTATCGGCAGACAACCTAAGGACGGTTGTCACTACACTCATTATGTCCCATCTGGACTATTGCAACAGCCTCTATCTTAATGTTCAGAAACAACATATGAACAAGTTGCAACTGGTCCAGTACGCGGCAGAGAGAATGCTGACGGGAACCCGTAGGTTTGCTTCGGTCAAAGGAGAACTTAAGAAACTGCATTGGCTCCCAGTTCCACTTAGATCACGCTTCAAGGCACTTTGTGTCGTCTTTAAGGCGGTTAATGGGATTGGTCCGGAGTTTCTTAAAACCAGACTTACATGGTATGTTCCTACGTTCCTCCGGATCCAAATTAGTCCAAACCTCCACCTTTAAGAAAACTAATTGGGGAGGCAGAAGTTTTCTCCACTGTGTCTCCAAAGCATGGAATGAACTTCCGTGCCATCTCAGAAATGCGCTAAACCTTTTTTCTTTTCGCAAGGGTTTGAAAACATGATTCTTCTCCCATTAAACAGCTGATGCTCCCCAGGTCACCAGTACTCAGCGGCAGAACACCCTAGGGTAGCAGTGCGCTTTACAAGTACAAATAACATAACATAACATAGACACACAGACACACACGCTCTCTCACTCACACGCATTCTCACACATACCCACCCTACCTCACATAAGAAACATATAATTAACTTCTAAATGACACCTTCGACTAGGACCATTAGTAAACAGGTTCATGCAGAATTCAAAAGATCCTACTTGTAAGGATATCTGCGCAGCCATCCCCATGACAGGAAAGAAGAAATACAAATGAATTAATAAAATGCTTTAGGAGGCTAAGCATTCTTAAATTAAGAAATGAATGAGAGATAAGCCAGGAATAGAGAGAAACAGAAAAAGAAATAAGAAAGAGGACAAAAAAAAGTAAAATCTATCTATATAAATAAAAATGTAACTGTTCGTTGTTCAAAATCTAAAATCTCCGAAAGTACTCCACCGATTGCTTTGAAATTTTGACACAACGTTGGATTTGAAAACGTGCGTGTTTTTATATGCACAACGTTGGATTCAAATACACGCGTGTCGAATATGTGCGTGTTTTTAATCGAAGGCCCGAACAGACCTTATTGATTTGGTTGATGCGCAACAACTACAAGGGACGCATAGAGACAATAGTCTACATATATTAGGATGGACAGTTGGTGTCAGGATGGCAGACCGTGAAGTGGGTGGAGGAAGGGAGGAGGAGTTGGTTCAGTTGGCAACATATTTTAAAAGAACAGGATGCAACCGCGACCTGCGGTTCTGTTACATGTTATATATTAAGGATGCGTCCAAAAGCTACCATCTGTACTGTTTGTTTCTGTTATAATAACTGATGTGATGTGATTTAAACATGTATCAAATTGATATCGGTAAAAACTGGATAACAAGCAGCAAAAACAAAAAAAAATGCGTACTTGCTATGATACATGTACTACAAACTGTGGTTTTCGATACAGTTTGTTTAAAAAAAATGTTTTAAAAAGCTCAGGGCCAATCTTTTTAATTGTGCGGTTTAGATCTAGACACAGATTGCTTTTCACAGGGACAATTATATGTTGTGTGGTCTAGAGTCGGCAAACCAGACAATCTCTACATCTGCACAGACAATGGAACAACAAAAAATATTGTATACCCACAAGCATTGTGAAATTAAACTTATTAGAAACGTGCGCTTGTCCTTTTCTTTCTTTTCCATTTAACCAGACTGAGCCACAGAAACGCGTGGCCGGGTACAGCTAGTAAAGATAATAAAAACAAGGGAAATAGAAAGTACGAAAGAAAGAAATGAGGCTCTCATATATTATATTCAGTGGTGCTTGTAATACGGTGGCCAGGATATCCGTCACGTTTGTGTCTGACTAACCCTGCCAGCGAACTCTAAATCAGGCTCTTGACACTTTGCAATGTTGCTGCTGTTAACTGTGCACCATTACTTCCGCAGAAGTCACGGGCAAGAGATCCCTGGCCGCCTGTAACATACTTTTTATAATTACAAGGGTGTGATAACACCGCATAAACAACAAGTGCAGATTAAACCGCAGGGTTCCAATAAACCCACACACCGTAAGATTACGCTGTACTAAACACACAAGCCTCAATACCAGGTAACTAATACAAAGACTGATGGACATAATGAAGCAGAACTATAGATATATGCATAGCACAGACAAGATAAAGGTCTTGATTTAGAGTTTGGTGATCAGGGTACTCCTTCACAAGCGTGGTGGAGTATCATGTCCAACAAACGGATGGTCTGCCTGACCTAATGCAAGTCAGCTGGATTGTCATTTGTCCAGCCTTACTTGAGTGGCATTGATGTAAATACATCGGACGGCCCTTCCTCTCTAGATCAGGCTGTTTGATGTATTTTTCTCTTATTCAGGACAACCAGGGAATACCTGGCAGTCATGATGAGAATTTGTTTTTAAATGAATCCCACTTCCTGGGAGTAAATTAATCAGGGAGAAAGTTCCAGGGGTGTGAGGGTGATTAGTTATTGGTTTTTAAAAATCAACTCCAGCTTTGAAAGCTTGTTTTTGAAAAACACAAACGTTGGTGAATGGCCGCCTGAAACATCCCCAAGGGATCCAGAGAATTGTAGATCAACTTCCTATAGATGGTTGAGATTGCTTTTTCGGAGGAGTGTGGCTCAATGGTTAGAGCGGCAGACCCTGATGCAGAGTTCTGGCCCGGGACCAGGGTTCAATTCCCGCATCGGCGGGTCTTGGGCTCAATTTCCTCAGACCTGACAATTCTCGCCTCGTGCCTTGTCTAATCATGGGTCTCTCGCTGCAACTCTGGGCAATAGCTTGCTTAACCTCTACACCGGCCCCAACAGCGCTAGGATGCCTGGCTTCACCCTGGGGGTGCCCACGAGTGGACACTTCACAGGGAAAGCCAGGAGGGGTTCCATAGCGGTATGATTGATAGCGCCAGGAAACCGCTTGGTGGCAGCGCGCTCTACAAATACCTTGACATTTACATTTACATTTGCAGAGCATGACCCACCTGCAAATGTCAGAACCGTCTTTAGTCACCTAATATACATTTGTTGTAGGATCGTGAAGGACACAAGTGCCTGTCCCCTCCACACATCGCCCGGCGTTCTAAGCTAATCAATCCCTATTTTGTTAAGCCCTGCAATCCTCCCACTGCACTTAAAAGATCACCATCATACAGTGGAGTAATTTCAGTCAGCTTACCTTCTCAGCCTAAACACTTGGTAGCCTCTCTCCACACCCTTACCACTGTTTGGGTATGGGTAGGTAGGGTGCACTCATACTTTCTTCGATACTGCACTGGTGTGGGGTAACCTTTCTTGCCCATGGCCAATCTATCTACCCCATAAGAAGGATCCTCACGGTCCGCAAAAACCCAGTTGTTGACTGCCATCAGCTGCGTGTCCCAGTAATGCTTGCGAATGCTCCGGACCGCTGGTCCACCTTGAACTCCCCTCTGCACCTTACTCAGCTTGAAGAGCCACCATCCCACAACAGGAGCCGAAGTTCTCAGTCTACCTTTTAAAAGAAAATGTCTGGTGGGATCTTAAAGGACGTGTTTTGCACGATGTACAGGAAACCCTGGAGGGTCATCACTTTAAATAGGGCCACTCGGCCCAGTAAGGAGAGCGGGAGCGTCCGCAAGTGTGGGGCATCCCAGCGAAGCCGGTCTAATTTCAGGAGTATGTTCCTGCCTGTGGCTCTCTTGAAATGAACACGCCCAAATATTTAAAGCCATGTAGTGCCACCCGAACTGTGCACCTAGAGTGCAGCCGCAGGGTCCCTGCCACCAGCAGGAATATTAAGGACGTCTTCCAATTGATCCTATATTCTTAATAATCTCCAAATATGTGAAAGATTTGTAGGATTCGTTCACTCGAGAAGGCTGATTGCGTATCCTACACCAAAACATCAGCGTAGAGGGAGATTTTCTCATCCCACTCTTGATCAACTGGAATACCCCATATGAGAGGTCCTGGCGAACCTACGCATGTGTGAAGAGCAGAGGAGACAAGGAACATCCCTGTCGGACGGCAAAGACTCGGGAGACTGTATTATTGACGCGCATGCATGCTAGAGGGGCCACATACAAGAGCATGACAGCAGCGCCACTGGTTCAGCAAAGGAATTCCCTGTTGCATGTGGTACTCCATTAAGGTGTCGGAGATTTAAGCGCGTTCCCTCGTGTGGCATAAAGCTACTGTCCGCAGGCAGATCTCCAGGGCGTTCGCAAGGACCTTAGTCTCAAAATTAAGCAGGGAGGTAGGTCTATGAGACCCAAACTCAGTTACTGGTTTGTCCTTTTTTGAGATGACCACCACCTCAGACGTTCTTTGGTCCTCTGGGAGACACCCTTATTTTCAGGCAGTCTGAAACCTACTCTGGAGGTACTCACTGATTTCATCCATCATGCTTTTATGTAATTCTATGGGGGGCTCATTAGGCCCTGTTGCTTGCCCTGTTTGCAAGGTTCCTATTGTCTTATATATTTAGTCCACTGTCAGGTCGTGGTCTAGTGCGTCTCGGTCCTCATTCGTTAGCATTGGCAGGGTCAGGTCTTTCAGGAAGTCTCTCCCACTATTTCTGTCCCCTTGTAGTCAGTGTCCTCAAGGATCACTGGCTTGAATTCATCCTATAGCACGCAAGCTGATTCAACATGCCGCCTGTTCCCCTTAAAATAGAAGTCTGCTCCATCTCTCATACGAGCTTTGAACGTCTTTTAAATAACACAGATCAACCCTTGGGGGTAGCATGAAGTCCACAACCAGACTATCGAGTTGCACCTCCACCAGCGAATGGTCTGTGATTCCCACTGCTATGTGCGTAGCGGCTCTGAAATCATCTTTATGGACAGTCTGGCATGTCAGAGTACCATGTGCTGCAGACAGGTGTCTCTGGGGCATTTAGGAGTATCATGAATATAGTATAGGTGCAGTTCTGTCACTCCAGTCACCCCGTTGCTTGTATGCTCTGTCATAAGCGTCTTACCCTTTCACAGGATGAGTCAGTCTTGTCTGGGTCTCTTTCCTGTTTCCCGGAAGAATTGTGTGTTTCCCCCAGTTAGTAAAAAAACAGCATAAGTCTTGGCTGCTTCTGCTGCACCCAGAGTCTGGTGGGTCATTTCAGTAAAAAATTTCTGTCTGGAAAAAAAGGGTGTCCTATTTTTTCTGCACCCGGTACATCCAGGTGCAGAAAAACCTAACAACTGATAATCAGGTGGAATAAAATGAACACATGAAAGTACGCCTTAATTTCATTGCCCTTGATTCATACTAAGGACCATAGTTGAGGGATAGGTCTAGGCATAGTCCTCGCAATACACAATAGATTTGCGTGCGGCAGAGGACAGAACTCAAAAGTCAGGATATCAGATGTGAGAAGTTGGCCCGATATGCAACGTTCGCTATTCTAGCGACCGCTATGTATCGTTCCAACGACCCTTATGGTGTTTGGTTGTAAGTCAACCTATAGACCAGCTATCCTAGTAGCGTGGATACGAGCAGTCTAAGGCTAAAGACTCGAGAGGGCGCGTTAAGCCAGCTGTTCACCAACATGTACCCCTTGAACACCCAGTGAAAGGACACCACACAAGTGTTATGAAAATAAACAGTATATTTATTAAGAATCACAACAGCCCTGTACTCTTTATGAGGACAGGGTACTAAGCACAAACCAAATCTCTTTAGCAAATACTTCAAGTGCACAATTAAAACAAGTGTCCGAGGACACGGAAAGTTTAAGGTCTCGGGCGGACCCGATAAGGCAAGTCGGAAGCGAGGGACTCAGGACCCTAGAGTAAAGAGGCTATGCAGGCACCGAAATGCCGAGTTACCTAGCCACGAGGGCTGCGGCTGCACAAGTCTTACAGGCGTCGGGGTCTTCGCTGACGAGCCAGGAGCCGGAAGAAAAGGAGTTGCTGGCCGGCGACCAGTGATGAATAGTTCGTAGAGATCCAAGCCTGGATCAGAGATCGATGACACCTGAAAGCAGAGGGGACCAAGTTCGTACTACTAGCCAGTAGTCAGAGGGTACCAGGAGGGCACCGGTTGGCCGTCACCTCGACTAGGTGAGTGGGCGACGCTAGGCTCTGCAGTCTCACGGACCAGGAGGCGTTGTCGGCGACCACGGTGGAGGTGCGAGCTGTCCCACGAAGGATGATGCTGTCGGCGTCGCTGGGCCCAGGATGGGGCAACAAGCCTTGGCAAATCTCAGGGCCACGTGGTGGGCCTAAGATGGCGTCTTGAGTGGACCAGGAGGGTCCGGGGTGCTTCTCGCAAAGATGGAAGCAAGGGCCAGTCTGGAGCAACCAGACCAGCAGAGTTGTTTGTCGGTCGTCGTCAAGGAAGGGCACAAGCCAGCGGCTAGTGACCAGACAACGGGCTGAGCAGCGAGCAGAAGGGCCCCACGCAGATCGTGGAGATGCTGGGAGACTGCACTTCGGTGCTGGAGCGGCTCAGGGTCGGGGCTTCTCGGACCCCAGAGCACTCACCAGAGGGTTACCTCGATGGTTGTGCTGGTTTAAGAGCGTGCAGGTTCTGATGATGGCCGGTCCCTCGAGGTCTCGTCGCACCCACAGATCACAGCTGAGCTGATGACGTGGGTAGAGGTCAGAGGTGCCAGGGAAGCCGGTTCTCGTCGAGCTGGGCCGTCGGATTCCTTGAGGAAGGACTTACAGCAAACCGCAGAGTTCTTAGATGGTGCCCGCTGATGCAGGGTGACTACTCCTTAGTCACAAGGGAGAAATCTTGAGAAGAGTCTCGAAGTCCTTTCGTAGAAAGTATTCTTGATTCAAAGATGATCTAATTTGGAAGGGTCCCCGCTCCGGCCTTTATCCTAAAGAAAGGGGTGGGTACTTGACTAGGTCCTGCCCTAAGGGTGGGACCAGGAAGGGGGGTAGTTACACCCCTCTCCCCTGCCGGACTTTCCCCAGGCCAGGGCTGTCGCCCCTGGAACTGGTTCTAACCGGCAGATGCGTAGTGAGCACCGGGGTGCCACTCCGCAGTCACCTTCTCGCAAAAGCCCTACCTACCCAGAATACACAAACCCTGTCTGGGACGGTGCGAACACCGCCCTCGACAGGAAACCCTTTGTCCGAGCGCTCCTCGCTGGAAGGACTCCCAGCAGCAGGAGGTCAGACTCGTGTCTGTGGTGGCAGCATCCATTTTGTGGAGCTGAGGCTTTAGTTAACTTTAACCGGGGTTCACAGTTACGTACATGTCGTGTCCCTCTAGAAGGGTGGAATGCTAACCTCATCGCCAGAATTGGTGAGAGGGCAGCACCCCGATTCGTATGACACCTTACTCGACATGCCTTGATAACGCGACACCGAAGTTACCGATGTGGTACGCGTTATCATGGAACAGCCATTGGGTCTTGATTCCGCAAGCTGCAACCGGGCTCGGCTCGGGCCTGAACCTAGCTCACACGAGCCCACGCACTCTGCCTTCAGGATTGTTGAGGCCTGCCATAGGAGTGACTGATAGGGACTCGGGTGTCCATTGTATGGTTAGATATAGAACTACTATACCTAAAGCGAAGGGTGATTACACGACTTCGCCCCAGCTGTCGTGCAGCCAGTTGTGTCAAATTTAGGAGGCCAGCCAGGGGTGGCATAATACATGCTGCAGCCCCTGGCGGCCCTGGGTACACCTATGCCCTGCGTTACGGGGTCTGATAAGGTGGCCCAGTACCAATTGGTAAATGCACCTAGGGTACATATCGTAATTTAGAAAGAGAACAGCCAGGCTGTGGGTCTGATTAGCAGGCCCACAGCCAGAGAAAGTCGTAAACCAGTGAAACAAAAGCAAAAAATCTGGGTGATCATAGGATTGCAGACCCTACTCTCCTACATCAGATACAAGTAGGTGGTAACTCAGGGCAGAGGCAAACGCCTGTTGTCCGTGGAGGAGAAATTCCCATCCCAGAAATCTACATTAAAAATTAATTAATAGTATTCTTTTTTAAATATCTGTTTGGTGCCAGTGCATATGACTTTAATGTCTGCCTTTGGGATTCTATGTTACAACTCCATAGGGTGCATGTATCATTTTGAGCTTAATAAATTCTACAAATCCTCACTCATCCAAGTATTCTCAGGCTACCATTCTATCCTCTGCTCTGTCTGAAGAACAGCTCACATTTTCAAAATTCTGCAATTCTGCATTGATATGGCTTGTAAATTATTTTTGGGAAAATCTACATGTATTAACTATTTAATTTTAATACTATAGGTGATTGAAATTACGCATGAAGAAAGCAAGATTTAGCACCAGGCAACTGAATGTTAGTGCCATAAGAAGGATTATTCTGAAAAACTGAAGGACATCCAGCATTCTAAGTTTAAACAATTTCCAAAACCTAGGTGTGGCGAGGAAGTTGGAGCTGAGGAAAGTACTATACCTGCAAGTGAAGTCTCTAATTTTGCATTTCATTAACCCAGAGCAAAGTCATATCTGTGCACACAGCATCAGAAATAATGCCAGAAAGACCAATCACAGCATCCTCATCTGAAATATTATCAGAAAGACAAATTGCCTCAGCATGACAGAATAATGTTCATCTAAAGCATCATCTAATTCCAGAGGGGAAGCAGACACTGCATACAAGAAAGTTATAACAAAAGGTTTCTTCTGCAAACCATCAAAGAAAAGACGCTAAAAGAAGACTCCAAAGCTGACAAGCAAACAATCAAAAGATTGGAAAATCACATTTGTTCAACAACCGTTTTTAACCAGTTACGCAAGTTTGAGACTATCTGCCTCTGGATAGAACACCACGACCCACTCTGCTCACTCTGGCAAAAACCTTAAAAATCTACCACTTTATTGTTTTCATGACCATCTCAGAATGTTTCCTTTTTAATGTATTCTGTTCTGTAATTCTATGTAAATCGCCTCGACATTATCTGCTGTGCAGGAGTGATGTGTAAAAACTGATTAAATGAGCACCGTTGCGCTATTGCTAATGTAAATAAATCCTCGTCTTCAGAACTACACCTTACACCAAACATAAAAAGGGTAAAAGGAACTGATGTTCTGTGACTGGTGATCCACAATAGTACTGTGCATGTTCTAATGTTCTCGGTTACTGCCATTACATCAGTGCAAAAAGGTACTTCTCAGTTTAATAATTAAATATCAGACTAACACCTTATTACTGTATTGCTAAGCACCTATACAAATAGATTTGAGAAAAACTTCAGTCACAAAATAAGTTGCTGCCAGAGAGGCTATAACCAAAAGACTATTATCTGCTAGAAACATTTCGACAGGTGTTACAGGGCTGCTTCCAGACATATTTTGCTCAATTCAAGTGTAAAACACACAATTTCTTTTAGAGATAAATACTGAACATTATCTAAACAAGCCCGACTCTAAAATCGGGTTCACTCTTACCGTGGCTTATAAGGAAGAGAAAATTAACTGTAACTCAATGAATACACCTTATAAAAACACGGGCTATGAGAACAAATTCAATGTTCAAACCCACCTCAATCAAAGCAAAATAACCCAAGTTGGGGAAAAAAGTTACCTGTGCCAAGAAAGATTCAGCCATAAATCTCATCTTACTGAATTTGAGAGAATGCACACTGGGAAAAACCTCTCTCAGTGCAAAGTATGCCAAAAAAGTTTCAAGCGTAAATCTTATCTCACTGAGCATATGAGAATCCACACTGGGGGAAAAAACTCTCCGTGCAAAGTATGCCAAAAAAGTTTCCGGCGTAAATCTTATCTCGCTGAGCATATGAGAATCCACACTGGAGAAAAACCTTATCAGTGTTCTGATTGCCAGAAAAGGTTTCGTAACAAACCAAGTCTATGTCAACATGCATTAACCCACTCTGCGGAAAACCCTTACCAGTGCTTTGAATGCCAAAAAAGTTTCAGCCGTAAATCTTATTTCACTGACCATATGAGAATCCACTCTGGGGAAAAACCTTATCAGTGCTCTGAATGCCAGAAAAGGTTTTGTACCAAACCGAGTCTAAATCGACATGCATTAACCCACTCTGCAGAAAACCCTTACCAGTGCTCTGAATGCCAAAAAAGTTTCAGCCGTAAATCCTATTTCACTGACCATATGAGAATCCACTCTGGGGAAAAACCTTATCAGTGCTCTGAATGCCAGAAAAGGTTTTGTAAAAAACAAAGTCTTTCTCGACATGTATTAACCCACTCTGTGGAAAAACCTTACCAGTGCTCGGAATGCCAGAAATATTTTAGTGACGAAAGAGGACTTACTATACATACAAGGACCCACACTGGGGAAAAACCTTATCAGTGCACGGATTGCCACAAATGTTTCATTGACAAAAACAGTCTCACTCGGCATAGAAGAACCCACACTGGGGATAAACCTTATCAGTGCACGGATTGCCAGAAATGTTTCATTGACAAAAACAGTCTCACTCATCATAGAAGAACCCACACTGGAGAAAAACCTTTTCAGTGCTCTGAATGCCAGAAATGTTTTAGTTACAAAAGCAGACTCACTGAACATACAAGAATCCACTCTGGGGAAAACCCTTATCAGTGCTCTGAATGCCCAAAGCATTTCAAACTTAAATCACTTCTAGCTGCACATGTGAGAATCCACACTGGGGAAAAACCTTATCAGTGCTCTGAATGCCAGAAAACGTTGTGTAACAAACAAAGTCTTTCTCGACATGCAATAACCCATTCTGTGGAACACCCTTATCAGTGCTCTGAATGCCAGAAATGTTTCAGTGTAAAAAGTAGTCTCACGCTGCATATAAAAACCCACACTGGGGAAAACCCTTATCCGTGCTCTGAATGCCTGAAATGTTTCAGTGACAAAAGAAGTCTTTCTCGACATACAATAGCCCACACTGGGGAAAAACCTTATTCATGCTCTGAATGTCACAAATGTTTCATAAACAAAATCAGTCTCACTCAGCATATAAGAACCCACACTGGGGAAAAACCTTATCAGTGCTCTGAGTGCCCAAAAGATTTCAAACTTAAATCACTTCTAAATGCACATGTGAGATTCCACACTGGGGAAAAACCTTATCAGTGCTCTGAATGCCCAAAAGATTTCAAAGTTAAATCACTTCTAATGGCACATCTGCGATTCCACACTGGGGAAAAACCTTATCAGTGCTCTGAATGCCAGAAATGTTTCTGTGACAAAAGAAGACTCATTAAACATACAAGGACCCACACTGGGGAAAAACCTTATAAGTGCTTTGAATGCGACAAATGTTTCAGTGAAAAATGCTATCTCACTCAGCATATAAGAACCCACACTGGGGAAAAACCTTATCAGTGCTCTGAATGCCACAAATGTTTCAGTCAAAAATGCAATCTCACTGACCATATAAAAATCCACACTGGGGAAAAACCTTTTAGGTGCTCTGAATGCCAGATATGTTTCAGTCAAAAAAGACGTCTCATTCAGCATATAAGAACCCACACTGGGGAAAAACCTTATAGGTGCTCGGAATGCCAGAAATGTTTCAGTGAAAAAAGACGTCTCATTCAGCATATAAGAACCCACACTGGGGAAAAACCTTATCAGTGCTCCGAATGCCAAAAATGTTTCAGCCAAAAATTTTATCTCACTGCACATGTGAGAATCCACACTGGGGAAAAACATTATCAGTGTTCTAAATGTCAGAAAAGATTCAGAGGTAGAGATGGTTACATGCACCATAAGAAAACTCACCATCAAAAAAATTTAGTGCTCCAAATGCCAGAAAAGCATCAATTTTAAATGCAATCTCACACTACATGAGCAGACGCACACAGGGAAAAACATTACCAACGCTGTGAATGCCAGAAATTCCTATTTGATAGGCACAACCTCGCTAACCATAAGCGACTCCATACTGATGAAAAACCTTATGAGTGCTCTGAATACCAGAAAAGCTGCAGAGAAAACGCTATCTTACCATGAGAAACTCCACACTGGAGAGAATCCTTATGCCATAAAAGCTTGAATCTGAAAGACAGTGTTATGCTTCATGAGAGATCCCACTCTGGGGAAAAACCTTATGAGTGCTCGAAATGCAAGCAAAGTTTTGTTTACAAATTACTTCTCACTTGTCATGAGCGAACTCACACGGGAGAAAAAGCCTTATGTGTGTTCTGAATGTCAGATAAGGTTTAATCACGAATACAATGTCACTTAACATGAGAGAATTCACACTGGACTAAAGCCTTCTACAGGAGGGGAAAGCCAGAAACGTTATACTCAGAAAGGAAATCTCACTAAACATGAGAAATGCATCCAAACCAGGCGAAAAGTAAGGCATATCTTGAGTTGCAGAAACGCTTCTAACAACCTGACTACATGAGATAGCACATATTGTGGTTTAATCAAGCAATTCTTGCAGGATAACTTAGGCTGCCCGCATGCAACCTCCAAAGATATTTCAGGCCTCGAAAATGTTTTAATTGCAACAAAATCCACAATTTGAGTATCTGAAAGTTTAAAAAATCTCAAGGTCTTTACTTTACACAGAGAAGTGTTAGTACTTGCAAAAATCAACTAATTACCAAAAAATTCACAATATTAATGTCTTACATTTTCTCCACCCAAAAGGCTTCTACTCACCCTTGTTTCTTAACATATGACTGAAATCTAGATTTTCATGATAAGATTAAGCCTAGGTGGTGGCCCTCAATGAAGAACTCCGCGAAGTGTCAAAAAACGGCGCCGCACTATGCGGAGTTCTACGAGCAGCGGAGTGCGTTAGGGTCATGCCGTTCGTGGTGATTTTGATCTGCGATTGTTTGTCCCGCCCTGTAAAATTTATCGTGAATGGCACCATGTGTAGCGCAAGAGGGTGCAGCTGCTTCTACTTGAGTGGCAGCTTTGTTAATGCGAAGGAAAATTTCTCAACGCGAGTGGTTGTGACCTGGCACGACCACTCGCATTGAGAAATCCGGCAACGAATCTCGCCAGGAAGTTGATTTTGATCACCAACTAGACCTTAGCGAGCGCGAGCAAGGAAAAATCTCATCAGGAGGTGGATTTTCCTCGCTCCAATACATGACGTTGAAGAGCGCGAGCGTGGAAAAAAACAACGTGCAGAGTTTTTAGGAACTCCGCGAGCTCCATGGAATACGGAAACTCTGCAAGCTGAGTTCACCACCTAGAATTAGATAATATACAACAGCAGGAAAACATAACAAACCAGTTAGTTGCCTTCGGTAACGCTCTTTCTGGTGGATACTCCTTTGCTTACAGATTCCTCACCTTGTGAATATTTCCCACACGCTAGACTGGATCCTCAAACTTTAAAGCAGTCCTGCTGCACGCAGAAGGAGACATCAGGCAGCTCAGTGTCGACGTCATTCTGCTCCAGAAGTGACAAGCGCAGACGCATAAAAGCACTTCCCAGAGCACTGTGAACAACTACAGAGGTTTATGAGTTCATTATCTCACAGGTCTTTATCACATATGCAGGCCCTGGGCAGATATTAATACACCTTTTTTATCATGATTAGAATTCAGATGAGGCCTTTTCATTTCCCAAAATTCTAATTGTATTCTCAGCAGCAAGTGTATATATAAATTGTTGAGTGATGACTGCGCAGTGCTCAAGATGAAAGTGATATGATGATAAAACAGTCCGATCCACATTTTGTACACAAAAGCAGGGCTGTAAATTACCATTGTACAATACAAGTTAAGCAAATGCGATTCTCAGAAGACATAATCCCTGGATAGTCAATGTTTCGACCGTTCCAGTTAATTACCATGGTCTCATCAGGATGGTAGATCGCCGTCTCTCCCATATGCTTCTCAACTATATTCAATACAACAGAGTAAGGATTCTTCTGTATCTTGGGGCAGCGTACCTGGGAGGAAGTCAAATTCAACTAAGCAGTTCCAGCGTCCGTTCGTCGGACCAAACAACTGCAGCCAGTGAATCCTCGGCTCGCTGTCAAACACGTTTGTGTGACATTTCCTGATGAGACCATCGTCATTGACTGTCTTGTCTGTGAGAAGCTGCACCAGCCCTCCTGTGATGGTGGGCCAGAAGACCTTCATCGCCAAGTGAAATTCTCCCTACTCCAACAGCTTGGTGTGGAGTTGGGGCTCTGACGGTGACGAGGGTTCCCTAATCTCTGCCTCCCGTATGACCTTCCCAACCCAGAAGTGATACATCCATCACCACTGTTAAGTCTAGGTGGAATAGGGAGAGGGGTCTGCCACTGGCATAATCTAATTCACTGGAGAAAATGTTGGATACTGCCTACAATAGGGTGAGTCAGTGTCTGGAAGGACACCAAGAGGTTTTGCAGCTGCACCAGTTGTAGCAGCAGGTCACTCAGTGGCATGATGTCTTGGACGTTGCCTTTGTGTGCCATGGCCATGATAGAACTGGGAGACCTGTTGGGTTTGTAGCAGGGTCTGTCGCTGGCAGAGTTGAAAAACCCTACTGTAGCCAAAAGGGGATGAGATTTGTGATGAAATTGCGTGGCGGAGGCAGACAGACCCAAGGAATCTGTCTGGGGCCTAGTCCACTTTCTTGCTTAAAAGGCGAGCACCATCAAATAGCTTGTCCATTAACGATGCTTGGGTATCTTTAGAGAAGCATATAGACCTAATCCAGGCAATGCACCGAAGTTCCACACTCATGTCAATCGCCTGACCAAAGCAATTGGCTGTGTCCAAGTTACAACATAGTACAAACTTTGCTGCAACACATGTATCCAGACAGTGTAGCCATGTATTGTTTTGAGGGTAGGTGGCAGTGTGGGGGAGTAGCTTTAGGACAAGCAGAAAGGGCCAGTGTTTTGTGGGAACAGATGACGGTGCTTTGGGGATAGGAGCTATGGTTTTCAAGGTTATTGTGGTGGAGTTGGTGGCAGTGTTATGGGGTAGGGTGGAATGGAAAAGGACTTGGTTATTCTAACTCCTTTTTATTCTTATGTAGAGTCTTGGAGGGTAGATTTTGCTCGTTCTAGAGCTCTTGAGCTGTCTGGTAACTACAATTTTTGCAGCGTGAATCTTTCTGGATTCACTATGCTGTGCATTATTCCGCGGTCTAGTGGTTGGGTCCGGAATCGTAGTCTTTTCTTTCTTTTTTTTTTGTAGCCCAGGTGGGCGTTGACGTCCCACCTTCTGGTGTTACTTCCTGTGACGTCGGCCTGCTTCCTGCGGAAGCTCCCACCTTTGGGCGCCATCTTCAGATTCTATTTTCTGGCGTTGGGTCTGCATAGTCTCCGAAGAGCTCCAGAATTTTTGGAGGAAAGAAGACGCAGAAAAGGCGAATTTTCAACAGAAAATTTTGGAGAAGACAACGAGGGACTAGACCACCAAGCCGGGACGACGAAGAAGAAGGAGAACTTCGACGTCCAACGGAGAATGCGCACACAGGGGGCCCCCTGAGCACAGGAATGGACAAGACACCCTTTAAATTCTGCCATAACTGCCACCACAAATACGCACAGAAGGAGCAGCACCCGGTTTATAACCTTGCCTACCTGTCGACCATGAGAGCAAGGACTGCAACGCCTGCTCCGCCTTCTCACCGAAGACTCTCCGGGTTAGAGAGAGACAGAGAAGGGCCAACTACAACATGCAAGGCAAGGGCCAACCGCCGTCGCTTCGGGACCTGGGACTCTCCAGCAATGAGGAGGATAATGTCACCGGTGAAGCCAATGACTACACGGTCGGAGAGTCCGATAAGAACACTTCTAAAGAGGTAGGAGAGTCATTGACCCCCAAACCCCTGACAGACCCTTGAAGGTCTGAGTCACTCAAAAAACAGAGTCTTAAGTCCTCAAAGGGAGTACTAGCGCCGAAAATCTCAACGGCTGCAGCTGCATCCAAGGACAAACAGCCCAGCGGATCCTTCGAAAAGGACTCCCAGGCGGCGAAGACCGGCGAAATGCCAAGGTCGTCGAAGCAAGTCCCCGAAAAGGACCGCTCGACATCGAGAGAGAATGACCCGAAGACCGGGTCGACGCCGACGCTGATGGCGGCGAGGAAAAGATCGGCCGAAACGTTCGACGCCGAACAGGCCGCCGAGCTCCAGGGGAGGAAGAGACGGCTCGAGGCCGAAATGGATAGCACCTGCAAAGGAAAAAAGAGTTTGACAAAAAAATGAAGAGGTTCACGGTTCTGTCGAAGCCGTAGACGCCGATCGTCGAAATAGAAGAAAAAGAGGAGTTTGACGCCGAAGGGCCGCCGAAAACTCCCAAGCCCCAGGAACACCTAGAGGAGGAGGCCCTACACTACGAGAAGGAGCTGGACGATGACCAGCGGGCAACCCTCGGCTCGGCATCCTCGGGGACACTGGACCTGGAATGGCAGGACCTCGACATCGAAAGGCCACAAGAGGCCGTGGACATGTGCCCTTCGAGGCCTTCGCCACCAGATGACATTGGAGCCTATAATATGGTCATCAGGAACGCGGCAACAGGTTTTGGAGTCAGATTAGAGGAGGAAAAGCCAAAGGCAGACTTCCTCTTGGAGACCCTGCTCCCCACTCAGACCAGAATCTAGTTCCTCCCCATGCTTCAGAGTGTCGTGGACCAAGGGAGGGAGGCTTTCAAAGACCCAGTAACATGCAGGTCCGTCACACCAAGGACGGAGAAGAAGTACAAGCACTCCTCCAAAGAACCCCGTACATCCAAGGATCCGTCACAGTAGACTCCATTATTGCGGCAACTACTAGAAAAAGGGCAACTGTGCCAACAACATCAGGCCCACCACCAGACAAAGAAAGCAGGAGGATCGACCTAACCGGGAGGAAGATAGAAATAAATGCCGGAAACTGGGGAAGATATGGCTCCACGAACGGACACCGGACAACCATGCAGCTCACAAGCACGCCACCCGCAGACATCACCACCTCTACAGATTAGCCAAGAGATCCTCCTTCAAAAACCGCTTGGATAACAACGCATACGACAGCAAGGAGCTCTTCAGCATCGTAAAGGAACTCTCCAACCCCAGTGCCAACGACATCCCGCCCTCACAACAACTGAGCGACTCACTAGCCATCTTCTTCCACTGCAAGATCGCTGACATCCACGACAGCTTCAACACCACGACCACCCCGACTACGCCAGACTCCCCTGTAAACACTTCCAGCGCCAACCGCCTGTTCTCCTGGTCCAACGTCAATGACGACAAGACACGCAAGGTCATGAACTCCATCCACTCAGGACCTCCGTCAGACCCGTGCCCACACCACGTATTCAACAAAGCAGACGCAGCCATCGCACCCCAACTACGGAAGGCCATCAACATCTCATTTGAAAGAGCGACATTCCCGGAAAGCTGGAAGCATGCCGAAATCAACGCCCTCCTCAAGAAGCCCAAGGCGGACCTCAAGGACCTCAAGAACTTCCGTCCCATCTCCCTGCTCCTGTTCCCGGCAAAGGTAATCGAGAAAATCGTAAACATGCAATTGGCCCGCCACCTGGAAGACAACAACATCTTGAACCCGTCCCAGTCCGGATTCAGACGAAACCACAGCACCGAGACAGCCCTCATCGCCACCACAGACGACATCCGGCGCCAACTAGACAATGGCGAAACATCAGCCCTCATCCTCCTGGACCTGTCAGCCGCCTTCGACACGGTCTGCCATCGCACTCTAAAGACACGCCTCCTAGAAGCCGGAATCCAAGAGAAGGCCCTTGACTGGACCACGTCCTTCCTCTCCGGCAAACCCAGAGCATCCGCCTCCCACCCTTCCGATCCGAAGCCACCGACATCATCTGCGGCGTCCCCCGGGGCTCATCTCTCAGCCCAACGCTGTCAACGTCTACATGGCCCCCCTCACAAGTGGCCCGCCAACACAACCTCAACATCATCTCCTATGCGGACGACACCTAGCTCATCCTCTCTCTCACCAAGGACCTACACACCGCCAAAACCAACCTCGTTGAGGGAATGAAGGCCGTCGCCGACTGGATGAAGAGCAGCCGTCTGAAGCTGAACTCGGACAAGACGGAGGTCCTCATCCTCGGACCCACCCCCTCAGCCTGGGATGACTCCTGGTGGGCGACCACACTGGGAACAGCACCAACACCCACTGACCATGCACGCAACCGAGGATTCATCCTTGACTCCTCCCTCTCCATGTCTAAGCAGGTCAACGCCGTCTCCTCCTCCTGCTACAGCACCCTCCGCATGCTCTGCAGAATCTACAAGTGGATCCCTACCGAAACAAGAAGAACGGGGACACAGGCACCTGTCAGAACAAGACTGGACTACGGCAACGTACTGTATGCAGGAATCCCAGCGAAACACCTACGTCGACTACAACGCATCCAAAACGCCTCCGCCCGACTGATCGTCAACGTCCCCCGCCGCAGCCACATCACTCCCCACCGGATAGACCTACACTGGCTCCCCGTCGACAAGAGGATCACCTTCAAGCTCCTCACCCACGTACACAAAGCACTCCACAATGCCGGACCAGCCTACCTGAACAGCAGACTCAGCTTCTATACCCCCACCCGCCAGCTCCGCTCTGCCAGCCTCGCCCTCGCCGCTGTCCCCTGCATCCAACGAACGACCTCCGGCGGCAGATCCTTCTACCTCGCCTCCAAGACCTGGAACACCCTCCCTACCCACATACGGCAGACCCAAGACCTACTCGCCTTCAGAAGACTCCTCAAAACCTGGCTCTTAGAGCAGTAGCAGCACCCCTCCTCCCCATAGTGCCTTGAGACCCTCACAGGTAAGTAGCGCGCTTTACAAGTACTCTGATTGATTGATTGATTGATTGATTGAAGAAATGCAGCGGTGCACTGGCGCATGGCTAACTCAAATGCCCTACTTAACAGGCACCAGTACCAAATTCTGGATGAGATCGGACAGCTGCTCAAGCACCTCCCAGACCAGTACCAACAAAGAGCCTCACACCTTGTGGAGGTGGGGAAGAATATAGCGAATTCTTGCCTCAAAACAGCCTTGGATGGGGCTGACCCGTCCAGCAGGCTGATGATGTTGGGAATCAGTGAGAGAAGGCAGGCCTGGCTCAGGATCTCAGGCTTCAAACCAAAGGCACAGCACAACATTCTGAGCACCCCTTTCAATGGAGAGACACTGTTTGGGGCGCCGGTGGATGAAAAGCTCACCCAGCTGAAGAAAAAAAACGAAACTGCAAGGTCCATGGGGGCCTTACAATTCAGGGGGATGAGAAGGGGTACCCTGATACGGAGACCGAACGGAAGAGAGGGAAACCAGCAAGGAACGTCACACCAGACATTCCAGCAGTCCCACCAGGGAGACAGCCAAGCACAACAGGGACAGCAAAGGCAAACCTGGCAGTACCAGCCTAGGGGCCAGTCCTTTCGCAGAAGGGCGAATGGACGCGGACACACTAGAAGAGGGGACCAACAACCCACCTCAAAGTGACTCTGTCACGCAAGACGTGACCACCCACACAGCACCTCCAAGGGTGGGGCAAAACAAGACAAATAGAGGGTTACACGGACAAAACATCAAAGATCATGTAACACCAGTAGGAGGCAGGCTAAGTCACTTCCTCCAGGAGTGGAAGAAGATAACCACAGACAAATGGATACTCAACATCATACAGTTCGGATACTGCATAGAACTGGAAAAGAGACAGTCAAACAGAAAACCAAAAAGAAAGGCGTATTCAGGGAGAGAGCTAGCGCTACACCTAGAGGAAGCGAAAGAACTCCTCCAGAAGGAGGCCATCGAACCAGTCCCATACTGAGAAAGGAACAAGGGAGTGTACTCAACTTATTTCTTAGTACCAAAAGTGGACCAAACGCTAAGACCCATCCTGGATCTAAGGTTCCTAAACAAGTACATGAAGGCACAAAAATTAAAAATGACGTCCCTACAAGAGGTCAACCCTCAGATAAGGGACGGAGACTTAATGTCCACCATAGACCTCAAAGATGCCTACCTGCACATTCCCATGAACAGGCGGTACAAGCATCTACTAAGATTTAAAATCAACAAAGAACACTACCAGTTCACAGCCCTAGCTTTTGGACTAAAATCTGCACCAAGGGTCTTCACCAAATGCTTTGCAGCATTGGCAGCGCACCTACGGAGGGAAGGCATTCACGTATACCCTTACCTCGACGACTGGCTATTTAAGGCAAGTTCACACGGGACGTGCAAGGAACACGCACATCGGTTGACAGAAACACTGACAAACCTAGGTTTCCCCATTCACTGGGGGAAATCCTCAATGGAACCAGAGCAAGTGAAGATCTTCCTGAGTGCACAGATCGACACCATACAGAGCAAAGTGTTCCCCAGCGACAAGAGAACACTGGCTCTGCTGAAGGAGACATGCCTCTACCAGAAGATGCGAGCTCTGACAGTGAGGACAGCGAGCAAGATCATGGGGATGATGGTGCCCTGCATACACCTAGTCCGAGATGTACGGCTCCACATGAGACCATTCTAGGAATGACTGCAAGAACAATGGTCACAAGCTACAGGAAGTTGGGAAGATCTAGTGGTTGTAACGCACGCAGTGCAGGAGGAGATACGGTGGAACAAGGAGAACATAACAAGAGGGAAGCCTTTAACACCACCAACCCCAACAGTGACCACCACCACAGACGCATCCCAGAAGGGATGGGGGGCACACATGAACAAGCTCAGGGTGAGGGGTCTGTGGACTCCAGCAGATGCGGTCAAACACATCAACTACCTGGAACTGAAGACCGTTTTCCTTGCCCTGAAGGCCTTCCAGAAAAAAAACTGTACAACCAGAGAGTGTTGATAAAAACTGACAACACACCAATGATGTTCTACATCAACAAGCAGGGAGGAACACAATCAGCACCACTATCAAACCTAGCACAGGAGATATGGAGATGGGCCATCCCACTCAAGATAGACCGGCTAGCCATAAACCTACCACGGAAGGACAATGTGGAAGCAGACTGGCTCAGCAGACAGACATCAGCATCCCATGAGTGGGAGCTCAATGCACAGGAAATGCTAAGGCTATTCAGAAGGTAGGGATCACCAACGATAGACCCATTTGCAACACACCGGAATGCAAAAGGCCAACACTTCGCATCCAGGCAACCAGGGGAACAATCCCAGGGTATTGCCCTATGGATACGCTGGTCAAAAAGATTTGCTGTCGCTTTTCCCCCCGATACCACTGATACCCAGGGTACTCAACAAGTGTAGAACCAGCAACATGACACTGATCCTGGTGGCACCACAGTGGGCAAGGCAGACATGGTACTCACAAATAATGGAAATGACACAGGGGCCACCCCACAAGTTCAGGAAAAGAAAAGACTTACTCTTCATGCAGAACGGAGAAGTACTGCACCCAGAGCCAGAGAGCCCCAGCCTAGCGGCATGGCTCCTGAAGACTTAGAATTTGCACATCTAAGACTACCAGAGAGCACCCTGCGGGTGCTATGAGAGGCGAGAAAACCTACAACACGAAAGTGCTATATGGCAAAATGGAGGAGGTTCAAACTATGGTGCAATAAGGGAAAACTGCACAGAAAGATGACAAAGGAATCAACGGTGCTAAGGTATCTCACACACCTGCTGAAAGCAAAGCTGAGTTCATCCTCGCTGAGGGTACACCTAGCAGCGATAGTGGCCTACACTAGAGGAGAGACAGGAAGGAGTTTCTTTACCTCACAAGCAGTAAAGAGATTCTAGAGGGGGCGAAAAGGATCGCACCACCGAAAAGGATGCCGCAGCCGGCATGGAACCTAAATTTAGTCCTAACAGAACTGATGAAAGGGCCCTTTGAACCCATCCATAAGGCATCACTACAAATGCTAGCCAGACATTGAGTTGGGGTCTCCCCTGGCTTTAAAATCAGGGCAATAACTGCATCACTCCAAGAGTCAGGCAGGCGAGATGTACCTTCTAAGATCCCATTAAACAGTTATAGCCAGACCGGGATAATCTCCTCCCTCAAAATCATCCGAAACATTATCACTAATTCGGAAGATAACAACAAGTGGTCCTGTGATGCTTGCTGGAATGAGAAGTGTTTAATCAGAAAGTGGATTGAATTAAAGTTTAGGTGAAAATTTGCAAAAGCGTGTGGATTTTGTATATATTTAACACCATCGCTGCTAGTGATATTTTCCTCCTGTGCTGGAATTTTCAAAAGTCCATTGTTCATGACGAGCTGAGCTTGTCATCAGCCTGGCAGGAGGCTACTTCATGACGAGCCCAGCTCGTCATGAGCCTGGAAGGGGTTAAAATTGTTGATCTCCAAAAAGGCTTAAATCAATAAATTGAATTGAAATTCAAGTTTAACATTTGAATCCTGTTGTTGGAAAATATGTGATTTTGAACCCCTATGAGGTGGTTCCTTTCCAGAAAGCATTCAGGTTGTAATCAGGAGTCAAATAATGCTGAGGAGGTTACAATATTCAAATTGAATTCTAATTACACATGAAATGTTCATTGTTCAATATATTTCTTAGTATTTTAATGTGCAGACTTTATTGCTTAAGGAAAATAATAGTATTTGTTTTTCTATATTTAGGAAGCATTACATTAATGAAATCACTGTATCCCACCTTCTTTCTTTCCTTTCCTGTTCTTTATGAACGTTTCTATCGTTGAACTTTAAAGATTGCCCGAAATTAGGAATTGTGCTCTACATAACTTTGCTGTGTTACAGTATGTTGATTTTTATGTACAACTTTTGTCTCTTATGTGTATGGCAACTGATGTTTTGTTTTGCTTTAATAATCAGCTTATGTTTATTAGGTTTTATTATTCAATAAAATGTTTCAAACACAAAAAATGGTAGTTGATATGTATTTACAACTGCAGCATTGTTATTGTAGGGGCGCATTCAAAGGGGTCAAAAATATGGTCTGTGGGATGACGGAGGACCACATTGGCATCAGCAGGGAGAGGTTTGAGCAGGTGATTGGGGATACTTGTAAGGTTGGAAGTAGGGGGAACAAAACATGTACATTGTGTGAACTGTGACTCCTGGAGTTATTGTGAAGGATACCATGCTACCCTCTAAATGAATCCCCTAGTGATTATTGTATTTATTCGGTTTCATAATAGAAAACCATAAAAGTCATACATAAAATGATAAAACATCTTCCAAGTTACAGATTGACAAATATAATTTGTACAAGTTAATCAAAACACAAGATAAAAATTCATGAATTACAGTACAGAAGTTAATCGCAGCTTGACCTGAGTCTAACAGCGAACCGTAAAAAGTAAAGCGTATGCAAAACAGTGTCATTAGAGAGCAGTTGTAAAAGATAAGAGCTGGTCTCACCCGCCTAAAACCCGTTTTTTTGAGAATTGGAATAATAAATAACTTTCTAGGGACAGCATAAAAACTACAAAACATTAAAAAAGTGAATCATTTCCTGAGGAGACTCATTGTTGCAGCCACAGGGCATGAGGCACTGGCCTCTGTGGGAGCCACGAGGGTGTGCCATGAGGTGATAGAAGATGTTGAGCCGAAACCGGATCAATAGAAAACGATCATGAATGCTTTTAAGCCCTAGAAGATAAGGTTCGGTGGTTGGTACAGTTTTTAACACAATGTACTAACGCACACTAGGCTTACACATTGATTTCCCTCTCTATCACAGCAGCTCATTCTTTAAAAAACACTCTTTGACCAGAGAAAGGTCCCTCTCACATATGCGCTCAGGGTTAGCAAATAGTTCCTACCTACCCTGGAGAGGCCAACTCTTCTATACTGGAGCCATCGGATGCTTGAGACATGGTCAAGTGAAAGGCATTCCTGTAGGACATCTTTGCTAAGTGTATTTTCTTAATTAGCCCAAATATTAAGCCACAAAGCCAGGGGACGGAAATCCAGTACATCTGAGAGGAAAGGCATCCCCAACTCTTCGTGCACAACATTAACCGGGGTGCTTTGTGGGACAGAAAGGGCCCATCACAGGAAAGAGTTTTCAGCACTTTGCACTGCCCCTACCCCAATGTGGCCCCATATCTCACTCCCATAACTAACCTTTGAGATATATTTGTCTTCATATGTCTTCAAAAGAGACCCTATTGGCTTCCCTCCCACTCTGCTGGCAAAGTTAAAAACAGCTGTAAAACCTTTCACTACATCCCCTTTCTTCCAAGTAAGCAAAGGGCACCAACTCAAGGAATCGTCAAACACAACTCCCAAATAGGAGAAAACATTGGTCTTCGATATTGACGAAAGTCCGAATTTAAAAGTGAACTGCTAAGCTTTACGAGGTCCCGCCTGCATAATGAACGACTTGGAATGATTAAACGAAAGGTCCAAGTCCTTCATAAAAAGGGCAAAAGAATTCAGAAGAATTTGTAGGCACCTAGCTGTCCTCGCCAAAGGACTGCGTCATCTGCGTATAGGAGAACTGGCAGGCTACGCTTGCCTACCTGGGGACAATCAGCATGTGTGATCAAAGGGCCTTCTCTAAGGAATTAATATATAGATTAAAAAGAAAGGGTGCTAAAATGCACCCTTGACACACCCCTCTCTTGATGTCAAGCTGACTGGACACTTTCAGATCCTTAGAATAGCGGACAACCGCGGTTGAATCACGGTGACGATCCCTCAGAAATAAAATGATGTTACTGTCAATGCCAATGGAGGACATCAACTGCCACAGCTTGGACCTATTGACACAGTTGAATGCTGAGGACAGGTCCTTGAAGGCTAGGTATATGGGGCTGGAACGAGCCACAGTGTATTTGTTCAGAACCATGTGCAGGTTTAAAACACTGTTCCACAGTGGAACTACCTGAGCGAAAGCCTTATTGGATATCAGATAAAAAGTTGTTTTCATCAACCCAAGATACAAGTGTGTCAAGTACCATGCGGCCCACCACTGAGTCCAGAAGAGAAATGAGCCTATAGCAATAGGTACTGTACCGATCTCCCTTTTTAAATACGGGGACTATAATCGATAAAGCCCAAGAATCTGGGCGGCCAACCTGGACTGCAGCATTGATAACAGCTGTGAGGCCAGGCACCCAGGTTTCTATGTGGGCGATGTAGAGATATGGCGGGATCCCATCTGGCGCGGATCTTCTTTTTAGACAGACCCAGAATACCAGCTCTCACCTCTTGCGTGGTGAAAATAAGTTCCGACTTGCCTTTCACCCTTTCCTGCCCCTCAGTTGGCGGGGTATCCGCCTGGAAGATACCCTCGAAATGATGTACTCAATTGTCCTCAGTGATATGGGCTTCCAGTAAATTAGCATTATTAGAAAAATTAGAAAAATGTAGTGAAACTCTGACCTTTCAAGATGCTATCCTGAAGTACAGACCCCAGCCGAGTTGTTTAGCCCTCATCCAGGTGTGTTACTCCTGTATTGTTAAAGTTTACCAGAAGTAGCTTGCTCTTTCCACTGGATAACAGCATCACATGTAAATTGGGAGAGATGTTTAGTGAGGAAGCAGAGATGCCAAGGACAGCAAGAGGAACAAAGGTGATAAGCCTCGCCTTGGCTCTCCCTGACCTGGATGGTGTTGCTGGAATGAAGATGGTTTTATAGCCATCCTGGTGATAATTATTGTCTACCGCCCAAGTTTCCTGGAGGCATATCTCATCATCAAAACTCTTAACAAGGGCTAACCATTTGGTGTTCTCAATCTCGCTCTCCAGCCCCGCGATATTCCAAGAAAGAAATTAACACCCTCCATTCACACTCGATGCCTGTTCTGGGGGCGATACATTACCCTCGGATGCGGGTTCCACAGTGTCCGAAAGACCCACACATCGTCAATCGCAATCTTCCAATGAGCTCAGAGGAGTAAACCTATTTGCTGTGCTTACCCCTATCATCCCCTCTGCACACCCCCTATGGCCCACCTCTTGGAGCCGCTCGCGCTGGGACCGTAGTTGGTAATAATTGGGTCTGTAGAAGTATCCCAGCAGGAGTGTTAAGATTGCTGAGTTCCAACACCTGTAGTTAGACTGGGCAACCGTGCTTAAGATGCGACTTACCATAACTGGATTGTTAAAATTGATGCTAATGCAGTCCCCCCCCAGCCAGGATTTCTTGGTACTACCCACCCACTGTGTCCAGCGCACCATGAGCATTTTGTTTTCCACCCTAAGCCCAGGGGCAAAGTTGGAATTGAGCCAGTGCACCACCTTGTTGTTCAGCGGACAAAAGTCTTCCTTGGTCATAGGGTTGAGGCATGTTACTCACACCAAAACAAGCGGAGTGGACTCAGGTAGGAGATGAACAGAGCCCAAACTAGGAGAATAGTTATTCCCAGGGGCATGGCTTCCAGCATTCCCTCCTATCATCGGAACTGTAAAATCTGCCCACTTTGAAACCCTGAGATTGCAGAGACTGAGAAGTAACTGGGTTCTGGGTGACCCCCGCACCCCTCCGGTTGGTTGGACGGTCTTAAGGGTCAGTCCTGGGCATAATAGGTGGCGTTGTATCTCCTACCATGTGACTAGGCTGCTTCGTGATAGACACTGCTCTGTCTCCTGCCCCCGTGCCACTACCACTGGTACTGGAAATGGTGGTTGAGATCGTAGGCCTTGTAGGAGGGATACTTTTGGAGAGAAGGGCGTGGTCCCCTTGCAAGGAAGCGATCGGTGCAGACAGGTTGCTTTCCAGTGCAGAAAGTTGTAGTAGGATGGAGTCCAATTTAGTTCCAAGTGCTGACAGCAAGGCTGCTTTGAGCATGTCTAACTGAATAGCATCCTGGTTAGGCACTTCTGGGTGGACTGCTGAAGATGGCTGTGATCCAATGTTCTTTCTGCGTTTACAAGGGCCCCCAACCAAAGGGCGCTTCCTCTTAATGCCTCCTGGGCCCAACCCATTGCCAGGGCCCATGTCAGAGGCTAACCTAAAAATTGGCGACTGGGCACCGACGTATGTGACAACAACTGGTGTAAGAAGGACGATACCCCCAGCCTATCTTGAGGTATGTCCGCCAACTTAAGGAATCGTCAAACACAACTCCCAAATAGGAGAAAACATTGGTCTTCGGTATTGACGAAAGCCTGAATTTAAAAGTGAACTGCTTAGCTTTACGAGGTCCCACCTGCATAAGGAACGACTTGAATGATTAAACGAAAGGTTCAAGTCCTTCATAAAAAGGGCAAAATATTTCAGAAGAAGTTGCAGGCACCAAGCTGTCCTCGCCCAAGGACTACATCGTCTGCGTATAGGACTGGCAGGCTACGCTTGCCTACCTGGGGACAATCAGCATTTGTTGGCCAAAAGGGTCTTCTCTAAGGAATTAATATATAGGTTAAAAAGAACGGGTGCTAAAATGCACCCTTGACACACCCCTCTCTTGATGTCAAGCTGACTGGACACTTTCAGGTCCTTTGAACAGCGGACAACCGCGGTTGAATCACGGTGAAGATCCCGCAGAAATAAAATTATGTTACTGTCTATGCCAATGGAGGACATCAACTGCCACAGCTTGGACCTATTGACCCAGTGGAATGCTGAGGACAGGTCCATGAAGGCTAGGTATATGGGGCTGGAACAAGCTACAGTGTATTTGTTCAGAACCATGTACAGTTTTAAACACTGTTCCACAGTGGAACGACCTGGGCGAAAGCCGTATTGGATAGCGGATAAAAAGTTGTTTTCATCAACCCATGATACAAGTGTGTCAAGTATCATGTGGCCCACCACCTTCACCACAAAGTCCAGCAGAGAAATGGGCCTATAACAATAGGTACTGTACCGATCTCCCTTTTTAAATACCGGGACTATAATCGATAAAGCACAAGAATCTGGGTGGCCAACCTGAACTTCAGCATTGATAACATCTGTGAGGACAGGCACCCAGGTTTCTATGTGGGCGATGTAGAGATATGGCGGGATCCCATCTGGCGTGGGGTCCTTGTTTTTAGACAGACCCAGAATACCAGCTCTCACCTCTTGCGTGGTGAAAATAAGTTCCGACTTGCCTTCCACCCTTTCCTGCCCCTCAGTTGGCAGGGTATCTGATTGGAAGATACCCTCAAAATGTTGTACTCAATTGTCCTCAGTGATATGGGCTTCCAGTAAATTAGCATTATTTCCATATAGAAATGGGCTGTTAATAATGCCCCAGAACTTTGAGCTATTACGCGGTGTACTCGCCTCCACTAAATCGATCCAGGCCTCCATCTTCCGAACAGACTCATGAGTTGCTAGAGCAGCTTTATATGCTCTTCATAGGCCTTTGAGCGCCACCCGGTCTCGGGGCTTAACACCCAAGTCCTGTCTCAGGTTCCTGGAAGCCTGGGAGCACGCCGAACCATCGCGGATCTGGTGCTTATAGCCCCACCCGAGGCCCGTAGTAACTTCCTTATGACAGTAGACATGGATCCAAATGCACCCATGATGTCCGGAGCACTTGCCTCATCATCGAGACAGGTTGCAAACTTGCTTCGACGCTGAGTTAAAAGGGACTTGTGGAGTAGCTCTGGGACAATACACCCCCACTTTACCCTCCTTTCTGCTTCCACCGCTTTAAGGGGGCACCAGCACCCGCCCACCTTGCTATGTACGAGTGTTCAGGTCTAGCCTGTTAAGACACAAATGGGGTTGTGGTCACTACATTCACTTGCCTGCACAGAAAAATCGGTAACCAGAGAATAAGGGGGGAGATACAAAGGTGAAATCAATAAAGGTCTCACACCCTCTCCCAATAAAGGTGGGAGTACTTCCCCGGAGGCACCTTTTTTATTACAGATGTTAAATCAAATTCAAGCAAGATGGAGTTAAGCTCAATACCCTGGGGAGTATGTTCCGTGTGTAAGCCTGCTTGTCGTGCACAGCCCATAGCTTCCACTCCTCCTTGCCTGATGTCCCCACGCATGAGTGTTAAAATCCCCTGTTAGAAAAATATAGTGATAACTCTGACCTTTCAAGATGCTATGCTGAAGTACAGACCCCAGCAGAGTTATATTGCCCTCATCCAAGTGTGTAACTCCTGCGTTGTAAAAGTTTACCAGAAGTAGCTTGCTCTTTCCACTGGACAACAACATCACATGTAAATTGGGAGAGACGTTTAGTGATGTAGCGGAGATGACAAGGACAGCTAGAGAAACAAAGGTGATAAGCCCCCCCTTGGCTCTCCCTGACTTGGATGGGGTAGCTGGAACGAAGAGGGTTTTATAGCCATCCAGGTGATAATTATTGTCTACAGTCCAAGTTTCCTGGAGGCATATCACATCAAAACTCCTTACAAGGGCCAACCATTCGGTGTTCTCAATCTCGCTCTCCAGCCCCGCGATATTCCAAGAAAGAAATGTACACCCTCCATTCACACTCGATACCTGTTCTGGGGGCGATACATTACCCTGGGATGCGGGTGCCACAGGGTCCGAGAGACCCACACATCGTCAATCGCAATCTTCCAATGAGCTCAGAGGAGTAAACCTATTTACTGTGCTTACCCCTATCATCCCCACTGCACAACCCCTATGGCCCACCTCTTGAAGCCACTTGTTCTAGGACGGCAGTTGGTAATAATTGGGTCTGTAGAAGTATTCTGGTGGGAGTGTCGAGATTGCTGAGTTCCAACACCTGTATTTAGACTGGGCAACAGTGCTTAAGATTCGGCTTACCATGACTGGATTGTTAAAATTGATGATAATACAGTCCCCCAGCCAGGATTTCCTGGCACTACCAACCCACTGTGTCCGGCGCACCATGAGAATTTGGTTTCCCACCCCAAGCCCAGGGGCAATGTTGGAATTGAGCCAATGCACCACCTTATTGTTCAGCTGGTAAAAGTCTTCCTTGCTCCTGGGGTTGAGGCATGTTACTCTAGCTAACACAACAACAAGCGGAGCAGACTCAGGTAGGAGAAGAACAGAGCCCAAGCTAGGATAATAGTTATTCTAGTCCCCCGGGGGCATGGCTTCCAGCCCTTCCCACCTATCATCGGAACTGTACAATCCGCCCACTTTGAAACCCTGAGATTGCAGAGACTGAAAAGATACTTAGTCTGGGTGACCCCTGCCCCCTCCAGTTGGCTGGACGGTCTTTAGGGTCAGTCCTGGACATAATAGGTGGCGTTGTATCTCCTACCATGTGACTAGACTGCTTCATGATAGACACTGCTCTGTCTCCTGCCCCAGTGCCACAACCACTGGGCCTGGAAATGGTGGTCGAGATCGTAGACCTTGTAGGAGAGATACTTGTGGAGAGAAGGGCATGGTCCCCTTGCAAGGAGGCGATCAGTGCAGACAGGTTGCTTTCCAGTGCAGGAAGTTGTAGTAGGATGGGGTCCAATTTAGTTCCAAGTTCTGACAGCAAGGCCGCTTTTTAGCCTGTCTAATGAAATGTGATCCAGGTTAGGCACTATTGGGTGGACTGCTGAAGATGACTGTGATCCAATGTTCTTTCTGCGTTTAGTAGGGCCCCCAACTGAGGGGCACTGCCTCTTAGCGCCTCCTGGGCCCAACCCATTGCCAGGGGTCATGTCAGGGGCTGACCTAAAAATTGGAGACTGGGCACCGACCCGTGTGACAACAACTGGTGTAAGGGTGACGATACCCCCAGCCTGGTCTTGAGGCATATTTTGAGGTATGTCCACCAAGCCTACTTGAGGGGACTGAAGCTGAGAATGGGAACCGGCATATGGAGTGTAAGAACTGGGACCGCCAGTTCTTCGGGCGGTAGCTAGGCTTGAGCAGATAGGTAGAGACAATACGTCGGCGCAATAATGGAGATCACACCAGTACTTTTGATGAAAATCAATAGCTTTATATAGAATTAAGATCAGGGTAATCAATTCATCAACATTTCCTAGAATATTTCACTAAAGTATTTTCATCATAGGAGCAAAGGTAGCAATTCAGGAAAAAACCTGTTCATTGTATAAAGTGGGTACTTCATAAATCATGGACCAGCATTTCAGGCAGTAAGAATGAGCACTCCCTCCTATAAGAATAAGCAGTTCATTAAAGGTAATTTATTTTTATTTATTTGTGTATTTTGTAAAGCGCAACAGCTGCCCCAACGGGGCGTCCCGGCGCTGATAAATCATGGAACTTAGAGGCTAGGCACCAATAGGGCATTATATGGGGAAGAGATGTGTTTTCAGGGACTTTCGGAATGCTAATTCGGTTTGACAGGCTCGTAATGCAACCGGGAGGTTATTCCAACACCGAGTGGCACAGACCTCGAATGTTTTCCCTCCGGCGCGAGTACGTTTAAATCTAGGGGTTTCCAGCAGAAGTAGGGAATTTGAGCGTAATGTCCTGGTGTTGACATACGGTCTCAGAGTGCTTTTCAGATGGGCCGAGCCTTTGCCCTTGGAGGCCCGGAAAGCCAGGGTCATGGCCTTAAAAATACATCTCTTGGAAATGGGGAGCCAGTGGAGTTTACGGAGGTGTGGGGAGATGTGATGTCTGGCAGGAATTCTCTCCACCAGCCGAGCAGCAGCATTCTGGACAGTCTGTAACTTGTGGCATAGGCCTGCTGTGATGCCAAGATATAGTGCGTTGGCGTAGTCCAGGTGAGATATTATCAGGGCTTGTACCACAGTCTTACGGCAGTCCATCGGCAGGTAGTTGATGAGCCGTCTAATTGTCTTGATCTTAGCAAAACAGGATGCTGCTACTGTTTGAACCTGGGCGTTGAAACTGAGATGATTATCCCAGCACACTCCCAGGTTTCTCACCGAGTCTTTAGGCGTGGGGGCATGGCTGAGATCATCCGGCCACCATAAATTAGAATCAAGAGGGGATGATGAGTTAAAAAACAGAATCTCTGTCTTTCCAGCGTTGAGTCGGAGGGAATTGGAGTCCATCCAGCTAGAGATGTCTCTTAGACAGTTTTTCAATGGGTCGAAGGCAGAGGCAGTGGGGGTATCAAAGGTGAAGAGTAACTGAATGTCGTCAGCGTAGGAGGTGGATTTAATCCCAGTTTGCGCAATCAGTTTAGCCAAGGGGGAAAAGTAAACATTGAACAAGAGCGGGCTCAGGGAGGAGCCCTGTGGAACTCCCCATTTAAGTGGTCTAGCGGTGGAGGTGTAGGGAGGGGTGTATACCTGCTGAGTACGGTCACCCAGGTAGGAAGAGAGCCATCTCAACACTGTACCGCCAATACCCAGGTCTCCCAGCCTTCTCAGCAGGATCTTATGAGAGACGGTGTCAAATGCTGCTGAGAGATCCAGCAGCACTAACACCGCCCTCAACCCTCGATCCAGCGTCCATCTCACCGAGTCAGCCATTTCAACAAGGGCCGACTCCGTGCTGTGGCCCGATCGAAAGCCGTGCTGAGAGTCATGCAGGAGCCCATGGGATTCAATATAGTTGGCAAGCTGGGCGTGCACCAGTTTTTCCAGGATCTTAGCTGGGGCAGGCAGGAGAGAGATGGGCCTGTAGTTACTAGGGTTATCTGGGTCAAGATCAGGTTTCTTAAGGATGGGGACTAGGGACGCATGCTTCCATTTTGCGGGAAAAATGCCCGTTCTCAGGGATTCGTTCCAGATATGGTTAAGGAATCTGTTGAGCAGGGGTGCCAGTTTTTTATATTGTTTGGCTGGCAAAGGGTCCTTGGGGGAGCCAGATTTACAGTTGAGTAATTCTACCAGTGTGTCAGCCTCAGAGATATCTGCAAACTCTAGCAATGAGGGTGACTGTAGCGGGTACGTAGTAGATTCCTCACCCAACCCTGCACTACTGCTGATGGGAAAGGAGGAGTAAATAGCCTGGATTTTTTCCTCAAAGAATTGTGAAAGTTTATCACACAGAGACTGGGAGGCTGGTTGAGTTCGAGTCAGAGCGCTGGGGTCCGTAAAGGATCTGACTATGTTGAAAATCTCCCTGGCGCTGTTACTGGCATGTTTAATTCTGGAAGCCAGGAAGTCCCTTTTATGATCCTCAATCATTCTGCGGTATTCTTTTAGAGCTGTTTTATAGGTGATTTTACTGTCGAGGGAATAGTTCTGCCTCCAGGAGCGTTCGAGGGCTTTGCATGAAGCCTTTTTCTGCCGAAGCATGTCAGAGTACCAGGGTGCGGATGGAGTGGCCCTGTAGGTTTTGATGGGTTTGAGAGGGGCCATAGCCTCTAGGGCTTGGCCAATCCAGGCGTCGAAATGGTCAATACCACCATCCGGATCAGATGATGGGGAGGGTAGAAAATTATTCTGGTGTTCCTGGATCGTTTCAAGGGTGATACGACTCCAGTTTCTGCCTGATGCTTTGGGGGCGATGGTAGGTCTGATGGAGCGGGAGATGATGATCTCAAAAGAGATGAGAAAGTGATCTGACCAGGTGACCGGGATGGGAGAGGCTACCAGAATGCTAGGTAGGTTGGAACAAATCAGGTCATGGGTATGTCCCGCTTTGTGAGTGGGGGAATCTATTTTTTGCTCTAGATTGCAGGTCGCCAGTGTAGAAATAAAATTATTGCTATGTGAGCATGATTCATCGTTTACGTGAAGGTTAAAATCTCTTAAAGCAGTGAAGTTGGTGTAGCGAGTGCTAAGCTGGATGATGTAATTCATTGCATTGAGGCTGACAACTCCCTTGTGCAGGGCTAAACCACTTCTGGATATTCAATTAGGCATAAACAATTAATTAGGTGTAAGCCTATCACCAGGCCTAAACAGTCAATGAAGTACACGCCTGTCCCCAAGTATCGACAGGTAATCAGGCCTTTAACCATTTCGTTATCAAAAAGGGCCTACTCAGTTAGCCAGGGGTAACTATGGCTCCAGGTATACCATTTAATTAGGCATGAGCCTGTCACCTAGCATGAACAGTCAATTAGGTCATGCAACCTCGATGTTCAGCAGGGCCTCGCAGTCACTAGAGGCTCATTGGGGGCCAACGGGGCCCAGTCACAGTTTTCCTGGGGGAGGGGCAAACCCGGGGTCTTCTCCGGCCTTCCGCCCTTCTTTCCCTGGGAGTTACCTTTTATCTTCAGCCCTCCGGGGCCCTTGCGATGGTTCTGGAGATGGGGAGGGGGCTCCGGCCGTCCCGGGGGCCTCACTCGGCCCAGCGCGGTGATGGGGACAGGTGCGGGGCTTCGGCGCCCGTGAAGGAGCAGACCCAGCGCGTGGTAGGCCGTCGGGGGAGACCCGCGCTACACTCGCGCTCTTCCCGGGTCTTCGTCCTCGGCCCCAGAGCAGTTCCGGCTTCCTTCTTGGCCCTTGCGAGGGCCCGGGACCAATCCAGTCGCGTCCTCGGGAGGCGGGGAAGTCAACCGCCAATCAAGGCGCGGCCAGTGACAGGGCTGGGCCGCAGGACCAATAGCAGCTTAGGAGAGGCGGGGGCGCGGCCAGTGACGAGGCCGGACGCCCCCGTCACGTGGTGGAGATGGCAGTGGCTTCAGGCCTAGCGAGGCCTGACTAGAATACGCGGCGGCCTTCCTCAAGCTCTGGGGGCCGCGGGACCTCCTCTCAGTCGGGTTGGGCCTGGCACCGAGGGCCGCCGAGGGGGACCACAGCGCTTAAGACCCAGCGCGTCACAGGGGGCTGTGGCGGTGAGTGGGGGAATGTTAGCGACTCGTAGCGTTCCGGGGCCCAAGTACAGCGCTAGCTCGCGCACCGCAGGTCGAGGTACCACAGCAGGTCCGGACAGTACGGCGCTTCACAGGGGGGGGCACAGCAGCCAAGCGCTTTGGGTGACAGTTCACTCAGCTCAGGGAAGCGCTTGATGACACTCGATGTGGGGCACTCCCAGCAGCTCGGCAGGGCTTAGGGCAAGAGAGCTTGGCAGGCAGTCCAGGGCAGGATAGCAGTCTGTGACACTAGGAATTTAGAGCACTTTACAGGTCAGCAGGTTAAAGCGATTCAGGCAGTTCAGTCAGGACCAAGCTGGGGGGCACAGAGGGGAGACGGCACCAGTACCTGGTTGATCCCCCAGCAGTCTCTGGATGAAGGGCAAGTAGTCGTTTCGGCGCTTGGATGGTTCTGCGCCCTTATGTTATGTTATTTTGGCTCTTTTATACCGCACGGCTACTCCATGGAGTGTCCCGGCGCTTTGACAAAGACCCGAAGGAGAGACAATCCAGGGCAAATGCAGAGCAGCAGAAAAAAAATTACTGGGTAAATGAGGTGGTTTCTTGAAGTGAGGGGGGGGTTTGAGTTGGAAGCTGGATAAGTTCCCTCAGGTCACTGAAGAGGGGCCTTGGGGTCCCCTACCACTGGGCCAGATCAGGGGGCTAGTTTAGGATACCTCACTCAACTTAAGAGGCAGCATCTAAATCCTGTCACTCCCAGTGGCATAAGTCCCTGACTAGGCCCTCCCGCCTAAATCTCCTGCGTGGGTCCCCCAGGTCAGTGATGCCCCAACTGACCAAAAAAAGTTCCCTCCCTGGCTTATATATGCCCAGGTCAGGTGACCACTCTCTAAGGCGGCAAAAATAGGTTCCGCCTTTCTTCTGGAAGGTTCCAGGAGCTTCCCCACTCTACCTATGGACAGGGGATGACAGGCTGACATTGCAACAATGTATGGGGATCCAGCCAGCTCCTGGCAACTAGGGTGCTACACTAAAAGACCACGCTGCAGTAGCAGGGGCCAGTGGCAGCCATGTTTGTAGTAGAGACCACCTGCACCCTAACATGGATTAGCCATGAAAAGGTGCCCGAAGACCTAAGGGCCAACAAAAAGAAGGTGGGAAAAATGAGGCAAGGGCGGAAAAAAAATAGGGAAAGACCAGCCTAGGGCTGACAGGTCTAACATGGAGCAACAGAAGAAACCACTAGGGAAGGGTGGGAAGGTGAGCGAGATAATCGTCTAATAGCCAATCCCATCTCCTTGTCCAGAAAAAAAACATCATATGTATGACTTTTATGTTTTTTTTGTTTTATAAAACCGGATACATTTTGTTGAATCCCCTAATGTTTAGAAGAAATATAGATTAGACAGTAATGGATCTTAAAGTAAGCCTTTTGTGCCTGCTATTGCTGCATTTGGTGAGCCAAGTTTGCACAGGCTGTAACTTGATTGGTATGAAATATATTCTTAGGCATCACTATCTCCTTGGAGTGTTTGGAAACATGCTCTGTTAAAGTACAGAGTGCTTTAAAAAATCCTTGTGAACCCCGCAACAAGGTGTTTAGTTCACAGAGTTGGGCAGTCACAAACCTCACCCATTTATTCCTGGCTTGACCTCTTGCCAAAATATTGTGGTTGAGAACTCTCTATTAATGGTCTGGGCAGCTCGCACTCAGTGGCATTTCCTTGATAAGAACAGTCCCGGTCTCACCATCACAGACAGTGACATCCACGTTGTGTAACAAACAAGATGGAATCTATAAAACTAGGAGATTTATTTTTCAGCCTCCCCTTGTGACAAATTGTGTTCTCAAGATCTATCTCTTTGTTTTTAACAGTTACAGGAATAACTTAAATCAAACTAAACATTTGAAGTAAGTTTGTGATTGAAAAACAGGACTATAACATTGGGTAGTCTGAGATGCATACTTTGTATCATCCCACTTGTACCATACAGCAAGCGGCAGCTAAACCGCCACCCAACTGATTGGCCATCTTTAAACACTGTAAAAACGTGCATGTACACGCTGGGGCTGCCAGCTGCATCCCGCTTATGTTGTAGGTCTTCTTTGCTGTGTTTCGTTAACCAGAAGCGCGGAGAGAAGCCACAATGATTTTTTTCGTTCCTCAGAAATCGAACATGGAGTTTTGAAACTTCTAATGAATATATGAATCTTTTACTTATACTTTAAGTTATTAGACTCTAAGGGCCAGATGTAGGTAAATAGTATTTACCAATTCTAAAATACCGAATTTTACCGATTTGGTATTTTAGAATCGGTAAATGCTATGTAGGTAAATATTCGGTAAAAATTACCGAATCGATAAGATTCGGTATTTACCGAATCGGTATTTACAGATTCGGTAATTGCCATTCATTCCTATGGGCCTTGAGGCCCATAGGAATGAATGTCAATTATCGAATCGGAAAATACCGATTCGGTAAAATAGGGAAAGATTCAAGGGTGGCAGGGTGTCACATTGACACCCTGTTGCACCCTTGAATATTGCTTGTGTGCACATGTGGCACACATACATGCCCTAAAGGCATGTATGTCTGCCACATGGCACTGGTATAAATGCACAGATTTGCATTTACAGAGGTATTCGTTATTTACCACCAACTAATAGTTGGTGGTAAATAACGAATCCTTAAAGCACTGAAGCACTCTTCAAAGTGCTTCCTACATATCATTTACCGATTCGGTAAATACCTAATCGGTAAATGATGATTCGGTAAATACTGAATCGGTAAATACCGATTCGGTATCTCCCCTTACTTATACTTTAAGTTATTAGACTCTAAGGGCCAGATGTAGGTAAATAGTATTTACCAATTCTAAAATACCGAATTTTACCGATTTGGTATTCTAGAATCGGTAAATGCTATGTAGGTAAATATTCGGTAAAAATTACCGAATCGATAAGATTCGGTATTTACCGAATTGGTATTTACAGATTCGGTAATTGCCATTCATTCCTATGGGCCTGCAGGCCCATAGGAATGAATGTCAATTACCGAATCGGTAAATACCGATTTGGTAAAATAGGGAAGCATTCAAGGGTGGCAGGGTGTCACATTGACACCCTGTTGCACCCCTGAATAGTGCTTGTGTGCACATGTGGCACACATACATGGCCTAAGGGCATGCATGGCTGCCACATGGCACTGGTGTAAATGCACAGATTTGCATTTACAGAGGTATTCGTTATTTACCACCAACTAATAGTTGGTGGTAAATAACGAATCCTTAAAGCACTGAAGCACTCTTCAAAGTGCTTCCTACATATCATTTACCGATTCGGTAAATACCTAATCGGTAAATGATGATTCGGTAAATACTGAATCTGTAAATACCGATTCGGTATCTCCCCTACATGTCAAATGGCTCAATACTGGTCGGTAAACCTGAAATTTACCGAATTTCGGGTTTACCGACCGGTAAAGGACCACCTACATCTGGCCCTTTGTTCCCTGACTGATTGTAACAAAATGTAAATTTTAGCAAGGACAAGTGGATACTGTCCTTATAGAATCCCTTTGGGATCGTAAAGAAGTGCCACACTCAGCGCAACTCCCGGCAAATTCGTTTTTCTACTGTCCTGCACTGAAAAGCTAGGAAAGATTGCATCAAAGATGACATTATGAACTTTGGCACTATATCTTGTATAGCGATCCTAATTGAATTTATTTTCCGAATTAGGTTACCTTGCCCCGTTGACAAAACATTGATCTACAGTTTTCATCTCATCCCGGCTGGGAAGTGAGTTTTAACATGCTTTCTACATTTGACTAGCCTCCAGATTTAGATAACATTAGGCTACCAAGGGCTTTCATTCCTATTCAAGGGCCGTATTACGTCTCGCCTGGGTAGCGCTTGTGCTATCCCTTTGAGACATGCTGTATTCAGGATATGGGAGTGTAGCTCCTCCCACTTTCTGCCCATTTTTTTAATTGTCTCATGTTACTGTCATTTGTAAATGGTGGCTTTTCATTGGTCAATAGAATTCACTCAGTATATGGAACACACTCCCTAAAGACCTCCAATGCCACCGCTCCTTCTCCTGCTTCAAAGGGAACCTGAAACTCCTCCTCAAGAAATACCTTACCACACACGCCAACTGAACTAGGCTCCAATAGCTCATTCTCTCCATTACGCGACGGTTTGGGATAGTTAGTTATTTGATTGTTTCAGTGATAAAGTATGTCATTCACTTCTATAATTTATGCTGTTCTAATTAGTCCGCTTACTGTAAACACACCTCTTTTTTTCTTTTTTCTCTTTATCTCAATTCATCCTTGCTCGTTAATCTAACTGTATAGCATCCTACGCAGAAGTACGTTATTTTATTTCTCATTTTATGCATCCTATGTAAAGCTGCAATATGCCATTTCTTTTCATGTAAAGCGCTCTGATACCTTTTCGTCTAGCTTACACTATATAAAATTTATAAATAATAGGATTAGTACTCCCATAGAGCCACCTTTTCTCATGTTGTAACCTCCCATTGGGACTGCCCCCTTACATGTGTTGCTGCACTGTATGTTTTATTTATAATCTGGAGCACTATTTCCCTAAAAGACTTTCCCCAACCTGTTGTTGTAGGCACAACACGCTCATCCGCAATGTAATGACTTTTTGCAATGCAGCATACTCTGCGTGGACTTTAATAATGGTGGCCGCTCGACTTTTCTTTTGTTGTGTGTGTCTCACCCAACTTCATTTTTGAAACATTGTACGATTTGTTTCTCCCAGCATGGCATGATGCTAATGGACCCCATGTGTCTTCTTTTCAAAATGTGCGGCTTTACTGACTTGTCCCTCACATGAAACTTGATACTTTACCAAAAAGTAAATATATATATATATATATATATTTTCACACGTACAATCCAGCGCAATCCTTTCAAGATTGGACAAAAAGGAATCACACAGGAGCCGTGGCCTCTATTCAAGTGCAGGTTTATTGCAGACACAACGTCCTACGCGTTTCGGAGTGGAACACTCCTTCGTCACGGGCAAACTTTGTGCATTTCATCTTTGTTAATAAAGTAAATCAACATGTCACGTGATACAATCAACATAAACAAAATACTATTTCATATTATAATTCATATGAGTATTTCAGTTTTTTAAAAAAGGTTTTGTAAAGGGAAGGTGAATGACTAGCATATCTTGAACATTGTTTTATAGTTCCCACATGTAAAAAAGATGTAATTTCATTGTTTACGAGTAGCGCGTTCGAGTAAAACACATTAACTTGCAACAGATAAAGGTCACCTCTCATTCTTATAATCCATGTATTAAATCCAAATTAAATTGATAATGTTCATAATTCTGGACGACACAGAAATGGTAAAATAAATTACCGCATTTATGAATATGTGTCAGCCGTCCTGAGATTTGAACCCGTCATTTTCAAAAGTAATACTTTGGTGTCTTAACCAATAGTGCTATGTGCGTTTCTTATCATTCCACCCCGAAAGATGCAGTTTGTGTTGAGCTAGCTTTGTCAGTGCTACAATATAATAGTTTAGACAACATGTGTAATCAAACTGGATTCGTACTTCAATAAACATAAACGCCCAAGTGGGCAAAATTCAAAAAATAATGCTCTCGTTTTAAGGCAATACAATTGTATATAACCGTTAAGTCACAGTTTAGGAGTTATTGCAAGTAACCAGTAGATTCAAACAAGACAGGACTTAATACGTAAATAGTACTGATAATTCCTGCAATTAAAAGCAAAACTTTATCAAACATAATCAGTCATTGTTTGATACAAACCCTTCAATTCTGAAGAAAAGCCCATGCGTATGTTTGTTAAGGCACTGAGGCTACGCGCTCTCTACATCATTATGGCAGAATCTATCAAACATGGAGTATTTATGGAACATGAGGGTCCGAGGAGGACTCATACACGCTGGTCAGCACAGTTCAGTAACGCCCTAGTGGGCTAGATCATGGTTGGGAGAATTTGCTGAAGGCTCGGGAGAAGCTACAAACTTTGTGTCTATATATATATATATATATATATATATATATATATATATATATATATATATATTCATTCACGTTTTGCTCAATTTCGCGGCTTGGCGCTGCTTATTTTTTTTTTATATGCTTCTATAGCGCCTGAATAGATCCCCGAAGGGATATCTCCGCGCTCATGCTGGAAGGGAAGATAAGACCTGTACCTGAACACTACAGAGATGAGAATCATAAACTGAAATTAATTAGTGGTGAATAAATGGGTCTTAAGTGTTTTGCGAAAGGATAAGTGGTTGGTAATGAGTTTAAGTTTAAGGGGAAGGGAGTTCCAGAGAGCGGGACCTGTATGTGCAAGAGCACGACCACCCAGGCGAGATTTTTTTATTTTGGGGACCTGAAGTAAATGAAGGTTACTCGATCGAAGTGATCGACCTGGCACATAGGGTTGAAAAGCTTTGGTCAGATATTTGGGGCCCTTTCCTGTCAGGCATCTATGAATGGTACAGAGAATTTTAAACTTCGTGCGTTGCCGCACTGGCAACCAATGGAGCTTAGCTAGTAGAGGACGGGAGAGAGTTCTCGATGGAACATTGAGAACTAGCCTTGCCGCCGTATTCTGGACTACTTGTAATTTGTTTAGTTGGCCTTCATTAGTTGACAATAGAAGGCCATTACAGTAGTCCAGTCTACTGATCACAAGTGCCTGGACTAGGGTTTTCCTGTGACTATCAGGAATATAAGGGAACACCCTTTTCAATAGTCCGATGGCCCTAAAGCATGTGCCTGCAACTTGCCTATTGGGTTCCATGTGAATAGACAGAGAGAAGGGACTAATCTCCGGGGAGAGGCAGCAGGTTTTGTTACAGTGCGGGAGCTGCCTCGCGCGCCTTTTGAGCGCCGTCAGAACCTCGAGTCTGTCAGGAAGACGGACATCTCAAGGACTGAAGCGATGTCTCATCCACTGTAGCTTTTATGTTACAGCCGTGCGGTGTCCCGCGGGTGAGCAACCTGCTCTATATTCTCCACACTTTCCTGATGAAAAGCAACGGATCGCACCACAGCAAACTTCTTGATAAATCTCAGATTTTATTAGGTTTTTCCGTAACAAACAAACACCAACGCGTTTCGTTCTAACCTAGAACTTTATCACAGTGCCGCCCCCAAAGTACTTCCTGTATTTAAACCAATCATTACTTCATGTTAGTCACATGATTTAGTTCCTGGGGCATTGTGGTTCATATAGTTTATCTTTTTATGTTTACAATTCATTACTACAATTTTGAACCGATACGTCTGCAGCTGAGGGACGTGCTCCAGCCAAGGTGACTTGCCACATCCCTCAGCTGCAGACAGGCCCCCCCTCGTGTGTGGTTGCCTGGGCTGAGACAGCTTCCCGGGCACACACAGAGCCGCACCCGAGTACTTCACAGGTCTTTTAAAGACCTCTAGCTTGTTAATGAGGCTTTGTTGTTTTGTTACTACATCTAGAGCCTTTGTATCTCCAATCTAACTATTGCTGGGAGACCCAAAATGTTTTTCCAGCCCCCCACCCCCACTAAATGTGGCTCTAGTTGCGCCGCTGGCTTCAGGGCTTGTGATTTGCTCCTGCCCCTCCCCTCCCATCACCATAAATGCACTGGTGTAACGAAAATTGAGGGGGCCTCCCTGCACGGCATGCAGAGGGGCCCCCTCCAGGCTCAATCAGGAGCTCTCTGGGCATAGTGCAGTGCCGAGGGGGCCCTCTGGAGCTTAGGGCCCCCCCCCCACTGCGGGGGCTGCAGGGTCCTGTGTTACGCCCCTGCGTAAATGAGGTGTGAAAGGCCTGCTGGAAATGCACCAAGCAGAGGTCACATTTCCAGGCTACCTTCACAGACTGGTGAATAACAATTAGAGCAGCCCCTCCGATCTGCTGAAGGACCTGCGCCCCCTAGACTGGTAGCGGGAGGGTTTAAAGACACCATGCCTCCTGCCATACTCACGTTTCGCCGTAGTTCAACGAGAGCACTAGGATGAACCCAAACTGCATCTCCCAGAAAGCATTTGGCAACTATTCTTAACATGTAGTTTCTTTATAGGGCAAACCTGGCCCACAGGTATAAGACAGCTTTACAAAAGAACCAGACTATGTCACTTTTTTGTCACAAGGAGATTAAATGATTTGCCCAGAATCACATGATGTTGGGTCAAGGCCGAGATTTGAACATACTTTCCCATGGTCCAATGCCATCATTTTTCGTCTTTAGACCAAACTTCTCCTTCCCTAGGCAAACAGCAGCTTAAAGATTTTTTCTTTTGCAGCAACCTAAAATTGCTCCCTTTTCAAGGCTGTTCCGTCGCACAGACAACTATAAAAACCTTGTTGCAATATACAAAAATTGGTACAGCGGCATAATGATGGCTTTCTTTCAAGACTAAGGACTATTAAATCTCACCTCGACACTCTCCCTTCTCGCATAGGCAGATATCAGACCCGCCAGGTAGAGCTAAATTGCAAATGCCCTTTAGATCAATTGTTTCTCAGCGATTTCCATGGTGACTGCCTTTGTGGTTTTGATATTCTTATAGCGAGACCCGCAACACAAATAATTTTTCTTCAGAATCAGTTTGTCTTTCAATCTTTGAAACAGTTTGATAGAAAACACCATTTATTTATGTTTGCTCTGAGGCATGTCTGCGTTCAGGTTTTTTGGGGGAAAACATTGTTATTTGATGAACACAATTGTCATGCTGCATAGAGAATTGGCACACCAGCCTAATGGCGCTTTAATGTTTGAAATTATCCTTCATACATTCAATAGGCTGGGAGGCATAGCGTTTACAGTTGGCTCTGTCTATAGCCCAAATGACCACCAGGAACGCTTCTTGGACTCAGCACTGGTGGATGTTACTGCCTCTCCCGACCGACATGTTATCTCAGGGGGGGACCTTAACATCGTCTTTGATTCCGTATTGGACAGGTCGGCGCAGCGGTCTCCGCAGACTGGAGAACTCTCCCAGGCTGTGAAGGCCCGGATTGTGGACATGGACTTACACGACCTTTGGCGCTCCATGCACCCCACAGATAGGGACTACTCCTACTTTTCGTACTGATAATTCCTGCAATTAAAAGCAAAACTTTATCAAACATAATCAGTCATTGTTTGATACGAACCCTTCAATTCTGAAGAAAAGCCCATGCGTATGTTTGTTAAGGCACTGAGGCTACGCGCTCTCTACATCATTATGGCAGAATCTATCAAACATGGAGTATTTATGGAACATGAGGGTCCGAGGAGGACTCATACACGCTGGTCAGCACAGTTCAGTAACGCCCTAGTGGGCTAGATCATGGTTGGGAGAATTTGCTGAAGGCTCGGGAGAAGCTACAAACTTTGTGTCTATATATATATATATATATATATATATATATATATATATATATATATATATATATATTCATTCACGTTTTGCTCAATTTCGCGGCTTGGCGCTGCTTATTTTTTTTTTTATATGCTTCTATAGCGCCTGAATAGATCCCCGAAGGGATATCTCCGCGCTCATGCTGGAAGGGAAGATAAGACCTGTACCTGAACACTACAGAGATGAGAATCATAAACTGACATTAATTAGTGGTGAATAAATGGGTCTTAAGTGTTTTGCGAAAGGATAAGTGGTTGGTAATGAGTTTAAGTTTAAGGGGAAGGGAGTTCCAGAGAGCGGGACCTGTATGTGCAAGAGCACGACCACCCAGGCGAGATTTTTTTATTTTGGGGACCTGAAGTAAATGAAGGTTACTCGATCGAAGTGATCGACCTGGCACATAGGGTTGAAAATCTTTGGTCAGATATTTGGGGCCCTTTCCTGTCAGGCATCTATGAATGGTACAGAGAATTTTGAACTTCGTGCGTTGCCGCACTGGCAACCAATGGAGCTTAGCTAGTAGAGGACGGGAGAGAGTTCTCGATGGAACATTGAGAACTAGCCTTGCCGCCGTATTCTGGACTACTTGTAATTTGTTTAGTTGGCCTTCATTAGTTGACAATAGAAGGCCATTACAGTAGTCCAGTCTACTGATCACAAGTGCCTGGACTAGGGTTTTCCTGTGACTATCAGGAATATAAGGGAACACCCTTTTCAATAGTCTGATGGCCCTAAAGCATGTGCCTGCAACTTGCCTATTGGGTTCCATGTGAATAGACAGAGAGAAGGGACTAATCTCCGGGGAGAGGCAGCAGGTTTTGTTACAGTGCGGGAGCTGCCTCGCGCGCCTTTTGAGCGCCGTCAGAACCTCGAGTCTGTCAGGAAGACGGACATCTCAAGGACTGAAGCGATGTCTCATCCACTGTAGCTTTTATGTTACAGCCGTGCGGTGTCCCGCGGGTGAGCAACCTGCTCTATATTCTCCACACTTTCCTGATGAAAAGCAACGGATCGCACCACAGCAAACTTCTTGATAAATCTCAGATTTTATTAGGTTTTTCCGTAACAAACAAACACCAACGCGTTTCGTTCTAACCTAGAACTTTATCACAGTGCCGCCCCCAAAGTACTTCCTGTATTTAAACCAATCATTACTTCATGTTAGTCACATGATTTAGTTCCTGGGGCATTGTGGTTCATATAGTTTATCTTTTTATGTTTACAATTCATTACTACAATTTTGAACCGATACGTCTGCAGCTGAGGGACGTGCTCCAGCCAAGGTGACTTGCCACATCCCTCAGCTGCAGACAGGCCCCCCCTCGTGTGTGGTTGCCTGGGCTGAGACAGCTTCCCGGGCACACACAGAGCCGCACCCGAGTACTTCACAGGTCTTTTAAAGACCTCTAGCTTGTTAATGAGGCTTTGTTGTTTTGTTACTACATCTAGAGCCTTTGTATCTCCAATCTAACTATTGCTGGGAGACCCAAAATGTTTTTCCAGCCCCCCACCCCCACTAAATGTGGCTCTAGTTGCGCCGCTGGCTTCAGGGCTTGTGATTTGCTCCTGCCCCTCCCCTCCCATCACCATAAATGCACTGGTGTAACGAAAATTGAGGGGGCCTCCCTGCACGGCATGCAGAGGGGCCCCCTCCAGGCTCAATCAGGAGCTCTCTGGGCATAGTGCAGTGCCGAGGGGGCCCTCTGGAGCTTAGGGCCCCCCCCCCCCCACTGCGGGGGCTGCAGGGTCCTGTGTTACGCCCCTGCGTAAATGAGGTGTGAAAGGCCTGCTGGAAATGCACCAAGCAGAGGTCACATTTCCAGGCTACCTTCACAGACTGGTGAATAACAATTAGAGCAGCCCCTCCGATCTGCTGAAGGACCTGCGCCCCCTAGACTGGTAGCGGGAGGGTTTAAAGACACCATGCCTCCTGCCATACTCACGTTTCGCCGTAGTTCAACGAGAGCACTAGGATGAACCCAAACTGCATCTCCCAGAAAGCATTTGGCAACTATTCTTAACATGTAGTTTCTTTATAGGGCAAACCTGGCCCACAGGTATAAGACAGCTTTACAAAAGAACCAGACTATGTCACTTTTTTGTCACAAGGAGATTAAATGATTTGCCCAGAATCACATGATGTTGGGTCAAGGCCGAGATTTGAACATACTTTCCCATGGTCCAATGCCATCATTTTTCGTCTTTAGACCAAACTTCTCCTTCCCTAGGCAAACAGCAGCTTAAAGATTTTTTCTTTTGCAGCAACCTAAAATTGCTCCCTTTTCAAGGCTGTTCCGTCGCACTGACAACTATAAAAACCTTGTTGCAATATACAAAAATTGGTACAGCGGCATAATGATGGCTTTCTTTCAAGACTAAGGACTATTAAATCTCACCTCGACACTCTCCCTTCTCGCATAGGCAGATATCAGACCCGCCAGGTAGAGCTAAATTGCAAATGCCCTTTAGATCAATTGTTTCTCAGCGATTTCCATGGTGACTGCCTTTGTGGTTTTGATATTCTAATAGCGAGACCCGCAACACAAATAATTTTTCTTCAGAATCAGTTTGTCTTTCAATCTTTGAAACAGTTTGATAGAAAACACCATTTATTTATGTTTGCTCTGAGGCATGTCTGCGTTCAGGTTTTTTGGGTGAAAACATTGTTATTTGATGAACACAATTGTCATGCTGCATAGAGAATTGGCACACCAGCCTAATGGCGCTTTATTATTTGAAATTATCCTTCATACATTCAATAGGCTGGGAGGCATAGCGTTTACAGTTGGCTCTGTCTATAGCCCAAATGACCACCAGGAACGCTTCTTGGACTCAGCACTGGTGGATGTTACTGCCTCTCCCGACCGACATGTTATCTCAGGGGGGGACCTTAACATCGTCTTTGATTCCGTATTGGACAGGTCGGCGCAGCGGTCTCCGCAGACTGGAGAACTCTCCCAGGCTGTGAAGGCCCGGATTGTGGACATGGACTTACACGACCTTTGGCGCTCCATGCACCCCACAGATAGGGACTACTCCTACTTTTCGCATGCGCACCGTACCTACGTGCGGTTGGACTGCCTCCTGGTTAGTGGGCCGATGCGCGCCGCCGCTACGGAGGCAGACATTGGGGTCCTGACTCTGTCTGACCATGCGCCGGTTACTGGCGCGTTTGCATGGCCGGCGGCCTCCCCCTCTCGGGGGATGTGGCGCCTCAGAGACACCCTTTTACACAAGAAGACGGTGGTGAAACGCATTGAAGAGGTCATACGGGATTATCAGACTCACAATAGTAATGCCGACACTTCACTGGCGACACAGTGGGCTGCATTGAAGGCGGTTCTTCGGGGGGAGTTCATCTCCATCTCCTCGGCCGAAAATAGGGAGCGGCAGCGGAAGAGGGATGAACTGACTGTTCAGGTTCGAGAGCTTGAGCAGGTCCACCGCCGCACGGGTGCTCCGAGGGTCTGGAGGCAGCTGAAAGTGGCAAGGAAGCTCCTGTCGGCGCTGGACCTGGACAGAGCAGAGTACACTGCTTTGCGCTTGAAGCATGCCTATTACACGGGGGCGGGACAGGTGCGGCAAACTCCTGGCACATCGGCTCCGGGTCGCGCAACAGCGGAACGTGGTGAAGGAACTTGTGAGTACAGACGGGGTGGTCGTCTCCGGAGATGAGGAAGTGGCAGAAGCCTTCTGCAGTTTTTATGAGGCGCTGTACGCTGAGGAACCTTCCTCTCAGCGGGACGCCGAGGAATACTTGGAGTCGGTGCCCCTTCCGGTGCTGGATCCCGCTCAGGCGGAATATCTGGAGCGGGATATTCACGTTGAGGAAGTGATCTCCGCTATTGCTCGGCTGAAGCACGGGAAGGCCCCGGGCCCGGACGGATACACGTCCCTGTTCTATAAGACTTTTTGCCCGGCTGTGGCCCCTGTCTTGACTCGGCTATTTAATTCCTTCTCCGACCCGGGAGCCATCCCACAGGATCTCCTGAGTGCGACGGTCTCTGTGATCCCGAAACCCGGGAAGGACAGAACGTTATGCGGCTCGTATAGACCCATCTCGCTCTTAAATGTCGACCTCAAGCTATACACGGGGATTCTGGCGTCCAGACTGGCCCTACACCTCCCCGGTTTGGTTGAGGCAGACCAGGCTGGCTTTGTGCCCGGCAGGCAGACGGTCGACAATACCAAGCGGGTGACGCACGTTTTAGAGAAGGCCTCGCGGGTCCCGGGAGAGCGGATGTTGCTGGCAGTTGATGCGGAGAAGGCCTTTGATAGAGTGCATTGGCCATATCTCGAGCTAGTTCTCAGGAAACTGGGAATTGGTGACAAATTCCGCACCATGGTCTTCAACTGTTATAAGTATCCCTCGGCGTCTGTGCGTGTCAACGGATGCAGCTCCCGTGGTTTTGCAATCGAGCGCGGCACGAGGCAGGGCTGCCCCCTTTCTCCACTCCTGTTTGCTCTCTACATGGAGCCGTTCGCTCAAAGGATCCGCCACAATCCGGACGCTATTGGGATCAGGATGGGCCAGTATGTCCACACGATCAGCCTCTATACGGACGACGTCCTGCTGACCCTGGACGACCCTAGGAGGTCCTTACCCGCCTGCATCCAAGAGTTGGATGCCTTCGCACGGGTAGCCGGCTTCAAAATGAACATGAGTAAGTCGGTGGCTTTAGATGTGTCTCTGGCTGCGGACACTAGGAGGGACCTCCAGAGACTCTTCCCTATGCAGTGGTCTTCATCCCTTGTATCATACTTAGGGATCCTACTAGCACCCACGCTGCCAGCGATGGTGACGGCCAATTACACTGCTCTCAGTAAAAAGATCAGGGAGGAGCTTGGCCGCTGGAGTAAGGGCCTGCTGTCCTGGCTGGGCAGGATCGTGGCGGTTAAGATGACTGTACTGCCCCAGATATTGTACCTTTTTCGTGCCCTGCCTCTCCAGCCTCCAGTGGGCTGGATCCGGCAAACGCAGGCCGACATCTCCCGCTTTGTCTGTCAGGGTCGCAAGCCACGTATGAAGAGGGTGCTCTCCACGCTTGCCCCGGATGCGGGGGCCTTGGTATTCCGGACCTCCGTAAGTACTTTCAGGTGGCGCAGCTACGAAACCTGGTGGAGTGGAGCAGGTGGGAGTCCGACAAACACTGGCTTTTTCAAGACCAGGCGGTGGCAGGCCGCACCCTACAGGAGGTTCCATTTTTGCGCCGTGCCCATCGCCCCCCTAACCTCTATGCTTCTTTTGTTACGCGGGTCCCCTTGAGGGTGTGGGTTGCGGTCTGCGAGGCTCGGGGCCTTACCACCTTCCCTTCACCGTTTACGCCCATAGTGGATAATCCTGACTTCTCCCCGGGGACGGAACCGGGCGCTTTTTCCCATTGGAGGACGGCGGGTTGCAGGGCGCTCTTCCAGGTCTATGGGCCGGAAGGCGTGGTTCCCTTTTAGCAGCTTCGGCAAGACTTCGGCCTGACGGAGCGGGACAGGCTACGTTACATGCAGGTCCGGCACTGGGCCCTCCAGCCTCAGGTGCGGGACACCGCCGATCGTCAAATTACACCGTATGAGCAGTGGCTTGTGACCCGAACCTCTGACGCTAAATTGATCACGGATCTTTACAAGCATCTACAACCCCCGCCGTTCCACTATTATAACCCAGGGAGGGAACGCTGGCACAGGGAACTGTGTAGGACTCTCAGCCACAAGGAATGGGACCAGATCGCACACCGGGCACGACACTCTGCTTACCATACCGGCCTTACGGAGACATTTACCAAGGTGTCCACGTACTGGTACTACACCCTAGAGAGACTGTATGAGATGCATAGGCACACTGCCAGGGGGTGCTGGAGAGGTTGCGGACAGGTGGGGACCCTCTCGCATATTCTTTGGGATTGTCCCTTGCTGTCCGCCTATTGGAAGGAGGTTCTGGATGAGGTGGATAAGCACTTTGAAATCGAGCTCCCGCGCTTTCCGGCGTATGTCTTACTAGGCCTTCCTAATGGCTTAATGTATCCACTGAAGTCCCGCAGGGTCAGGCAGATCGTAATCGCGCTGGGGTCTGCGGTCCAGAATATCCTTATCCATTGGCGCACCACCACTGTCCCCTCCATTACGGGTTGGTTGCATAGGCTCTGGCACGTGTTGGGAATGGAGAAGCTGACACTCACGGTGGCGGGGGAGGTAGACCAATTTGATGAGCTGTGGCAACCCTTCCTTGCGCTGCAAACCACCGAATTCAGGGAGCTCACCTGCCCGAGGTACCTCAGGCTCTTGAGGCTGACGCCGCCGGTGACCCCGGCAGAATAGGATGAGTGGGAGGCGGGTTCTGGGGTGGGGGGGGGGGCGCTACTTGTGGGCGGGTAGTATTAGTAATGGGCTTTCGGACAGGGTGGTTGGGGGAGTTGGGGAGTTGTTTCCTTTTTCTTGGGGGGGGGGGGGGTTCCGGGAGGGGACGGGTTGTTCTTTCTGGGTTACTCTCATTGCTCTCCCTGCTTAGCCTTGGGGTGATGGATATATGCAGAGTGGAGTTATAAGTTGCATTTTGTATTTTCATCTACCGATGCTTCTTCTCTGGACTGTCGAACTGTTCCTTGAATTCGCTCCTGACATTGCGCCTTTCTTTTTCTTTATTGTACTGTATGTAACCCTAACCTCCTGCTCCCTCCCCCCGTATTCTTTTGTCTTAATAAAAATGCTTTAAACCCAAAAGCCGAGACACCAAACGATTTTATAAGCTGGACCAAGGGGCGGAGGTACAGATTAAAAAGTATACGGCTGATGGCCGAGCCCTGTGGAACCCCCTGACCTACTTTCCTTGGTTCAGAGCAAAATGGAGGAAGCGAGACCAATTGTTGCCGGCTGCCAAGATTAGTCCTCACTGTTTGCACTGCAAACCATCACATGCACAGACCAAGGTCTGAGCGCTTCATGTGGGAGGGTGCAGGACACGGGGGGTAGGGGACAGAGTGGGGTGGAGGGGGTGGGAGGGGAGGTAATATTTGATATTTGGGGCCCTTTCCTGTCAGGCATCTATGAATGGTACAGAGAATTTTGAACTTCGTGCGTTGCCGCACTGGCAACCAATGGAGCTTAGCTAGTAGAGGACGGGAGAGAGTTCTCGATGGAACATTGAGAACTAGCCTTGCCGCCGTATTCTGGACTACTTGTAATTTGTTTAGTTGGCCTTCATTAGTTGACAATAGAAGGCCATTACAGTAGTCCAGTCTACTGATCACAAGTGCCTGGACTAGGGTTTTCCTGTGACTATCAGGAATATAAGGGAACACCCTTTTCAATAGTCTGATGGCCCTAAAGCATGTGCCTGCAACTTGCCTATTGGGTTCCATGTGAATAGACAGAGAGAAGGGACTAATCTCCGGGGAGAGGCAGCAGGTTTTGTTACAGTGCGGGAGCTGCCTCGCGCGCCTTTTGAGCGCCGTCAGAACCTCGAGTCTGTCAGGAAGACGGACATCTCAAGGACTGAAGCGATGTCTCATCCACTGTAGCTTTTATGTTACAGCCGTGCGGTGTCCCGCGGGTGAGCAACCTGCTCTATATTCTCCACACTTTCCTGATGAAAAGCAACGGATCGCACCACAGCAAACTTCTTGATAAATCTCAGATTTTATTAGGTTTTTCCGTAACAAACAAACACCAACGCGTTTCGTTCTAACCTAGAACTTTATCACAGTGCCGCCCCCAAAGTACTTCCTGTATTTAAACCAATCATTACTTCATGTTAGTCACATGATTTAGTTCCTGGGGCATTGTGGTTCATATAGTTTATCTTTTTATGTTTACAATTCATTACTACAATTTTGAACCGATACGTCTGCAGCTGAGGGACGTGCTCCAGCCAAGGTGACTTGCCACATCCCTCAGCTGCAGACAGGCCCCCCCTCGTGTGTGGTTGCCTGGGCTGAGACAGCTTCCCGGGCACACACAGAGCCGCACCCGAGTACTTCACAGGTCTTTTAAAGACCTCTAGCTTGTTAATGAGGCTTTGTTGTTTTGTTACTACATCTAGAGCCTTTGTATCTCCAATCTAACTATTGCTGGGAGACCCAAAATGTTTTTCCAGCCCCCCACCCCCACTAAATGTGGCTCTAGTTGCGCCGCTGGCTTCAGGGCTTGTGATTTGCTCCTGCCCCTCCCCTCCCATCACCATAAATGCACTGGTGTAACGAAAATTGAGGGGGCCTCCCTGCACGGCATGCAGAGGGGCCCCCTCCAGGCTCAATCAGGAGCTCTCTGGGCATAGTGCAGTGCCGAGGGGGCCCTCTGGAGCTTAGGGCCCCCCCCCCCCCCCCACTGCGGGGGCTGCAGGGTCCTGTGTTACGCCCCTGCGTAAATGAGGTGTGAAAGGCCTGCTGGAAATGCACCAAGCAGAGGTCACATTTCCAGGCTACCTTCACAGACTGGTGAATAACAATTAGAGCAGCCCCTCCGATCTGCTGAAGGACCTGCGCCCCCTAGACTGGTAGCGGGAGGGTTTAAAGACACCATGCCTCCTGCCATACTCACGTTTCGCCGTAGTTCAACGAGAGCACTAGGATGAACCCAAACTGCATCTCCCAGAAAGCATTTGGCAACTATTCTTAACATGTAGTTTCTTTATAGGGCAAACCTGGCCCACAGGTATAAGACAGCTTTACAAAAGAACCAGACTATGTCACTTTTTTGTCACAAGGAGATTAAATGATTTGCCCAGAATCACATGATGTTGGGTCAAGGCCGAGATTTGAACATACTTTCCCATGGTCCAATGCCATCATTTTTCGTCTTTAGACCAAACTTCTCCTTCCCTAGGCAAACAGCAGCTTAAAGATTTTTTCTTTTGCAGCAACCTAAAATTGCTCCCTTTTCAAGGCTATTCCGTCGCACTGACAACTATAAAAACCTTGTTGCAATATACAAAAATTGGTACAGCGGCATAATGATGGCTTTCTTTCAAGACTAAGGACTATTAAATCTCACCTCGACACTCTCCCTTCTCGCATAGGCAGATATCAGACCCGCCAGGTAGAGCTAAATTGCAAATGCCCTTTAGATCAATTGTTTCTCAGCGATTTCCATGGTGACTGCCTTTGTGGTTTTGATATTCTAATAGCGAGACCCGCAACACAAATAATTTTTCTTCAGAATCAGTTTGTCTTTCAATCTTTGAAACAGTTTGATAGAAAACACCATTTATTTATGTTTGCTCTGAGGCATGTCTGCGTTCAGGTTTTTTGGGTGAAAACATTGTTATTTGATGAACACAATTGTCATGCTGCATAGAGAATTGGCACACCAGCCTAATGGCGCTTTATTATTTGAAATTATCCTTCATACATTCAATAGGCTGGGAGGCATAGCGTTTACAGTTGGCTCTGTCTATAGCCCAAATGACCACCAGGAACGCTTCTTGGACTCAGCACTGGTGGATGTTACTGCCTCTCCCGACCGACATGTTATCTCAGGGGGGGACCTTAACATCGTCTTTGATTCCGTATTGGACAGGTCGGCGCAGCGGTCTCCGCAGACTGGAGAACTCTCCCAGGCTGTGAAGGCCCGGATTGTGGACATGGACTTACACGACCTTTGGCGCTCCATGCACCCCACAGATAGGGACTACTCCTACTTTTCGCATGCGCACCGTACCTACGTGCGGTTGGACTACCTCCTGGTTAGTGGGCCGATGCGCGCCGCCGCTACGGAGGCAGACATTGAGGTCCTGACTCTGTCTGACCATGCGCCGGTTACTGGCGCGTTTGCATGGCCGGCGGCCTCCCCCTCTCGGGGGATGTGGCGCCTCAGAGACACCCTTTTACACAAGAAGACGGTGGTGAAACGCATTGAAGAGGTCATACGGGATTATCAGACTCACAATAGTAATGCCGACACTTCACTGGCGACACAGTGGGCTGCATTGAAGGCGGTTCTTCGGGGGGAGTTCATCTCCATCTCCTCGGCCGAAAATAGGGAGCGGCAGCGGAAGAGGGATGAACTGACTGTTCAGGTTCGAGAGCTTGAGCAGGTCCACCGCCGCACGGGTGCTCCGAGGGTCTGGAGGCAGCTGAAAGTGGCAAGGAAGCTCCTGTCGGCGCTGGACCTGGACAGAGCAGAGTACGCTGCTTTGCGCTTGAAGCATGCCTATTACACGGGGGGGACAGGTGCGGCAAACTCCTGGCACATCGGCTCCGGGTCGCGCAACAGCGGAACGTGGTGAAGGAACTTGTGAGTACAGACGGGGTGGTCGTCTCCGGAGATGAGGAAGTGGCAGAAGCCTTCTGCAGTTTTTATGAGGCGCTGTACGCTGAGGAACCTTCCTCTCAGCGGGACGCCGAGGAATACTTGGAGTCGGTGCCCCTTCCGGTGCTGGATCCCGCTCAGGCGGAATATCTGGAGCGGGATATTCACGTTGAGGAAGTGATCTCCGCTATTGCTCGGCTGAAGCACGGGAAGGCCCCGGGCCCGGACGGATACACGTCCCTGTTCTATAAGACTTTTTGCCCGGCTGTGGCCCCTGTCTTGACTCGGCTATTTAATTCCTTCTCCGACCCGGGAGCCATCCCACAGGATCTCCTGAGTGCGACGGTCTCGGTGATCCCGAAACCCGGGAAGGACAGAACGTTATGCGGCTCGTATAGACCCATCTCGCTCTTAAATGTCGACCTCAAGCTATACACGGGGATTCTGGCGTCCAGACTGGCCCTACACCTCCCCGGTTTGGTTGAGGCAGACCAGGCTGGCTTTGTGCCCGGCAGGCAGACGGTCGACAATACCAAGCGGGTGACGCACGTTTTAGAGAAGGCCTCGCGGGTCCCGGGAGAGCGGATGTTGCTGGCAGTTGATGCGGAGAAGGCCTTTGATAGAGTGCATTGGCCATATCTCGAGCTAGTTCTCAGGAAACTGGGAATTGGTGACAAATTCCGCACCATGGTCTTCAACTGTTATAAGTATCCCTCGGCGTCTGTGCGTGTCAACGGATGCAGCTCCCGTGGTTTTGCAATCGAGCGCGGCACGAGGCAGGGCTGCCCCCTTTCTCCACTCCTGTTTGCTCTCTACATGGAGCCGTTCGCTCAAAGGATCCGCCACAATCCGGACGCTATTGGGATCAGGATGGGCCAGTATGTCCACACGATCAGCCTCTATGCGGACGACGTCCTGCTGACCCTGGACGACCCTAGGAGGTCCTTACCCGCCTGCATCCAAGAGTTGGATGCCTTCGCACGGGTAGCCGGCTTCAAAATGAACATGAGTAAGTCGGTGGCTTTAGATGTGTCTCTGGCTGCGGACACTAGGAGGGACCTCCAGAGACTCTTCCCTATGCAGTGGTCTTCATCCCTTGTATCATACTTAGGGATCCTACTAGCACCCACGCTGCCAGCGATGGTGACGGCCAATTACACTGCTCTCAGTAAAAAGATCAGGGAGGAGCTTGGCCGCTGGAGTAAGGGCCTGCTTTCCTGGCTGGGCAGGATCGCAGCGGTTAAGATGACTGTACTGCCCCAGATATTGTACCTTTTTCGTGCCCTGCCTCTCCAGCCTCCAGTGGGCTGGATCCGGCAAACGCAGGCCGACATCTCCCGCTTTGTCTGTCAGGGTCGCAAGCCACGTATGAAGAGGGTGCTCTCCACGCTTGCCCCGGAGGCGGGGGCCTTGGTATTCCGGACCTCCGTAAGTACTTTCAGGTGGCGCAGCTACGAAACCTGGTGGAGTGGAGCAGGTGGGAGTCCGACAAACACTGGCTTTTTCAAGACCAGGCGGTGGCAGGCCGCACCCTACAGGAGGTTCCATTTTTGCGCCGTGCCCATCGCCCCCCTAACCTCTATGCTTCTTTTGTTACGCGGGTCCCCTTGAGGGTGTGGGTTGCGGTCTGCGAGGCTCGGGGCCTTACCACCTTCCCTTCACCGTTTACGCACATAGTGGATAATCCTGACTTCTCCCCGGGGACGGAACCGGGCGCTTTTTCCCATTGGAGGACGGCGGGTTGCAGGGCGCTCTTCCAGGTCTATGGGCCGGAAGGCGTGGTTCCCTTTTAGCAGCTTCGGCAAGACTTCGGCCTGACGGAGCGGGACAGGCTACGTTACATGCAGGTCCGGCACTGGGCCCTCCAGCCTCAGGTGCGGGACACCGCCGATCGTCAAATTACACCGTATGAGCAGTGGCTTGTGACCCGAACCTCTGACGCTAAATTGATCACGGATCTTTACAAGCATCTACAACCCCCGCCGTTCCACTATTATAACCCAGGGAGGGAACGCTGGCACAGGGAACTGTGTAGGACTCTCAGCCACAAGGAATGGGACCAGATCGCACACCGGGCACGACACTCTGCTTACCATACCGGCCTTACGGAGACATTTACCAAGGTGTCCACGTACTGGTACTACACCCTAGAGAGACTGTATGAGATGCATAGGCACACTGCCAGGGGGTGCTGGAGAGGTTGCGGACAGGTGGGGACCCTCTCGCATATTCTTTGGGATTGTCCCTTGCTGTCCGCCTATTGGAAGGAGGTTCTGGATGAGGTGGATAAGCACTTTGAAATCGAGCTCCCGCGCTTTCCGGCGTATGTCTTACTAGGCCTTCCTAATGGCTTAATGTATCCACTGAAGTCCCGCAGGGTCAGGCAGATCGCAATCGCGCTGGGGTCTGCGGTCCCGAATATCCTTATCCATTGGCGCACCACCACTGTCCCCTCCATTACGGGTTGGTTGCATAGGCTCTGGCACGTGTTGGGAATGGAGAAGCTGACACTCACGGTGGCGGGGGAGGTAGACCAATTTGATGAGCTGTGGCAACCCTTCCTTGCGCTGCAAACCACCGAATTCAGGGAGCTCACCTGCCCGAGGTACCTCAGGCTCTTGAGGCTGACGCCGCCGGTGACCCCGGCAGAATAGGATGAGTGGGAGGCGGGTTCTGGGGTGGGGGGGGGCGCTACTTGTGGGCGGGTAGTATTAGTAATGGGCTTTCGGACAGGGTGGTTGGGGGAGTTGGGGAGTTGTTTCCTTTTTCTTGGGGGGGGGGGTTCCGGGAGGGGACGGGTTGTTCTTTCTGGGTTACTCTCATTGCTCTCCCTGCTTAGCCTTGGGGTGATGGATATATGCAGAGTGGAGTTATAAGTTGCATTTTGTATTTTCATCTACCGATGCTTCTCCTCTGGACTGTCGAACTGTTCCTTGAATTCGCTCCTGACATTGCGCCTTTCTTTTTCTTTATTGTACTGTATGTAACCCTAACCTCCTGCTCCCTCCCCCCGTATTCTTTTGTCTTAATAAAAATGCTTTAAACCCAAAAGCCGAGACACCAAACGATTTTATAAGCTGGACCAAGGGGCGGAGGTACAGATTAAAAAGTATACGGCTGATGGCCGAGCCCTGTGGAACCCCCTGACCTACTTTCCTTGGTTCAGAGCAAAATGGAGGAAGCGAGACCAATTGTTGCCGGCTGCCAAGATTAGTCCTCACTGTTTGCACTGCAAACCATCACATGCACAGACCAAGGTCTGAGCGCTTCATGTGGGAGGGTGCAGGACACGGGGGTAGGGGACAGAGTGGGGTGGAGGGGGTGGGAGGGGAGGTAATGGGGGAGAGGGAGGTGGGGGGAGGTAAGGCAGAACATTTTTAAAATTAGAAATTCTGGTGCTATGCAGTTTTGTTTTGTCTTTTGCTCGGTCTGGGTAATGGTATAGTTAAGGTTCTAATACAAATGCTTCAAAAGAGTGAAGGTGTTAATTTAGAACAACTGAATGTTGAACATTAGAATCTGTACATTTAATGTTGGGGGTTGAAGGACTGGAGGAAGCGTCAAAGGTTATCTCATTTTGTTAAATATAATGGAATTGATGTACTTTGTCTCCAGGAGACCCATCTACCCAGGACAAAGAGGAATCTGTTGAATATCAGAGGTTTTGAGATGTTGGATTGTTCGTCGTAAACCTACTCAGTCAGGGGAGTTGCAATCTTAGCAAGATCCTCCTTGTGGGGGGCAAGCGGTGCAAAGCAGATACCCTAGGGAGATGGGCAGTAGCTGAGCTATGTATGGGTTACACACTTTGTGTAATCTATGGGTCTAATCAAGATGATCCCGAGGTTTACGATGCTTTGGAAGGAGACTTGGTCAGCTGGCCCACCCCAATTATAGTTTGTGGTGATCTAAACATTTCTGTTGATTGGTATAATCAGTCTTCATTTGCAGGACGGAAACCTAGAGTGTTCCGGCTATTGGCTGCCCTCATAAGCTCGAATGGGCTGAAGGATGTTTGGGGGGATAAGGAGCCGAACAACCCAGGTTTTACATATTTTTCGAACCCTTTCCAGAAATATACCAAGTTAGATTATTTTTTAATTTCCTCTTCCGAAATAAAGAAGGACAGTATTAGGAAACTTCTGAAAGTAATCTCGGATCATAACCCATTGATACTGTCCGATGAGCTGGATAAGGTAGCAAGGAAAAAAACTAGTTGGACATTCCAAAGAAGGCTATTAGCGGACAACAGATTTGTAGAACATTTTAGGAAATGGACAGTGGAATTTTTTGACGCAAACCGGTATAGTACATCGCGAAATGGCATATGGGACGCATTTAAAGCTGTTCTAAGGGGGAAAACCATAAGCTGTTCAGCACGGCTAAGGAGAGAGGATAGAAGAGAGGTAGAGAGACTTACCGGGGAATTAGCTGAAGCCGAAGAACAGCATGTCAGAGATATTGGACTCGGAGAGGAAGGTGTAGAGAGCCAACTTAAATTGATGATCGTAAAAGCAGAACTTCAGAAAATGGTAACTCAGAAGGCACCTAGCGACTATCAAACCTCAAGGGCCAAGCGTTATTAAACAGGGGAGCAAGCGGGTAGGGCACTGGGGTTACAAATTAGACAAGATAAGGTCAAGAATATGATCTCTAGTATACAGGAGGAGGGTGGAGATTATACCGAACCGGAGGATAAATTACGGGTCTTTAAGAACTTGTATCAATCATTGTATAATGAGTAGGTGTATTCTAGCTGCCCTAGTGAGGAGAGTGCTGATGAAGGGCCGGTACTGGATGAACGGGGGAGAGAAGAGCTGGATAAGGATTTAACGATGAATGAGATTAGGGCGGCTCTACAGGAGCTAGCCGCCGGCAAAGCTGCAGGTCCCGATGGCATTCCTCTGGAGGTATACAAAAGCATTGAAACCGAGATTGCCCCACTGCTGCTGGACCTCTTTAATGGTATATTGTGTTCAGGTATAATTCCAGATTCCTGGAAAGAAACAAACATAATCGTATTTCACAAGAAGGGGAAACCAAAAGAAAACCCTGGGTCATATCGCCCAATCTCACTCATTAATGCCGATACAAAGTTGTATTCAAAAGTTTGGGCCAAAAGATTGGGAAGGATCATTGGCGGTCTTGTCTCTCCGTGGCAGCATGGGTTTGTTCCTGGGCGAGGTACGACTGATCACACTAGACGAGCTATAGCACTGTTTGATGCCCATGATGCCGCGGGGGGGGAGGATGGCCATGATCCTCCTCAATGCGGAAAAAGCCTTTGACCGTGTGGTATGGAAATACCTATGGGGTATATTGGCTGGCAGAGATTTTGGATCTAAGGTTATGAGAGCTCTAAGAGCAATGTATCAAGATCCTGTAGCCCGAGTTCAAGTAATGGGGGAGAGCTCTGACAAGATTTTAATTAAGAGGGGGACACGTCAAGGGTGTCCCTGCTCTCCGATTCTCTTTTCATTATATATTGATCCTCTGATTCAGAGGATTTTAGGTTGTCCGCAGATCAGCCCAATTGTGCTCAATGGCTATACAAATAAACTGCTGGCTTATGCCGACGATCTGGCAGTAATAACCTCTGATCCCGAGCAGGCGATGCCAATTTTGGCTCAACTTGCAAAAAAAAGGGAAAAAGAAAAAGAAATGGGAAGGGATAGGACGTGTCATTGGGAGTACAGTGTCGTTAGGTATGTCAGTGTACAGCCGTATAGGCGAGTGCTCGGATCCGCGGTCAGTGTGGCAGGGGTGCGTTGTAGTCATCGATGGAAGGAGACTCCATCCTTGGGTTTGAAATTATCCAGCAGAAGTATGGTATTCCTCCTAATCTTTGGTTTATGTATGGCCAGATTGTACGAACTTTGTCGGCCTTTAGACCTAGGATCTCTTTGGGAACTGATAATTCAATGATTGAATATCTATCAAAAGGGGGTAAAAAGATCAAAATAGTATACAATCATCTGCTGTTAGGGGCGCCAGACGATTTGGAGAAATCTGAGTCCTCTCTGGCGTTGAAATTTGGAGACCCAGATGCTGACCTTGATCAAGCCCTACTTTTAAATAGGAAACTATTTTGTTCTTCCAACTTGAGGGCACAGCATTACAAAACATTGTTTAATCTTTATCACACCCCAGCTAAGCTGTTTGTCTGGGGTGTTAGGGAAGACGATAGATGCCCCAAGTGCAATTCCGCCCGCAGACCTTTTGCACATGTTTTACCACTGTGACATGCTAGCCCCAATTCGCAAGGAAATTATGAATTTCTGGGAGGGGCTTCTACATCTTAAAATCAATCTATCCCGTACCCTGATGTTATTAGGTACAGATGATAAGCTGAAGCTGAGGAAAGAAGCAGAAGCTCTGGTTTTTATCTCAGTGGCGGTACTCCAGATTCTTATTTCCACTGGTTGGAAGGACACCACAGCTCCATCCTTTCAAATGTGGCTCGCCAGAATGTTGGGAATGCACAATATAGAGTCATGTTTGTATGGTCATAAGGGTAAAAAAAACTCAGGAAATGGGCAGGAATATCTGGGCACCATTCGAAAGGTGGAGGGACTCAAGACTTAAAAAAAAATAATTACATTTATGTATTAACTGTAGGAATTTTAACCCCTCTGCAGCTTTTAGCTAAGAATTGATGCTTATGTTTTATATGCTTTTACCATCTGACTCGGGCTTTTATAAGTCATGTATTTCTTAAATATGAATGATAACGCTTGTCTTTTTATGGAATAATGAATTTGAATATATATTTTCTTTGTACCAGGAATTCTCAATAAAGATTATTTAAAAAAAGCAAAAAAATATGAACGGCCGACGAGCCTCTGTCTGTCAAAGAATGGAAGGGCTGGGGAAGTGTCATTCATCTCACTGCTAAGCAGAAACATGTCATGCTTCATCCTCCGTCAGTGGTACAAAAGGGGGTGGTGATGGACGGAGCATCTGAATCAATCAAACACTCACACCCAGTCAAAAGATCTGGGTTTAATCCATCACCGTTCTTTAGCCCACTCTGCCACCCCAGTTCAGACATGGCTATATGCAAATCAGTCTGACCCTGTGCCTCATGGGAACCGTCCAGCCCGAACTGCCAAGCCATGTCTTCCCTGGACCGGAAACAAGCTTCCGAGGACCGGTTTCTGGCATTCCAGCCGTCTTCAGCCCGGCTTGCTTGAATCCAGTGGCAAAGTGAGCAAGGGACTCACGTCTGAGCATACCCTGCCACACTTATGGTGGCCAAAAGTGGTACAAAAGGCGGTGGTGATGGACGTAGCATCTGAATCAATCAAACACTCACACCCAGTCAAAAGATCTGGGTTTAATCCATCACCGTTCTTTAGCCCACTCTGCCACCCCAGTTCAGACATGGCTATATGCAAATCAGTCTGACCCTGTGCCTCATGGGAACCGTCCAGCCCGAACTGCCAAGCCATGTCTTCCCTGGACCGGAAACAAGCTTCCGAGGACCGGTTTCTGGCATTCCAGCCGTCTTCAGCCCGGCTTGCTTGAATCCAGTGGCAAAGTGAGCAAGGGACTCACGTCTGAGCATACCCTGCCACACTTATGGTGGCCAAAAGTGGTACAAAAGGCGGTGGTGATGGACGTAGCATCTGAATCAATCAAACACTCACACCCAGTCAAAAGATCTGGGTTTAATCCATCACCGTTCTTTAGCCCACTCTGCCACCCCAGTTCAGAAATGGCTATATGCAAATCAGTCTGACCCTGTGCCTCATGGGAACAGTCCAGCCCGAACTGCCAAGCCATGTCTTCCCTGGACCGGAAACAAGCTTCCGAGGACCGGTTTCTGGCATTCCAGCTGTCTTTAGCCCGGCTTGCTTGAATCCAGTGGCAAAGTGAGCAAGGGACTCACGTCTGAGCATACCTGCCACACTTATGGCGACCAAAAGTGGTACAAAAGGGGGTGGTGATGGACGTTTTTGCATTTGTCACCCTGAGTGGGATGGGTATGCTCAGACGTGAGTCCCATGCTCTCCACACCACTGGAGTCAAGCTATCCAGGCTGATGAAGGCTGATAGCCAGAAACCGGTCCTTGGATGCTTGATTCCGGTCCAGGAAAGACATAGCTTGGCAGTTCGGGCTGGACTGTTCCCATGAGGCAACGGGTCAAGGCTGATTTGCATATAGCCGTGTCTTACTTGTGGTGGTGTGGAGTGCTAAAAACAATGGATTTAGGCCCAGATCTCTGTACTGGGGTGAATGTATGACATTGTTCTGCATTCTGTCCATCAATTGTTTTTGCATTTGTCACCCCGAGTGGGATGGGTATGCTCAGACGAGAGTCCCATGCTCTCCACACCACTGGAGTCAAGCTATCCTAGCTGAAGACGGCTGATAGCCAGAAACCGGTCCTTGGATGCTTGATTTCGGTCCAGGAAAGACATGGCTTGGCAGTTCGGGCTGGACTGTTCCCATGAGGCACAGGGTCAAGGCTGATTTGCATATAGCCATGTCTGAACTGGGGTGGTGAGGAGTGCTACAAAACGATGGATTTAGGCCCAGATCTCTGTACTGGGGTGAATGTATGACATTGTTTTGCATTCTGTCCATCAATTGTTGTTTTTGCATTCACCCTCACTCAGGCCTCTGATTTTGACCAACATCGCTTAGAACACTGGGACTTTAGAGCCCATCCATTTAATGAGAAAAACAAAACTACAAGTCTCATAAGCAATAGTGGTGGAAGGGGTCACACATGACCTGGGGCAACATCCGATTCAGCACATCCAGTTCCATTTTTTAAGTATTTGACACAATATTGAATTTATAACCTTTGTTTTTTATGGTCATGAGTTACCAGAATACTAAAAATGTGTCTTTTATTTTCAGGGTCAATTAAGTGATGGTCACCAGCTTGGAAGCTCAGTTAATTCTTCAGTATTTGTCATTGATCTCCATGTGTGGCTGGTTTGGGTCTGCTCCCTGCATCGTTCCCGATAACTCGCACAGGTAAGGAGCTTGTCGCGCAACATGATAACCCCATACTCGTCTGTAAGAAGTGCGCTCTGAGGCAGGTATCCGATCATTTTTGTGAAACAAGGAAGGGCCAATATCTGCTACGTACATTTGTTAAAATATAACAGTCAAATCACAGTATACTGTTCCGGAGGTTGAGTCCCAGTGACTTTATCTGTAACTGAACGCAGACACCCTAGGAAGCATGTGCTTTTAAGGCAAGTTGCGTTCACTCACCTGAAGGTGACATGCTTCATCACTTGGCTATACTCCTCACCAGGCCGGCGCTACAGTGCCTGGCAGGCACCACAAGAGGGCACTTAGTTGCAGATCTTTTATTAAGTACGCCGGATGAGCATAGTAGGACAGAGGATGTTGTGTCATAAGATGTGAGATTGGTGAAGTCTGAATGAATATAAGATCAACTATCGACCAGTTGCCACAATATAGTTAATGTGATCTTCCTGGTCCATGTTGAGATTAAAAACAGTGGCAGAGAAATTGAATAACTAATGGCCCCTATCACTGTGTGAAAGTGTCGATCACCTATGGACCTGCTGGTAAGCTGGGGTCTATACTTCAGGTCAACTTTTTTTTATGCCGTTTGTAGTCATGGAGCAATCTGTTGGCATTTCATCAGGACCAAATATGGGAAAATGGGTAAATGTGACCTAATCTTCCCCACAGCGCGAGGAGCTCTGTAACTCAAAGCCCTGCACCGTGCATAGGTGATAAGGTGCCTATTAACATCTTACTGCCACAGGTGAGCGCTGTCTAACAGAGTGCACTAGATACGGTAACCCTCCTAAAATTCAGGACAAACTGACTTATCCAATAGCGAGGACGCCGCATCAGAGGGCAACTGGATTGAAAGCACATGCTTTCTTGGGCGTTAAGTTAGAGATAATGTTGTGGGACTGAACCTCCAGAACAGTATACTGTGCGTTGATTTAAATGAAGAATGTGTATACTGGACTGTCGTTTTCCTCAGCATCTCTTGTGCTATGTAAAAAAAAACACAACACACCGGGAGGCCAACAAATCTATCATACATTTAATGCAAAAATAGCAAAAGGCCAAGTAAACTAACAAGTGACAATTGTCTTTGCAATGGACGAGAGCATCCACCCTAAAGCAAGTTGGAGTATATGATGCTAATGCTACACACTGTATTTTTATACACTTTTCTCCTAATACAAGTCAATGAAACGTGAACACGTGATAGACACAGTTACTGAAACAACACTAATGAGTAGGAGGCAGGATCTTCTCGAGAGAGAAATGTGTGGAGTCCGTGAGGTGCAGATAAAAGATACACAGACAAGCTGCAGAATTCACTGTATCTGGAAATAACACTTGTTTGTCAATATTCAATTTACTACAAGATGCAGGAAAGTGTGAAGATGGAAATGACTAAATAATATGCTTCTGGGCCCTAATAGAATCATGTAACTTTGGAGGCATATTAGGGCGAACAGACACATCAAATTAATATAACAATATTGTAATTTGGTAATGCAATATATCAATGCACGTTGTGGCATTGATGTGTAACCAATTATCGGTATTAAAGAAACCAGTATATCCAGTCATGCTTTCTCAATTCCTTCTTCCTAGAGGCCACCACTGCTGCTATCCAGCCGTATTCAGCAGTGCCTCCTGTGACCTGGAATCCTGCACTTAATCAATACCAAAGGTCATCAATGCTTCTAGCCAACTCCGGTCACTGGTGCCCCCACCACCCTTGGGCCTGTTATTCTTTTAGCCAGCTCCCGTCAGTAGTGGCCCCTTGGACCTGTATGTAAGCGAACTATTATCCTGCTAGGTAAATCCAGTCAGTAGTGACCCCTGTACCTTAAATCCTACAAATATTCAAAACCAGAGGTTAACTCTATTGCCAATCAGTTCCAGTCAATATTGACATGTATTGTTACCCTGCCTGTAATGAATACCAGAGGCCAGCGTTGTTACTAGCCAGCTCCAGTCACCAGTGGCCCGTCACATATTATCCTCAATAGGATCAATGCCCAAGGCCTGTGCAGCTGCTAAACTGCCCTAGTCAGTAGTGACCTCCCAGACCTGTTATTCTGCATATAATCAGCAACGCTTCGGCCATAAATAACACTCACCCCACATAGTATATTAGCAATGTAATTTATTTACATCACACGGTAGGTACCGCACTATTTAACACGATCCCAAAAACAAAGAAAATCAAAACTTGCCTAACTGTCACATCACATGGCACACTCAGCCACAACATGACAAGATACCACGGCTGGGATTTGGTGCCATTAGTCCTCTGTTCGAGGCTTGTGTGCTGTAGATGCACATGCTTTGCATACTCTTGCCATCTTGTGTTGGGTACGGATGTTCGCAAGTTGTTTTTCTTTGAAGAAGTCTTTCCAATCACGAGGTAAGGTGACTCCACCTTTCGGTGATAGTGCGCATGGGCATCGACTCCATTGTTAGATTGTTTTTTACCCCAAACGGGTTCGGATGTGTATTGCTGCACTCCAAAACCGCTCTTTGGGTTCCCCGCAGACCACTCTACCCTCAACGGTATTGTTTCAGTACCTGTTTCCCTGTTCTCCGCGTTTTAAATAGTTCGACAAACTCTACATTTTCGATAGAAAACCTTGTGGGCAACCGTCGGGCCTTGCTGCGTAGGGCCAGCCATCTGCAAATGGAACGGCCTCCATTCTAGTTCTGTCCTGGGTGCCACGCCAAGCACCCTCGCACCGACCTACATCAAGTTTGTAACTTGTGCCTCTCTCCAGAGCACAAGAAGGAAGACTGTGATGCTTGTAAGTCGTTTCGGTCCAAGAGGACTCTACCCGATCATCAGGCTCGATGACGAAAGAGGCAGCGCCAAAGCATTCAACACACTCTGGATATCTTCTGGGAACAATCTGACCAACACAAGATAGAAGCGCCCGCCATAGAAGAAGAGGCCCATCTCTATGCCAGAGCGCAATCGTTGGGGCATGCTGGGGCAGCCATGTGATTGCAATTCTACCTCATGCCAGTTCCATAGGCGACTGACCAAATGCATAGGTTATCTAGCACCCTTCTGGTATCTAAAAGGCCTAATAAACAGCATTTGGATGTGAGCTCAATACTTAGTGGTGTGGCATGAACCATTTCTTCGACAGCTAGTTGCCAGAAGGAGTATATTTCATCGCAGGACCATGGTTCATGTAAGAAATCAGACCCCACAGTGTTGCAGCGCAAGCATATATCTGGGCAAGACCTTCGATGAAGGTGTTGTGGCGTTAAGTAGGTTCTTTGCAGAAAATTATAATGTATCAGTCAGAAATGGGCATTAGTAGAAACCATGCATATTAATTCATAGGCCCGCTGCCAGTCTTGATCTTCCATCGGAATGTCAATGTCTAAATTCCAGGCCTCTCCGGCCCCTTGCGTAGTGCCTATTGTATCTGATCGCATTGTTCTGTAAATATGCATAATTAGGTGTCTACACGCTCCATACGTTAGCAGTACCTTAAGGGTTCAGTATGCGGCAGAGCTGTCGGATAGCATGGCCAGGTGTGCTTAGTTGCGGCTGCCAAGCCTGCATGTTGTAAAAATTGCCCCTGGCTTAGACCAAACTCTTAGCGGGTATGTTTAAAGGCGATAAGTCTCATCTGGGTATAATTCACCCTATTGCTCTCACCCCCTCCCTCCATGCCTGGAAGGACATACTGAGTGCTATCTGCCTGATTGGTTTTAATATCCAGATTGGGAGCTCCCTATGGAATGGTGCGCGCTTAAGTACTCTCACTACAAACCATTGCCATACTCTGGCCGCCTGTCGCACAATATATGGAGTATCTCTCGGTGTACCCTATTCCTCCATTAACAGCTCTGGAAGACAACCAGCGTCCACCATTCCCGCCAAGAGCCGCATTTCCCAACTAGGGAGTGTGTTGAGCCATCGAGCTGCGTGTTGCAATTGAACGGCATAATATTAGGGGTCCAAATATGGGACCTCCAATCCCCCGCTGCATAAGACCTGGTCAGTGTGGCCAAAGCCACTCTGCTATGTGTAATGGCCTTGTTGAAAGATTTAACAAGACCATGAAGGGCATGATCGGTGGACTTCTTGATAAACTGAAAAGAAGATTGGATGTCTTACTTCCATGCCCGCTTTTTGCCTATTGGGAAGGGCCACAGAAAGGAGTGGGGTCCTCCTTATTTTAGCTTCTGTTTGGGTTTCCTGTCAGGACCACTGTGCCTTGTGAAGGAGGGATTAGAGAAACCTCTTGTTGAACCTTAGCAGATATAGTGGACTAAGTGCTTGGCTTTTGCTCCAGGATGTATAAGTACGTGGAAATAGCAAGCAAAAACATTGAGGACAGCCTAGAGCTCCAGAAGGGTGCTATGGTTGAGTTCCAGCCAGGGCAGATGGTGTGGGTTTTGGGTCCTGTGGCTCCTAGGACTCTGCTAGGTAAGTAGAGTGGACCCTACCCTATCCTAGAAAGAAAAGGGGCGGTCACCTACCGGGTAGACCCTGGTTCTGACAGGAATCATTAGAGGGTCGTCCATGTTCACCGCCTTACACCCTATTATGACATGGCCGATGTGACCTTGCTCATGGTTCCAGATGAGGATTGGGAAGCAAAGAGTGAACCTGCCCCTGACCTGTCCAGCAATCAAAAGATGGGTCAGTGGAAGGTGTGGTCTTGTTAGACACCCTACCTGCCCATCTGGAGGCTGATTGCAGGCAAGTCCTAAACCACTTTCCTGAGCTCTTCTTTGACCTCTCGCCAGACTAGCTGGTGAATCCATGATGTAGACGCTGATGAAAGCCTACCTGTCTAGAATAAAACATACAGGCCGACTGAACATGTGAAAGAGAGCATCAAAGCTGAAGTAAGCATGATACTGGAATTGGGAGTTCTAAAGCCTTCTGAGAGCCCCTGGACCTGCCTAGTTGTCTTAATCCCCAAGCCTCATAGCCAGGATGGTAAGAAAGAAATGAGGTTTAGGACCATTGGGGCGTGAATGCTGTGACCAAAAGCGATGCATACCAAATTCCATGGGCAGATGAACTTATTGACAGGTTGGGAGCAGCCATGTATCTGAGTATGTTTGATCTCACATCAGAGTACTGGCAGATAGGTCTGACGACTCCAGGAGCCCATCATCCCTTCTACTGTTCCTATTCCGGCACCGAGGTTTACAGGGGCTAAAAGAAAAGCTATACAAAAACGGGTGGGATTAAGGTCAGCTAAAAATAAAATTGCAACACCACCAAGGAAAATTTCTGACGAGGAGGAGGACGATCTGACAGGGGAAACCTATGTGACCTTCTCTAATATTCAATTTCAGAAATTTTGCAGTTTGATGGACACAAAAATCAAAGGGATAGTTAAACCTTTGATAAGCAAAATTGATAAACTAGCCGCTGAGGTGACTAAACTGGAAGGTCTTCTTGGAAAAACTCTGGGTGAAGTGGGGAAACTCCCAGAAGTCATTACGTCCAGTGTTCAACCTTTGGTTAATGACATTCAAGCGATTAAATTACCACCTATTGTTGCCCCAAACCCCCCAGTGGCTCCACTGATAAACCCACCGGAAAATACCTCTGGTGCTGCACCCTCCGCCCATTTTAATGGTGAACCTAATACCTCGAAAGGGTCATTTGAGCTGGTGGTGGAAGCTTCGCCACTAGTTCTTGTACTAGCAAATGTGCCCCCTCTGGCTCCTGGTGAAGTTGAAACAACATCATCACTTCTAAACAAATCTTTATCTTGGCTAACTAATAACATGGCCATATCTCCGTGGGGGAAACAGCAATTGGCTGAAGAACTGGTAAATGCAAGAAGAGTGGAGTGGATTGGGAACAGGGAAAAAAAGTTCAAGGGTGATTGCGTTGTGCTCAATCTCTCTGACCCTGAGGTACTACCAAACATCTTGCCTAACATTTTTCCACCACAGAGACGATCTACTTCTATTGTTCCATTGACTCTTGACTTCTTTTACCCCCGGAAAGGCAGAGGCCCCAATCCAAGCACCTTAAGAACAAAATCGAACGTCGTAACCAAAAGGGGCAGTAAGAATTTTGGTTCCGTTGAGTGGGGTCTAGGATTGGAAAACAGATTTTCTGCTCTTTCCAATCTAGATGCTTGTGATTGACAAATAACTAATTGTATGCCTCTGCTGCAAATATCTTCAGCCACTTGCACAATAGGGGGGCATAATCGAGCTATGGGTTCACCAAATGAGTCATGTAATACAGATGTTCCAGTAGGACTAATTTATTCAATTGTAAATGACAATGTTAATGTTGATGCAAATTTGAACAGGCTTGATCACAGTTCTGAAATATGTGCGGAGTATGCCTCCGGGAACTTACTATCTTGGAATGTAGCGGGGCTCTGTTCCAAAATGGACTGTGGAGAATGGTTAGTATTTGTCAGCAAGCATGACGTTTGCATTTTTCAAGAAACATGGGCCTGTGATCCTGTTTTTGCTTTGGGGTATCTGAATTATTATGTACCGGCCATTAAAGGTCCCAAAGGGAGACCGATGGGAGGACTCACTATATGGGTCCGTCAGTCCCTGAAGATCTTAGTAAAAAATCTAGAGCTTAATCACAAAGATATTCAGCTCATTAGACTTACGAGGGACTCATCCACCTCCATTGACATTTATAATTTATACGCTAGAGGAGGAAATGCTGGTAAATCAGTGGTCCTATCGTCTCTGTATAATTACCTAGATATCCACTCTTCTGGGAACAACATCATATTGGCAGGAGACCTAAACCGTACTTTTGAACCCCTTGATACTGGTGAGGCTTTTTTAGGTGCGGAGGAAGATAAGATCTGGGAAATCCCTGCACTTGACCTAACCCCAATAACTCGCTGGACCGAGGATATTTTAGGTTTGAATGCTATGTGCCTTGAATATGGGTTAAGGGCTTTGAATGGTCGTACTAAGTCAGACAGAGTATCAGCCATGACTTTTAATAATGGAAGATCTAAGAGCCGTATTGACTATGTTATATGCAGTATGTCCCTATGGTCATCTATTATTGATATGGAGGTTAAGGAAATGCTCGAGAGTGACCACAATCCTCTTTGTGTTCTCCATAAATGGTGGCTGTCTGATGTTACTGCCCCTAGTGCTTCTGTTGATCCCTTACCCCCGCTGATTGTGCCTACAAATGACTTACGCAGGCTGAGGTGGACTAGTATTAAAACAGATCAGCTGGTTCTGGAAAAAATAAGTATGGCAACTGACAAGGCTATCATGGCCCTTGAGGGTGAAGCTGGGCTCCCTCCTAGCAAAAATACTGTCACCAAGGTCCATGAAGTTCTTTTTAATGAAATCAAAGGCCATTTTCAGAAACAGGCAAATAAAAAGAAGATCATTGCCCATAGACCAGCACGATGGTACAATCATGAATGTAGGTTGGCAAGAACATCCTTGGGTGATGCTATCAAAAACAAAAATCTAGAGGCTATTAGATCTGCCAGGAAGCAATATAAACAGTGCATAGCAAAAGCGAAAAAAGATTGGGATGAGGCACACTGGAACAATTTAAAAAATGCAAGTGATCGTAAGGACTCCAGGTTATTTTGGCATATAGTCAAATGGGGACATGATAGGTTAGAAGAGGCAAGCACTAATAATGTCCCCCAGGATGCTTGGGTTAAGTTTTTTAGCGAACAGTATGCCTCCAGAGATCAGGCAGTGGATAGAAGGTGCCTGCATTTTTTACCAACTGAGGATGACATCTTCACCAAGAACGAAATAGTTACTGCCCTTAAAACTGTTCGAAGTGGGCGGGCCCCTGGTATTGACGGGGTTCCGGCAGATGTTTTTTTGAATGACACTGATAGATGGTGCAAATATATTCATTTGTTGATAAATTTGATCACCAGAGGGGCAGATATTCCAGTAACCTGGCGGGGTGCTGTAATCATCCCTATATACAAGAAAGGAGATCGAGCACAGCCCGGTAATTATCGCCCCGTTAGTTTAATAGACACCATCCAGAAAATAGTGGGGCGAGTAATTGTTAATAGGTTGCTCGATTGGGCTGATGAATACAACATTTTATCCCCCTTCCAGGCTGGATTTCGCAGGGCAACCAGTACTGTGGATCAAGTCTTCCGTTTCCAACTGATACAGTGGAAGACCGTGGTGCTAGGCGGAGGTAGCCTGTATGCAGCATTCGTTGACTTGCGGGCTGCCTTCGACCTGGTACCTAGGGCTAAACTGTGGGAAGTGCTTGAGACACTAGGGGTCCCTGGGGATCTGTTGATTTTAATTATGCGACTGCATGAGGGTACCTAGGCCAAAATACGATGGGGAGGATATGGGAATGACACTGCCGAATTTCCTGTCCAGCGCGGGGTTCGGCAGGGATGTTCAATGGCCCCTACTTTGTTTACCCTTTTTATTAATGGTATTGTTTCCCGCATGCAATCTCGGGCTGTGGATGCCCCTTCTCTCGCTGGTAAGAAAGTCCCTATTTTAATGTTCGCCGATGACACCTTAATTTTATCAAAAACCCCTAGTGGTTTACAAAAAGCATTGGCAATATTTGACGAGTTCTGTGTTGATCACGGACTTGAGGTGAATGCGTCCAAGACAAAACTCACATAGAAATTTTAAATCAAAAATTACCATGAGTGGCCGCATTCTTGAAGTTGTAAAATCCTTCATTTATCTGGGGATCCTGATCTCCAATGACAATAAGTGGCAGCAACACCTTAATATTGCTACATTAAGGCACAAGCAGCTAGCCGGCACTATAATCAAGGAGCATAGGAAGTCACTGACAAAACCCATTAAACCACCCTTGATAATATATGAGGCAAAAGCAATTGGGTCTGCTTTGTATGGTGCAGAGCTATGGGGGTACGAAAACCTCCATGAACTCCAACTATCTGAAAATAAATTTTTGAGGTCGTTGACAGGTACCCCACAGAGCAGTCCGTTATTGCCCCTGCGTTACGAGTTAGGTAGAAGAGAAATTACGGAAAAGGCTAAATTACGTCCGATACTATTCTGGCGTAGACTTTGGACTACGCCAGAGCTCTCTCACTACGCGGAAGGGTTCACTGATGTTATTAAAGTTGACCATTATAATAAAATCAGATGGTTTAAAACACTAAAGATTGCACTGTTCAACTTAGGACTACATGCTTTATGGACCGATCCTGCTGGGGCTTTATTTCCCTCTAAGTCTGTTTTAAAAGACATTTTTTGGGAATACGTTGCCAATAGGAGCATGCTCAATACTAACAGCGGGACCATGGCCACTAGTTACCTAGAAGTTAAAATGTACCCCATTTATGAAAAGTATTGGGATTACATAACGAACCCCTTGGACAGGAAATTGCTATTCCAATTGAGGGTAGGCTCGCTCCCCCTTCGTAATTTAACAACTAAATGGAAATCAGGGGGGGTAGCATTTTGTCCAGCCTGTGGGGTAGGAAAAGAAACCCTAGGTCACGTTCTGTTTTGTTGCCCAGTATATTTTGCCCCAAGGCGAGCCTGGTTGGCTCCTATGTGTAGGAATTTAGGTACAAAAAGTAGTATGGTGGCACTGCGTATAGTAAAATCCACTACTGAAGAATGGATCAATATTGCAATTGCAAAGTACTTGGGGTGGGCGTGGGTTTTAAGGCAGAGACTGTTGGTAAGTTAATTACTCGCCATCAAGTTGATCAGAGACTGCTAGACAGTTGTCTATTCTCTGTAACTGCTTAGTAAATAGCCAGAGACTGCTAAACTAATGTTTATTCTCTGTAAATCTTTTAGCTGTCCAGAGACTGCTAGACTTTTGTCTATTCTCTGTTTATGTTTATGTAATGTGTCATTGGCTTGAACGTTGAACTTTCAATGGAATGAATTCTTGAGGATTTTTATATTGCTATTATGAATATCATCCCTCTGGTATTTCTTTTTTTTAATAGTAATGATTTTTGCACCTGTATATATGATGTGTCATTGTTTTTAATTGCCTAAATTGTGTAATAGCTTTTAATTGTTTAAATTGTGTAATGTGCTTGTCTGATTGAGTATGTAAATTTAATTGGTTTTTATTATATGTTTGTATGTTTTGCTTTTATGAATAATACTCGAATAAAGCACTTTTGAATTGAAAAAATTGATATCTGCATTTTCAACCCCAGATGGGTATTATCAGTTCCCTGTAATGCCCTTTGGTTTGAAACAGGCACCTGCCATTTTTCAAAGGTTGGTGAACTAAGCCCCTGCTGGATTGGAATCCTTGAGTGCAGCATTTCTACACAATATTGCTGTCTTTAGCTCCACCTGGCAGGATCACCTGATCCACCTTAGGAAAGTACTGGAGGCTCTGAAAAGTGCAGGCCTCATTATCAAGGCATGCAAGTGTCAGATAGGGCAGGGAAAGGTTGCATACTTGGGTCGCCTCGTGAGTGGAGACCAGGTTCAACCCTTACAACCCAAGATCTAGACCATTCTGTACTGGGCGGCTCCAACTACCCAGACTCAAGTGAGGGCCTTCCTTGGCTTCCCAGGTACTATAGGAGGTTTGTGAGGGATTATGGCACCATTGTGGCACCCCTCAAAGAACTGACCCACAAATAGTGAACTGGACTGTGAGCTGTCTAAAGGCGTTTGACACGTTGAAGGAAGCAATGTGCTCTGAAGCTGTTCTGAAAGCTGCAGATTATGTCAAGCAATTCATTGTAAAGACTGATGCCTCTGAACATGGTATAGGAGCAGTGCTATCCCAAAAACATGACCAAGGTCAAGATCAGCCAGTGGCTTTCATCAGTAGAAGGCTAATCCCCAGGGAGCAGCATTGAACTGCCATTTAGATGGACTCCTTTGCTGTGGTTTGGTCCCTTGAGAAGTTTATGTCCAACCTGTTTGGCTCTCACTTCCTAGTTCAAACAGACCACAGGCCTCTCTGATGGTTAATACAAATGGCTAAGGTAGTCAATCTCCCTACAGGGAACAGACTTTGAAGTGAAACAGAGACCTGGGACTGCCAGTGCAGATGGACTTTCGAGGTTGTCCCATTTAGACGATGTTAAATGTTATGTTATGTTAAAAATACGTATAAATTGCACGCACCCCACAAGGTTTCATGGCGCTGGGGACAAGGGAGTCCTGCCGGTAAGTGATTCATTCATAAGCCTGGCGTAAGAGCCAGGTCTTTAAGAGTTTCCAAAATTGAGGATATGATATGATCGATCTAATGTCCTGAGGGACAGAATTCTGAAATTGAGGGGCCAGGACTGCAAATCTTAGTCCCCCCCAATTTCTAGCGTTTAAAGGACGGAGTAGCTAGGGGATTCAAATGGGAAGACCTAAGATCCTGAATGTGGATATGTCTTTGTACCCGAGTAGATACAGGGACTGGGCAGTTGCCATGGGGCGCTTTAAAGAGGAGGCATCCCAACTTGAATGCACTGCGTTCGACTACCAGAAGCTTGTCATTTAATAACTTGTCCAAGTCATTAGATATAGTACAAACTCCAGCCAATCAGGTGAAAGCACCCTCTGGAACCTTCTCCTCAGAGGCTCAGGATCTCAGATTTTCTACCGCACGTCGTGTGAAGGGAGCCTCCCTGAGCTCTGCTCAGCACCTTTACCATTTCCCTTCAGAAACTCTTCAGAATATCTTCACTGCTTTGTCTACTACAAAGAGGTCACTTATCAGACACTATGAGTCTTGTCTGAAACTCCGGCTTCATTCCGAAGACCCCCACAAAAAGTGTGTATATTGCCTCCACCCTGAACATCAGGTGAGAGATTGTAAAATCTGCAGGACTTTACCTCAAAAGACTTTAAGAGACAGAGAGGGACGTCTACTTCTGTGGTTACAGAAACTCAAGACCAAGGATAATCCCTTATCAGATGTTATGAGTGATTCCTCTCTCAGGGCTGTTATCTCTAAGAAAAGGGCTTATGAGGCAGAGATGGTATCTGCTAAGGCTAAGGTGCTCAAGAAAGACCACACCTCTACTCATGAAGGCCAGACTTCTTCTTCAAAAAGGGCTCCTGCTCCTTCTAAGGGACTACTTAAGCCCTCTACACCTCCGAGATCTACCTCTAAGTCTCAGGCGTCTAAGTCTCTTCCTGAGACAAATTTGCCTAAAAAAATGGGTTCCTGCTACAACGACCACTTCCACCTTCTCTCCTCCTCAACCTACAATGATTATATCGTCAGCGTCCTCTCTGTCGACGTTTGTCATGGTGTCGGTGAAGCCTCACTCGTCTGCCACCTCCCTCACTTCGTTGTCGACCAAAAAGAGGCCTGTCTCCGGTCAGTCGTCGACGGATGCCTCCTCGCTGACGAGACGGTCGATGACTCTTAAGGCTCCACCTGCTTCGTCAACGGTTGCCTCGTCGACCGTTGCCTCATAGACAGCAAAGAAGCCTTTCCTTACGGAACTTCAACCACGCTCTTCGTCGTCAACCGCTGAGTCGGCGGCGGCATCCTTGGTTCCACCTTCAGCTTTGATGTCTCTAGTCCCCTTAAAATCTTCAGCAACACATTTGCCGCCTTCAGGAACAACGGATGTTTCCCTACTTCAACGTAGGAACTCTTCTTTGGATCTATTGCCAATTCAACCATCTCCAAATCTTTCTGTGGAGCTTTTTGACTATGGGGCTGATGAGGAGGTTTCGGAAGATGATGACCGGTTCCGTGCTGCTCGTACTGCTTCCGAGCTTCTCATCAAATGACAAGATATTGATGATGACCAAGGATATGATTATTACCCTGAGCCTAATACTCAACCACTGCTTGAGAATCCAACTGTGCAGATGCCCATGTCTCTCATCTCTAATTTGCAACATGTGCTTGATGACTACTACTGCTGATTTCCTCCCTCGGAGTCGGCCTCATCTGTCCCACAGATGCCTCTTCCTCTGCCTTCATCGATCATCAGGCCGCTCCCTCCATGGCATTGATGTCTCATCACCCGGAGGACCCACACACAACTGACGATGACATCGAAGAAGGGGAGTGGGTGATAGATCCCTCCTTACTGAGTCGGACAATTATTAAATTCAGACTGCGTCATCTACTGACAAGACTGAAGAGCCGACCTGGCACACATCCCTGTGTGCCATTCCCATGAATACTGCTAGAGGGATGTCTTACACATATCTCGGGCAGTGAGTTAAAATTCTCAGATTTATATAGTGCGGCTCATCACCTGTGATGGTTTCCAGATGCTGTCTATGGTCACGTGGTAATAATGTTAAATTGCCCAGAATCACAGGATGTTGCGCTGAAGCAGAGACTCAAACCCGGATCCCCAGTTCCCAAGTCGGCAGGTCTGGCTGCTGCACCACATCCTCTCCCCCCTGTGAGGGCATATCTGCATGAAATGTCCCTGATGCCCCTGCAATATCCTAGTAGATTCCTGGATATTGTAAGTGACCAGGGAAGTCATAGTAAGTACATAGGCTGGACACTCATCATTATGAGTTCGCCAGCTATGTGATGGCTTCATTGAAATATGTGATGTTTGGCACCAAGCATCTCAACATAATAAACTTGCACTGATTCCAGTGTAGATTTTATTAACAATTGCACACATAGGGCCCCTCAGAGGGGTCCCCTGAAACCTACCAATCCTTAGTGTGGTCATTGACTGGCCTGAGCCTGCCTGTTACCACCAGAGTGTATTCTGACCTCAGGGGAGAGTGCTTGCGCAATCTGTGGCTGAGAACAATGCCTTTCCTGGGTGGAGGTGTTCACGTCTCCCCTGGACAGGAAGAGCCATCCATGGTGGGGAGCTTCAAAGGTCTTGCCTCCTTTGTAGTGCGACCGCAGCCTCTCCTGTTAGAAGAAGCGGGCCTCCGTCGCGTCCTCACCCCCTTTTTGGCGGCAGGACAGGTGGGAAACCTTTGATAGAATAGGAGATGTGCCCCTCCCTCTGTCAACTCCAGCCCTCGGGTGCTGAAGGCAAGGTCAAGTACACTTTTCAGTGCCCACCATCTTGAAGATGGTGGGACTTGTTCAGTTAGGGCTAGGACTGTGTCCCCCTCTCACTGAAGGTGGGCATGTTAGAGGACCTGGACACCCAGGCAAAGGGCCCATTGGACACGACCTATCACTTTTTTGTATCGCCCTTAAATCAAGTTTTTAGGTGGCATCCCCAGTCCATGAACTTCAGTTCCTTACCACCTAGTTCCCTCAAGCCTCTGTTACCTACCTGTAAGCAGCCTCTGTCCGATTGCCCCAGTCCCCCTTAATTTGTATTGGGTTTCCAACCTTGAAGTTGCACCTGCACCCAGGTGCCCACGTGCCGCTGGTGGTGCACTGTTGGTTCTGAAGTGAACCTTGTCCAATACTGACCTTAACTTCTGAAGAATGGTCTTGTAAGTAGATGTTGGCTATACATGTGTTGAATGTTTTCTTCACCCCATAGGTTAACATTGCAAAGTCTGAAAATTGCACTAATTGTCTACTTTTTATACTGACCAGAATTTCTATTGCAAAACTTATTTACTCAAGATGAAATTCTGTGGTTCCGCAAAATAAATCAAACCAAGTGTCATTTTTAGGTTTCGCACTGCGAACCGACCGCGAAGCGATCGTCGCTGCGAAACTCAATTGTAATCATTTCTGCTTTCAAGGAGTGAAGGGAGACAAGAGACAAGTGATGTGCACTCGCACGTAAATGGATCAGGTCACGCGCGCTTCCTGTCTCCCATGGCTCCTTGGAAGCAGACACACACGCACGCACACACACACATACAGACCCCCCCCCCGCCGCCGCGCATACACACACACATACAGAACCCCCACCCCTGCCGCGCATACACACACGCACGCACATAGAGACCCCCCCCGCCGCCGTGCGTGCACACACACATACACACAGAACCCCCCGCCTCCGCCCCCCGGCGCTTACACACACACATCCCCTACCTCGTCTCGGCGTGTCTTCTCATCACAGCTTGCGCAGGGACAGCCAACGTGCACGCGCACGGCGACGCCGTCTCCTGCGCCACAACCGTGGTTTCGGTTTCGCGGACTAACCTTGTTCTATATATAATCAAAATAGGCGCCTCAGACTCCAAGTGCCGCCTCAGGTTGTGACCTTCGCTGTACGTCAAAGAACGCAAAATCTGAGCACAAACGCTTAAAAAAAAGAATGCGCACGGATGTTCGACAGAAACGATGTTGGGAATGCCGGTCGTGATCGAAGCATCGGCGTTTTAATTTTAATCTGCAATGAACATTAGTACTGTTCTGCTGGCATCAGACAAGAATCCCAACGAAATCATTAAAAAAAATAACAATTCTTGTGTTTTTCGCTAATCTCCCTTGGGAGTATGTTTAATGCTGGCCCGGCGCGTCAGTGCACACCTGTGGGAAGGACAGGAGACCTCACATCGAGAAGGTGCAAAGCGGGGCGTGGGGGGTGTATCTGGTACAGGGGCTCAGTTCTGGTGACGTCAGTGTGTTTCTGGCCGGGGTGCCTTCGGTTAATGCAGCACCGGGGGTGTGAACGCTCGAGGCGGTGTCCCCCGCACACCAGGCCTCGGCGTCGGGATGGAGAGCTGAGACGCAGGTTGAGGTGGACCGAGCCCATTAACTCGAAGGGTTGAGAGAATTGAGTCCGCAGTCTCAAAGTTTGGGGGCTCGGATCAGGACTGCTGGGAACGAGATTGTGTAAACCCTTTACGGTGCGGCTGACATGACCCTGCGCTTCAGCAGCGAATGCAGTTTTTCCTAGTCTGATTTAATAACGTTATTTATTCCAGGTGGGATTACATTTGCTTTTTGTATCCCCCTCAAGCCTTGCTGAAAGCCCACACTCTGGAGCCCAGGTGCAGAATTCTTTAGGTTAAAAGACTAGATATGCCATTGTGCCTGGCGTGCTCTGTGCACACGGGGAGCACGTTTTTAATGTGGCATCGAAGAGGCAGACACCCTCGACTCATCCTTCCGGAGTCATCAAAGGCACCACACAGCAGGAGCATGTCAGGGGTCTTACCCAGGTTTGGGCTCAAGGACAGTGGCCCCCTTGTTGTACGACCGCAGCGCTCCAGTATCGTCCGCATTCTTGAAAATATGCAAAATGAAAGTACACTCTGCTCTTGTCTACTTGGGATGAATCGGTTCCATCTATTGCTATTAGCTGCATTTACATGTTTTTCACTATTTTTTTAAGTTTAGCACTGCGAACCGATTGCGAAGCGATCGTCGCTGCGAAACTCTATTGTAATCATTTCTGCTTTCAAGGAGTCAAGGGAGAACGGAGACAAGTGATGTGCACGCGCGCGTAAACGGATCAGGTCACGCGCACTTCCTGTCTCCCATGGCTCCTTGTAAGCAGACACACACGCACGCACAGACCCACACATACAGAACCCCCCACCGCCGCGCATACACACACTCACACACACACACATAGAGAACCCCGCCGCCGCCGGGCATACACACACACATTGAGAACGCCGCCGCGCATACACACACGCACGCACACACACATAGAGAACCCCCTCGCCCCGCCGCGCATACATACACGCACGAACACACACAAATAGAGAACCCCCCACCTGCCCCCGCAGCCGTGCATACACACACGCACGCACACACACACACCTACATACAGAACCTCCCGGCGCTTACACACACATATCCCCTACCTCGGCTCGGCGTGTCTTCTCATCACAGCTTGCGCGGGGACAGCCAACTTGCGGGCGCGCGGCGACTGCGTGACCTGCGCTACAACCGTGGTTTCGGTTTCGCGGCCTAACCTTGCCATTGGCTGTACTGCCGCCAACCGGCACTTGTTATCAGATCCAAATGGCCCTGTTGTAGACAAACCCTGGGAAGTGGACAACGAGAATATATAATATTGTGCTATCTATATAGCGCTTACAGCCACAAACCTTATCTCGGATACACTGTAAAAACCCTTTCTAACACCTCATTCCTATGGTACACATTTAACGAAAGTCTGTGATTGCAGAGCGGTCGTAGATGTCAGCAGCAGGCGGATAACCCACGGAACTATCTTTCAGATGTATTTGTGAAGGATGATCCATGCCAGGCTTTGGGGCCAGCTTTGCATCCTCCATGCACTACCTCTCCGTGAAGGATCCGGTAATTAAAGAGGCACGCGCAGACGACTGGGGCGTGCAGGCGGAGTCCTCGGGGACGGGCAGGTGATGAGTGAGTTGCCTCCTTACAGAAAGTGGCATGGGCTTGGATTTGGTTTCTAGGGACGCATCAGCAGTAGACGGTGACTCATGCGCCCCCAGTCGGCGCGGTGACACCCTCGCCTCTCACCTGCCGCCGATTGCGTGCCACAGTCTTTGCCAGGAGTGTAGTGCATACTCCTGCAGGCAGATGCCTAATAATTATTTTATTAAATTGGCAATGTTTATACATATTTAAAAATTGTAGTTACACGACCGGGGCTGCTGGCGCAGGATGCCGGGGCCGGTAAGCTGGCGGGAACCTCCAAGCTGGGCACCCTTGCTCAGCCCATTAGGATAGTTTGTTTCATCCTGCTGCTGGTCTGACTGCGAGAGCAGGTTTTGGGGCTGAGTTCTATGTAGTTCTTCCCTAAAAAAAATTCAACAAACAGTTGTGTCACCTCATCTTCACTTCGAGCATCTGGCGACAAGCAGAGGTTGGGCGTGCACAACATAATAAGGTGGGCTCAGACTGTGACATCACACGCGAAAGGGAGGACGCTTTCTGCTATTATAAAGGGTCCTGCATGCTACTACATTTGTATCACTGATCAAATGCAGATGGACATTACCGTCATTATGCCACCTCACAAACTGATATTAGCTGCCAAGTGGGTAAATGCATTGGGTGGCCCCTAATGCCAGTCCTGTTCTTTTGGGCAGCAGCGTGTTTCATTCTGGGTCTTGTAGTTTCACATTTAACTTTGCAAATTTGGGATTTAACATCCGTTTTTTCAAGAACACTACTTCTGGCTATTGTTTTGTTTGTTTAACTGTGTTTGTGCTGCTCTGCCCGTTGGCGCCCAGTCCGTTCTGTGACAGATATAGGGATCGAAAGTATAGTGGCCCGACCCTTCGACATACTCGTTTCTCTCTGCAATCTGCTCGATCGACTATTACCTGGTCTCAACCTCTCCCTTGGATCACAGCACACCCTCTAGTGTTCCTTCCCTTGTCCTCTCTTCTGCTGAACCTCAAACCTCCAGAGAGGAGCGGGTCCTCTCCTTTGTTCTCGCCCCTCGTCTCAGCCTCCCTCTTTGACGTTACTGTCCCTCTTCTTATGTTGCCGTTCGGACACGCTCGCTGTTACTCCTTATGTAAAGTGCCTCTATTGCCTGCTCGCATTCTTTATGTAAAGGGCCTGATCGTTTTAAATCATATTGTACCCCATTCCTTAAGCGCCTCTCTGCCCACAGCATAATTTAATAATATATTTCCCCCAACCGGTTTGCGGTTTCGTTTCTGCCGCCATTGTGGTTGTTGTTGTGCCCGGAGCTCGCCCTCTCCACCACGCACCCGCCTCCCAGCTGCTCCTCCCTCGCCCCTCCCCTTCCACTATCCATATATGACAGATGCATTCGCGCGCAGCGTTCACGCGCAGCGGTCGCGCCCCATGCGCGCTGAAGGTGCACCAAAGGTAAGCCCGTCTACGCCCGTCCACGCCTGGACCGCGCCCAGCGCCATACCCCCTGGCCCCCGCAAACCGCACTCTTCCCGCATTACGTTTGACGCCACCACCCTCCTAGCCTTTAACCCCGGACGCACACCACAATGCTACGAAGCTCCATACACAGCTCCGACTCTAACCACCTGAAATGCATCCTGCTAAACACCCGCTCGATCCACAAACACGCCACAGAACTCTGGGACCTACTCGACACTACATCACCGGACATCGCCTTCCTTACAGAAACCTGGATGGATGCTTCATCAGCGCCCGACATCGCCATAGCCATCCCGGACGCTTACAAGATCATCCGAAAAGACCGTACCAACCAAACAGGAGGCGGCTTCGCCATCGTCCATAAGAACACCATCAGAATCACAACGAGCTTCGACGACCACCTTACAACCGCCGAACACCTCCACTTCCAGATCCACACCGACCCCAGGTCCACACTTAGAAGCACCCTCATCTACAGACCACCACGAACCCGTAAACAATTCAGCGAAGACATCACCGACTTCATCAGCCCACATGCCCTCCCCTCCGAGAACTACATTCTACTGGGAGACTTCAACTTCCACCTGGAAAAGAAAAACGACTGCAACACCACCACCCTTCTGGACAACCTGGACAATCTCGGACTCAAACAACTTGTTGACACCCCCACCCACTTAGCCGGACACACGCTCGACCCTATCTTCACCTCCAGCAAACACATCTCCTTTAATCATACCACAGCTCTCCATTGGACGGACCACAGCTGTGTTCACTTCAGCTACAAAACTACCACGACTCACAACCCCCCACAACCTGCTCCTCGAAGAAACTGGAACAAAATCACCACCGACCAACTCCTCACATCGCTCAACCAAAACCCTCCAGCCCTCTCATCGGACCCAAACGAAGCTGCCACCAAACTCAAACAATGGATCACTCACAGCGCTGACGAACTAGCACCCCTAAAAAACCACCAGATCAAACAAGGTAGCAAAAAGGCCCCCTGGTTCAACGATGACCTTAAGAATTCCAAGAAACTATGCCGTACTCTCGAAAAAACATGGAGAAAAAAGCCAACCACTGACAACCTGACCACCTTCAAGGCAGCCACCCGCAAACACCACCAATTGATCCGATCCACCAAGAAATCAGCATTCAAGGATCGACTCGACAACAACGCCCACAACAGCAAGGAACTATTCAACATCGTCAAAGAATTTACCAACCCCACCGCAGCCTCAAACGACATTACTCCCTCCCAAGACCTCTGCGACTCGTTATCCTCTTTCTTCTTCAACAAAATCACTGACATACATAACAGCTTTAAGAACATTTCGAAAGAACAGCCCACCCCACCCATTTCCAAACCCGAACCGCTCTCTAACAACCTCAGCGCCTGGAACCCAATCACCACTGAAGACACCATCCGCCTAATGAACTCCATCCACTCAGGTTCACCAACCGACCCCTGTCCCCACCACATCTTCAACAAAGCAGACTCCATCATCGCACCCCATCTCCGTGATGTCAACTGCTCCTTCAACTCCGCTACCTTCCCTGAAAGCTGGAAACACGCCGAACTCAGTGCCCTCCTGAAGAAACCCACAGCTGACCCCTCTGAACTTAAGAACTACCGCCCCATTTCCCTCCTCCCTTTCCCGGCCAAAGTCATTGAGAAAGCCGTTAATAGCCAGCTCGCCGCCTTCCTTGAATCCAACAATTCACTCGACCCCTCACAGTCCGGCTTTCGAGCCAAACACAGCACCGAAACCGCCCTCATCGCAGCGACAGATGTCATCCGAACGCTCCTGGACAATGGAGAAACAGTTGCCCTCATCCTACTCGACCTCTCCGCCGCCTTCGACACAGTCTGCCATAGCACCCTCATACAAGGCCTCAGCAACGTCGGAATACAAGGAAAAGCCTTGTACTGGATCATCTCGTTCCTCGCCGGAAGAACCCAGAGAGTCCGACTCCCCCCTTCAAATCAGAGGCCACCGAAGTCATCTGCGGAGTCCCACAAGGATCATCACTCAGTCCCACCCTCTTCAACGTTTACATGAGTCCCCTCGCATCCATCGCGCGACAACACAACCTCAACATCATCTCCTACGCAGACGACACCCAGCTGATCCTTTCCCTCACCAAAGACCCTAACACCGCCAAAACCAATCTTCATGAAGGCATGAAAGAAGTAGCCGAATGGATGAAAAACAGCCGCCTAAAACTTAACTCAGACAAAACGGAAGTCCTCATCCTAGGATCTTCACCCTCTGCCTGGGACGACTCTTGGTGGCCATCGGCCCTGGGCACAGCGCCCATACCCACAGACCACGCACGCAACCTGGGCTTCATCCTTGACTCCTCCCTCTCGATGACCAGACAAGTTAACGCCGTCTCATCCTCTTGCTTCAACGTACTCCGTATGCTCAAAAAAATCTTCGTTGGATCCCCACCGAAACAAGAAAGACGGTCACCCACGCACTGGTCACTAGCCGACTGGACTATGGAAACACCCTCTACGCCGGAACCACAGCCAAATTACAGAAAAAACTCCAACGCATCCAAAACGCATCTGTCAGACTCATATTGGACATCCCTCGCCAAGCTCACATTATCGGCCACCTGAAAGACCTCCACTGGCTTCCCGTCAACAAGAGAATAACGATCCGTCTCCTCACCCACGCTCACAATGCCCTCTACAAACTAGGACCTGAATGCCTCAACACACGACTGTCCTTCTACACACCCACCCGCCAACTAAGATCCTCCAACCAAGCGCTTGCAGCAGTTCCGCGCATCCACAGATCCACCATGGGAGGAAGATCTTTCTCCTACCTGGCGGCCAAGACCTGGAACTCTCTCCCCACTCACCTCCGCCTCACACAGAACCACATTTCCTTCCGATAGGAACTTAAAACCTGGTTATTCGATAAATAATGCACCCCCTCCCACAAGCGCCTTGAGACCCTATGGGTGAGTAGTGCGCTATACAAATTTCTGAACTTGAACTTCCTTGGAACTAGTTACAAAGCAAAATGCAGTTGTCAGGTGTGAAAATGCAGCACGAGTAAAAGTGTGAGGGGACAAAGAAACAGAAAGCCTGAAATGCTCAGGAGTAATTGAAATTAGGTCTGAATAATTGTGCAGCTACAGATTAAGATGCTCATTTAGACTCCAATGAAAACAAGCATTTGGAATGCGATAGGACTCGCATTGACACAAGTCTGAGCTATTGACATTGTAAATAACAATGCCTTTTATTTATGTTTTTTTTTAAAAATTCAATAAAAGGCATTGTTATTTGCAATGTCAATAGCTCAAACTCACGTCAATGCGAAACCTATTGCATTGTAAATGCTTGTATAAATTGGTCTCAGATTTATTCATTGATTGTGTGTCATTTATTGCCACTGTGTGTACAACAAATGCTTAAAACTACCCTCGGATACGTCTAACTGCTCCCCCACACTACCACAAAAGAGCATTAGTATTATCTACTTGAGCCTCTGTAAAATCTCTGGGGATCCACTGGACTCTCTGCACACTCTACCTCTTCTTGGTATAGACATAGTGAGAGCCGACTCCCCACGCTCAAGTACTCACACACACTCAGACATAGACAGACAGACACAGACACACACACTCTCTCTCTGTCTCTCTCTCTCTCACACACATTCTCACACATACCCACCCTACCTCACATCAGAAACATATATTTAACTTCTAAATGACGCCTCCAACTAGGACCATTAGTAAACAGGTTCATGCAGAATTCAAAAGATCCTACTTGTAAGGATATCTGTGCAGTCATCCCCATGACAGGAAAGAAGAAATGCAAATGAATGAATACAATGCTTTAGGAAGCTAAGCCTTCTTAAATTAAGAAATGAATGAATGATAAGCCATGAATAGAGAGAAACAGAAAAAGAAATAAGAGAGAAAAAAAGAGTAAAATAAAGATAATAAAAACAAGGGACATAGAAAATACGAAAGAAAGAAATGAGGCTCACCTATATTATATTCAATGGTGCTTGTAATACAGCGGCCAGGATATCCGTCACGTTTGTGTCTGAGTAACCCGGCCAGTAACCCGGCCAGTGAACTCTAAATCAGGCTCTTGACACTTTGCATTGTTGCTGGTTTTAACTGTGCACCATTACTTCCTCAGAAGTCACAGGCAAGAAACACGTGGTCACCTGTAACATAATTGTTATAATTACAAGGGTGTGACAACACCACATAACACCGCATAAACAACACGTGCAGTTTAAACCGCAGGGTTCAAATAAACCCACACACACACACAGCCCGTAAGAATAAACCCGTGCTAAACACACAAGCCTCAATAACAGGTAGATAATACAAAGTCTGATGGACATAATGAAGCAGACCTAGAGATACATGCACAGCACAGACAAGATAAAGGTCTTGATTTAGAGTTTGATGAGCAGGGTACTCCTTCACAAGCGTGGTGGAGTACTCTGTCCAACAAACGGATGGTCTGCCTGTAAATACATCGGATGGCCCTTCCTCTCTAGGTCAGGCAGTTTGATGTATTTTTCTCTTATTCAGGACCACCAGGGAATACCTGGCAGTCGTGATGAGGATTTGTTTTTAAATGAATCCCACTTCCTGGGAGTAAATTAATCAGGGAGACAGTTCCAGGGGTGTGAGGGTCATTAGTTATTGCTTTTTAAAAACAAACTCCACCTTTGGAAGCTTGTTCTTGAAAATAACAAAAGTTGGTGAATGGCCGCCTGAAACATCCCCAAGGGATTCAGAGAATTGTAGATCAACTTCCTATAGATGGTTGAGATTGCTTTTTCGGTCAGGGGATTAGTTAGCAGCTGGGGATGCATCAGGCAACTTCTCCCCTTCCGAGATGTGACCTTGCAGAGCGTGACCCACCTGCAAATGTCAGAACCGTTTTTAGTCACCTACTTCATACTTTTGTTGTAGGATTGTGAAGGGCACAAGCGCCTGTCCCCTCCACACATCGCCCGGCCGCTCTAAGCTAATCAATCCCCATTTTGTGAAGCCCTGCAATCCTCCCACTGCACTTACGAGATCACCACCATACAGTGGAATCATTTCAGTCAGCTTACCTTCTCAGCCTAAACACTTGGTAGCCTCTCTCCACACCCTTACCACTGTTTAGGTATGAGTAGGTAGGGTGCACTCATACTTTCTTCGATACAGCACCAGGGTGGGGTAACCTCTCTTGCCCATGGTCAATCTATCTACCCGGTTAGTTGGATCCTCACGGTCCACAAACACCCAGATGTTGACAGCCATCAGCTGCGTGGCCCAGTAATACTTGTGAATGCTCCGGACGCCATTCCACCTTAATAAATTCCCCTCTGCACCTTACTCAGCGTGAAGTGCCACCATCCCACAACAGGAGCCAAAGTTCTCGGTCTACCCTTTGAAAGAAAATGTTTGGTGGGATCTTGAAGGACGTTTTTTTCACGATGTACAGGAGACCCTGGAGGGTCATCACTTTAAATAGGACCACCCGGTCAAGTAAGGAAAGCGGGAGCGCCCACAAGTGTGGGGTGTCCCAGCAAAGTTGGTCTAATTTCGGAAGTATGCTTCTGCCTGTGACTCTGTTGTAATAAACACACCCAAATATTTAAAGCCATGTAGTAGAAAAATGTGTAGGATTTGTTCACTCGAGAAGGCTGATTACTTGACCTACAGCAAAACGTCAGCGTAGAGGGAGATTCTCTCATCCCACTCCTGATCAACTGGAATACCCCATATGAGAGGTCCTGGCGAATCCACGCACGTGAGAAGAACATAGGAGACAAGGAACATCCCTGTCGGACGGCAAAACTCGGGAGGATGTTTTATTAACGCGCATGCGCACTAGAGGGTCCACATACAAGAGCTTGACAGCAGCGCCACTGGTTCAGCAAAGGAATCCCCTGTTGGATGTGGTACGCCATTAAGGTGTCGTAGATATAAGCGCGTTCCCTGGTGTGGCATGAATCCTGATTGATCAGGATGAACCACTGTTGCAATTACTGTCTGCAGGCATATCTCCAGGGCGTACGCAAGGACCTTAGTCTCAAAATTAAGCGGGGAGAGAGGTCTATAAGACCCACACTCAGTTGCTGGTTTGTCCTTTTTTAGGATGACCACCACCTCAGACATTCTTTGGTCCTCTGGGAGACACCCTTAATTTCAGGCAGTCTGAAACCTCCTCTGGAGGCACTCCCTGATTTTATCCTTCATGCTTTTATATAAATCTATAGGGAGATCATTAGGCCCCGTCGCGTGCCCTGTTTGCAAGGTTCCTATTGTCTTATTTATTTAGTCTACTGTCAGGTCTTGGTCTAGTGCGTCTCGGTCCTCATTCGTTAGCATTGTCAGGGTCAGGTCTTTCAGGAAGTCTCTCCCAGTACTTCCGCCCCCTTTTTGTCAGTGTCCTGGATTGAATTCATCCTATAGCACGCAAGCTGATTCAACAGGCCGCCCGTTCTCCCTAAAATCGAAGTCTGCTCATACAAGCTTTGAACGTCTTGTCTTTTAAATATCACGGATCAACCCTTGGGCGTAGCATGAAGTCCACAACCGGACCAACAAGTTGCACCTCCACCAGCGAATGGTCTGAGATTCCCCCTGCTATGTGCGTAGCGGCTCTAAAATCATCTTTATGGACAGTCTGGGTGGAAAGATAGTGCAGGCATGCCAGACTACCATGTGCTGCAGACAGGTGCGTCCGGTTCTGATCCCCTCTTCCCCTCTAGGGGTATTTAGGAGTATCATGAATATAGTATAGGGTCAGTTCTGTCACTCCAGACGCCCTAATGTGTGTATGCTCTGTCGTAAATGTCTTACTCTTTCACAGGATGAGTCAGTCTTGTCTGGGTCTCTTTCCTGTTTCCGAACACTTGAATGACACGCCCGAAGACTCGAGAGAGCAGTGTCCCACCAGCAGGCTTTTGTGGAGCGCTTTTGTCCTGGTGGTAATGCTGCATTCAGTAGGGCACCCACTCTGTCTTTTCTTTGCAGTTGCCTGAAGATCAGCAGTCCCAAGGTAGCAGTCACACCTGGCCTGTCAGTAAGTGCAGCCCCCTCTGGAGGCCCGACCATCAGCAATTGAGCCCACATTGTGGCCGGCTGGACCACAGGCGTAAGCTCAGACAGGGTGTTCAACACTGGAGTAGTTGTAATCTCTCATGGGCCTCTGACACAGAGTAGTCAGAAATTCAGCAGCTAAAAGCCCTACACAGGCTCTCCAGGAAGTCAGTAGATTCAGACTCTGTTGTGTTAGGAATTTGGAAAATGCAACCTTGAACGGGACAGTTGGCAGCACACAATCGTCCTACTGGGCCTCAACAATCATGTTGTCGTAGACTTTTATTTTCTGCCTTGAACTGCTGGGAGAGTCTTGGCGGGGGAGGAGGGGGTCCCTCAGACTAGCTGGTCCTGCTGGATGGCTTTCTGGCCCGCCCTTCAAATACGAGGATGTGTCGGACCTTGCTTCTTCCAGGACAGCCTTGTCCTGCTGCTGGATAGTCAAACTCCCTTCCCTTTCTTACCATACAGGCAGGCTTCTAGGCAGACGTCTAGGCTCTTCAGGACAGGTACAAAGCTTCTCCATTAAGTAATTCAGCCTGCAGGTGATGTCCCCTCAACTTAGATAAACTGTCAGGCTGACACCATCCCTGGTTGCACAGCAGGCACCTGAGTACTTTGTAGAGCACATTATTCCTTGGTAACAGAGGACTTTGAACTAGGGTATAAAAGAGGGATATATGGTCCCACTTGTATACACAACTGGCAGGTAGATGATGCAGTTTACTCTGTCGCACTCTCACATTGCATTTATGCTACGCACACCAACACCCTAAACATTCACTTGATGTTATTGCAAAGTCTGGGCACAGGGATAGAAATGGAGCATTACATGGGTGTGTCAGTAGAATATTTTAAGCTTGCTCTGCATCCCAAGACCACTCTTACTGGCTTGTTAGTATACCATCCCCCGGGCACGGCTACTTCCTGGCTGGCCCAGCATTCGGATTACATAGCATCGGTTCTCCCAGCGTCCAGCAACTTTTTGGTTGTTGGCGATCTCAACGTGTATTTGGAGGACGCAAAAAACAGCGTGGCCTGCAATCTTATTGCTGACCTCGCTTCTATGAATCTTATTATACATAATAAGGGCCCCACCCATAGGTGTGGTCACTTTCTTGACCCTATCTTTTCCAATATTCCTCAGTTATATTGTTCCTCAGCTTTACCTGTCCACTGGTCTGATCATTATTTATTCAAGTTTAGCGTTGCTATCACTGTAGTATTGCCTAAATGTATAGCCCCAGCGAGTGTCAGAAAGAGAGACTGGAAAAAGTTAGACATTGTTGCTCTCAACAATGCTCTGGCCGATCACCTGCCCACCAGTCTACCGAACCTGGCTGATATGGAAACCGCAGCCAGTGCCGTGAACTCCTGGCTCCAGGAAGCCATTGACACCTGTCTTCCTCTTGCTCATAAGAAAATGGCAATTCACAAAACACCTGCCCCGTGGTATAACGAGACGCTTCAAACTGACAAATCCCGATGTAAAAAATTGGAACGCGTCTGGAGAAGGGACTACTCCCCCTCAGCTGGCCTCATCTATAAAACTGAGTTGAAGCGCTACCACAAAGCCTGTGCATCGACGCGGGCTAACTATGTAAACAGAATTATCTCTGAAGCCGTTAATAAATCTAAAATACTGTTCAGTGTAGTTAAAGACCTCACTGGTTCTCAGACCACGGCTACCCTTCCCCCTATATCAAGCAGTAAATGCGATGAACTTGCTCAGTACTTCATCTCTAAAATTGAGAATATTTACCAGGACATTTCTGCCCAAAGAGACAGCAAAACCTCTGTGAACTCGCTTTTTGATACTGGTCTGCTGTTTGCTGTTTGCTCCACGGACCATTGCCCTTGGATACTCGTGTGGGAGCCTCTCATTTTCTGGACGCCCACACCTCGCCGGACCCGCTCCGCGGGTCCCGCATCGTTCCTGAAGCCTGAGGGGAACTGTTGCTTCAAAGACAAGTGCTAGCTGGGGAGTTCAGGGCTGCGAGCGAAGACCGGGACTACAGATCCCAGGAGTCCCCGGTCGGCCGATCACCATCACCTGGCCCGCTCTCCCTGCAAGCGCCGCCCCTAACTCACAGGTGGAGTTAAAACTTCTCCCTTTACCCTCCTCTGTGGGACCTGTCTGCTGTTTGCTGTTTGCTCCACGGATCATTGCCCTTGGATACTCGGGTGGGAGCCTCTCATTTTCTGGACACCCACACCTCGCCGGACCCGCTCCGCGGGTCCCGCATCGTTCCTGAAGCCTGAGGGGAACTGTTGCTTCAAAGACAAGTGCTAGCTGGGGAGTTCAGGGCTGCTGCAGGGCTGCGAGCGAAGACCGGGACTACAGATCCCAGGAGTCCCCGGTCGGCCGATCACCATCACCTGGCCCGCTCTCCCTGCAAGCGCCGCCCCCAACTCACAGGTGGAGTTCCTTTCTCCTACTTAGTCCAGCCCTGTGACGCGGGAGGCGCGCGGACGGAGGCGCGGGCGAAGACCGGGCAAAGAGCGGGCCGTTTGAGGCCGTTCGAGGACGGCAGAGGACGGCCCGGGCCCACACCCCTGCCTGCTAACTCCAGTAAAAGAAAGAAACGATGTGCACCAGGGAAACCAGGAGCAAATCTTCCTTGGCTGCGGCTGGAGCCGCAAAAGGTACCATCGATAACTATTTTGTTAAAGCTGGATCCCTTTTGATTGAGGAAATAGAGGTCTTGGAGAGAAGAATTTCTCAGGAAATAGATTGGGTTAGGAGAACTTCAATGGGACCAATGACTCAAGCTAGAACTCCAGAGGGGAGATTAGAACCTATTTAACCATTTACCGAGCGATTCAACCACCAACCCAGATTTTACATTAGAGTTTCCGAGTGACCTTGACGATATGAGCCTAATGGCCCTGCCCAAAGCCCAAACTCCCCATAACTCACCTGTAATTCCACCCCCGAGTTTTGAACCAAATATAGCCCCAGTCATTGACAAAGAGACTAACTCTGATCTAACTAGGGGCACCAGGGAAGGCGCCATTCAAAAAAAGAGAAAGGGGGGGACCAAACAAGGAAGGCAGTAGGACAAAAGCCCCAAAATCCAATCCACCAAAGGGTAATGTTACTAACAGCATTAACACCGACATTAATCAGAACATCCCTAGTATAACAATTTCACCTTTGGCCCCCTCGCATACAGCTAACTCGGCTGACTTAAATAACATCGCAGTGGAAGATTCCAGTGATGATATTACACTGGCTGATATAGGTGCACTTCTTAGGTCCTTATTGAGCCCCCTTGAAGCTCGTTTAATCAAGATCGAAGCTAGGATGGTCAATATTGAAAAGTCTACTGTCCAACTAGCAGACTCAATGAAACTTGAATTGAAAGGAGCTAAGGGGGACATAGATCCAAAATGCACAAAAGGAACTACGTCCACAACAATCCAAAATAAAAAGGCCCCGGCTATAGCCATTCAGGACCCTCAACCTATATCACTCCAAAAGAAGACCCCCAAATCTCTCCCTAACCCTAACACAAATACTGCCCCTCTAACGACCCGGCAGTCTTCGCTGCCAACTCCCACTACTCTTCCCCCATCCAAAGACCCAGTCACAACCCAGATCACACCTGAGACTGAATTATCTCTTTCGGGGAAGAAATCCACCATTCCCCGTAAATCGAAACCTGTGAATCTTCCACCAGAGGCGTCCCCTTATACTGTGATCCTGACAGGGGTCCCTAAACTAAAACCTGCGACACAAGAATCAATTCCCTCCCTTAAAAATAAAGTCATTAGCTGGCTGTCTATTAATAGACTGCTCCCACATGGCATAACTAGTGACATTATCATGGTAAGGCGGGCCTCGTGGGTGGGATATTCTAGAAAAACAATCAGAGGAGACTGCGTTTTGGTTACTTTTAGAGAGCCAAACACAGCCTCCTACATTTCCACATGGCCTTCTGATGACCAAGGCAGTAACATACAAGTCCTCCCGCTCTCGTTCTTCTACCCTTCGAATTTATATAATTCGGAGGATCAAAGATGGGGGCTACATCAGGAAATGCTGGACGACTGGGGGAGTCGCCGCAGGGAGAGAAGGGATCCTTACTATCAGAAATGCAGAGTCCCTGATCACGTCTTACCATACGGGGAGGAGGCAGGATGGGAGCATAAAGCAGGGAGGAGGGGAGGAGGGGGGGGGTTGGGAGAGGAGTTCTAGGGCCGCATAGAATGCCCTACCCAGCCCATTTCCCAACCTACAATAGATACAGCAGTCTGGAAATGGTTGACTGACAATTCAACTCACAGGGAAGAGAGTCCACCCCAACCATCTGGACAGGGAAGAGCACGTCCCCAGAAAGACCGCAATCCACAGGAGCACACAGGGAATCAACACCTCACCACATAACAGAGCCTCCTTTAGTGGACTAATTCCAACAACGTTTTGGACCAGGGGAAACTGCCGCCTCTTCCGTTGGTAAACCACGAGACTAATGGCTCTAAGGCCCCAAATACAGGGTCACCCAATAGCAAACCATCATCCATGACAATAATTTCGTGGAATATTGCTGGCTTGGCCAATAAAATCGATAATCTGGAGTGGGTCTCCTTTATCAATTCAAAGAGCGTATGTCTCTTCCAGGAAACCTGGGCTAGAGAAGAACTCATACCACAAGGTTATGCAGTATTCTCTAAACCAGCTAAGTGGGGGGGACGGGGTAGACCGTCAGGATAGCTGGCAACTTGGGTAGCTTCAGATCTGGGCTGCCAGGCCAGATGTATGGCGACAGGTTCTGATGACATATTGGCTGTCCTCCTTGAGTGGCCTAACTCCACGAAATTGGTGGTAGTCAATGTGTATTTGAGACCTGTACCCACATCACAAGAATCCACTACTATAGAGGAGCTTTCGGCTTTCCTAGTTAGTATCCCAGGGGAACTCCACTGTATAGTGGGTGCTGATTTAAACTCGCACTTTGAACCGTTGCCAGGCCTTCGTGATGGATCCTCCTTTGAAGAAGACTCACGATGGCTAATCCCGGCCACGGTGGCGCCCCCACCCAGAGCTTGGACCCCTCTCGCCCTGCAGATAACCGCCCTTACTTTAAACCAGGGTTTAAGGGCCTGTAATGGGCGTTGCAAATCAGACATGCCCAGCAAACATACCTACAACAAACTAGGTAGCGAATCGCGACTTGACTATATTCTTGTTAAATTACCGCTGTGGTCACAAATCATTGATTTTAAGGTTACCGAGAGATGGGATAGTGACCACAACGCCTTAGAACTTGAATATGTCCTGCCAGCAAAAAGAGGATATAGCCCCCGCTCCTAGTAACAATAAGTCAGGCCTGCTCTTGTTAAATAACCAGAGAAGAGTAAGGTGGGAGAAACTGGCCACTAGCAGCAATAAGCTACCAAAATTGTATGCCAGAATTACCCCACTTTTAGAGAGCGCATTCTACACTGGGGCGAAAATAGAAGAAGAGGGTAACTAGGAAAAATTGGCCCAGATTCACGTAGATTTAATTAGTACCTTGGAGCTGGACCTTTTTTCAAAACAAGAAGGAAAAACCGGCCCAACAACTAAGAGGACATGGTACAATGCTACATGTAGGGACGCAAAAACTAAATTGCTTTTAGCAATAAAGGAGCATAAACCCAGGGATGAAATCCAATCCTGGAGAAGGGCCTATAGGAAACTCCTGGTGAATGCCAGGGCCGAGTGGGACCAACAATACTGGGAAGAACTAGCAATATCACTTACCATCAGAGATTCCTGTAAATTCTGGCGTATAGTGGCCAATGGAACAGAGGAATCATCCTCGGCTATCGAACCGAATATAGCTCCCAGTATATGGCAGAACCACTTCCAGTCACTGTACTCAATAGAGGAGGGGACACTGACCATATTACCCAACAGGATAGTACCAGATTCCAAAGGGGAACCATTCACAGAAAAAGAGGTGAGGGTAGCTATAGCAGGGTTAACAACTGGGAAAGCCCCAGGCCTTGACGGGGTACCCGGCGATCTATCCAAGCAAGAACCTGGGATATGGGCCCCCTACCTCATGCTCATATTCAATGCTGTCCTGGGGGGGATGGAGGTCCCCGATACTTGGCTGGGGGCAGAGGTGGTTCCTATCTTGAAAAAGGGATCCCCTCTGCTCCCATCCAATTATCGCCCGATCAGTCTTATTGACGTATCCCAAAAGCTCTTTGGGAGACTGATCTAAGATAGGCTACAGAACTGGATTGAAGAGATGGAGATTTTGACTCCTTACCAGGCGGGATTTAAGCAAGGGGTGTCCACAACCGATCAAATTTTCAGGCTGAACCTGCTATATTGGAAAACAGCACTAATCGAGGGCGGCACTTTGTACACAGTGTTTGTGGAGTTACGTGCCGCCTTCGATTTGGTTCCAAGAGCGAAACTATGGCAGGTTATGGAGGAGATGAATGTCCCGGGAGACATTTTGGCAGTCCTTATGAGACTACACCACAACAACTACGCGCGGGTCAGGTGTGGTAGAGGTGGTAAATTAACAGGAAGGTTCCCCGTTTGCAGAGGGGTAAGGCAGGGTTGTGTGCTTGCACCGACCCTGTTCTGCCTCTTTGTGAACGGGGTAATCGCTCATTTGGATAGGATCCCTAATATTGATGCTCCAAAATTGACTGGCAGCAGGGTGCCTGCAATCATGTTTGCAGACGACACCCTGCTGCTGTCTAAAACCCCTATGGGCATACAACGAGTCTTGAATGGTTTTCTGGAGTTCTGTACAGACAGGGGACTCAAAATCAACCCGCAGAAAACCAAATTCATGATTCTCAATCCCAAACCCCTTAACCGCCCACCACCCACCCTAGGCACAGTCCAATTGGAACGGGTCCATACCATTGAATATCTGGGGATTACGCTCAATGAAAATTTAACGTGGTTACCCCATCAGTCAAAAGCAAACATTAAACTGGCACAGTTGACGGGGGGCATAATGAGATTAGCGAATAAATCACTCTACCGGCCACTCACCCCCGTCATCCAAATTTACAAGGCACAGGCCCGGGGAGGTGTCACTTATGGGGGTGAACTGTGGGGCCATATCCCATCACCAAAAATACTCATCACTGAGAACAAGTTCCTGAGGCAGATCACCGCTCTTCCACTGAGCACTCCAAATCTCCCTCTAAGGTTGGATCTGGGCCTCCGGCCTATAACTGAGGAGTTGGGGTTCAAACCCCTTGCATTTTGGAGACGCCTATGGAGCAGTCCAGATCTCAGTACCTATAGAGCAGAGCTACAGGAATTCCTAATGCTGCCGAATGCCACCAGAACACCGTGGCTAAAATACATTAAGAGAACTTCTGAGGCAATTGGATTCCCTAAACTCTGGTCAGATCCGGCAAACACAAGTAATAGGACCTCCAGAAAAGTACTATCGAGAGCATATTATGATCGAATGCTGTTACAATCCGTTAATGGCATCCGAGATGGATCCCTAACGGATCAGTTCATAAAAACTAAAGACTCTTTATCAACTGGAAAGTGTCCTAGACGCCATGACTCCGGCAATAACCAGGAAATTATTCCTTCAATTGAGATACGGGACCCTCCCCTTGGCATCTTTCACAGCAACATGGCCCTCCCACCCCTCTACAGAAAATTGTCCTGCTTGTGCCCATGTAAAAGAGAACGATGTACATGTGATCTTCTTTTGTCCAGCCTATGAGAGGAGCAGGAAGTACTGGCTCGTTCCTTTACTTAAAAACTTGGGGTTCAGAACCTTTTTGCCTGCCTATAGAGTTTTAAAGACTGATTTGGCCCCAACTCTGGTTTTTGCACTATCCAAATTTTTAACTTCAATGTGGTATGCCCGTAAACGCTATCTTAAGAGACTTGGTGACTCAGTATAGACTTGATTTCTGGCATACCTCAATCATATTAATTAATTACGATCACTGCTCTTATTTAATGCGTTCTTAAATTGTAAATGAATTGTTTTATGATGTCATGTATATCTTTTATGATCATGTGATCGAAATAAAGATTTTTCGAACTCGAACTCGATACCGGGGAGGTTGTTGACTCCTCTGTGCCGTCCTCGTATTCACTCCTGTCCTTGCCTTATCTCCACCCTTCTACCCTTCTGGAGATCCTGAGCAAAGTTAAGTCAGGCTCTCCGATTGATCCTTTGCCCGTCCCAATACTGCGCTCTCTGGATACCCCCCAGCTCTTGACGATCTGTACTTTGCTTAATCACTAGCTCAACACTGCTGTTGTTCCCAGTCGCTGGAAGCACGCAATGGTCACCCCGCTATTGAAAAAACCTACTGCTGACCCCAACGTTTCCTCTAACTTCCGCCCTATTTCTTTATTTCCTACATTTTCCAAAATCTTAGAGAGGCACATCCACCTGCACCATTCCCAGTTTGTGGCAACAAATAATTTATTACATCCCTCTCAGTCCGGTTTCCGTCTGGGATTTTCCACCGAGACCACCCTCCTTGGCGTTACAGAAAATCTCCGCCTGCTATTGGATCGAGGTGAAACAGTTGCACTGATATTGCTTGATCTCAGTGCAGCTTTCGATACTGTATGTCACAGTATCCTCCTCAGTTCCCTTGCGGCCACTGGCATCGGTGGAAAAGCCTTGGATTGGCTTATATCTTTCCTGATGGACCGGACCTTTCAAATTTTTTCCCACTCCTCCACTTCTAAAATGTATTCTTCCCCATATGGTGTGCCACAGGGTTCAATACTTAGTCCTCTCCTTTTTAATCTTTGTTACCCCCCTGGCTCACATTGCACAACATTCCGGCTTGAATTTATTCACTTACGCTGACGACTCTCAAATCGTCTTCTCTTTATCCCAAGTTGACCCAACCTCTATCTCCCCCCTGCAAGCAGGTCTCAGCAAAATATCCAGCTGGATGAATCGTAACCTGCTCAAATTAAATGGCGGTAAGACCGAGGTTCTGGTACTTGGGAATAAACCTGACCTCTGGAGCCCGAGACACTGGCCGTCTGCCATGGGTTCCTTACCTTTTCCGTCCAAACATGTGCGTAATCTTGGTGTGACCATCGACAATGGCTTATCCATGAAAGATCAGGCAAACAAAGTGGCAGCCATCTGTTTCACCAAGATCAAGGCTGGGGTAGCCCTCTTGTACCTTCAGTCCTTAGTCAAACTCTATACCCCCTTTCGCTCTCTCCGTTCCTCTTCTCAATATTTATTCTGTGTACCTAAGTACAGACTTTCCAGAATGGGTGGCAGTTCCTTTGCAAACTTGGGACCAAGACTCTGGAACTCCCTTCCTCTGGACATCCGTATGGAGAACTGTCACGCTCGCTTTCGCATAGCTGTGAAAACCTGGCTCTTTAACCAATAACACCTTACTGGATAGTTCTTGCTGCTTCTGCCTTTTAGCGCCGGGAAACCCTTGCGGGTAGCTGACGCGCTTTATAAACTCAACAAATAAATAAATAGAAAGCCACTCCACTGACCATGATGCAAATATCTCATCCGGCTATTGATCCTTACAACATGTTGCATTTCCACTACCGCTCTAGCTGTTAAACCCATGACAGTCCTCTGCCCTTAATGAGGGCACACTTGGTGTGACCCTCCAGGTCACAGGACCGGTTCAAGATCTCTCATAGCCCCTTGTTAGAAGTTGCACAGTACTGGGGTGGCAGAAAAATCTTATGTAATTGTTTTGTGGTAGATTTATCCCAGTAACATGCAGTTAAAAGTTTGACGCCATGGACTGGGGAGTTGCCACGGGAAACAGATTCTTCTGCCAGTCAAACCAAATGCCATTCACTATTACATAGTGTTTTTCTGCTTTTATTTACCACTTTTTTTAAGCAGGTGGTAGATATAAGCATGTGGTTGGTTGGGGGTAGATGGGTGAAGCAGGGGAGGGAAGAGGAAAGCATTTTCTAACAGAGGGAAGAATTGTATGTTTCCCCCAGTTAGTAAAAAACCAGCATAAGTCTTGGCTGCTTCTGCTGCACCCAGAGGCTTGTGGGTCTTTTCAGTCTAATTTTTCTGTCTGGAAAAAAAATGGTGTCCTGTTTTTCTGCACCCTGTAAATCCAGGTGCAGAAAAGCCTAACAACTGATAATCAGGTGGAATAAAATGAACACATGAAAGTACGCCTTAATTTCATTGCCCTTGATTCATACTCTGGACCATAGTTGAGGGATAGGTCTAGGCATAGTCCTCGCCGCACACAATAGATTTGCGTGTGGCAGAGGCCAGAACTCAAAACTCAGGATACCAGATGCAAGTAGGTGGTAACTCAGGGCAGAGAAAAATGCCTGTTGTCCGTGGAGGGGAAATTCCCATCCTAGAAATCTACATTAAAATTAATTAATAGTATTCTATTTTGAATACCTTTTTGGTGCCAGTCCATATGACTTTAATGTCTGCTTTTGGGATTCTATGTTACAAGTCCATGAGCTTAATAAAATGTTGGAAATTCTACAAATCCTCACTCCTAGATCCAAGTACTCTCAGGTTACCATTCTACACTCTGCTCTGTCTGAAGAACAGCTCAACACTTTCGAAAGTCTGCATTGATATGGCTTGTAAATTATTTTTGGGGATATTTATTTGTAATAACTATTTAATTTTAATACTATAGGTGATTGAAATTACGGACGAAGAAAGCAAGATTAAGCACCAGCCAACTGAATGTTAGTGCCATAAGAAGGTTTATTTTTAAAAACTGAAGGACATGCAGCATTCTAAGTTTAAACAATTTCCAAAATCTAGGTGTGGCGAGGAAGTGGGAGCTGAGGAAAGTACTATACCTGTAAGTGAAGTCTCTAATTTTGCATTTCATTAACCCAGAGCAAAGTCATATCTGTCCACACAGCATCAGAAATAATGCCAGAAAGACCAATCACAACATCCTCATCTGAAATATTATCAGAAAAACAAATTGCCTCAGCATGACAGAATAACGTTCATCTAAAGCACGCATGATCTAAAGCATTATGTAATTCCAGAGTGGAAGCACACACTGCATAAAAGAAAGATATAACAAAAGGTTTCTTCTACAGACCATCAAAGAAAAGACACTGAAAGAAGACTCCGAAGCTGACACGCCAACAACAAAAAGATTGGGAAATCACCTTTGTTCAACAACCGTTTTTAACCAGTTACGCAAGTTTGAGACTATCTGCCTCGGTATACAACACCACGACCCACTCTGCTCACTCTGGCGAAAACCTTAAAAATTCACCACTTTATTGTGTTCATGACCATCTCAGATTGTTTCCTTTTTATTGTGTACTGTTCTGTAATTCTATGTAAATCGCCTCAACATTATCTGTTGTGCAGGAGTGATATGTAAAACTGTTAAATATAAAAATGGATTAAATGAGCACCGTTGCGCTATAGCTAATGTAAATAAATCCTCGTCTTCAGAACTACAATCCTTAACCTTACACCAAACATAGAAAGGGTAAAAGGAACTAATGTTCTGCGACTGGTGAGACACTATTACTGTGCATGTTCTAATGTTCTCAGTTACTGCCATTACGCCAGTGCAAAAATGTACTTCTCAGTTTAATCATTAAATATCAGACTAACACCTTATCACTGCATTGCTAAGAACCTATACAAATAGATTTGAGAAAAACTTCAGTCACAAAATAAGTTGCTGCTGGAGAGGCTATAACCAAAAGACTGTTATCTGCTAGAAACATTTCAACATGTTTTAACGGGCTGCATCCAGACATATTTTGCTCAATTCAAGTGTTAAGAAGATTACACACAATTTCTTTTAGAGATTAATGCTGAACATTATCTAAACAAGCCAGACTCTAAAATCGGGTTCACTCTTACCGTGGCATATAAGCAAGAGAAAACTAAATGTAGAGATATTAACTCTAGGAATACACCTTATAAAAACACGGGCTGTGAGAACAAATTTTAACAAATTCAGTGTTAAAACCCGCCTCAATCAAAGCAAAGTAACCCAAGTTGGGGAAAAAAGATTCAGCCATAAATCTCATCTCACTGAATTTGAGAGAATGCACACTGGGAAAAACCACTCTCAGTGCTCAGTGTGCCAAAAAAGTTACAACAATAAATCGTATCTCACTGAGCATATGAAAATCCACCATGGGGAAAAACCTTATCAGTGCTCTGAATGCCAGAAAAGGTTTTGTAACAAACAAAGTCTTTCTCTTCATGTATTAACCCACTCTGTGGAAAAACCTTATCAGTGCTCTGAATGCCAGAAATATTTCAGTCAAAAAAGAGACCTTACTGTACATACAAGGACTCACACTGGGGAAAAACCTTATCAGTGTTCTGAATGCCAGAAAAGGTATTGTAAAAAACAAAGTCTTTCTCAACATGTATTAACCCACACTGGGGAAAAACCTTATCAGTGCTCTGAATGCCAGAAAAGGTTTTGTAAAAAAAAAAATCTTTCTCAACATGTGTTAACCCACACTGGGGAAAAACCTTATCAGTGCACGGATTGCCAGAAATGTTTCAATTCCAAAACCCATCTCACTCGGCATAGAAGAACTCACACTGGAGAGAAACCTCATCAGTGCTCAGAATGCCAGAAATGTTTCATTGACAAAAACAGTCTCACTCATCATATAAGAACCCACACTGGGGAGAAACCTTTTCAGTGCTCTGAATGCCAGAAATGTTTCAGTGTAAAAATCAGCCTCACTGAACATACAAGAATCCACACTGGGGAAAAACCTTATCAGTGCTCTGAATGCCAGAAAAGGTTTAGAAACAAAAAAAGTCTTTCTCAACATGCAATGACCCACTTTGTGGAACAACCTTATCAGTGCTCTGAATGCCAGAAATGTTTCAATGAAAAGCGCCATCTCACGGTGCATATAAGAAGCCACACTGGGGAAAAACCTTATCAGTGCTCTGAATGCCAGAAATGTTTTAGTGTAAAAAGTAGTCTCACACAGCACATAAGAATCCACACTGGGGAAAACAGTTATCAGTGCACTGAATGCGACAAAAGTTTCAGTAAAAAAAGCTGCCTCACTCGGCATACAAGAACCCACACTGAGGAAAAACCTTATCAGTGCTCTGATTGCGACAAATGTTTCAGTCAAAAAATCTGCCTCACTCGGCATAGAATAACCCACACTGGGGAAAAACCTTATCAGTGCATTGAATGTCAGAAATGTTTCAGTGAAAAAAGAATACTCACTTGGCATACAAGAACCCACACTGGGGAAAAACCTTATCAGTGCATTGAATGCCACAAATGTTTCAGTGAAAAAAGAATACTCACTTACCATATAAGAACCCACACTGGGGAAAAACCTTATCAGTGCTCCGAATGCCAAAAATGTTTCAGCCGTAAATCTAGTCTCACTGCACATGTGAGAAGCCATACTGGGGGAAAAACATTATCAGTGCTCTAAATGTCAGAAAAGATTCAGAGGTAGTGATGGTTACATGCACCATAAGAAAACACACCATCAAAAATACTTCAGTGCTCCAAGTGCCAGAAAAGCATCAATTTTAAATGCAATCCCACTCTACATGATCAGACGCACACAGGGAAAAAACATTACCTATGCTGTGAATGCCAGAAATTCCTATTTTTTGATAGGCACAGCCTCACTAACCATAAGCAACTCCATACTAATGAAAACCTTATGAGTGCTCTGAATGCCAGAAAAGCTGCAGATATAAACGCTATCTCACCATGAGAAACTCCACACTGGAGAAAATCCTTATGCCATAAAAGCTTGAATCTGAAAGACTGTGTTATGCTTCATGAGAGATCCCACTCTGGGGAAAAACCTTATGAGTGCTTGAAATGCAAGCAAAGTTTTGGTTACAAATTACTTCTCACTTGACATGAGCGAACTCACATGGGGCAAAAAAGCCTTATGTGTGTTCTGAATGTTTGTACTTGCAAACATCAACTAATTAACAAAAAAATCACAATATTAATGTCTTAAATTTTCTCCACCCAAAAGGTTTCTACTCACACTTGTTTCTTAACATATGACTGAAATCTAGATTTTCATAATAAGATTAGGCCTAGGCGGTGTTCCTCAATGAAGAACTCCGCAAAGTGTCAAAAAAACTCAACCGCTCAACGTGGAGTTCTGCGAGCAGCGGAGTGCGTTAGAGTCAATTTGAAGCGCTTTTTCGGCGAGTAGCACGCTACTCCAGGATCCAAAAATTATTAGTGGTGAATTAGTGTAGGGAAATATAAAATGTATTTGAGAGCTGGACATGTTGGTCTGTTAGTTGGGTTGAAAATGAGAGTGGAGGGATAGAAGAGGGATGGTTTTGCATTTATATAGCGCTTTCTACCCCTGATGAAGTGTTGAAGCGCTTTTCAGCGAGTAGCTACTCCAGAACCCAAAAGATGAATAGATAGATCAATTATTGTGGGTAGGTTGTTTTATTGTATAAATACAACTGTACGAAAATTCATAAAATTCTGTTGTAAAGTTGTATCCAAGAGGCAAGTATAGTCTCTGATAATAATGTATACAAAGTTGGCTTGCCATCAAGACTGATGCCCCGTAATGTTGATGGAAAGTCATCTGTGCTGGAGTATCCTAGACTCTTGTTGAATTGTACCATCCACCATTTAGGTACTGCTATTTGTATCAGGTCCACGTTCTAGGCAGACACAAACGCCGAAATTGTGCACTATTTATATTAAGCATAATGTAGGTGAGCATATGACAGTAACCACTGTACAAGCTGTAGTGCTTAAAAGTAGAGTGACATAGAGGGCAATAAACACTCCACTAACTCTGTCACTCGCTTAGTACAGACGAACGCCAAAGGCTTCGTACATGATGAAGCATCAGAGTGCACCCTCTTTCTGCGTCCCATGGGCATTTTGGCTTTTGTTCCACAGAAGAGGCTGCAGACACTTCCATAGCCCTTTATGTAGTGTGGATCATGTAGGAGAGATTCTCAGCAGGCATGCTTTCCTTTGTATTGGGCATGGCCACATTCAAATGTGGGAAAACCTTTTGTCTTATGACTGCACTGTATTATTTACACGGGTGAAAGGGCAAACAAGCAGTCAGGAGGCGCACTGATTGTCTACCCCGACCTGACAGGATGGTGACAGACCCCAACCACCTTCATGGGAAACGTGCCACCTCGTTTAATAGCTGCCAGATGTTTTACTTTATAAGCAGACAGGTGGTTTACAACTGTACCTACGTTGGGGCACCACCTGCTTTTTCCAGCATAATCTGGTGTACTCCCCCTGTGTGACATGACAGCACCCGCTGAAGACTTCACCGTTGTGTAGTCTGGGACAGTGCACCTTCCCTGTAATTCTGAACTGGGCCTTTAAATACGGTACTATTATGTGTGCCTATTTAATTCAGGTATACAAATAATGTGGTACTACCTGTATACTAAGGTACATAATGAGATTACGTAGATTACACCTCTGCGTGCTTAATGTTGCCATTTACATTTCAAGACCAGTGATTAATGTGGCTTTATGTAGTTCAACGGCATTAGGTGTTCCCGACCTGTCTGATACTTGCATATGGAAAAGATGGGCCATTTGGAACCTAAAGATAGATAAACATATTCATAGGTCACGATTTAAATCTGCATCTAAAATAAAACTGTACATTAGGAGAGGTGATAAGTGAGATGTTAAAAGGCAGCCACTAATCAAGCTGCATTTGTAAGTAGGCCTCCCTATATTATGAGATCTATTCCTGCTTCAGTCCTTAATTGCAATGAATACTTTAATACCCAGGCATGAAGTAATTGTCGATGTGCTTAAATATCCTCCTGTCTCCCCACCTCTTCCCCAATACATTCTTAACCAGTGGCCTAGCCAGTGTGCCCTGCGCCCCAAGGCAAGAAAGGAAATGTGACACCTGCCCTCTGTTTGGACTGTGGAAAACAGCAATAATCATTTTGTGGGCCCCTCAGGCCTTTGTTTGTACTGTGACAAACAGCAGTTATCAGGGTTCAGTGGGTCTTTAAGGCATCTGGGACCTGGTGCCACTGCACCTGCTGCACCAATGGGAAGCTAAGCCCCTGCCCTTAACAGCTTCTATTCTAGCCCCACTGGTGAACTGAACCAGCCAAGTACTGACCTGGCCATATCTGCAGGCATGCAGCCGCCTCTTCGACTGAAGGGATTTAAGTCGCATGAAAGCAGCATGCAGGAAACAACTATTTTCTGAGGCAGTCAACCAACACATTGTCTGTTCCATCCTGAATCCATTTAAAACCAGGGACGAAAAAATGGTTCATCGTCATCTGTTGCTTATCAAAAGGGTAAAACGGATTCATCTAACATTACAGTGACCACATAAAAAAATTGTGATTCTGTGTACAAATTAAAACTAGCATGCATAAAGAAAGGGGAGCATTTGGCCAAAATAGCCATTTTCCCTACCCATACTTCTAGCACTAAAACACAGAAAATGCTAATTACATTGTCAACCGTAAATAGTCATTAGCGCCTACTCATAAGCAAATGGCATTTAGAATTCTCTTTCACTTCAAGCTTTCAAAAGTAAATTGATATAAAAGCAGTATTGAATTTTTATGACATTGTGTAGTCTTACCAAAATTTAGAGCATCATTTTTATGACACACCATAGAAAAAAGGAGTTGTTTATATATACTAAACCTCCAGAAACGTTTGATTAACCAGTTATAAAGTCGCGTCTAGCTTAGTTTATAGTCTTCTTTTTTTTAATAGAAATTATTTCACATTGTTACTTGATCTGCATGGCTAAACACTTAGCCAGTTTTAACTTTCACTCTGCTGCCCCCACTACCCTGAGCTCATTATTGTGGTATTTAGTTATACCTTTCTCTATAACAAAATATGCCTGAACTCATTCCTCTCAGTGAGGGGGTTGTATCACGGTGCAAGGAGATTCCCAATAAGGAAGCATGCCAACTATGGTGGGTGAGGGAAATCTTCCCTTTAAAGGGATATTTCATCTTAGCTAGGTCTTCATTTGCAACAGTAATCCTCATAGACCCAAGGGTTTCTTGTTTGTGGTAGAAATACATTTTTACCCCTTCATTGTACGTTCAAGCACAGACCATTGCATGAAATGTTGTGATCTATGTATGGAAAATACTCTGTGCACTGAGAAAATGTGTTAAAATAACGGAAAGTTGATAATCGCATTTAATAACTTCTCATACCTGGATTTAACTAGAAGAGAAGTCTGTTAATTCTAGCAGATTTTTGATACCACAAGGTATAAGAAACTAGGGGATCTTTATCCGATATATTTATCAGTAAATTATCTGAAATTATTGAACATAAACTTTTGCAATTATTATTTCTAAATATAAAGGAAGTTCTGAGCCTACAAAGATGATGGACCCTTGCTAAGCTAAGCACCTGAATATCTATCCCCCATGTAATATATAAACCCTTAAGTTCAAACAAGGGTGCTGTGTGCACACTGAATGGCACCCATCATCACTGTGCCCTTTCTTTATACTACAAACAACCGCAAAGGTGCACCACAAATTTTGTAACAAATGATATGTCTTGACGATGTTGGAATTCTTCTTCAAAATCTTTATTTTTCAAAATATTCAGTCAAACATAAACAGCCGACGCGTTTCGTCCCAACCTGGGACTTCTTCAGGGCTGTCGGTAAAAGACATATAAACATATGATCAGTATTATGAATACTGAAAAACATATACACTTTACAAAGTTTAAAAACGTTTAACAAAACAATTTAAAATCATGCTACTACAACAGACACAGAAGCTTGTGCATGTACATGATGTTCAAGGCATTAGCTCTCTGTCCATCTGTCAACAGAGTAGTTTTAGATGGAATTGGGCTATGTACACGTATATATACAATATTTACAAGTAAAAAACTTTATCTCTTCAGATCAAAAGCACAAGATTGGAAAAAAGCTCATATATCATACATTTTCAAGAAAAGGGAGACAAGGTTAGACCATTGGCATTGGGCCCATTTGTTTGACCAAGACATAGGCAACATGTCCTCACAAAAAAAAAAAAAAAAAAAAAAAAAAAAAATTCCTGTATGTGTCTAGAAGAAAATGGTATGTGAGTCTGGCTGAAAGGCACTGAAAGAAGGGAAAAACTGTTTAAGACAATGTAGGTGCTAAAGGTCCACTAGCTATATTACCTTTGAATTAGTCGGACGTCGCATGCTCGGGAGAGGTATAAAAGCGTGGTCTTGGTATCTCCTTGCCAGCTACAGTGTATCCTGTTAAGTTACGTTGTTCCATACGGTATTCTTTTTTCTGAGATATTAAGAGAGGAAGAATTCTCTTTAAGCACAACGTCTTTCGATATGGGATTTAGGGTGCAGCATTGGAATAGCACAATATGATTAAGAATGGGGGGCTGCAGTCTTCACTCCAAATTAATCTTACGATCAGTCTACTTACTGTAAGTATGCTAGCAATCAGATGGCAATGCTGATATCAAAATAACTCTGTTCACTTTGCTGTGAAAGCCGTATTTCAATCCATGTACTGAAAAATGTAAACAGAACAAAGGAGGAGGAGCTAGTACCCTATAATGCGGCACTCCCTAGATATATATAATCAATAGTCCATTCGTGGCCAACATTATTTAAAAAGGGGATATAACTGTCCAACAAGGTTTACCTGAATTAAGTGTATCAACGGTGTTGGACTGGAGGTCCTGTAAGTCCTATGGAGGAGGGTGTGGGCACTGTATCCCAGCAGGCCTGTAGATGGAAAAATAACCAGGGACCTATGAAAATGACCTCCAATTTTATGGACAAGAAAATATACCCTACTTCTGTGAACAGAACTATGTGTCATAACACAAACAATTTGGAATATAAGTCAAAAGGTAAACATGTGGCAATTTATACTCCACTGGCTTAAAACTGGATAGTATGTATCCCTCCCTACTGTAGTTTGTTTTATTAAGTCAACCCTTGTTCAAAAGTGGGTAGAATGAACGTGGGAGTGAAAGGATCCAGAGTTTCCCAATCCAAGATGTTCTTTTGAAAATATTGTCCCCAAAGCCTAAGGTGCATAGATACCTCTCTGCAGTGGGAAATACAAAGGACCCAACCTGGGAAATACAAAAGACCCAACCTGGAGACATAGGTGAGCCTGCAAGGGAAAAAGTGTCCCTGTTGCAAAGGGAAAATCCCCAAGGCCTAACCTGAAGACATGGGTGAGCCTGCAAGGTTCAGCCAAAGATATCTGTTACCTATTTAACTCACCGTTGCAGTCAAAATCGGCCGGCGTCCATCCACATCCCTCGTCTTGACCAACACCCGCAGCGACGTCGTGTGCTGAAGGTGTAGGTCCATGTTGATCCCTTTATAGTAGTGGGGAGTGGGCTGATGTGCTACACCTGTCCCCGATTCCCGCCTTTGCGCAGAGGCGCTGTCATGGAAAGCAGAGCACCCATTGTATTGTCGACCGTCTGGAAGGCGGCGGCCATTTTGAAGTGTCCAAAGAATCATGGGTTTATGTGCTTTGGACCCCTTTGGGACCCATGCTTCGAACAGTAGCCCATCCCCCGGGTAGACCTGCATTGTCTACATTTTGTGAAAGCAGAACTTGCTTGTTTCTATAAAAAACGTCCAAATTTTAAATGGTCGGAAACCTATTTAAGGAGGTGAGAGCACGCACCGAAAAATAAAAGACAAGCCATCCCGAACCCGTAATGGGAAGGGAACCGATAATCGGGCCTTTATATCTAATAATGTTAGAACGGAAAGTTCCAGCTGATACAGCGTTATCCATATGGGAGTTCAATCTCATCCACCCTCGGTCCGGGCGAGTCTAAATGGCGGCCATATTGGAATGTCTAGAGTAAAGGCAGTTCCCGCTGTACGTATTGCAAGTATAGCCCGTTTTTGTGTTTAAAACACAAAAACGATGAGAAACCTAGCGCTTAGCTCAAATAGAGGTTGCAGGTGAAAATAACCCTGAACAGTAACGTGAAGTTCGGATGACTAGGTACGAAGTCGGAAAAATTCGGCACACTCATGGTACCTAGTTGATATATATGTTATACCGGATGTCTATAAAATCAAGACAATGGCCAGCTCGAAATTTAAGGGTGAAACATGGGCGCGTGAACCAGGGCAAATGCAAAGTACATGGTGGACACATGTGAATGTGGCGGCCATCTTGGACAGTCCTTTTGTTCATACAGGGCAAGTGGATGGTGCTATCAAATGTATGCATAGGTATATGTTTAATGTGCCTATTGTTGTGTGCGGGAGGCGATGGAGGGCACAAAAGTGATGCAATTGAATATAGAGCAGAAGGGCGCAATTGCGCGTTTAGATGAGTGTGGGAAATTTTCAAAAAGTGCTAACAGCCAATTTGTTCGTCATAGGGGTTTGTGAGGGCCGGAAAGTGGGCCAGGGAGAATGGGCAAGCCGAAATGTGTTGTTGAGGGTGAGCAAGAGAAGTGAAAAATGAAAGACACATGGTTTGCAAACAAATGAGCCCTCTCCAATGGTAACAGAGAGGTATGTGCTGTTATGTACAGTATGTAAGCAGACAGGTAAACCTAGATTAATGTGGTGTGCAGCAGTGTCATACAGAACCTTGAGTGTCATCTCTAGAGATCAGCATTTCAGTAATTCCTTCGATGTTAAATCATACCGCATAGTCAAAATGACCTGGGATGTGAACTTCAGGAGATCAGCATAGCAGAGGCCGAGCAGAACATGATATGAACGATAAGTGCGGGCTACTCCAAAAAATAATGTAGTTCATCTTCGGTATTATGACCAAATTCAGTACACCGAAGTCTACAAATCCAGCCCGCCTCCCGTTGTCTCAATGCCAGTTCTCTGTTCCCCCCTCTTGGATGTGGGGGTTGGTGATCTATACCCATGAACCACATGTTATCCGTTTCTTTGTGGTGTTCCTGCATGTGGAAGGTCAGGGGGTATCTTAGGTCACCATTGCGTCTTGCTCTTACATGCTCTTGTATACGGATCTTTAAGGTTCTCTTGGTGCTGCCAACGTAAATCTTATCACAGCCGCAACCCAAAACATAAACCACAAATTTTGTGTTACAATTGATCAGGTGATCGATTGTATATGTTTTGCTTGTGTTGAACCGAAATTCCTTAGTTTTATTTCTACCAAATGCACACATATTGCATTCACTACATGTGAAGAAACCTTTAGTGGGAGTCGTCAGCCAGTTGGTTCGCTTTTTTGGTTCTAAGTAACTGGGGCAGAGGATATCACGGAGGTTTCTGCCTCTCCTGTAGCTGACTTTTGGCGTCCTGGTGACCGAATCCCGAAGGCTCGGTATGTCCGCAATCAGGTGCCAATTTTTTCTTAGGATGTTAAAAATTGTGCTACTCTGATCTGAGTATTGTGTAGTGAACGACAGAGGTCTGTTGGTATCTGCTGGCCTATGCTTGGGGGCCAAAGTGCTTGTTCTGGGCACATTTTGGACTTTCTTGTTGGCTTTTTCAAGCGTCTTGCTTGGATAACCCCTTTCTAGGAAACGTTTTTCTGTTTCCTGTATGTTGTGTTGGAAGGCGTCCTCCGTGCTGCAATTGCGGCGCATCCGAATCATTTCCCCATAGGGGATGTTCTCAATGATATGTCGGGGATGTGCGCTCTCGTAATGCAACAAGCTGTTGCAAGCTGTCGCTTTGCGATGAGTGCGGCTCTGGATTTTATTATTTTCCACAAAAAGGTTTACATCCAAAAACTCTATCGTTTTCTGGTCATGTGTCATGGTGAAGCGGACATTAAACGGGTTATCATTGAGGAAGCCAAAATAGGCAAGGAGATCTGGGGTAGGTCCATCCCAAATCATGATCACATCATCGATGTACCTACCCCAGAAAATGATGTTGTTCATCCAGGCCGCCGCATGACGACCCCAAGCATGCTCCCGCTCGAACCAGCCCATGAACAGACCAGCGTAAGCGGGAGCAAACTTGGAGCCCATCGCAGTCCCTTGTATTTGGTGGTACCAAGCTGAATCATGGAGGAAGTAATTTTTTGACAGAATGATATCTGTCATCTCAAGGAGAACACCATTGTGTGACAAGTGGTCGGCTGTGCGTTTGTCTAAGAAAGTTTCCAAAGCCCTTAGTCCGAACTCCTTTTTGATGCAGGTATAGAGTCCGACTACGTCTAAGGTCACCAAATGTAGGGAATCAGTCCAGATAAAGCCCTCCAATTTGCCTAGTATGTCCTTGGTATCCCTCAGGTAGGCAGGGAGATTTTGTACCATGGGCTGGATAAAGGTATCCACATACTCCGAGAGCCTCTCTGTAGGCGAACTGATTCCGGAAATGATGGGGCGGCCAGGTGGAAAAGAACCCCCTTTGTGAATTTTAGGGAGTATGTATATGCAGGGATAAGACGGGGTTGTTACTGTCAAATACTGGCATTCCTCTGCACTTAGTAAGCCTATCTCACGCCATTCTGTGAGTTTCATATTTATGAAAGATGTGAGTGCTTCAATGGGGTTGTGGCCTAATTTAGTATAGCAGTTGGAATCTGAAAGCTGTCGAGAGATTTCATTCATGTAGTCATCCCTATTCATAATAACTACATTCCCCCCTTTGTCAGCCTCCCGGATAACAATCCTTTCATCAGATTGTAATCTTTTCAAGGCTTCTGATTCTGTCCGGGTAAGATTATATTTTTGCATGGAAGTTCGTTTGGGGTTGTCAAGCATCTGGTGGAAGGAATGGCTGACTTTTTCTCTGAAAGTATCTATGTTTGGATGGGTGCCAGTCGGAGTAAATTTTGATCTGGGTTTTAAACCACTGTCCACATATACATCTTCAATGACATTCAATTCCTCTCTTACATTCTCAATCTCCACAGAAGTATCAAGTTCAACAGAAATCATTGCTTGTAAGGTATTTATTTCATTGACAGTGTAATCAGTGACATTATTAACATTGTGCTGAATGACATGATTAGAAGGGTTACGTGCAAAGTGATCTTTCAGTTTCACCAATCGAACAAATTTCATTAGATCCACAAAAATATCGACATCCCCACCCTTTTGGTTGGGGCAAAAACCTAGACCCTTATTGAGGACAGAGATTTCATCCTGATCTAGTACTCTCTCAGACAGGTTAACCACAATGGACTCTACTGTGTTATTGTTCTTAGGGACAATTACTGTGGTGGATTCCCCTTCTTTTTGGACCTTGTTACCCTCTCCACCGTTTCCAAATTTGGTTTTTTTGAGTTTCTGTTTGCGTTTCTGCCAGACCCTCCCTCCCCTTCTTGTCTTTGAGGTTCTTTGTGGGCCGGTCGTGCCCCTAGCCTCCACCTCTCCATCTCCAATAAAAAATTGTTGGGCCTTATATCAGGTGTATTGGAGCTTATTGGTTCCACCGTGGAAGTAGAGCTTGCCGCAGACGAGAGAGATGTGATACTACTCGCTGAGCTTAATTCTGGGGTTTCTGCTCTCTGCCTCTTGCCTTCCCCCGGGACTTTCACCTTATCATATTTTTTGGAAAAGGTATAGACCCTCCCATCGCTGTAATCCTTGTCATCCCTCTTAATCTTCCTTAGTTTCTTGTCCCTAAGGTAGATTTGATGTTTTTCCAGTACCCCATCTAGTATGGCGTAATTTTTCTTTATAACATCCTTCAATTCAGATTGTGCTATCTCCTTTTCAAGTTCATCTATCTCTTGCTGAGCCTTGGCTCCCTTTTTTTCGGCATTTTTGATGAGGATCCGCATCATTGTGAATGATGCGTTCCGAAGGTTATTTCCCCAATCTTCTAGTTGTTCAGTATCAAGGTCTTCAAATGTGGGGAAAATAAGTATTCTCAACCCACGTGGGATTTTTTCATTCTCTAGATATTTACCCAATGTGGTGCCATCCCACCACCGGGACATCTCATTCATTTTTAGTTTTTCTAATTTCTTAAACTTGGCTTTAAGGCCATCTTCCTTCGGGATTGATGTGCCTGTTGTTTTTGCCCCTGGTGTAAATAGGTCCTGGGCAAGCTCCTGGCGTCTGTCTTTAAAGCTAGTCATGTTTTAGGACAATCGTGTGTTCTCAAGACTTCTCACGATTGTAACAGCAAATGTTAAATATGGGTATAGGGTGTATCAGTGCTATTGAGGGTGAACAAAAGTCAGAGACTACAAAGATGATGGACCCTTGCTAAGCTAAGCACCTGAATATCTATCCCCCATGTAATATATAAACCCTTAAGTTCAAACAAGGGTGCTGTGTGCACACTGAATGGCACCCATCATCACTGTGCCCTTTCTTTATACTACAAACAACCGCAAAGGTGCACCACAAATTTTGTAACAAATGATATGTCTTGACGATGTTGGAATTCTTCTTCAAAATCTTTATTTTTCAAAATATTCAGTCAAACATAAACAGCCGACACGTTTCGTCCCAACCTGGGACTTCTTCAGGGCTGTCGGTAAAAGACATATAAACATATGATCAGTATTATGAATACTGAAAAACATATACACTTTACAAAGTTTAAAAACGTTTAACAAAACAATTTAAAATCATGCTACTACAACAGACACAGAAGCTTGTGCATGTACATGATGTTCAAGGCATTAGCTCTCTGTCCATCTGTCAACAGAGTAGTTTTAGATGGAATTGGGCTATGTACACGTATATATACAATATTTACAAGTAAAAAACTTTATCTCTTCAGATCAAAAGCACAAGATTGGAAAAAAGCTCATATATCATACATTTTCAAGAAAAGGGAGACAAGGTTAGACCATTGGCATTGGGCCCATTTGTTTGACCAAGACATAGGCAACATGTCCTCAAAAAAAAAAAAAAAAATTTCCTGTATGTGTCTAGAAGAAAATGGTATGTGAGTCTGGCTGAAAGGCACTGAAAGAAGGGAAAAACTGTTTAAGACAATGTAGGTGCTAAAGGTCCACTAGCTATATTACCTTTGAATTAGTCGGACGTCGCATGCTCGGGAGAGGTATAAAAGCGTGGTCTTGGTATCTCCTTGCCAGCTACAGTGTATCCTGTTAAGTTACGTTGTTCCATACGGTATTCTTTTTTCTGAGATATTAAGAGAGGAAGAATTCTCTTTAAGCACAACGTCTTTCGATATGGGATTTAGGGTGCAGCATTGGAATAGCACAATATGATTAAGAATGGGGGGCTGCAGTCTTCACTCCAAATTAATCTTACGATCAGTCTACTTACTGTAAGTATGCTAGCAATCAGATGGCAATGCTGATATCAAAATAACTCTGTTCACTTTGCTGTGAAAGCCGTATTTCAATCCATGTACTGAAAAATGTAAACAGAACAAAGAAGGAGGAGCTAGTACCCTATAATGCGGCACTCCCTAGATATATATAATCAATAGTCCATTCGTGGCCAACATTATTTAAAAAGGGGATATAACTGTCCAACAAGGTTTACCTGAATTAAGTGTATCAACGGTGTTGGACTGGAGGTCCTGTAAGTCCTATGGAGGAGGGTGTGGGCACTGTATCCCAGCAGGCCTGTAGATGGAAAAATAACCAGGGACCTATGAAAATGACCTCCAATTTTATGGACAAGAAAATATACCCTACTTCTGTGAACAGAACTATGTGTCATAACACAAACAATTTGGAATATAAGTCAAAAGGTAAACATGTGGCAATTTATACTCCACTGGCTTAAAACTGGATAGTATGTATCCCTCCCTACTGTAGTTTGTTTTATTAAGTCAACCCTTGTTCAAAAGTGGGTAGAATGAACGTGGGAGTGAAAGGATCCAGAGTTTCCCAATCCAAGATGTTCTTTTGAAATATTGTCCCCAAAGCCTAAGGTGCATAGATACCTCTCTGCAGTGGGAAATACAAAGGACCCAACCTGGGAAATACAAAAGACCCAACCTGGAGACATAGGTGAGCCTGCAAGGGAAAAAGTGTCCCTGTTGCAAAGGGAAAATCCCCAAGGCCTAACCTGAAGACATGGGTGAGCCTGCAAGGTTCAGCCAAAGATATCTGTTACCTATTTAACTCACCGTTGCAGTCAAAATCGGCCGGCGTCCATCCACATCCCTCGTCTTGACCAACACCCGCAGCGACGTCGTGTGCTGAAGGTGTAGGTCCATGTTGATCCCTTTATAGTAGTGGGGAGTGGGCTGATGTGCTACACCTGTCCCCGATTCCCGCCTTTGCGCAGAGGCGCTGTCATGGAAAGCAGAGCACCCTCTCCCGAGCATGCGACGTCCGACTAATTCAAAGGTAATATAGCTAGTGGACCTTTAGCACCTACATTGTCTTAAACAGTTTTTCCCTTCTTTCAGTGCCTTTCAGCCAGACTCACATACCATTTTCTTCTAGACACATACAGGAAATTTTTTTTTTTTTTTTTTTTTTTTTTTTTGTGAGGACATGTTGCCTATGTCTTGGTCAAACAAATGGGCCCAATGCCAATGGTCTAACCTTGTCTCCCTTTTCTTGAAAATGTATGATATATGAGCTTTTTTCCAATCTTGTGCTTTTGATCTGAAGAGATAAAGTTTTTTACTTGTAAATATTGTATATATACGTGTACATAGCCCAATTCCATCTAAAACTACTCTGTTGACAGATGGACAGAGAGCTAATGCCTTGAACATCATGTACATGCACAAGCTTCTGTGTCTGTTGTAGTAGCATGATTTTAAATTGTTTTGTTAAACGTTTTTAAACTTTGTAAAGTGTATATGTTTTTCAGTATTCATAATACTGATCATATGTTTATATGTCTTTTACCGACAGCCCTGAAGAAGTCCCAGGTTGGGACGAAACGCGTCGGCTGTTTATGTTTGACTGAATATTTTGAAAAATAAAGATTTTGAAGAAGAATTCCAACATCGTCAAGACATATCATTTGTTACAAAATTTGTGGTGCACCTTTGCGGTTGTTTGTAGTATAAAGAAAGGGCACAGTGATGATGGGTGCCATTCAGTGTGCACACAGCACCCTTGTTTGAACTTAAGGGTTTATATATTACATGGGGGATAGATATTCAGGTGCTTAGCTTAGCAAGGGTCCATCATCTTTGTAGTCTCTGACTTTTGTTCACCCTCAATAGCACTGATACACCCTATACCCATATTTAACATTTGCTGTTACAATCGTGAGAAGTCTTGAGAACACACGATTGTCCTAAAACATGACTAGCTTTAAAGACAGACGCCAGGAGCTTGCCCAGGACCTATTTACACCAGGGGCAAAAACAACAGGCACATCAATCCCGAAGGAAGATGGCCTTAAAGCCAAGTTTAAGAAATTAGAAAAACTAAAAATGAATGAGATGTCCCGGTGGTGGGATGGCACCACATTGGGTAAATATCTAGAGAATGAAAAAATCCCACGTGGGTTGAGAATACTTATTTTCCCCACATTTGAAGACCTTGATACTGAACAACTAGAAGATTGGGAAAATAACCTTCGGAACGCATCATTCACAATGATGCGGATCCTCATCAAAAATGCCGAAAAAAAGGGAGCCAAGGCTCAGCAAGAGATAGATGAACTTGAAAAGGAGATAGCACAATCTGAATTGAAGGATGTTATAAAGAAAAATTACGCCATACTAGATGGGGTACTGGAAAAACATCAAATCTACCTTAGGGACAAGAAACTAAGGAAGATTAAGAGGGATGACAAGGATTACAGCGATGGGAGGGTCTATACCTTTTCCAAAAAATATGATAAGGTGAAAGTCCCGGGGGAAGGCAAGAGGCAGAGAGCAGAAACCCCAGAATTAAGCTCAGCGAGTAGTATCACATCTCTCTCGTCTGCGGCAAGCTCTACTTCCACGGTGGAACCAATAAGCTCCAATACACCTGATATAAGGCCCAACAATTTTTTATTGGAGATGGAGAGGTGGAGGCTAGGGGCACGACCGGCCCACAAAGAACCTCAAAGACAAGAAGGGGAGGGAGGGTCTGGCAGAAACGCAAACAGAAACTCAAAAAAACCAAATTTGGAAACGGTGGAGAGGGTAACAAGGTCCAAAAAGAAGGGGAATCCACCACAGTAATTGTCCCTAAGAACAATAACACAGTAGAGTCCATTGTGGTTAACCTGTCTGAGAGAGTACTAGATCAGGATGAAATCTCTGTCCTCAATAAGGGTCTAGGTTTTTGCCCCAACCAAAAGGGTGGGGATGTCGATATTTTTGTGGATCTAATGAAATTTGTTCGATTGGTGAAACTGAAAGATCACTTTGCACGTAACCCTTCTAATCATGTCATTCAGCACAATGTTAATAATGTCACTGATTATACTGTCAATGAAATAAATACCTTACAAGCAATGATTTCTGTTGAACTTGATACTTCTGTGGAGATTGAGAATGTAAGAGAGGAATTGAATGTCATTGAAGATGTATATGTGGACAGTGGTTTAAACCCCAGATCAAAATTTACTCCGACTGGCACCCATCCAAACATAGATACTTTCAGAGAAAAAGTCAGCCATTCCTTCCACCAGATGCTTGACAACCCCAAACGAACTTCCATGCAAAAATATAATCTTACCCGGACAGAATCAGAAGCCTTGAAAAGATTACAATCTGATGAAAGGATTGTTATCCGGGAGGCTGACAAAGGGGGGAATGTAGTTATTATGAATAGGGATGACTACATGAATGAAATCTCTCGACAGCTTTCAGATTCCAACTGCTATACTAAATTAGGCCACAACCCCATTGAAGCACTCACATCTTTCATAAATATGAAACTCACAGAATGGCGTGAGATAGGCTTACTAAGTGCAGAGGAATGCCAGTATTTGACAGTAACAACCCCGTCTTATCCCTGCATATACATACTCCCTAAAATTCACAAAGGGGGTTCTTTTCCACCTGGCCGCCCCATCATTTCCGGAATCAGTTCGCCTACAGAGAGGCTCTCGGAGTATGTGGATACCTTTATCCAGCCCATGGTACAAAATCTCCCTGCCTACCTGAGGGATACCAAGGACATACTAGGCAAATTGGAGGGCTTTATCTGGACTGATTCCCTACATTTGGTGACCTTAGACGTAGTCGGACTCTATACCTGCATCAAAAAGGAGTTCGGACTAAGGGCTTTGGAAACTTTCTTAGACAAACGCACAGCCGACCACTTGTCACACAATGGTGTTCTCCTTGAGATGACAGATATCATTCTGTCAAAAAATTACTTCCTCCATGATTCAGCTTGGTACCACCAAATACAAGGGACTGCGATGGGCTCCAAGTTTGCTCCCGCTTACGCTGGTCTGTTCATGGGCTGGTTCGAGCGGGAGCATGCTTGGGGTCGTCATGCGGCGGCCTGGATGAACAACATCATTTTCTGGGGTAGGTACATCGATGATGTGATCATGATTTGGGATGGACCTACCCCAGATCTCCTTGCCTATTTTGGCTTCCTCAATGATAACCCGTTTAATGTCCGCTTCACCATGACACATGACCAGAAAACGATAGAGTTTTTGGATGTAAACCTTTTTGTGGAAAATAATAAAATCCAGAGCCGCACTCATCGCAAAGCGACAGCTTGCAACAGCTTGTTGCATTACGAGAGCGCACATCCCCGACATATCATTGAGAACATCCCCTATGGGGAAATGATTCGGATGCGCCGCAATTGCAGCACGGAGGACGCCTTCCAACACAACATACAGGAAACAGAAAAACGTTTCCTAGAAAGGGGTTATCCAAGCAAGACGCTTGAAAAAGCCAACAAGAAAGTCCAAAATGTGCCCAGAACAAGCACTTTGGCCCCCAAGCATAGGCCAGCAGATACCAACAGACCTCTGTCGTTCACTACACAATACTCAGATCAGAGTAGCACAATTTTTAACATCCTAAGAAAAAATTGGCACCTGATTGCGGACATACCGAGCCTTCGGGATTCGGTCACCAGGACGCCAAAAGTCAGCTACAGGAGAGGCAGAAACCTCCGTGATATCCTCTGCCCCAGTTACTTAGAACCAAAAAAGCGAACCAACTGGCTGACGACTCCCACTAAAGGTTTCTTCACATGTAGTGAATGCAATATGTGTGCATTTGGTAGAAATAAAACTAAGGAATTTCGGTTCAACACAAGCAAAACATATACAATCGATCACCTGATCAATTGTAACACAAAATTTGTGGTTTATGTTTTGGGTTGCGGCTGTGATAAGATTTACGTTGGCAGCACCAAGAGAACCTTAAAGATCCGTATACAAGAGCATGTAAGAGCAAGACGCAATGGTGACCTAAGATACCCCCTGACCTTCCACATGCAGGAACACCACAAAGAAACGGATAACATGTGGTTCATGGGTATAGATCACCAACCCCCACATCCAAGAGGGGGGAACAGAGAACTGGCATTGAGACAACGGGAGGCGGGCTGGATTTGTAGACTTCGGTGTACTGAATTTGGTCATAATACCGAAGATGAACTACATTATTTTTTGGAGTAGCCCGCACTTATCGTTCATATCATGTTCTGCTCGGCCTCTGCTATGCTGATCTCCTGAAGTTCACATCCCAGGTCATTTTGACTATGCGGTATGATTTAACATCGAAGGAATTACTGAAATGCTGATCTCTAGAGATGACACTCAAGGTTCTGTATGACACTGCTGCACACCACATTAATCTAGGTTTACCTGTCTGCTTACATACTGTACATAACAGCACATACCTCTCTGTTACCATTGGAGAGGGCTCATTTGTTTGCAAACCATGTGTCTTTCATTTTTCACTTCTCTTGCTCACCCTCAACAACACATTTCGGCTTGCCCATTCTCCCTGGTCCACTTTCCGGCCCTCACAAACCCCTATGACGAACAAATTGGCTGTTAGCACTTTTTGAAAATTTCCCACACTCATCTAAACGCGCAATTGCGCCCTTCTGCTCTATATTCAATTGCATCACTTTTGTGCCCTCCATCGCCTCCCGCACACAACAATAGGCACATTAAACATATACCTATGCATACATTTGATAGCACCATCCACTTGCCCTGTATGAACAAAAGGACTGTCCAAGATGGCCGCCACATTCACATGTGTCCACCATGTACTTTGCATTTGCCCTGGTTCACGCGCCCATGTTTCACCCTTAAATTTCGAGCTGGCCATTGTCTTGATTTTATAGACATCCGGTATAACATATATATCAACTAGGTACCATGAGTGTGCCGAATTTTTCCGACTTCGTACCTAGTCATCCGAACTTCACGTTACTGTTCAGGGTTATTTTCACCTGCAACCTCTATTTGAGCTAAGCGCTAGGTTTCTCATCGTTTTTGTGTTTTAAACACAAAAACGGGCTATACTTGCAATACGTACAGCGGGAACTGCCTTTACTCTAGACATTCCAATATGGCCGCCATTTAGACTCGCCCGGACCGAGGGTGGATGAGATTGAACTCCCATATGGATAACGCTGTATCAGCTGGAACTTTCCGTTCTAACATTATTAGATATAAAGGCCCGATTATCGGTTCCCTTCCCATTACGGGTTCGGGATGGCTTGTCTTTTATTTTTCGGTGCGTGCTCTCACCTCCTTAAATAGGTTTCCGACCATTTAAAATTTGGACGTTTTTTATAGAAACAAGCAAGTTCTGCTTTCACAAAATGTAGACAATGCAGGTCTACCCGGGGGATGGGCTACTGTTCGACGCATGGGTCCCAAAGGGGTCCAAAGCACATAAACCCATGATTCTTTGGACACTTCAAAATGGCCGCCGCCTTCCAGACGGTCGACAATACAATGGGTGCTCTGCTTTCCATGACAGCGCCTCTGCGCAAAGGCGGGAATCGGGGACAGGTGTAGCACATCAGCCCACTCCCCACTACTATAAAGGGATCAACATGGACCTACACCTTCAGCACACGACGTCGCTGCGGGTGTTGGTCAAGACGAGGGATGTGGATGGACGCCGGCCGATTTTGACTGCAACGGTGAGTTAAATAGGTAACAGATATCTTTGGCTGAACCTTGCAGGCTCACCCATGTCTTCAGGTTAGGCCTTGGGGATTTTCCCTTTGCAACAGGGACACTTTTTCCCTTGCAGGCTCACCTATGTCTCCAGGTTGGGTCTTTTGTATTTCCCAGGTTGGGTCCTTTGTATTTCCCACTGCAGAGAGGTATCTATGCACCTTAGGCTTTGGGGACAATATTTTCAAAAGAACATCTTGGATTGGGAAACTCTGGATCCTTTCACTCCCACGTTCATTCTACCCACTTTTGAACAAGGGTTGACTTAATAAAACAAACTACAGTAGGGAGGGATACATACTATCCAGTTTTAAGCCAGTGGAGTATAAATTGCCACATGTTTACCTTTTGACTTATATTCCAAATTGTTTGTGTTATGACACATAGTTCTGTTCACAGAAGTAGGGTATATTTTCTTGTCCATAAAATTGGAGGTCATTTTCATAGGTCCCTGGTTATTTTTCCATCTACAGGCCTGCTGGGATACAGTGCCCACACCCTCCTCCATAGGACTTACAGGACCTCCAGTCCAACACCGTTGATACACTTAATTCAGGTAAACCTTGTTGGACAGTTATATCCCCTTTTTAAATAATGTTGGCCACGAATGGACTATTGATTATATATATCTAGGGAGTGCCGCATTATAGGGTACTAGCTCCTCCTTCTTTGTTCTGTTTACATTTTTCAGTACATGGATTGAAATACGGCTTTCACAGCAAAGTGAACAGAGTTATTTTGATATCAGCATTGCCATCTGATTGCTAGCATACTTACAGTAAGTAGACTGATCGTAAGATTAATTTGGAGTGAAGACTGCAGCCCCCCATTCTTAATCATATTGTGCTATTCCAATGCTGCACCCTAAATCCCATATCGAAAGACGTTGTGCTTAAAGAGAATTCTTCCTCTCTTAATATCTCAGAAAAAAGAATACCGTATGGAACAACGTAACTTAACAGGATACACTGTAGCTGGCAAGGAGATACCAAGACCACGCTTTTATACCTCTCCCGAGGATGCGACGTCCGACTAATTCAAAGGTAATATAGCTAGTGGACCTTTAGCACCTACATTGTCTTAAACAGTTTTTCCCTTCTTTCAGTGCCTTTCAGCCAGACTCACATACCATTTTCTTCTAGACACATACAGGAAATTATTTTTTTTTTTTTTGTGAGGACATGTTGCCTATGTCTTGGTCAAACAAATGGGCCCAATGCCAATGGTCTAACCTTGTCTCCCTTTTCTTGAAAATGTATGATATATGAGCTTTTTTCCAATCTTGTGCTTTTGATCTGAAGAGATAAAGTTTTTTACTTGTAAATATTGTATATATACGTGTACATAGCCCAATTCCATCTAAAACTACTCTGTTGACAGATGGACAGAGAGCTAATGCCTTGAACATCATGTACATGCACAAGCTTCTGTGTCTGTTGTAGTAGCATGATTTTAAATTGTTTTGTTAAACGTTTTTAAACTTTGTAAAGTGTATATGTTTTTCAGTATTCATAATACTGATCATATGTTTATATGTCTTTTACCGACAGCCCTGAAGAAGTCCCAGGTTGGGACGAAACGCGTCGGCTGTTTATGTTTGACTGAATATTTTGAAAAATAAAGATTTTGAAGAAGAATTCCAACATCGTCAAGACATATCATTTGTTACAAAATTTGTGGTGCACCTTTGCGGTTGTTTGTAGTATAAAGGAAGTTCTATATTGGTCTTTTCTAAACTAACCACAGTGCGTATGACTACAATAACCACCGCTCTCAAATCAATATTGTGCTTGTTTAGTGAGAAAGCTAAATGATCTAGGAGAAACCAGGAACTGGCATCAGTATTTTTCTTAGAAAGCTTCAAGTTAGAGAATGAAAACACTTTTTAGAATGCCCCAAAAATTGTGATAAAGATATTTCAATATGTTTGACAAAAATAATAGGTACATTTCATGACAATATTGAAATAACAGAAACACATATTTACACAACATTACAAAAATATTAGAGACTAAATTTCAGCAATATAGGAAATACTGAGGTTCATGTACTAATAATCCATTTAGTAAAAAGTGGTTGCTTGTAGAGTCAGCACACTACTGTGTCTGTAATTGCTTTTAAATAATGGAATTTTTTAATGCTCCCCATTTTACTTTCAGATTTACAAATGTCCCCTTGGTTTACTACCTCCTGTTACTGTTTTTCATCCCACATAGGGTTTCAAAGCTTAATACATACCGTAAGGATGTATTTAATATTAAGAAGGTAAACTATTAACATTCTCCTTCCAAATTCTGAATTGTTAAATTGGCTTAGTACATTTCTAAAATGGCTTAAGCATTTGCAAACTCTGTGAAATACTGAACCAGTGGATTTTTTTAACAATAAAACCCTTGGTACATGAGGCCATTTTTCTCAATTCCCTCCAAATTAAGTTTGATAATAATGTTAGTTGAATGATAACCGGTGCATGTACCTATTTAGTGTTAGTGTTGCTTCAGATCAAATAAAAATCATCACACGTAACTCTTACACAATACTTAAAGACGGAATTTCTGACATCCAGCTTTAATGTTTTGTTAAATATATTTACAAATGTTGTAACTTGAACAAGAAAGCAGTCTCTGGACATAAAATAGGATGTATTCATAATCTTTAGATACATTTTCTGAGTTTCAGGAACAATGTGTGTCTTCTGGGTTTTCTCTAAACCATTATAATAAACATATTCAATGCTTTTAGATTTGATCTGTTCGTACTGGTTTCTATTGCAGACAATAATCTAGATTCAGACCAAGGATCAATTCCAAACATGGCATTTAAAATCTATTTATCATTGATCTCTTTTAGTGTTATCGCAACTAAAACTGTAATAGAACTGATCTGAGAGATGGACCTTCAAGTATTAGGCTCAGTCAATTTATTGAACAAACTATGAAGGTAAAATCTGAATAGATTAGATCCAAAAGCATTGCCTGACCACTGTATTTTACATCAATAGATTACTTATCAGCACATTTTCACTCATCTTCTATTTTTCGTGGAGCTCGTGCTGGGTCTGTTTGAACTCTTTTAAAAAATGACATTTAAATGTCCAAAAGTTCAGGAATTCTAGTTTCAAGCCTGGTCAAACCTTAATGAATGCTACACCAAAAGATGCCCTTCTGTTCCTACATTTTATTGTGCACCATTATTCAGAAATGGTATGTTTTTCCTTTCGGAGGTAAAATACTAAACATATTTATTGTAGTTGCCATCTGAAACATTATCACTAATTGGGACGATAACAACAAGTGGTCCTGTGATGCTTGCTGGAATGGGAAGTGTTTGATTTGAAGGTGGATTGAATTAAAGTTTAGCTGACAATTTTACAAAAGTGTGTGGATTTTGTATATATTTAAAATTGTTGATCTCCAAAAAGGCTTAAATCAATAAATTGAATTGAAATTCAAGTTTATCATTTGAATCCTGTTGTTGGAAAATATGTGATTTTGAACCCCATGAGGCGGTTCCTTTTCAGAAAGCATTCAGGTTGTAATCATGAGTCAAATAATGCTCAGGAGATTAAAATATTCAAATTGAATTCTAATTACACATGAAATGTTCATTGTTCATTATATTTGAATGAATGAATGAATAAAATATTTAATAAAGCGCACGGTGGCCGAGCGGCTTCCTGGCGCTGGGAACCTGATAAATAACTCAGCGGAGGGGACCCAAGGAAATTAAGAGGGGAATGCCTGAAGAAAAAGGAAAGTTTTAAGGGCTTTGCGAAAGTGAGTGTAGATGGGGATGGAGCGGATAGAGAGAGGGAGGCTATTCCAGAACTGGGGAGCAAGGACAGAGAATCGGGTGCCCCCCGTTCTGGATTTGCGGAAGCGAGGGATGTGAAGAAGTGAAAGAGAGGAAGAGCGAAGGGTGCGAACAGGGGCATGAGAAGAGACAAGAGTGTTAATGAACAGGGGCGCAGATCGGAAGTGAGCTAGGAATGCAAGACAGGCCAGTTTGAAAAAGGATCTGAAACGAACAGGGAGCCAGTGGAGTGATTTGAGATCCGGGGTGATATGAGAAGATTTAGGGAGGGAGAGGATGAGGCGAGCAGCTTGATTTTGAATGGCCTGTAGGCGGCGGGATTCGTAAGCAGGTATGCCCACGTACAGGCCATTCCCGTAGTCAAGGCGGGAGATGACAAGGGCCATGACTATGGATTTGAGTGCATCGGTAGAAAAAAAGCGTGAGATTTTCCAGATTAAACGGAGGGAAAGAAAGCAGGAGGACACAGTAGAGCTAATCTGACAGTGCATGGATAAGTCATGACTAACTTTGATACCGAGAGTGCGGACAGAGGAAGAGGGGACCGGGGGGGGGGGGGCCAAAAGAAAGGGGCCAATGTGCGGGGGTCCAGGGGTTGGAGGGACCGCCAGTGAGAACAAGTTCCGTCTTATCTGGATTGAGCTTCAGTTGGTTAGCGCACATCCAGTCAGAAATAAAGACTAAAGTGGAACAGAACTTGAGAAGAGAATCAGGGGTAGAAGAAAGATCGAAAACGAGCTGAAGGTCATCTGCGTAGTTATACACAGAGACCCCCAGCTCGAGAAGAGAAGTGATGAGGGGGTGAATATAAAGATTGAAAAGGAGGGGAGAGAGAGAAGAGCCTTGGGGGACACCACAAGTGACAGGGCGGGGAGGTGCGGAGAAACCGGGGAGATGAACTGCCTGGGACCTATCCTGAAGGAAGGACGCCAGCCAGGAAAAGGCCACGCCCCGAATGCCCGCTGCGCTGACACGGTCGAGAAGGATGGCGTGGTCAACCGTGTCAAACGCAGCGGACAAGTCGAGAAGGACCAAGGCTTGGGGGAGATTAGAATCGGCCTTCCCCTTAAGCTCGTCCAGGACCGCGAGGACCACCATCTCGTAGAATTTTAATGTGAGGACTTTATTGCTTAAGGGAATTATTTAGTATTTGTTTTTCTATATGTAGGAAGCATTACATTAATGAAATTACTGTGTCCCACCTTCTTTGTTTTCTTTCCTGTTCTTTATGAATGTTTCTATCGTTGAACTTTAAAGATTGCCCGAAATTAGGAATTGTGCTCTACATAACTTTGCTGTGTTATAGTATGTTGATTTTTATGTACAACTTTTGTCTCTTATGTGTATGGCAACTGATGTTTTGGTTTGCTTTAATAATCAGCTTATGTTTATTAGGTTTTATTATTCAATAAAATGTTTCAAACGCAACAAATGGTAGTTGATAAGTATTTACAACTGCAGCATTTTTATTGTATGGGCACATTCAAAGGAGCCAAAAAGATGGTCTGCGGGATGATGGAGGACGACATTGGCATCAGCAGGGAGAGGTTTGGGCAGGTGATAGGGGGTATATGTAAGGTTGGAAGTAGGAGAAACAAAGCATGTACATTGTGTGGACTGTGACTCCTGGAGTTTTTGTGAGGGATACCATGCTACCCTGTAAATGAATCCCCTAGTGATTATTATCAACAAACTTTATTCGGTTTTATAAAAGAAAACCATAAAAGTCATACATAAAATGATAAAACATTTTCCAAGTTACAGATTGAAAAAATATAATATGTCCAAGTTAGTCAGAACACAAGATAAAAATTCAGGAATTACAGTACAGAAGTTAATCGCAGCTTGACCTGAGTCTAACAGCGACCCGTAAAAAGTTAAGCGTATGCAAAACAGTGTCATTAGAGCAGTTATTAAAAGATAAGAGCTGGTCTCACCCTCCTAAAACCCACTTTTTTGAGAATGGGAATCATAAATAACTTTCTAGGGACAGCATAAAAACTATATAACCTTAAAAAGTGCATCATGTCCTGAGGAGACTCACCGTTGCAGCCACAGGGCATGAGGCACTGGCCTCTGTGGGAGCCGCGAGGGTGTGCCAAGAGGTAATGGAAGAGGTTGAACTGAAACCGGGTCAATAGAAAACGATCAGGGATGCTTTTAAGCCCTAGAAGATAAGGTTCGGTGGTTGGTACAGTTTTTAACACAATGTACTTACTCACACTAGGCTTACACAGCTCATTTCCCTCTCTTTCACAGCAGCTCATTCTTAAAAAACACTCTTTGACCAGAGAAAGGTCCCTCTTACATATGTACTATGTAAATAGTTTCTACCTACCCTGGAGAGACCAACTCTTATATACTGGAGCCATCAGATGCTGGAGACATGGTCAAGTGAAAGTCATTACCGTAGGACATCTTTTCAAGTGTATTTTCTTAAACCCTTGGCTGCGGGGCATATTCCCCTGCTGTGCTGGGGGAGGGGAGGGGCACGCACAGTGCCCCGGTGCTCATGACGAGCTCAGCTCGTCATAAGCCACGGTTCTTGTGTGCTCATGACGAGCTGAGCTTGTCACGGCCACGCCCGTTTCAATAGAACGCTCAGCACAGCAGGGGAATATTCCTAGCGTGTGAGCATTCTAACGGCCGTGACGAGCTCAGCTCGTCATGAGCACACGGCAACCGTGGCTCATGACGAGCTGAGCTTCTCATGAGCATGGGAGGGGTTAATAAGCCCAAATATTAAGCCACAAAGACAGGGGACGGAAAGCCAGTACATCTGAGAGGAAAGAAATCCCCAACTCTTCGTGCACGACATAAAATGGGTTGCTTTGTGGGACAGAAAGGGCACGTCGCAGAAAAGTTTTCAGCACTTTGCACTGCCCCTACCCCAATGTGACCGCATATCTCACTCCCATAACTAACCTTTAAGATATATTTGGCTTCATATATCTTCAAAAGAGCCCCTATTGGCTTCCCTTTCACTCTGCTGGCAAAGTTAAGAACAGCTGCAAAAGCTTTCACTATTTCCCCTTTCTTGCAAGTCAGCAAAGGGCACCAACTCAAGGAATCGTTACACAACTCCTAAATAGGAGAAAACATTGGTCTTCGATATTGACAAAAGGTGAACTGCTTAGCTTTACGAGGTCCCACCTGCAAAAATGAACAAATTGGAATGATTAAACGAAAGGTTCAAGTCCTTCATAAAAAGGGCAAAAGGCTTAAGAAGAAGTTGTAGGCCCCTAGTTGTCCTCGCCCAAGGACTGCGTCGTCCGCGTAAAGGAGGACTGGCAGGCTACGCTTGCCTACCTGGGGACAATCAGCATTTGTGCTTTGCAACATCTACATGAAGTCATTACCGGTACTGATCATTCAATTTCACCTCACGTGCTATAACAATGCCGACGACACACAAATACTCCAACTGGAACACCCCAAAGACATTGGAAAATCCCCAATTTTCAGTTGTCTCAGAGCTGTGGATCAGTGGATGACTTGGAGCCATCTCAAATTGAATGCTTTCAAAATGGAGATACGCTTATGTGGCGATTGGAAACATTATGACCCGCTTGCCGCCTGGCCTGATGAACTGGGATCACCGCCTAAAGTATCGAAGGTAGTTAGAAACCTTGGAATGACCATGGACTCCAAGCTATCAAAGAATGCCCAAGTGGACAAACTAGCAAGATCAAGCTTTGTCACTATAACAACACTACAACAAATTTTCCCTCATTTGCGATTTCCACACAAGGTCCAAGCTACGATCTCCATTGTTCTGTCCAAACTCGATTACTCCAATAGCCTCTACCACGGATCACATTTAACGACCATGAAAAGACTACAAAGGATTCAGAACTCGGCTGCCAGACTACTCTTGCATATCAAACCGGGAGACCACATCTCACCTGCCTTGAAAGCCCTGCATTGGTTACTGGTTGCCAGAAGATCCACGTTCAAGCTACTTTGTATCACCCACAAAGCACTGCATGGAATGGGACTGCTCTTCGTCAGGAATAAAATCACCAAACACATTCAACAAAGGAACCTCTGCTCTAAAGGGGCATCTTGCCTCAAAATCTTAAGATACCAGAAAAAAACATGGGTGGCACATCCTTCTCTGTTCAAGCAGCCAAACTATGGAACTCTTTACCCCCCAACATAAGATCCACTGACAACCACCTTATCTTCAGGAAACTACTCAAGAATTGGCTCTTCCCCACAAAAGCACCATACACAAACAGACATTTACAGCATATCTCACTGTAAATAAGCATTTATTTCACCATAGATATGTACCTATCTTTGTGTATTGCTTTGTATGAACATGTACAATAATTATGTTGTTAATAAAGAAATGTAAAAATGATCTTTAGTCTACATGTACTTGCTTCCATTGTGCATCTATGTACTTTCCATGTTCTTGGATCGGTGGGTTATTTACTTTTCTCCTGAAAAAGCATATCCAATGCACTACCCTATTTCTCATCATGTACCTCTATCAATATCTTTAATCTACATATACTTACCTCCTCTGTGCATCTATATACTTTCAATGTACTTATGGATCTATACATTTATCACTTTCTTCTAGTTTAGTATTTCCAATGCACTACCCTATTTCTCAGCATATACCTCTCTCAATATATCTTCTAGCCCAACTATCTGTCTCATCTCGACTACTATTTCCAATGTGCTACCCTATCTCTCACCCTATACTGCTATCAATATATCCTCTACATCCACTCTCTTGTTTATACCAAACCCCATACCACTACTATGATCCCCAAAATAACCCTTTCTAGACTCCCTCCTACTCTACCCCTCCCTGCATCATCTGACATCTTTTACTATACCGATCCCCAAAGCAAACCTTTCTAAACTCTTCCCCTCCAAAACCCTTTTACTCATCCAAAAGCCCCCTCCTATTGCTATGACCTAAAAAAGAAATCCTTGACTATCCCACCACTATCCATTTCAATCAAAATAACAGACTGACATGTTCACTTCTCAAATTCCATATTCCACTATGCTAATTCACCACTAATCCTTTATGGGTTCCTGAGTAGCGTGTTACTTGCCAATGAAGCGTTTCAACACCCCATCAGGGTTAGAAACGCTATATAAATGCAAACCTTTTTTCGCTTTTCTACTCCTCCCCAACCCTTCTCAATCCAAATAACTGACTAACATAGCCACCACTCAAATTAATTTCCTGTTTCACCATACTAATTCAACACTAATCCTTTATGGGGTCCTGAGTAGCGTGTTACTTGCCAATGAAGCGTTTCAACACCCCATCAGGGTTAGAAACGCTATATAAATGCAAACCTTTTTTTCCTTTTCTACTCCTCCCCAACCCTTCTCAATCCAAATAACTGACTAACATAGCCACCACTCAAATTAATTTCCTATTTCACCATACTAATTCAACACTAATCCTTTATGGGTTCCTGAGTAGCGTGTTACTTGCCAATGAAGCATTTCAACACCCCATCAGGGTTAGAAACGTTATATAAATGCAAACCTTTTTTCGCTTTTCTACTCCTCCCCAACCCTTCTCAATCCAAATAACTGACTAACATAGCCACCACTCAAATTAATTTCCTGTTTCACCATACTAATTCAACTCTAATCCTTTATGGGTTCCTGAGTAGCGTGTTACTTGCCAATGAAGCAATTCAACACCCCATCAGGGTTAAAAACGCTATATAAATGCAAACCTTTTTTCGCTTTTCTACTCCTCCCCAACCCTTCTCAATCCAAATAACTGACTAACATAGCCACCACTCAAATTAATTTCCTGTTTCACCATACTAATTCAACACTAATACTTTATGGGTTCCTGAGTAGCGTGTTACTTGCCAATGAAGCGTTTCAACACCCCATCAGGGTTAGAAACGCTATATAAATGCAAACCTTTTTTTCCTTTTCTACTCCTCCCCAACCCTTCTCAATCCAAATAACTGACTAACATAGCCACCACTCAAATTAATTTCCTGTTTCACCATACTAATTCAACACTAATTCTTTATGGGTTCCTGAGTAGCGTGTTACTTGCCAATGAAGCGTTTCAACACCCCATCAGGGTTAGAAACGCTATATAAATGCAAACCTTTTTTTCCTTTTCTACTCCTCCCCAACCCCTCTCAATCCAAATAACTGACTAACATAGCCACCACTCTAATTAATTTCCTGTTTCACCATACTAATTCAACACTAATCCTTATGGGTTCCGGAGTAGCATCCTACTCACCAAAAAAGCATTTCAAAACCCCATCAGGGGTAGCAAGCGCTATATAAATACAAACCTCTTTCCCTCTTCTATCCCGCTGCCTACCCTTCTCTATCCAAATAAATGACTGACATATCCACCACTTAAATTAATTTCATGTTTCACCATACTAATTCAATGCTAATCCTTATGGGTTCTAGAGTAGTGTGCTACTCGCCAAAAAAGCGCTTTAAAACCCCATTAGGGGTAGCAAGTGCTTTATAAATTCAAACCTCTTTCCCTCTTCTATCCTCCCACCTACCCTCCTCTATCCAAATAACTGAATAATGTTTGCGCCACTCAAATTACTTCATATTTCACTATACTAATGTTCAACACTAATCCTTTATGGGTTCCAGAATAGCATGCTAGTCGCCAGAAAAGCGCTTCAACACCCATCAGGGGTAACAGGCGCTAAATGAATGCAAACCTTTCTTCCCCTTCTATCCCTCCACTATCCTTCTCACTCTGTTGCAGGGATTCTGCTCAGACACAGAACTGTGCACAGAGACCCAGGACCTCAGTGAATTGTGGTGTACCAAAAAACTCACCTCAGTACCTAGAACCCCTAACCGACTAGCATCAGTGTCACATTAGCTCTTCGTCCTACAGCAAAGTAACCAATGACTAGACAACCCAGAACACGGGAGGAGGAAAGCGTGTGCTTTCCTCCTGCTTCAAAGGAGCGACCTATTTAAATCAATTACCAGCTCAAAATGAGCAGCCTCGTCTAATTGGCGTTTACCCCTAGTGGGTTACTGATGGAATGGGGTGGGGTGGGGGGTTCGGTGGGCAGATGGACGCTACCACTATCTTTTTCTTGCAGGACACTGCTCTCGCACTCTCACACTGACAGAACCGGGACCTGTATTACATACTTCTACTTTTAACCACCGTCGCAGTGCTGTAATAAATGAACATTTTACTCATGAGGATTGTTACGGTCACGGTGCACTGAAGGGGCTCCTGCAGCGCGGTCCCCCCTCCCCCCCCCGCAACCCACGGGCTGCGGGGGGCCTGTGTTACATCCCTGGGGATCTAAGGGTATTTGTGGATTCTCTGCAACTTCAGCCTGGACAAAACCGATAATATTTGTCCAGTTTCCAAAAAGCTGAAAGTTGGTTTCCGAGGGGCAGGAAATGTGTTCTGCCAACTGCTATTTAAATGCTTAGTCAGGCAACTCAACTGCTTCTTTGTTAATGCCAAAGTATCTTTTAGTCGGTAAAGCTCATATCCCCATTGTAATGATTTGGCTCCATCAAGTGGCCAAATCGAGCAACAACTATGCGACAACGATGAAAATCAGTGACACTCGGTTTAAACCAGGTCAGCTGATTTTCATCCTGTAGTGTACTATCTTTCAGAGTCGGTTTAAACCGAATTCCGGACAACCTAGATACATGCTATGCTTTCGTGTGTGAGTGTGCGGTTGTTTGAGCAGTGTGTATGTCTGAGTGCAGGGGTACTGGGTTTAGGGTCGGCAGGTCCCTTGTCTGCTTGAAAAAGTCCGAAAGGAAGTGGTAGGCTGCTGGGAAGTGGGGCATGCAATCATGGCAAGGTCGGTGAGTGAAAATAAAAACGTGAACACTGCATACATGATTTGAAACACTTGGAGGTATGGGGTCCCCCACACAAGCTTAAGAGACCTTCTTTATTTTATAAAACATAGTTCCTCACTAGGGGGTGTGGCATTCAAGGCACTATAGGACCTGTTCCCACCATCATTATAATATGATTTCCCCTTTTGTGTTTTAAGGAATTGTAACAATGCTGCATGTATTATTTTTATTCATATCCCTGCTTATGCTCGCAAAAACACTGCATCTTAGAGCACGTTGTTAAAATAAACATTTTAAACTTTACAGTGTCTCTTTTTTACCCATGTTGTGGACTGGTATGAGAATAACAAACAAAAGAGTGTTCTTGATTCCCACCATTCCTGAGAGTAACCTAAGTCGCGTGTGGAGAAGTGTGGCTCACTGGTTAGAGCAGGCAGACCCTGAAGCAGAGGTCAGACCCGGGACCAGGGTTCAATTCCCGACGCGGCAGGGTCTTGAGCTCAAATGTCCATGGACTCGATAATTCTCGCTTCGGTGCCTGACCTAATCATGGGTTCACACTCTGCAACTCTGGGCATTAAGCTTGCTTAATCTCCACAACGGCCCCCCGTGGCGGGAAGCCTGGCTTTCACCTTGGGGATGCCCTGTAGGGGCTATCTCACAGGGAAAAGCCAGGACGGGTTCCCAAGGCAAGCGCGGAGATACCCCTTCGGGGGTCGATTCAGGCGCTATATAAGAAACATAATAATAATAATAATAAAATGCGTAATCCTGCAATACCTAAACGAGCTGCCTTCCCTCTCTTTCTGATAAGCAGAGTAAGGTTTGATTCTGAAACTCTACCTCGGAGAACGCTTCGTGAAATACATGTTGATGCTGATTTTATTACAAAATAGGAACTTGTTTGTGCCACTTTAGTTTACCGGTGGACCCCTTTTAAAAGTGCATCATTGACACCGCGATAAATAATCATCGCAGAGCGCTACATAGGGACTGCAGTGTATTCTGGGAGGAGAGTGGCGAGCCTGTCTGCAGCCGGTCGTGTCTTCACAAACGGGATGGGTCAGTGTGCACCCTCAGGTGCTGGGGTGCCTGCTGAGAGGAGGAGGTGAGGCGTTTTAGGCTCTCTCTGATAGCGAAGCAGACAAACTGGCTGCAGGGACGGATGCCACAGAGGTACATTCTTCTTGAAAGGGTTGCCGCTGCGAGCTGGTTGCTGCTCAGAATCCCTTCATTAGCATATCTGATTAAAACACGCAGTTCCCCATTCCTGCTCCCAGCATGTGGCAAGGCAGAGTGATGACTCGGGGGGGGGATGGGAGGGGGAGGGAAGGGTTGTCCCCATATGATTCACACTCAGGCTAATCCCCAAACCACCCACAAGTGCAATTGTAATGCGGGAGAGCCCAGCTAAACACAGGCTGGGCTCTCCCGCCCCCCCCTCTAAACACCACACTGTTTGCCCTATTATTAGATAAAACCTCCCAGAGGAGAATGCGCTTCTCTGAGATTTACTGTTTAGATTTACTGTTTAGATTTACTGTTGGTTGTGCTTTTAAAGCACGTAATTCCGCAGTAACTGCTTTTCTGAATCAAGAGGTAAATGGATTTGCACTAAGAAAGTTGCCTCGGGACAGGCAAATCTTTACATTATTACTTTGCTTCCATTAAAATAATGGCCTGTTCCCTCAAAGATGATGAGTCTTTTCCAGGCGGCTCATCGCCGGGTTGACTTCTAGGTTCAGGGCTGTTAATTGATTCCACACCTGTAGTTTTCTTTTTTCTAGGGTAATTTTACATTGAGGTTTCACTGAATGCCGTATTTTAACTGAATTCAATGAATTCTTTAATTTAAAACGCAAAAAACATAACTATCCAGCTATTTCATTCATTCAAAATCGGGATTATTTGAGATTATTGCCTGAGTCGCCCAAATAAAGTGAACATCATAAAAGTATCACCGAATTCTTGATTTAAATGGACTTATCTAGCAAACACATTTAGTAATTGCTTTAAATAGTGTGTTTTCTTTGCCCCTTTTCAACTATGTATGTTGTAATATTAACACATCTTTCTTAAATAAATATGCACACACATATAAACATATTTATATTACCTACTGGCGGTCGCCAGTAGGTAGTTATAGTTAGGATAATTTTCAATGTTAAATCTCAACATTCTATTTTGAATAACTTTGGCGCCGGTTGACGAATCTGCCTGAAATTTTCAGGAAAATGGTCTCATGGCGGTCCGGTCCTTCCCTGAAAGTTTGGGGGGGATTCGTCAAGCGGGGGCCGAGATAAAAGGGGGGTCCCAAAACGCGTTTTCCCCATGTTAATTTCCATAGGGCGGTCGATTTCACTTTTAGCCCGAACGGCTGAATGGATTTCCACCAAACTTGGCAAAATTGTAGGGACTGGTAGCCCGATGTGCCTTTGCTATGTCTCAAGATATGTGCTCCAGTGGATTTTGAGTAATTAAGGTTCAAAAAAATATATATATCTATAGCAGCGCTCCGGTAAGCGCACCGGTACGCGCACCGGGCGCGTCACGCGACTTGCGCGGAGAAAGCTGATTGGCTCTGGGGTGTCTGTAAACATTCTAAACAGTCCGGAGCGGCCGCCATCTTGTGTCTCGGTAGGATCGAGACACAAGAGGTGGCCAAAACAAAGGGGGAAATGACCATAAGGGGGCAGAGTAGACCCCCCTTGACCCCCTAGGTTTGATGTGGGGGCCATAAAAGGGCCCCACGGGGCAAAAAAAAAATAAAAATTTTTTTTTATTTTCGCGGGGTGAGCGCCCGGTACGCGCACCGGTAAGCGTACCGGGGAGTGTACCATGGGGAAAAAGAATGACAGTTTTAAAAGTAGCTGATTAGAAAAAAAAATGTTTAGTTGTTTTTTTATATATACACATACATATATATAAATGCATATGCACATATATATATGCATATATGTCTATATGTGTGCGTGTAGAGAGAGGTAGAGAGGTAGAGGTGTAGAGGTAGAGAGGAAGAGAGGTAGAGAGTAGAGAGTGAGTAATAGAGAGTAGAGAGTGAGTAGTAGAGAGTAGTAGAGAGCAGTAGAGAGAGTAGCAGAGTGAGTAGTAGAGAGTAGTAGAGTGAATAGTAGAGTGAGTAGTAGAGAGTAGTAGAGAGTGAGTAGTAGAGACTGAGTAGTAGAGAGTAGTAGAGAGTAAGTAGTAGAGTGAGTAGTAGAGAGCAGTAGAGAGTGAGTAGTAGAGAGTGGGAGAGAGTAAGTAGTAGAGAGTAGTGGAGAATATTCCAAAGTTTGGCACAGCACCACTTTCACAATGAGTCCAATCAAATCATATCACTTAGAGTACTTATTGAAGCGCTGAATCTTGGTGTATATTCAAATGCTTTTATTTTCCTTAAGTTTATGTACCACAGCCAGCCGAAACGTTTCGTTCTGTACAACAGAACTTCTTCAGGGCGTTCTTATTTCCTTCAAGTTATGTCGGTATCCCGTTGTCATATAACTAGATATTTCTTCCAAATGTTAGACGAGACATAAGTATATTCTTATTAAAAGTGACTAGGTATCAATTTTACCCACACAATTCGGGCAGACTTGAGTAATTTATAGCATCCTCAAAGTCAGTCTTTCAAAAATTCCAAAGTATAGGACATGATAATCCAAATCCAAATGTTTCTCAAGAAAAGTCATTTACAATCGTTCGGAATATCGGTGTTTGGGCAGATATGATCCAGGGACCCCCAGTATGCAAGGGGAATTAGTCCCCCCTCTGCAAAGGCGCCAGTGGCCTGCATTGCAGAGAGGTGTAACAAGGGTGTGGCCTCATTACACTTCTCTGCAATGCAGCTCCCTCGCGCATACTGGAGGCTCCTGGTGGACTAGTTGACCCCAGGGACCCCCAGTATGCAAGGGGAATTAGTTCCCCCTCTGCAAACGCGGCAGTGGGCTGCGTTGCAGAGAGGTGTAACAAGGGGCATAGTCTCATTACACCTCTGCAATGCAGCCCCTGGCGCATACTGGAGGTTCCAGGTGGGCTAATAGGCCCCCAGGGGCCCCCAGTATGCAAGGGGAATTAGTTTCCCCTCTTCAAACATGCACGGGGGCTGCGTTGCAGAGAGGTGTAAAAAGGGTTGTGGCTTCATTACACCTCTCTGCAATGCAGTCCCCTGGCGCATACTGGAGATTCCTGGTGGGCTTTCAGGTCTTATATAGTTAGGAATTAGCATTAAAAAAACCTTTGAAATTCACTGAAAAAACCACAGGTTTCACACCAGTTATAGTTAGGAATTAGCATTTAAAAAACCTTTGAAATTCACTGAAAAAACCATAGGTTTCACACCAGTTATAGTTAGGAATTAGCATTTAAAAAACCTATTAAATTCACTGACAAAACCAGTTATAGTTAGCTGGAAATTTTACTGATATAAAACCAATGAAATTCCACGTTATAGTTAGTTGGACTCACTATAACTTGCGCGTGCAATGCACTGCTGATGACGTCACATATTACATCACTCATGACATGGTCAGTGACATCACTCATGACATCACTGATGACACCATCCTTGTGACATAGTGACAGACCTCCTTTCACTGTAATGTAACCCTTGAAACACATATTCAAAAATAGAAACTGAAATTTAAAAAAAAATGGAGATACCCATATCAGTTACAACAAGCAATTCAGTAATTCCACCATCTATATGCACATCCAGTCATTCACCAACAGTTCTATATAGTCACTCATACATATACTCACTTATCATATGAAGTGATACACCTATACATCCTGTTACACACCGACAGTCATCCAAAAGTTACTCACACACATACTCACACGTGCAAATAAACTATTGAACATCCATTTATTTGAATATAGAGTTATACACACACTTCCACCTTACTTGTATTGAAAATTACACATATTTATTCTCTTAAACAATCACTTATAGAAACACATACTTATTTAAACAGGAACTCTTACAATCTCTTACTCTCACATATACTCACTTATATACATCAATATTCACATATACTAGATTAAAACATATGTAGTTACTGATAAAGACACTAGTGAGACAGTCATTCACTCACTAACAAACACATATACACACTCATCCATCCATACAGTCCTGCACATATGCTGTCTTCAAAACACATACAAACAGCGAGTCAGTCACTCATGCATCTATGTGCTAAGTAATACCCCCACCAAACCATATAGACACTCATACTGATACTAAGAGAAACATCTAATAACCCATATACATACGCATGTAGCTACTTACCAACACATGTAGCCACTTATACACAAAGTGAAACAATAATATATATATTTAAATATTTAAACATTACTCACTAATATTTATTTTTCAGAAAGACACATATTCACTGGATGGTGTCATCAGTGATGTCATGAGTGATGTCACTGACCATGTCATGAGTGATGTAATATGTGACGTCATCAGCAGTGCATTGCACGCGCAAGTTATAGTGAGTCCAACTAACTATAACGTGGAATTTCATTGGTTTTATATCAGTAAAATTTCCAGCTAACTATAACTGGTTTTGTCAGTGAATTTAATAGGTTTTTTAAATGCTAATTCCTAACTATAACTGGTGTGAAACCTATGGTTTTTTCAGTGAATATATGGTATAGTCCCCATTAGAAGTTGCTTTTTTATTCTGAACAGTGATGGGTTTAGAATGTTACCACAGCAAAGATTAGTTATGTTTTGTTAAAATCCATTTTGTTAATATTTCTCTGCAAGCTAAAAAGCAATAATCCTTCTTGCTTTCTTTTTTGAAAGTGTTATCAGTAGATTAAATAATAGATTTTGTCGCTGAAAGGGATTCACAGATGCGATTTTATAGCATGATCCCTCACTGCCTGTAAAGAAGCTTCTGCAGTTTGCAAACATATTCAAAAGGCGACAGCGAAAATGGAAGTAAGAGTAAAAAGAAAGGACAAATAGTAAAAAGTAACAAAATTGAGAAAAGTAAAGTAAGAAAACGCCAAACAGATGGATACAAAATAAAAAGAATACTGAAATACGAGATTTTGCCTGCGCTCTAGAATGCGAAGAAAGAGCTCAGCTCTTGGCACAGTCCACAGATATCATGTTAGTGGGGACACTTACCTTCCAACCTTTGCACCCGACCCTTGAAGAGCCTCTGAGGAGGCGGAGCCCTGGGAGAGGTACACTGGCCTGTTATTGGTATTTGTCCCTCAAGAACATTCCTGCTCGGGGCAGCAGTACACATTCATACCATGCCAAGAATATTTGCAAAAAAATTATTTTTAAAGAAAAAGACCCCCAAGAATATTTTCCCCTCAAAATATGTCCACCAGCAAAATCCTTTTTTTGTTTTAATTAGTTAAGATCAGTCGACCGCAAATGTTTAATGAAATTAGACCTTACTTACTTGCAATCTCTCGGATGTAGACTCTGGACATGGGGACGAGTGCACTGATGTGGATGTCCACTGTAAATAATTAATTTAAGAATATCATAGGCAAGTTTTGAGGACCAATTCAGAACATTTTATTTTACCATGCATGAGAAATGGCTAGCAATGATGCATAGAAATTTCCCTTCACCAGCCATTGTGTTTGAAGTAAATGAAGCCTCACTGTGGTACTCTGCACAAGTATTAGATCTCTGCCGTAAAGGGGAATTTTCTCCAGACTTTGCAAAGTACAGCTTCATTTTTGACCGCTTTAATACCTTGGAGGGCATATGCACCCAGTTCAACGCATATGTTGCAGAACCTGTCCCAGATAATGTCAACCTTTAGGTGCACCAGTATTGGCATGGAAAGCTATGTCAGTGGCCAGAGTTGGCAAATTGTGTACTGGCCATTTTGGCGTTGCCAGTCTCAAGTGCCAATTTTGAGAATGCCTTTTCATAAATACAAGTTTACATGAGAAGGAAAGAGAGAGTGCGAGTGACCAAGGGCTCCCTGAAGAAATATTGTATGGTATACTACAATAAGTTCCACTTCGAAATCTTTATTTGGACCTCAAATGCACTGTACGTACACTGTCTGTATACCATGCATCAATAAAGAAAGCAAGCACTAATAAAAGCAAAGTGTTCCATAAACACTGGTAAAACACTGTTTCAGTTGTTCTTTATGGCGCAAACATGAGTAACCACTGAAAAGCACAGTTTTTTGAGGTATTGAAATCACTGGAAAACACTGAAAAAACACCACCAGAATTTACCAAAAATAGAAACTGAGAACAGGAAAGCCTACATGTATCCCAAACAAACCACTTCTGCCCAGACATAGCGCGCACAGCAACACACAGTACCTCCTTTTTCTATTCTCGCACAGAACACAGGTTTAGACACTAAGAGATGACATACAGCTCTTTCTCTCTTAGACACACAAAGCACAAAGGCACTTTCGCTCAACCCCTCAAGTACGCTATATGCGCACACTTATCTTCCCTCTCCCAGCACTCTGCATCGTATCTGCTCACATAAGATAGAGGACAAAAGCCCCCCTGCTCCTACTCCTTGCAAGACACAGATGTAGGAAACATTGCTTCTGCTCATCTTTGGCACACGCAGCAGAGGTAAAAATAAGCCCAGGATCACACTTTTTTATTTTCACTCACCGACCTTGCCATGATTGCATGCCCTATTTCCCTGCAGCCTACCACTTCCTTTTGGACTTTTTCAGGCAGACAAGGGACCTGATGTTGATGGCGAGGTTTTTTTATATACTAGCCAGAATGGTAAAATACTTGTCGGGAAGCAACCCTACCTGATGGATAGATGGTATTTATCACACCCGTTCAAATCTGATACCCAGGAGCCCAGCAGCTTTGACCTGCTGAAATCTATACTGAAGGGGGTTGGGGCAACCCTACCTGATGGATAGATGGTATTTATCACACCCGTTCAAATCTGATACCCAGGAGCCCAGCTGCTTTGACCTGCTGAAATCTACACTGAAGGGGGTTGGGGCAACCCTACCTGATGGATAGATGGTATTTATCACACCCGTTCAAATCTGATACCCAGGAGCCAAGCAGCTTTGACCTGCTGAAATCTACACTGGAGGGGGTTGGGGCAACCCTCCCTGATGGATAGATGGTATTTATCACACCCGTTCAAATCTGATACCCAGGAGCCCAGCAGCTTTGACCTGCTGAAATCTACACTGGAGGGGGTTGGGGCTAGGGGAGGGGTAGTGTGGTCTTTAAACCAACTGGTAATTACAGGGTTTGTTGAAATCCGACCCACTTGTAATTGCAATCCATGTGCGGCCTAAACAGAGTTTTAAAATTTCAAAGATTTGGCTTACCAAGCGCCTGGAGAGCAGAGGCGGCTCCGTGGTCTCTGCGTCGGAAAGGGAACAAGACCGCCCGCTCAGCGGCTCCTTCCTCTGTGTACGTCGCTGTACTGTGTCACTTAATGCAAGCATTCGCCCTAATATGCCAGTGACGACACGTCATGTAAGTTGGCTTGGGTACAGCACTGTCCTAAAAAGATGAAAGAGGCGAGGAAAACCCCATCCTATATATGGCTGCATGCTATTTCCCCAAGAAAAGAACGATGCTACAGTGGAGAAAGAAGCCTTAGCTATTAAAGGCACTTTGATGTTACTTGGAAGGGCAGGAAATTGACCTATATACATACCATGCTCCTCTTGAATGGCTGGCTCATAACAAGGGTAGAAACCCTTGCATACTAAGATGGTTCCTGGTCCTTCGGCCTTTTCATTTTAAAACGCAACACCGTAAGAGAAGGGGGAGAACAAGAGAAAGACACCAGCATGGAGGAGAGAGAGGAGCGAGACCAGCAAAACAAAGGGACATCAAAAAAGAAGCCTCGAGTCAGCGCCACACTGGAGGAGAAGAATCGGCAGGACTGCAGCAAGGCAGAAGAGATCCACTATGTGTGGTTCGCCACCGATTGGTAGACGTTACCAGAGAAACTGCTGCAGCCTGCTGCAGCTCAGGAGAGCTCTGAGCAAGGTGGGGCGCATCATTGTGGGTAGGGGGAGTACCTGCATGAAGGGAAAAGGAGAAACACTGGAGGCCCATGCTTGTGTCTTAGAAAGTGCCAATATACAAGTAGGGGGAGTATAATATGAAATTCTCCCTTAAGTTGGGCACAGGAACTGAGAGATCCAAAGCTTCCATTTCTTTTCTCTTTATTTCCTCCCCTACCTTCTCTTTTTGCTCTTATCTGTGAACTTCTTAATAACCTTGGGCACTCCCACCGGTCCACCATGACACTCCTACCAGAGAGAAAAGAGACACAGAGTGTTTGAAATCCTTCATCGTAGGTGACCTGGTGACGGGAGAAAATAGTAAAAAAATAGAGTAGCTTACACCTCGCATTGTCCCTATTTTTAGGTCTCGTGCCTAGCATTGCACTGCGTAGCAGTGCTTCGCGCAGCGCGAGGCATTTTGTAATCGAAAAAGGGGGTTTCAGCAGTCACTTTGGACTGTAAAACGCTTGTGCATGTGCTTTTTTGTTTAGTGCTACCCCATTGGCCTTTGCGTGCGTCTTTTTATAAAAGACTGCACGCAATTGGCCAAAGGCGGCCGCGTTGCTCCGCCCATGGCCTATTGGTGTCTATTACGCACTTGGTGCGCGTAATAGACACCAATAGGCACACACGGGCGCGATAATAGAAACACATGCATTAGAGTGGCGCGTGCTCGCGCTTCTTCTTTATTGAATTTCCTGTTGTGTTTCACTTTGCTCCCACCCTCTCTTGTTGTGCGCATTCCCATTGCTCCCGCCCCTCCTCCTGTTGTCCGTGTTCAACATGCTCCTGACCCCCTCCTGTTGTCGCCGTCCCCTCCCATGGCCCCATGACTGAGTATCCAATGACAGACGATCCTTCATCATGACAACCTCGGACCTCGATCTTTCTTTGGTGGAGATCTCGTCCTCTTCCTTCCGACCGACCCTGGTATTGCTCTCTTCCGGGGTTGTGACGGCTAAACACTGCTTTGTCTCTCCGGCACTGGAGGCGACCCCCCCTCCTCCTTGCCTCCCGCGCTCCCGACGAGGGCGAAGTACCCCCTTCTTCTATGCTCGACCGTTTCTAAGGCTGTTTGGGCTGAGCAGGATTTACACCCACCCCGGCCACAGGGTCCTGTGCAGACCCCCATCTTGGTCGCCATGCCACTTGCTACACCGCCTACGCCGCTACCAGACAAGGCTGGGGTCTGTTGGAGCTTGTTGTGTCTCCCGCTCACCCGCTTTAGCCAGACAAGAAAGTCCAGCTTGGAACTTCTATGCCGACCACCAAGCCTTGTTGCTGATCCCCACTGGGTGCCACACTACCTGCTATAACGCCTCAGCTGACACAGGACTAAGGTAGGCCGAGACGGAGCTTGTTGGATCACCCGCCCCACCCGCTCTAGCTTTCCGGAGCACCCTGCTTGCTGGAGCTACTACAGTGATGCATCCTGGACAAGGCAGGGGTGCATCAGTGTAGGTAGTACCTCCTACTGCCCTTGCCTGTCGGGCTTGGCTGTTGGGTATTGTTCCTGACCAGTCCTGCATCTGTGCTGCCCGGCACTCTCTGGCTACACAAGCCTGACCACCGAGCTGATTAGTGCGGATCTCCATGAGGTGGTGATCGTAACGGGCCTTGCTCCTCTCCTGGGCTCTTGTTTGGGTCTTTCTTTGCCCTGGCTGCTGCTCCGACCCTCACGACATAGGTGAGCGCCACGCCTGGTGCCCTCGCCATTGAGCTCTGGTGTGCCCCCCCACTGGGGTCTTTCTACCTCATATCCATCGAATTCGGGTGGGTGTTCGTGGCTGCCCGCTGGGTTGCCACTCTTGCCTTGCCTTTTACGCTGCCTGTGAACCTCACACTCTTACTGCTGGTTTTAGTAAAGGGGTGAGACTCTGGAATGCTCTTCCATAAGAGCTTTTAAGTCCTCAATCCACGTTTTTTCTTTGTGTACAACCACAAAGCTGTCTGTCTCATCTTGTGTTTAATTCTTCTCGGTATGACTGTTGTGTAAGTGCTTTTGCATGACGAATAGGAGAGAGCGGGTAAACCGCGTGCCACTGTCCCTCAAAGTTAGCTCTGGCTCACTTATTAGTTGCTTGCCTGGATCAGGTGATTAGCATTCACCGTGAAAGGCTCAATTTTAAATGGAGTTGCAGGTTACTTATTGTAGCTCTGTTTAGGATTTAAAAAAATAAACATCACAACTTACTTGGAACCTACATTGGCATTTAGTGTCCGGGAAGCCTGCCTCAAGTAGGTGTTTGAATATATGGAGAACGCTTTGAGGCGTAGCCTCTTTCATAATGTCAGCAGGCGTCTCTGGTTGGTCCACATACCTGATGCACCATTTATTAAGGAGGGAAGTGTAGACCTCGATAAACCCTTCTGTAGCACTGCAAGATATGTCCAGGAGGGCCAGATCACTATGATAACCACTTAAAATTTCATTTACTGGCAGCGATTCTGAATGGAATAGGGTTATTCAGTGGCTTTTTATCTCGAATATCTGGGATTAATGCTCCAGCATTTCTGTTGAAAAAAAATGTGTTTCTAGCAGCTTGGTTGATATTGTCGATGCGCTTAGCCTGGATGTACATTTTTGAGGCTTGAGGTGTGGTACGAAAACACTATCTATGCTCCTGATAACGGCAGTTTGCTGTGAGTAAACATGACATCAAGGTTGGAATGTGTGCTGCTTGTGTTCGTACTGTGTGCGTTTGTGTGATGGTAAGTCTGATGTGCTGGACAGAGCGACGCTGGCTAAAAGCCCTCTCTACATTTGGTACCCGTGTTTGGCTTTTTTTCCCTGTTTGTGTATTTTTTAATTTCACTCCGAAATAATGGCAGTGAATATTTAATAGATGCACACATGACATACAGCCATAGCACAACAGAAGTAAGTGGTGAGATGTGAAGTAATGCAATACTGCATTACATGGCAGTGTTTGTGAAGAACTCCAAAACTGCAGGCTTTCGTCAACTTAATTCACACAGTCGCTCTTTAACCCACAATAACATTTCATTCACATTTAAAACAAGCATTTGCAATGCAATAGGTCTCGCATTATTAAAGTTTGAGCTATTGGTGTTGCATTATTTACCAATGCCAATAGCTCAAACGTTAATAATGCGAGACCTATTGCATTGCAAATGCTTGTTTTGGGAGGAGACTGCCAGTGGCACCATCCCTCAAGAAACCTGTGGAGAGAAAAAGGAATCCATTACTACACCTGTCAAGACCAAGAAGCTGCCGCCCCCTCTCCTTTTTTTTTTGTCCTCATCTCACCTTTAAGCATTTGCAGAGTGTTACAGCCGTTGTCGTGGACCTGGGCTCCCTCCGGCCAACTGCGGATGCTTAGGTCCCCAGACCAACTCCTTATACTGGAGTTTAAGGTGTAATCATAGGACTAGGAGCCTTCGCACTTCAGTATCTACACAGTCTCAGCTCTCTGCCCATGGTGATAAGGGGTTTACAGAGGCTATTAAGGTGTTACCAACACTGGCTAATTCAAGGCGAGCCATTGCAAATGCAGAATTCAGCCATTCCTCCGTTCTTGGGGGGTTAGGGTCTTTCCATTTCAGGCAGATCTCCCTGCGCGCTAATAGGATCAGACACGGTAATAGTCCTCTATCTCTTACAGCCAAGTTTTTTGTTGATAGGCGGTCATCAGCAAAAAAGACTAGAGTCCATTAACCATGATGTTGGTTGCAAAAATCCTGCGCAGGTAGCCTCTGATCCCTTCCCAAAATGTTACCAATTTTTCACATTTAAAAAAACCATGGATATCGTTTGCTTTAGGGGCCAGGCATCTATAACATTTCGGCTCGGGTATTGGGGCAAACTTTGCTATTTTAGCTGGGGTATAATAGATACGATTAGTTACAAAGAAATGGTTTTTCTTTAGGCTGGAGGATTTAGTATATTAGTATAATGTGTTTAAGAGGTCAGGAGACTTTTTATTTAGGATTGGCACTTACATGCCATTACGTTACTGAAGACTAATTTTTGATTACTGAACTGGAAGAATCTCAATCGTACACAGAAAAGGTTGACTGAGATTAGATAAAAGGATCAAATACGAGGAAAATATTGATTTTGAGGGAATAACCTTGGATATTTAGCCCTGAGGAAGTCAAAGTGTGGTATTGGGTTCTTCAGGCCTACATATTCCGCAAAACCCGCTACATCATAAAAGAGACGTTGGCACGAAAACTGGAAAATGCAAAAGACAAGTTTATTAAGACCCCATGGGGTGGTGGTACATTCCTACAGCACCCTTCGGCAATGCAAGAAGTATCACACCGAACATCGGTGCGAGACATCTTTTATACAGTTTTACAGCAATAAAAGAGTAGGTGGAACACATTTGCTCAATTTTAAGTACATATATGGTCATTTTTGGAACACAGCCAACTCATGGGAGGAGTTACAACATCACTGGTCAGTTCGGGGAGACATTCCTAAGTGATGACTGTCCACTAGTACAGAGGGTTTGACTACGCATGTGCAAGCTTGACCAATACTAAAAATAGCCTGTTGCTGGGCAAACTTGAGTGGTCAGTGGTACAAAGGAAGGACAAAAGGGCATGCTGACCATGAGGCAGCGCATTCTCTAAAATGGCTGCCAGTGTATTCAAAATGGCTTCCGAACATCATAGCTAAGTTAAGGGGAAATGCGTGTAGCAAAGCTTAACGCTAACCCGATCACTGTCAAAATACGACAGACGACCCTTTTAGCGTTTAGCTGAAGCTACCTCATAGTGGACATAATCAGGATACTTATCATCAATATCAATAGACATATGCTACTTCTCTATGAATCATTTGTTCATTCCTAGCAATAGCTCTTTTGGATGGGATACAAACAGAAAGGCACATAGAACATAAAATAGGGCCACATTGAATACAAAGACATAAGAAGAATAATATCCCAATTATTACACATAAGATTGTCAGCAACTTCCAACCCCACGTACTAAGTAACGTCCAAAACCACCCTGAAAATGTCCAAGTACCATTATCAGGATGTATCTCAGCAGCTATCTTGTGTAATTTAGATATTGCATCATATACAGAAGGTGAATTATCTGGCACGTACACACAGCAACTACTTCCGATAATGCGACATGCACCCCCACGATCAGCTAGTACTACATCTAGAACCATTCGGTTCTGGAGCGTTACAATTCTGGTAATCTGAAGTTCCTCAGTTAAGTTTCCTAAAGCAAAAACTGTCTCATTAGCAACAGCTTCTACAACACGTGTCAATCGTCTTATTTTCCGGCTATTCAGGGCAGCCCCAACAAAGGAAAAGAGGCCTAAATTAAAATTAACATACTGTTGCAAAGAAGTGTCAGTTTGATCCACTTCATCAAGAGCTAATGTTCTCTTCACTCTATTCAATATAAAATAATGATATAAGATGAAGTCGTTATGATACATAGGTGGAGCAATGAACACAGGGGGTAATACAAAGGATACATAGCACGTTCCTAACCATCCTACAGGGAGGTGGTGATAACCTTTATTACCACAGATAAAGTAAGTGTTTCGTGAAGCCACAAAGGTGATACCATTTGGAGTGTCAGAGGTGAGAGTAGTGTTACATTCACTTCTTCCTACCGGGATTGTACCTTTATTACGAACACATAAGTCAGCTTTCGTATCAATAACAGTAATCACGTACAGACTAGACATATTTACATTTCTTTGGTTACTATAAATTCGTGGCGAGGATACATTATCCGGACGGTACTCTTCCCATTCAAACTTAGTTCCTTCAGCTTGTGGATAGCCATCTCGATCATTAAAACATACTTTATTAAGTCGTAAAAGTAGTCCACCTTTCGTTGGCCATCGCAAAGTGAACAAAAGAGTATACCAAGCATTGCAAGAACCATTATGAGAAAAAGGGAGTGGGATAAGTGGAGTGCCTCCTTTCTTTTGATGTCCAGGCAACATCCCACATACCCAGCAGTTCGAAGTGTTCATCATATTATGTGTATGATGCAGAATCTGGATGAAGCTGTTGTTCAAATAAGTCTGTCGGTGCCGTTCTTCATGGTAAGGCAGAGTAAAATGAAAATGTTCAGCCGGAATCGGGGTAGTTGACAATAAATGTTCTCTTGCCGGCACCAGCAACTCTACCACCCAAGCTATAACTGCAATCGCCACAATTGTTATAACAAAAAGTACTGCACCAAGAATTCTCTTATTTTGCATTGTAGTAGATGCCATAGTTCAATGTTCAAAATGTCTTCAAAAAGCAACTAAAAAATAAAAATATGAGTGCTGAGCTCCGAGGTAGCCGTTAGTTTCTTCTCCGAGATTCAAGACGGGTGTCGCTACACTTGGCAGAACAGATCCCCGCCCCTTGATATTCCCGGCTTCCGTTTCACAAACCTGGAGCGGTAACTCAACCAGTCTCGCACAAAACAACTGCTTTTCTTGGTCGCAAATTATATCTTTCTTTTCCAAAAACAGTGTGGTCCGGGAAGGCTCCCTCCGATTCAGTAGACGTGACAGCTGGGCTCTTCTCCTCGTCCAAGATGTCTCGATAATCAGACAACACAGTTGGGCTCACCAGGTCCGGAGAGACTCGACGACAATGAGTCGAATGGATCCATCGTTTCCTGTTGGTAACTCGCACAGCTGTTCGTGTGGCAAGTAGCACTTGCTCGGGCCCACACCACCTCGGCTCCAAGCTGCTTGTTTTCTCAAAGGACCTGACCATCACCTGGTCGCCAGGACGAAGATTGTGAGCCTCTCCAATGGAATTGTCGGGGAGCGCTTCTCGAACCTGTTGATGAATAGAAAGTAAATCATTTGTTAATCGTGCCAAATAATCGTTCATCATTATACAAGGCACATCATGTAACAATCGAGGCTTAGGAACTCCCCATGTATTCATAGGCCTTCCAAACACCACTTCATAAGGTGTGAGGCCAGTTCGGGAATGGGGCACTGATCTGATAGATAGCAATGCCAGAGGCAGAGCATCCGGCCATTTCAAAGACGTGGATGCCACGATCTTTGCTCGCTTCAATTTCAGAGTAGCATTATACCTTTCCACAAGACCTGCTGACTGCGGATGGAATACAGCATGGAATTTCTGCTGAATTCCCAATCCCTTCATCACATATTCCACAATTTTCCCGACAAAATGAGGACCATTATCACTCCACAAAAATTTGCAAATTCCGTAGCGTGGGAAGTACTCCTTGAGCAAAACCTTAGCTGTTGTCAGAGCTGTATTATCCTTCGTGGGGAAGGCCTCGATCCACTTACTGAAAGCACATACCACCACTAAGACATACTTAAGGTTATTGCAACGCTCAAGCTGGATATAATCCATTTGTAGTACCTCAAATGGTGCAGTAGGTGGAACAAACCCTCCTTTCGGAGTATGGGTCCCCTTAGCAGGGTTGTGCTGTAAGCATATCAGACAGGACTGCACTACTCTTTTGGCCATATTGGCAATGTCAGGATGCTCCCAAACTCGCGTTAGCAATCGAGTAATTGCAAGAGCTCCAACATGTGCCAATCCATGTGTCATTTGAACCATCGCTTGCAAGTAAGCTGCAGGCAATTTCCATCTTTCCATATCTTTACTTCTCCAACAACCCTCGTCATCCAGCACTCCCTCCGCTGCCCAGGTTGCGAGTTCTGCTTCAGACGCTGATTTCTGAATGTCTAGAATCTCCTATCTAGCATCATGCCATCTCTCAGCCTGTGATTTCACTACATACATTGGCGAGGCATTTCGTAACATAGCAGTTTCCCTCGCTATGTTATCTGCAAAAGCGTTTCCTTGTCCCACTTTGTCCGTCACTTTCTTATGTGCACTGCATTTGATTATTCCCACTTTCTTTGGACAAAGTAACCCATTCAAGAGATCACGCACTAATTCTCCATGCATGATATGCACTCCATGTGAAGTCAAAGACCCTCGCTCTCTCCAGAGTAGGCCAAAATCATGCGCTACTCCAAAGGCGTACCGGCTATCAGTGTAGATGTTTACACACAAGCCGGCACTCAATTCACGTGGTCTTGTTAAGGCTATCAGTTCCGCTGCTTGGGCCGATTTCTGCGGTATGCGTGCTGCTTCTACCACTGTCCTAAGTGTCGTGATCGCATATGCTGCGGAAGTTGTACCATCTGGCAGCCTTAAACATGATCCATCAACCCACAGTTCCCCATCCACATCTGGAAATGGCGTATCCTGTAAGTCGACGCGACCCTTTGTTTGTTCTTCAGTCAGGAAAACACAATCATGGTGTTCTTCCTCCTGGCCCTCAGCAACTGGATACGGCAATAAAGTAGCAGGGTTCAGGGTAGCACATCTTTTTAGTGTGATGTGCGGCGCCAACAGTGTGAGCTCATATCCTGTTAAACGTGCGCTCGTGAGATACTGGGTCTTTGTTTGGTTTAACAGAGCATCTACCGCGTGGGGAACTAACACCAGCAATTTATGTGACAAAACTATTCCCTCACTCTGCCGTATAGCAACTGCTGTTGCTGCGACTGCTCGAAAGCACCCGGGCAATCCTCGTGCTACAGGGTCAAGTATTGCCAAAAAATACGCGCAAGGCCTCTGTTTATCCCCGTGTGTCTGTACCAGGACTGACAATGCACACCCATCCTTCTCATGTACATATAATGTGAAAATCTTCGTGTAATCTGGTGTACCTAACACTGGTGCAGAACAAAGGGCTTGTCTCAATTGTTCAAACGCATTCTGACATTCATCTGTCCATTCAAGGGGCATTAGTGTAGTTTTTGACAATAACGCTAATAAAGGTTTTATAATGTGTGAAAATCCCATTATCCACTGTCTACAAAAAGACGTTAAACCTATAAAAGCACGCACGTCTCTCTGGGTGCGGGGGACTGGCGTATCTAATATCACTTGAATTCGATCAGATGTTAATGCATGCCCCTCATTAGACAAAAGATGACCGAGTAGGTCACCTTTGGTCTACAGTATTGGAGTTTCTTCCTAGATACCTTATGATTATTCTGAGCAAGAAAGGAGAGCAAAGCAAGACTACTCTCCTCACACTGTGCATGCGTGTCTGCAGCAAGTAGAATGTCATCGACATACTGAATGAGAGCCACTCCTGACTGCAGATCAAAAGAATTGAGCTGTCTTTTTAAAGCCTGGCTATAAATGCTAGGACTTTCTGTATAACCTTGAGGTTATACAGAAAGTCCTAGCATTTATAGCCAGGCTTATATGATTTATTATTTAATGTGAAACCAAATAAGTATCTGCTATCAGGATGGATGGGAATGGAAAAGAAAGCGTTTTTCAAATCCACCAAGGTAAACGTGGTGGCAGTGGGTGGAATCAAAGTAAGTAAAGTGGTGATATCAGACACCACCGGGTACTGGGGCACTACAATCTTATTAATTTCCCTTAAATCGATAATAAATCGATAGACTTTGTCATCAGTATCTTTCTTTAATATCGGAAGAATCGGGCTGTTACAGACATTATAGGGAACTTCCTCCACTACTCCTACAATAATCAAATAATGTACAATATGAGTTAAGGCAATTTCACCTTCCCTAGATATTTTATATTGAGGCACAAGCGGCAGAGACATTCCCTCCTTAACAGTTATTCGAATAGGAGGAATAAGCATCTGTCCCACATCCGTATCCGAAGTGGCCCATAACATTTGTGGGAGGGATGCCAGTGCTTCAATTCCCTGCATAGTACACAATCTCTCTACATCTGGGTAATTGTCATTCAGAATAACCCGCACTCCTTCAGGAGCACAGCGTATTGTTGCTCGGAAGTATTTAAGCAAATCTATTCCCATAATGTTATCTGGAGTGTTTGGTGACAATAAAAACGGGCACGGACCAAAGAATTTGTCAATGTAAAATGTAAGGGGTTGTGACAATGGGCTAATAGAGGGTGTTCCATCGAACCCTATGGATGTAATCGTTTCGCCAGACAGGGGAGCCCTTGGAACCAAGTTTTTAGACAGAGCACTACGAGTAGCTCCTGCATCAACCAGGAACTCATCAGTAGAACCCAAAACGGCCGCTGATACATATGGACCTCTTTGATCTACTGGTACTTCAACCGATTCCACACCCCATCCTACGCAATCCTATGCATGCACATAGTCCTGAAACTCCACATTCTCACCCTCCGATATCTGATACTGATTCCGTCGATCAAAAGTATTACGATCATCCTGACCACGACCCTTCGCCTCAAACCTGCCGCGATCACTTGCTCCGCCCCTCGCTCCTGAATAACTATTCCGTGTCCTTCCACCTCCTCGACCACGCTGAGTACGTTGTTCACGGATCACCGGACAATCTGAGGCCCAATGTCCAAACTCTTTACATTATGCACACTGATCCTCAGCAATATCGGTATGACCAGAAGACGCACCATACACTCCACGCCTGCCTCTATTGTTTCCTCTCGGCTGTGTAACACGAACCTGAGCCAACATCACTTTCGTCTTCAATTCTTTCGCTTTCTTATCAGTACTTTCCTTAGCTTCCAGTTCCTGTAGCTCATAATACTGAGCCATAGTCAATAAAGACACGGGTGTCGCCGTGGTCCAGGAACTTTCACTAGTCTTTAAACGTTTTGCAATCTCCGGCAGGAGATTAGCCACATACCTGTCGACAAACAAGTGCCTACCCGTGTCATCTGTTAATAATTGCCCACTATAATCATGAAATGCTTCCTCAAAACGCGAAAAGAAGTCAGAAACCGATTCATCTGGTTTCTGTTTGCAAGAAGCTAACAAGCGTTTTTAATTTATTTAAGATAGCCGTCGGAAGATCTAAGATTAATTCACATGGCTTACATGCAGGCTCCCTATCTACGTCAGCTTGGCCTAAAGTTTTCCAATCCGCTCCCAAGATAGCTTGATCGTCGAACTTACAAATCGCTCTCCACATATCAGGGGGCAATATCATCCCAAAGAAAAGATCAATATCAACTAACGTCATAACACACGAAGAAGTAGCCCCTTCCACTCCTTCATAGAAAGCTGCCGGATTCTTACAGGGATCAGGCAAAGCATTTTTCAGGGCCATAACATCTGCTCTATTCCAAGGTGTATAAAACCAATTATATACGAAATAACCCTTGGCATCCCCTGACAATTTATCGTCACTTGTACCTTGCCCTTTAGGAGGAACATACAAAGGTGCAGCTTCACGCATAGGCATAACATGAATCGTAGAACTCTTATCTGCTCCAAAGATAGAACACTCTTTGGATTGCTCCGTCGATCCCGGCGCAGGCACATCTGATGCTTTTCGTGCTTCCCGTAATCTGGACGCCTCATCCCGTAGCTGGACCAACCGATGGAAAAACCCATCCGCATCTGCAATAACAAATAAACCTTTAAGCATATTCTCCATATTGACCGATATATCCTTAGGCTCTAAATCAGTCGAATTTTTCCTAAATCGTTCTACAACTTCATCCCCAAACTGCTGCAAAAAATACAACCGTTCTCGTTCAGGCCACCTATTCATTTGATCATTAATCTCTGTCATGGTTATTTTATTCAAGTTAAGTTTACGGGCAAAGCTACGTAATTCCGCGGTTTCACTGGCACTTAACCTCACACGACTACCCCTTCGATCATCTCCGTCCGAATCCTCGTCCGGGGCCGTAGATAGAACATACGGTGGCGGGCAACGATCTAATAATGAAAAATCATCAACTTCATTAGTAAGGACAGGATAAAGAGGACGTCGAATAGGGAATTGACCATTCATTTGTAAATTACGTTCCCGTTCCTCCCTCTCTTTCTTTTCCTGCAACTCCTTCTCCTCCAGCTGTAAAGCCTTATCCCGAGCAGCCTTCCGCTGTTCTTTGTCCGCCAAGGCTATTTCACGCTTCATTCGTTCACGCACCGCTTTCTCCCACATTCGTGCACAATCAAACATATCTTGTCTAGACCTACGCTGAAACAAACATTGCTCCACATACTGAACCTTTCGCAAATCAAACGACCCATGTAGTGGCCATTGCAATTCGGGGTCAGATTTTGTATACTTGTGCCATAATTTACTGTATAGAATAGGGGGAAGGCCAAACTTTATATACATTTCTCGATTAGGAGTCCCCTCTGGGGGAGCCGGCTGAGATTCATTTAATCGATAGTTGGTACCTTTTCCAAGACAGCACATCTTTCGGAGTGTGCTTTAAACAGGCATGTCAAAAATATCCCGAAAACGTGATATCACAAAATGGCACTTAATATTCTCCACACAAATGTGCCGTTCAAACAAAGACAATTTTTAGAGAAATATCTCTACATGCCCGCCTATGTGAAGTGCACTGCACATATAATTCAAATCATAGAACCAAACGTTATCTAACTCAAAACATATTCAAAAAGCCACAGTAAGCGTCCGTAGACAATGTTACCAATCACAAGCTTACCAAATCCTCAAATATCCAGGTTCCAACTGCCAAGGTCTGTAATCGAATCAGCCAATTCGGCACTGTACGACAACTCGAACGAGCAGGATCTCAGTCAAGGACCGGCGCCACCTGGAAGGTCAGATCAGAAGGAAAGGAAGAAAACACAGTGGGTGCCAAGACTCGGGTCACTCAGTGGCAGCGTACGCGTCCATGGCGAGTTTCCATTCCTTCGTCACGACCTCTCCTTCGGGCATCCGAGTCACCGATGAGTCCCTTCGTGGTCGCCAATTTGTGGTATTGGGTTCTCCAGGCCTACATATTCCGCAAAACCCGCTACATCATAAAAGAGACGTTGGCACGAAAACTGGAAAATGCAGAAGACAAGTTTATTAAGACCCCATGGGGTGGTGGTACATTCCTACAGCACCCTTCGGCAATGAAAGAAGTATCACACCGAACATCGGTGCGAGACATCTTTTATACAGTTTTACAGCAATAAAAAAGTAGGCGGAACACATTTGCTCAATTTTAGGTACATATATGGTCATTTTTGGAACACAGCCAACTCATGGGAGGAGTTACAACATCACTGGTCAGTTCGGGGAGACATTCCTAAGTGATGACTGTCCACTAGTATAGAGGGTTTGACTACGCATGTGCAAGCTTGACCAATACTAAAAATAGCCTGTTGCTGGGCAAACTTGAGTGGTCAGTGGTACAAAGGAAGGACAAAAGGGCATGCTGACCACGAGGCAGCGCATTCTCTAAAATGGCTGCCAGTGTATTCAAAATGGCTTCCGAACATCATAGCTAAGTTAAGGGGAAATGCGTGTAGCAAAGCTTAACGCTAACCCGATCACTGTCAAAATACGACAAAAGTGTGGTATAATTGCACGACAAAACACGTGTTGGCTGATGTACCATCTACATTGAATGTCAAGAGAATTGCTGATGACATGAAAATAAATACGGATGAACTTTGAAACCTTGATTGGAAAAGACTTTGATTATTTATCATGAATGACTCCGAAGTGACATCTACCATAAGATTTGTGCCATAACTGAAGAAGGAATTAATAACAGAGTGCTCAGAGGATATTGGTTTTGTTTGCTTCCGCATCTGCAGGACTTTTTCTGGATGTTGGATACACATACATCCTCTTGAAGCACCATATTGGATATAGTATTTGAAATATACCCTATTAATATATTGTAGAGCGCCCATTAGCCTGTTGGTATCCGATTTATTTATAGGATTATTAACTTGTTCAATGCAAATAAAAACGATTTAATATTATAAAAATAAAAAAGTGGGGCGAGTGATAGCTTTTTACTGCAATGACAAAAACATAACAAACAAGAACTTAAACTAATGAAAGAGTTTAAGTGTTTAAACCCTTAAAGGAGTTTAAGGGTGAAAACCCTTAATGGGCAATATGATCACAGGCCCAGGGAAAACTCTTCAATCAAATGGGATGCAGAGGGACATCTGTTTGTCTGTCTGTGAAGCAGAAGAGTGCAAACAGCTCCTTATTGCCCATCCTGCCTGGAAGGTGCTGTGGGCGAGAAGGTACTACCTCCCTGATCACTGGTTTATTCTGGTAAGACACGCGCAGCTCTAGTGCACGCGGGACCTGTGGTTGGATGACTCACTGCCGATATCTGATCATGGATGAGCTATAACACCCTTTCGAGATGGGCTAAGGACCCGGCTTGTGATACGAGGTAAGGAGATGGTTGGTAACAGTCCCAAAGATCTTGTGTGACCCAGAAAAGTTCTCAAGCTGTTGTGGGTGGTGGGAGGAGAAGGACAAATAAAATGTGGGAAATAAACTACCAAAGAACACGGGTGCAACAAAGTGCAATGCAAAGTTTCCCCTATTTCCATTTAATTCGTGAAATGTGTACCCTTAACAAAACAATGCTACCATTGTACCAAAATCCCATATTATGCCTTTTCCTTAATTTGCATTCTGGGAATACTTGTTCTTGAGTTCGTTGCAGCTCCCACGCCCTGCATTTGTGCTTAAAGAACTGTTCTAATAATATTGTTTCACCTAACACATGGATTACAAATCTATCTAAATGCCCCATCATAAGTTCAGCCTTCATGAATAGCAATAATAATATATTTAAGTTGATAATCGGGTCCGAACAAGCATTGCTTAGGAACTGGAACTAAAACATGGAAAACTTAAAAATGGCGGGGAAAAAAGGGACATGTCAGCAAAATTGTAAGGATATGAACAACATGCTTCTCCCACCCGCCTTCACTTAAGCGGAAGAAAGAGGGTGCTGGTTTTCAGAGCTCATAGAAGCCATCTCTCCTCTTACTTTGCCAGCTTGATGTGACCTTGTTTATGGGAATCTAAGTCCCTCAGAGTCGAGATGGCCATTGTTTATAAACAGACACAACATTAGTGGGCAACTTGCAAGATCGAAAGATGCCTTAAAGATAAAATTGATTTATGCACCGTTTCAGAACAATTCGGTGATTGATTTATAACCTATCAGTATAAACATGTATATTGTAGAGGTATCATTGTAAGCCACCCAAAACAAAGGCACTGGGTGTAACCATTTGGATGTGGTACAGATAGCAGGGCTCGGAGAACAGAGTAGCACAGCCCTGCCAGTGCTGCTTTGTCTAAAAATAAAGAAAATGTCTTAACCTCTCAGAGAAAGTAAGCTCCCAATTGATCTTCAATTGCCTGGTACGTCAATATAGATACACGGCCTAGAATGCGCACGTCGTTCTTATCTTACTGGCACCAGTCCTTTGGTGTAAGCAGTAAGACCATTGTGCGGGATAAGCAAACATCCAATTCATACATATGCCGACAGGCAGTTTGTGCTCCCACAGGGACTGAACACCCATATATCTGGAGGGGGACACTTATCTTTTGAGCGAAAGATGGGAAGAGGGTTAAAAAACAAAATAGCAGCACGTGGGGATGAAGAAGATGGCTGCTGAGACATGCACTCAACAATAAGAGTGTATGTTGAAAAGTTAAGAGAGAGTGTCTGCAGAGGAAGGACACTAGCTACCAGTAGCAGTACTTTTATCAGGGTTGACGGCGCAACGAAGACTCGAAGGCCAGAAGGAAGATGGGGTCACGGAGGAGGCGCTGACCAATAGGAAGCAAGGGAATGAGTGATTTGGGAGCCATGTGGGAGACAGCCAATGGTAAGTACCTCTGACTGCCTTCGACTGAAAGGGAATAAAACCGAGGATTTGATCATTGGTAGCCAACAATCTACTTGGACCCATTCTTGGTGGCCAGAAATGCTGGGGCAACATCCCAGTGCTGTTGACTTTGCAAAGATGCCTTGCGTCCTGTTGATAACAATCTGATCTTTAATCTTCTGGTCAATCTCTTAGGAAGATGTTTCAGTTTCTTTCTTTTCCTGCATGTAAACAAGCGGCTGTGGCACTGATTATGTCCAGGATGGATCACTGCAACGCGCTCTCTCTGGACATTAGTAAGACAGCCATTGACAAGTTGCTGCTTGTCCAGAATGCTGCAGCAAGACTCGTTTTTGATCTTCCTGAATATCATTCAGTCTCTGCTGCTATTCGGAAACTGCATTGGCTTCCAGCCACGAAACGAATTGCCTTCAAGGCCTTATGCATTGTCCATAAGGCACTTCACTATTCAGGCCCTGAGGGAGTTAAGCATCTCTTTCAACAGTATGATCATTCTAGACAGCTGCGTTCTGCTGGAAATAATCTGTTGATTTTTCCAAGACTTCTGGAGCAAGATGGGGAGGAAGAGCTTTTGCTACGGCTGCATCTAAGCTTTCGAATACTCTCCCTCAGTCCATCTCCTTCCGCCTGGAAACCCATTCTCCTTTCCGCAAGGCCCTGAAGACCTGGCTGTTACCTTGTAATGTCCCTTTAGCTCAGGGATAATGCTCTTGCCCTCCAGTAGACTAAACGCATTAGAGCCCTGACACCTTCGGACATTTGTTCACGTTTTATAAATTGCCAAATCGAATTAAGAAAAATGACATGTGAGCCGGCCAATGGTAAGTAATGGCCCCTTTTAAGATTTTTTTTAAATGCAAAAGATGTTACAGGCACAACGCAAGCGCACGGACCCCAATAAGGGGGCGCCAGAGGTCGCAGCTGCGACCCCATGCCTGCCGAGAGTCTACCTCTGGCACTGTCTCTGTGACCCCTGGACTCCAGCCAGACTGTCCATGGCTTGCATTTAGCATTTCCTCAGGGCACTTCTTAAAAGTGTACAGAACAGCAAGGCCTGCACTTGAAGGGGTTAATTAATTTCAGAATGCATGTAAAGTCGTTCTGTGCGAGTGAAAGGAAGCAAAGAACATGGTTCGTGGATGGCTCATGCACCTTCGTAAAGATCTTCATTTTAGTCAATAAGCTAACTGCTCCAATTGGAGGACGCCTGGTTGTGTCTCTGTCCTCCAAATATTCAGCTTAAGCTTTAGCATGTGTTAGTAGAAATGTATTTTTATCTGATTGTGATGCTTTCCAGCCGATTCTGCATACTACCTAGCAGTGTCAGGCAATTAACAGCCCATCCTGTCTAAAGCACCCCGATTTCCCTTGCAGAACACACAGTGTTGCCTTCCATATCGGACCCTGCCTGGTGTTTTTCGCAAAGGCCTGTTCAGACTTAGATCCTGCTCGCTCAGTCCCTGCTTTGCTTTCCTTTCATGCCTATGCCCCCTTTTTTCCTTTTTTAGGTCTCACCTAGGCAGCGCGCATGCTCTGCCTAGGAGATGACCTTTAGAAATCGGTCTGCACTTTTCCACACACTTGTGCATGTGGGGGCATCCACCTTGCCGGAGTGAGCAGCGGTGCGCAGGGGCCATATGTTTGTAATTAACATGGCCACACTTGCTTACATTTGCCTGTACACTCCCTCAACCCCGCAAACATATTTATTTCGCCGGCGCGCGTTACGAAGCATTCCAAGGGTGTCACTTCCATCCTGTGCACTCTCCCCCCCACACCTCCCACTTGTTTATTTCGTGGGCCTGCACTTACCCACCGCTGTCAAGGACAGCGCCTTTCAGATCGCCAACCTGCCTGCCCCAGTCCCTTCTCTCGACGCACTCCCTCCACCCCTCCCACTTGTTTATTTCACGTGCCTGCACTCGCCCGCCACCGTCACAGACATCGGGTCAGCGGTGTAGGGCGCGCATCAGGCATATAGGGACCCGTGCTGCCTATAGACTGCTTCCGGCTCCCACTCTCTTCACCTGCACAGCGCCGCCACCCACTGGTGCTCACAGTCCCTGTCTTATGCTGCTGCAGCTCCTGCCATTGCACCGCCCCCCGCCGCCATTCACACGCTGCAGAAGGATACCACCATGACAAAGATCTTTGTTGGTGGCCTCCCCTACCACACTACCGATGCCTCACTCCGGAAGTACTTTGAGGTGTTTGGGGACATCAAGGAGGCCGTAGTCATCACCGACCGTCAGACCTGCAAGTCCCGGGGCTACAGCCTTGTAACTGCTGCCCGCATATAGCGCTCTGTGCATGGACACACTGACCAGTGGTTTTATTTTGGCACTGCTGAGCGTGTACTAGTGCAGGGACTTTGTACTGGACTTTGTGTTTATGTTCTTGTGTGAGGGGGCCTGGATATATAGCGCTCTTTGCACGAAGGTGGTCAACTGTATATTGCAGATGGTAAGGTGGCCTTTGGTGGTCCATAGAGAGTTTTTGGGTTATTTTCTTACCCTGGGTCTAGATCAAGAGCTCTGTGACGGTAGCCTCACTGTCTTACATATAGGGAGTTAATACAGATTTTCTTTTGGGTTTTGTAAAGCGCTGAAACACCCAGGCCGCTAGAGAACATCTGAGATACAAATATCAAAGCTGGGGAGATTGCCATGGCATGTACACAGAGTGGTGTACGAGTTCTCCGAGACAAGGCGCTGTATTTTCTTTCCAAACACTTAAGGCTAGTGCTTTGGCAGCGCCCATATGGTGGAGTCCAGCTGTTGTGAGGCTGTTATAAGGGATTCTGTACGCCCCCCCGTGGTGAACCACCGCTGTATTGCAGAGCATACAGCTAGTGTTCGGTTAGGGAAAGGGAAGTCATGTGCAATATATCCTTGTTCTACAAAGTCGGGATTTAGGGGTTTTAACTCCCCACCCCGCGCCTCTTCTCCTGGCGGTCTGTAAGATGCGAACTTTTGTCTCGGTATTCGCAGCCCTCTGGGGGTGTTTTTGTCTCTGGGGAGTTTCATGACCAGCTCTGACAACACCAGAATATAATCACTACATCCAAACCAGGATCATTTTGTGTTGAACCTTCCAGTTTTCAGTGTCCTGTGTTTTTTGTGCGTGTTACTTTTTTTTTCTTTTTTCTGTGTTCATCTCAGCACTTGACACTCACCGGGATTGGAGCGATTAAATTATGCACATTTTGTCTGCTGTCGACATAAGAGGACCATAAATAATAAACACCAATTGAATTGTAGATTGTTTTTAATACCAAAAGCCTTGATGTGTGAGGCACCTCTTTTTGTAAAATGATTACGAGATGGGTTCCCTGTCCTAACGTCTTTCCTTCCTTCCCCAACGGACCTTTAATTTTGTTTGCTGAGATGAAGCCACCGGATATAGGAGCCGAGCGCCTGACAGTTTTCATGGTCACTGGCTCAGAACAAACTCCTATCTGGTTCAATCTCGCAGAGACTGCTAATGATTTCGTTCAAAACAGCCACCTGGTCCCCGTATTTGCCTTTGATTAAAAGAATGGCTCACATTCAAGATATCAATGCTTTCTTTTTAACATTCGCATTTCACTCGCGGTTTATTGTCATTTTACTTTGTTTCATGAGGAGCGAAGTACAGAAATGGTAAGCTGGAGCAGGGCTGAACTGAATCTCATTTCATTCACTCAAAACATTTGTAAAGCTCGCTACTCACCCGTGAGGGTCTCAATGCGCTGGAAGGGGGGGGATGTTGCAGCTACAGATCGAACAGCCAGGTCTTGAGGGGTCTCCTGAAAGTCAGTCGGTCTTGGGTCTGACGCATGTGGATGGGGAGGGTGCTCCATGTCTTGGCTGTAAGGTGAGAGAATGATCTGCCGCCGGTGTTCGTTCGGTGGATGCATGGGACGGAGGCGAGGTCAGTGGAGCAAAGCTGGCGGTTCGGGGTGTAGAAGGTGGGCCGTTCGTTAAGTTATGCTTGTCCAGCATTGTGGAGTGCTTTGTGAGCATGGGTGAGGAGCTCGAAGGTAATCCTCTTGTGGACCGAGAGCCAGTCCAGGTCTCTGAGGTGGGCGGTGATGTGGCATTGGCAAGGGTTTCTGAGGGTAAGGCGTGCGGAGGCGTTTTATATATGTTGGAGTCTTTTCTGGAGTTTGGCCGTGGTTCCCGCATAGAGGGCATTGCCGTAGTCCAACCTTCTGCTGACGAGGGCTTGGGTGACCATCCTTCTTGTTTCGATGGGGATCCATCTGTAGATCTTGTGGAGCATGCGCAGGGTGTTGAAGAAGGAGGAGACAGCGTTGTCTTTCTGGGTCATGGTCTCGCTTTTGGGACCTTATAAGTATTTAGTTATGCAGCACAATATACTTGGTGCAACAACCTCACCTGTTGCATGGCTACACACTTATAAAGACTCAAAGGCGAGACCTATTGGCTATGCAAATGCTTGTTAAACTGCTGTCAAAGCCCATAGAACGCAGCAAAAACAGCTATTAAAGACAAGAAGCACACAAACTACCTTGGCAGGGGAGAGAGGTGCTCTGGGTGCCCTTAGCTGACAGGGAGAGAATGGGGGAATTGTATTTGTGCAACTGTGAAACCTCAACTTCATAAAAAGCTTCTCGAAGAGTTTGCTCAGTCTCTTTTGCCAGCTCAGTTGGGCAATGCTCGTGCTGTTGAGAACTGCCTTAATGCAAATTGTTAAAATGTAAACATTAATGATTCACCTTTTTATGTACTTGTCGTTAGCAGACATTGACACTGTCGATTAGATCCTATATGTCCTAGAGAGGATCTGCGCGTTTGGATCACATAAGCTGTGGGTCTGGTGGCAGACTGATTCTGTACACCCCCACCGGGTATCTTAGCCTTATTTGTATTAGCTAGCTCACAGTGCCACAAGAGCCTATTCTTATCAGGGAGAGAATAGTTTCTGGCAACCTCAGAGCATGACAACCCTGATCCCTCAGAATCATGGAAACAATATATTACTTTTCGCTCAGTCACTCGTGTTCACTTAGTCTGTCTCAGAGATACACAGAATAAACAGTCTGGGCGTTTCATAAGAATTTATCGAACAGTTGTTTTTCTCATGTAGAATATATGAGCTGTAACAACCGTTAGACAGTAGTAGAGATATATCATTTTTTTTTTAACTTTATTTTTCAGTTTATACATCTTAAAAACAATAACACACAACTGGCATCTATTCAGTGTATGTACGCATATCGACGACCTCATTAGCGGCACTTAGGCCGACAGGCAGCAACAGAGAGGGAACGGACATATGGGGAAGGGATACAAAAGCATATAATAATAGTGTCATGAGAAGAAACCAGGCACATCGCTGATACAGATGATGAATATCACTGAGATCCACCCCCCTGCTCCCCATCAGATCCAAACCCAAAGAGCGTGCCCCACCCACCACTCCCACTGTCAGTTGTGTCATATGAGGAGAGCTCCTCTTTTGCTAGCCCGACGCACACATAACGCGCCAGGCCATTAAGTCGTTCTGCAGCTTCTCATCCCTCCGAGTGAATTACATGTGAGTTTCCTCAGCCAGGGACCACTCCCGCACATCTCTAAGCCAGGTGGAGAACTCCGAGGCACTCTGCCCCATCCAAGTGATCGCTACCCTGCGCCTTGCTAGCACCAACATTAATTGCAGGAGTTTATAGGAAATTTCTTTTTCTTGGGATTCCGGACCAGTGCAAGCAGACAATGCAGGGGCTCGAGTGCCATCCTAAGGCCTGTTGCTGCGACTATTCGCTCCACCACCCCCACCAAGAATCGCCGAACCAAAGGGCAGTCCCAGGCTAAGTGCAGGAAGCCCGCCTTCTCAGTGTTACATCTAGGGTGTCTGTCTCCCCTATCCTCTGAGATACCCTTCAGAGACACTGGGGTTAGGTAGATGCAGTGTAAAAAGTTGAAGTTCGTGAGTTTAAACCTTGCGTTGCATGAGACCTTGCGCGCAAGGGAACCAATGCGCATCCACTGTCACTGGTCTAGCGGAGTGCCGGGATCCGCCTCCCAGGCTGCCCGGGACAGTGGCACCGGGGGGGGGGTTAAATCCTGTTTCATGGTCTTATAGAGAAGTGAAATCAGCCTATGCCCCTTGACGCAGGAAAGAAGGATGTCCAGGGTGTGGGTCAGTGGTGGAGCATCCGGGTACTGGGACCAGGTGACTTTCGCCACCCCCTGGAGTCCCTCGAAGTGTAGCTACTGCCCTTGTCCAATGCCAAAAGTCTCCTCAGCCTGCTCATAGGTAATGAAGGACTTATTAGGGTAAAGGTCATCCGGAACTTTGCAGCCACCCTCCCTCCAGGAATGAAAGGACATATATTGCTCCATATCGATGAAGGGGGCCAATATCCAAATCGGGAGCACCCTGTGAAAGTGTGCTCTCCGTAAGATTCTCTCAACAAACCACAGTCATATAGCGGCTGTATGTTGCACAACATAAGGAAGGGACGTGTCTGTCCCCCTATCTTGCATCAGGGCCACCTGCAGCGCCTGGATATGTACCCTACCAGAGAGGAGGCGCGTCTCCCAGTTGTCAGCATCTGTAAACCAACAGGCTGCATGTTGTAACTGGGCCGCATAATAATATAGATCAAAGTGCGGGCGTCAAGGCCCCCCTCCTCGTAGCTGAAAACAATGGTATTAAGAGCCACTCTACTGCATCGGCACACCCAAAGCAGGGACGTGAGCAGTGTATTTAGAGCGCGGAAGACTCATGGTGGGAGCGCACACAGTGAATTCTGAAGGACATACAACGTACTAGGGAGCATCACCATCTTGGCGACGGCCAGTCTTCCCATTAACGAGAGTGGTAAAGAATTCCAGAAAGACACCGTCTGCTGTAAGGACGCGATTATACAATCGACATTCTGGACTAACGCCTGCGCATCCATCGGGCCACCCGTATACCAAGATAACAGAGTCCCTCACGTTCCTAGCGCAGCCCGAGGTCTGGTAGGTCTCCCAGGGGCACTGAATCCAACCATTTCAGTGGAAAGATCAGGGACTTAAGTCAGTTGAGCCGTAGCCCCGACACCTCTAAGACAGACCTGGCGAGTACCCCGTGCCAGCCAACATATCTCGGATTGCGCGCCCCCCAGTTTCACCCTAGCGCGAGGGGCCGTATACAAGATGCGAATCCAGCGACAGAAATTGGGGCCTAGCCCCATGGTACGGAGGACCTCAAGAAGATATCCCCAATCGACCGCGTTGAACTCTTTGGTGAGGTCAATGGATACCAATGCCATCTGCTCTTCCCGACCCTGCACCTTGTGTAGAATGTGATTCAGCCTCCGCAGATTCATAGCCATATTACGTCCCGGTATGAAACCGCACTGGTTCTCATGGACCAGGGGAGTCATGTACGGCGCTAAGCGCATGGCTAGAAGCTTACACAAGATTTTAACATACGTATTGATCATCTTGATCGGGCGATACGAGGAAGGCTCGTGGGCATCCCCCCCGGCTTCAGGATCATGCATATTTCCCCCAGCGTCATGCTTGGTGGAAGAGTCCCACTCTCAAACACGTCAAGATAAACCTGCAGTAGGAGTTTGGAGAGTGTACCCTCAAAGGCCTGATAAAACTCAGGAGGGAATCCTTCACAACCCGGGGACTTGGCCTTCGGCAGGCGCCGCAAAGCGGCGTGCACCTCACCCAGTGTTAGAGCTTCATCGAGGTCCTCCTGCACCAGCTTAGGGAGAGACTGCATGGCCAATTCCCGAAGGTAAGGGAGATAAGACGTCTGAATAACAACGGGGTCCGTAGCGAACACCCGCTGAAGATGTGACCGAAGGACCCGCAGCAGTCCCACTTCTGAGTGGACTAAGCCCCTCGTAGGCCATGCAGGGCCACAATTCTCTCCGGGGCCCTCTCCCGTCGAAGAATACAGGCCAAGAGTCGACCCAATTTATCCCCCTCCCTATGAAGACGCTACCTATATTGTGTGAGGGTATATTTATCGAGCCTAACCAGATTATCGTGGATGCGTGTCCGGGCGTCATGCTCCCCCGCGCTCATTATAGTATCACAGGTCTCAGAGGTCTGCAGGTCTAAGAGGCGGCTTTCCGCCTTCTTTACCTCTCATTGGAGCTGCTTCTGGACCCCATAGGTTAGGTTCATGCTCGCCCCCTCACCACGGCTTTTAGGGCGTCCCATTTTGTGGCCAGTGAGAGATCTCCCCCCCCCAGTTAAGGTCCACGTAGTCAGCTATAGCAGTATCTATGTGGTACTTAACTACCTCGTCCTCAAGAATTCCGTTGGTAACCTCCAGGTCCAGGGACGACACACCGGGCCCCCAAGTCACCTCACATGCCACAGGGGAGTGTTCAGAAAGGAATTGTGCCTGATGGGTAACCTCAAGTGACATGGTGGCCTCTGGGTTTGCAATTAAGGCCCTGTCCAAACGACTATCACCCACGTGCATCAAGCAGAATTGCATTCACAAACGGTGCGAATCGCAAAACTCGGCCGTTTGCGAATGCAATTTCTGTTTTTGAGATGCATCATGATGAAATGTAGATTTCGCAATATGCGAAATCGCAATAGGATTTGCGATTCCTTAAGAATTCGCAAATGTAAGGAATCGTAAAATAATCTTAAAAGAGTGTATGCATCAAAATTCGCAAATTGCGATTTTGTAAGGAATCGTGTTTAAGAATTCCTAAAGTTAGAAGTACTGAGAGCAGGTGGTAATTTTTTTATTTTTTTGGGAAAACATGTGAAACCAATTTGTAGGGTACTTAAGGGGTTCCACAGTTGAGCTAGACCTCTTTGAGGATGGCAGCCGTCATTGTCCTGGCACGTCGCTGGAGGTTGAGAGCAGCAGGAAGGAGTAGGAGGATGCTCAGTGAAAGGATATTTAGATTGCGCATCACTTTGTTCGGTCAGACACAGGCTGAAATTTATGACAAGTATAGGCTGAATGCTGACTCCATAATAGATCTCATTGCTGAATTAGATCCTATTTTGCGTAGAGAAACTCGTAGGACCCTAGCCATACCCGCCCATGTGCAGGTGTTATGTTGTCTACACCTTCTAGCCTCGGGGTCCTTCCAGGGAGTTATAGCTATTGCTGGGGGGGTGTCACAGAGTGCACTTTCTAGATTTTTTAATGATTTCCTTAACACCATGCGCGCTAGCGGAATTCCGCTCGCACGCTGAGTTTTTTAAAAACGCACTTTACATGACGAGCTGGGCTCGTCATCAGCGTGCGAGGAGGCTACGCCATGACGAGCCCAGCTCGTCATCAGCGTCGAAGGGGTTAATGCAATGCTGCAAAGGATACGTCATCACATTCATTTTCCTAAAACTCTGCAAGAGTTGATGGAAACAAAGTTGGACTTCTATAACATGGCTAATTTTCCTTATGTCATAGGTTGCATAGATGGAACACATGTTCCCATTTGTCCCCCATCTGTGAATGAGTATATTTTTCGCAACAGAAAGAATTATCACTCTTTAAACATCCAAGTTATTTGTAATTCCTAATCACTCATCACAGACTTAGTTTCAAGTTACCCTGGGAGTGCCCATGGCTCCTACATTTTCAAACATAGTGCCACCCATGGGCGACTGTTGTCAGGTGAATTTGGAGATGGATATTTGCCTGGTAAATACTGTTCTCTTTGCTAAACTTCATTTTTCTCACATGCAGTTGCATGATATGTTAACAGCAATTGTACCATTTTACACCCCGTAGGTGACAGTGCATATGCTGTGAGATCATATATTCTTACACCATACCTTAATCCATCAACCCGTAAAGAACAACACTACAACCATGCCCATATATCCACCCGAAATGTTGTAGAGAGGACCTTTGGGGTCATGAAGTCTAGGTTCCGGATACTGCACAGAATTGGTGGAGCACTGCAATATCGCCCTGATGTGTGCTGCAAAATAGTAGCGGCATGTGCCATGCTGCACAACATAGCCACAAGGAGAGGCTTGGAACTGGATTTAGATGACATGCTACCAAACATTGACAACCAGCCACAACAACCACATGCAAGACTTCATGGAGCAGATGCAGCAGAAGGAAGGCGAAGGAGAGCAGAAATCACTGAGCATTATTTTTAAAAGAGGTAAGAAGCCTGTTAATATTCAGTAAATCTGAGTTACATTTATTTTAAATCATAAAGGAAGTAATGATAAACAAAGGTCACATTAACCCCTTAAGTGCTGCCTCGGTGCATTGGCCGACGGCAGCACTACCTCCCCAGTGCTGCGCACGACCATTGGACGTCCATTCAGCACTAGTTCCAATGGACAGCGCAGCACTGGGGAGGAATGTTTAATAGCATCTATGAGGCTAATGCATGAAAAGTGTAAATTATATCAACATGTAGCTTTTGACTTTCAGCAGTCTCTGGCCAGTATTTTCATGATGTCAATCCTTTAGAAGGCAGTCCATTCATGACTTTATTTCCTCCCTCTCACGCCTAAAGCTTTGCTTTTTGCATTTCTCTGAGCTGAGGATGAGTAACGTTTTGGTTCAAGATGTCTTGAACTGCGGCGATCAACAACTGTATCAGATTTAGATTCACAACTGGGTTTAGCACTCTCATCATTATTGCCCCCTTGTACTGATTGAAGCACACTCATGTCTTCCTGCATGACATCCTTTGTACTTTTGTTGGACATCATCCCTTCTGAAAGTTGACTACAACATTTCATTAATTCCTTGTGCATGCACAGTGTATTTGTTATCATTTTAGCATTGCTATTGCACACGCGATGTATTGCTCTAGTATAAGTGTGCATGCTAGACATTAATCTCAAGTGCCTATTGCAATTGGCAATGTTCTGTGCTTGTATTGCTTCACACATGGTTTCCATGGCTGTTGCCATGCGGTCCAGTTTATTACTTGATGCCATATGTGCACTTTCAATCACATTTGTCAATTTCACAAGACTGTTACTCATGGTACTGATGCTTTCAATAATATGATTGAGTTTGCCCTTCATGACCCTGATATCTTTGCCTTGCAGCCTTTGAACTTTCAGGAGCTTCTTTTCAACTACACTGGCCTGGCACTCATCTTGTGAGGATGACCTCTGGTTTGCTGGACGTGCCCTTCTTTTGTAAAATTGTTGCAGTCAACTACGTTGACTTATCTTTGTCTTTTGAATGGCATTCATTTGAACTGCTTGCTGCGTATGTGCATGTGCATTGGGCTCTTCTTCAGTGTCCGAGTCTTGCAGTTGCTGAACTCTTTTCCTTGTTTTTTTCTTTGCAACTGTGGGTGAGGATGTCATTTCATTTTGTACTTGTGTGTTCTCTAAGTCAGTATTGATAGTGTTGCCCAAATCAATTGTTTCACCCTCTTTTTCAATATCTACAAAAGAAAAATGTATGCAATGTTTACTTTTGAAATGTCTGTAAATTTGAATTAATTGTGAAAGTATGCATTTTTGATTCTAAATAAACAACTACTTTGCTTAAAAAGTTTTACTCACATATGTGATAACTAACTTTGCATTTGGAAATCATATTCATCAGGAAGTCAATTTTTTAAATGTTGAGAAAACTACATCTCCCATGATGCATTGCTTCAACGCTAAATTATGACTATTACTTCAACCTCTTTGTATGCGCTTAAGGTTAAATTCTGTGGATTAATGAAATCATTTGAAGAAGAATGAAAAGGCAACTACACTCTGAAACATATTTACACAACAAAATATGACAATTACACACTTACCTTGCGAAATGCCAGCATGCTCAGAGGTGTCTATGTCAATCACTCCAATCACTGCTTCAGTGACCAGGGTCCCCTCAACCATGTCCTCCAGTGGGGTATTTGGTTTATCCTTTGGGGGTCCTCCACCAGTTTTATTTGCACTTTTAATCCTGCAAGCAATTTTCTCCTTGGCACGGCTGCGTAAATCATACCAGCGTTTTTGGAGATTGGTAATGTCTCTGTGGGCAACCCCCACAGCATTCACTTTTGATTGAATAGCCAGCCACAGTCTTCTCTTCACTCCTTTAGGGACCTTAAGGGAATCTTTGCCAAAAAGCTGATCATGACTCAAAGTGACCTCTTCTATTAAAATCTCAAGCTCCAGGTCACTAAACTTTATTTTCCTTTTTCTGGCATGCAGGTCTTCAACAGCACTTTCAGTAGCCATGACTCCTTCAAGAGCACACCAAAAACACTCCTCCTCTTGCTGCAAGCAGAGCTCCAACTGCCAAAAGCCACTCCTGCAGTTTGAACTAGGCTTCAGGTGTGTGTAATCAGTGTACTGGCTTCCTGGGTGTGTCCTCATCGATATGCATCAAAATGCGAATTCGCACTTCAGAAATCGCATTTTTCTTGTGATTCGGTAAAAATTGCGATTTTTACTGAATCGCAAAAAAATAGCAAAAAAATTGATGCATAGCATTTTGCGATTCTTTATTTGCGATTCAGTAATTTTCGCAAATTAAGAATCGCAAAAACTATGAATGATGCATTTGGGTGCAGGCCTTTTGCGATTCCTTAATAGCGATTTTTAGCAAATTGCTATTAAGGAATCGCAAAATGCTATGTATGTAGGAATCGCAATAATAATTGCGATTCCTTAATATTCCTTAATTGCAATTAGCAAATTACGAATCGCAATTAAGGAATACCTTCCCATTCATTCCTATGGGCTAGGAGGCCCATAGGAATAAATAGGAAGACATTCTCAATTTGCGATTTGCAATTAGAGAATCGCAAATTGAGAATGCAATTTCAAGGGTGCCAGGGTGTCAAAAGGACACCCTGTTGCACCCCTGAAATATGTATGTGTACACATGTGATGCACATGCATGCCCTAAGGGTATGTATGTGCGCCACATGGCACTTTGAAAAATGCAAAAAAGTGCATTTTTCAAAGAAATCGCAAATTACCACCAACTTGAAGTTGGTGGTAATTTGAGATTTATTAAGGCCAAATTGCACTTTTTCTGTGCTTCATACATTGCATTTAAGGAATCACAATTTGCGATTCCTTAAATGCAATTGCAAAATAGAGAATCGCAAATTATGAGATTCTCTAATTTGCGATGGCCTTTTGGGATGATGCATCCCAAAAGGCCTTTTCCCGTTCGCAAACGGGCCAATTCTGAGAATCGGCCCGTTTGCGAACGAGAAAAGGGCTTGATACAAATGCCCCCAGGTTGTTACAGGTGACAATAAGCACATTTGTAAGTACTTTACAGTTCCTAATCAAGGTGTCCACTCTTGAGTCACTAGATCTATAGTGTGCGACTTATGTTCCTTGCCGTGTGCTCCACTGTAATCAGATGAAGACACAGAAAGGTGGAATGAAACGATTAGGATAGTGTGTGGATCAATAAAAGTGGCTTGAATTAAGTACTGTTCCGAAAAACACGTGCTACCATAGTGTGTGAACCACTGTGTGATCCACTGTGCTTTGAAGAAAGTGTACCCAGTGGGCGAATCACTGAAAAATATTTGTATCAACTTCCAGAATAATCCTGCAATTTACACAAAGTTCCAGTAGATCGTGCAATCACCTTTTAAAATATATTTCTAAAGGCCGTGACCGGTTCCACAGACAGAGCGCGGGGTCTCTAGTTATCCCCAGTGACCGGCTCCACCTTCAGGGTTTGAGACACTGTGGTGATCCGGGCTGTGCTGACCTCCTTTCACTCTCCTATGACTCCTATGTTGGCTAACCCCGACTCTATGCCAGGGATGCACTAGGAGAGGTTATGGCGATGGCGGGAGGGAGGCTGTAAGCGCATAGGTTGTTTGTTAGACACCCAGGGGAGAATCCCATTTAATGGATTATGGCCTGGTGGAGGAAGACCGCATCCAGAGTTTACAAATACAACACTGGGTGATGCAACTGTCTATCTAACCCTATGCAGAGTGCCACCTTACGCCCTTTGAGAAATGGTTTTCTTCAATACAACGATCCCGGGGTTCCCGGCGTAAACCATTCTGGCGCTTCCCAACCCTGTCACATACCCTCTGCGCTCGTTGAGCGGGAGACAAATTGCCCTCTTTTCCTTTATTTGTTGTAAAGCGCTCTGATGCCCACAAGGGTCTTGTCCGCGCTATATAAAACCTTCAAAATAAATAAATAAAAATTATAAAATCATAAAATTCACAGGACAAAAAACCGACCTATGTAATCATTATACTGTTCATGCCCCAAATGTTTATACGAGGTGTAGTTATTGTCTGATATGGCCAATTCTAGAGTGTTAAAAGTGTTTATGCAGGACAACTAAGATGCATCAATACAAGGCAGATCCTTTTAGAGAAGAAAGTCTATCAACACCAGAAAAAACCTTTACCACCTTAAGCCGCCTTATAGGGCCGCAATGAGACCTCTCCTGCTGCTCACTTATGAGAGAGCACCTGTAGGCTCAAATCAGGGCCCCAGACCTTCCCATCAGAAAAAGTGCCAATGCAGTTTGGGTCAATAGCAACAGTTAACAGCAATTTAGCACCAAACATAAAACTAGTGCTCCGGACATAAATAACATGTAATAATGAGCTCCATAGGCTCACTATCTTAAGGATTGCTGCTCTCCTTTCCTGTGGTGTAACCAATCATATTCCTTGCAAGTTTGAATTTTGCGTGTATCTATTCCGCGGAGGGTGGTTGCCTCCGCCTCAAATCCACTCCCTGTAAGCTGTCCGACGTCGTCAACCAGTGTGTGCTCTTTCTATGTGAGTGGAATTTGTCGACGAACCCTGCCTGCGTGCGGACATTGAGCACACCCACTTTCCAACGGGGCCTGCTGAGAACGCTGCACGCCAGGAGAACTCTCGTTTCTCTAGTCACTCGGAGCGGGAGAGTCAGGCACAGCGTCGCGTCCGGCAGACCGAAAGAAGGGTGAGTGCTCAGAAACGCACCTCAGGCGGTGGGGAGGATCACAGGCAAAACGCGAGGGTATATAAGGATCAAGCAATAATAAGCCTTATAGTAAAATCCCATCGCATCACTATGTAACTCGAGATTAGGTAATTACGGCAGCAGCGGGAATGTCGGAAGAGACTGTGAGGGGGCGAGAGGCGGCCTCATTGGAACTATTCAGAAATCTGCCTAAAATCACTCACATGGGGGCTATGGCTGTAGCGGGCACATCAGAAACTGCACAGAGCAACACCCTCTCCATTGAGATGCAGATAAAGACTCTAATGAAACGGCTTGAAAAGATAATGAAAAACGAAGTAACAAAATGGTGGGAACACAAGTCATTGACAATGTATATTACAGAAGGACGGATTCCAAGAGGCTTAAGGATCTTACTTGCTCCAAGCTATGACAAGCCCCACCCAGAAATGCTGAAGGAGTGGGGGCACAGCAACCTAGATGCCTCCCGGAACCTAGTAAAAATACTGATCAAATATGCAGAAATTGACCGCATGCAACTATTACAAGAAATGGAAGAAATTAATGGGGAACTATTGAAATTCGAATCCAATGACCTCATAACAACAATGCGAAAGGAGACTCAAGAAAGAGTTAATAAACATGAGGAAAAAATCAAAGTGCGCAAAGCATGGAAATTTGCGCGCGATAAAGACGACTACGAGCATGGCAAAATGTACACATTCGAGCGCAAATTTGAAAGCGCCAAGCGATTGAAAATGAACCAAAAATCAGCCCCTGCTAAAGCAGCAGCAGGAGCAGAAGAAACAACAAGAGGCTCGCGCCCTGAAGTTGCCGAAGATGCTCAGAATAATAGTGACTCCAATTTGACATGCAGTAATGTAAGCAGCGTCTATTCTGATGATGACTCATTAACAGGGAATGGAGGTGAAGGGCCCTCCATGGTTTTGGATCTGGGGGAGGAAATAGATTTTTTAGTGAATGCGCGGTTACAAACTCTGCGCCCACGAAATCAACAAAATCAGCAGAAAAAAGGGCCAGAATTAACCGCCGCCGAAAAGAGCGCCGCCAAAAACACGAATGCAAACAGCAACAATAAAAAGAAAAAGCATTGGCGCAAGAACAGAAATTGAGTGACAAGACGGTCATTAATTTATCCTCCACAATTCTAACCACTGCAGAAAATCAATTGCTAAGCCTCGGCCTCACCTTTTGCCCACTAACCGACTTCAATTATACAGCCACTAGAGTGGATGTGTTCCGTTACATACGAACATTAAAACTACGGAAGTTTTTCAATATCAAGGTGGGTTCTAATAATGCAGAAATGGCAAACATGGACCCCGTAACATCAGTCCTTCAAGCCCGTGACATCAGAGGGATGCTCACACTACATCAACTGGGAGAGGGCAGCAATGATTCCAGCACCATCACGTCCACACAGGAGGAACTAAGAGATGCTGAAATTCCCCAAATAGGAGCAGGATCAAGCCCATTTAAACCGACATCAACCTTTATGCCCACTATGCCCAGGGATGCGATAGATGCATTCCACGATGTAGTGACGGCAGACCTTAAAAAACTGTACCATCAGGTCAAACATCGCAGGAGGGCTAAGCGAGACCATGAAAAGCAGTATTGGGAGCTGATGAACAAACTGAAAAATGACCATCGAAATATAGTCTGTGGTTCTGACAAGGGGGGGAATGTAGTCATTTGGCCCCAAGAACAATACATTGCAGAGGCTACCAAGCAATTGTCAGACCCAACCTGCTATATGAAAACGTGCTTGAAAGAATATGATGTAGCCAGGGAGAAGTTAAGAAAACTGCTCTTCAAGTATAGAAGGGAGGGCCTAATCTCCATCCAAGAGTTTAAATTCCTGCACGTTGAGCTGCCAATAATGCCCAGATTCAATCTAATCCCCAAAGTGCATAAGGGGGTGACACAAGTCCCAGGACGGCCGATTATATCGGCAATAGACAGCATTGGGGAACATCTCGCACAATACACGGACTATTTCCTGCAACCCTTGGTCTCCAGTCTGCCCACATACATTAAGGATACTGGGCATTTTTTGCAGAAAATCAAGAATACCACATGGACAGAGAACTCACTGTTGATAACATTGGACATCGAAGCTCTGTATACGAGCATAGAGCATTCCACAGGACTCAAAGCTTTAGAACACTTTTTGGGTACTAGACCAGCTAACTGCTATAACCATAATAAGATGCTAGTAGAACTGGTTAAGTGGAGCCTACATCATAACTTTTTCATGTTTGGTAGGGATGTCTTTCTACAGAGGAGGGGGGTGGCAATGGGGACCTGCTTTTCCCCTAGCTATGCGTGCCTGCAGGTAGGTTATTGGGAGAAGCAGGTCCTCATGGGGGCCCACTCGGATATTTTTTCTGAACATGTGGAACAGTGGGTTAGATTCATTGATGACGTGTTTTTAATTTGGAGGGGTGATGAAGCGAGTGCAGTAGATTTTATTAAGAAATTAAACATTAATGATTATAATCTTAAATTTACGCACCACATCAGCAAGAAATGGGCCAATTTTTTGGATGTCCAGATATATCCTAAAAATGACTTGTTGACAACCACCCTCTATAGGAAGGAGACTGCGGGCAACTCAACGTTGCACGCAAGTAGTGCCCACCCGCGACATACTATCGATAACATCCCCTATGGGGAGTTACTTCGATTAAAAAGAATTTGCAGCGACTCTGAGGAAATGGTGAAGTGTATAGCAGAAACTGTCAACAGATTTAAGGCCAGAGGGTATAATGACCAAACCCTCAAAAGAGCTGTCACTAAAATGCAGCAAAGAACTAGAGTCCTTATTGGTACAAAATAAAGGAAATATGAAGAACAAGGAAGATTTTGGGAACTCTGAAATAAGGTTCCTAACATCTTTTAGCTGCCAGGACAGAAAAATCAGGTCCATCATGACAAAGAGTTGGCCCATTCTGCAGACAGATGGGGTTTTGGCAAGGGATCTTCCTGCCAATCCGATCATTACGTTTAGGAGGGGACCCTCCTTACGTAGCCACGTCTCCAATCCTTTTCCAGAACTCCTTACACAGAAAACCCGGTTGCCACCCAAAAACGGGTTTTTCAAATGCAACAGTTGTCGGGCGTGTAAATTTGGTATCAATACCTGCTCCTACATGACCCTATTTAGCCCAGCTCCACTGCAGATAAAAGGAAACTACAACTGCAGGACTGAATACGCAGTGTATGTCCTGACGTGTACTTGCGGCCTGCGGTACGTCGGGAGCACTCGGCCTGCGGTACACGCCAGGATATTACAGCACTTACGTGCCATTGTCAACAATGACAACACGTATCCAGTCGCCAGGCACTTCAGAAGAGTCCACAATAACAATTTGGAGTGCCTGAATTATTTTGTGTTGACAGCTGTTACTCAACCACGCAGAGGAGGGGACAGGGATAAGTTATTACGCCAAATGGAGTCGAAAATGATATTAGAGCTAGATACTAAGGCATCTAATGGGCTTAACACCACGGAAGATTTATATCACTTCTTATAGGATGGTACATGTAATCAGGATCAGAGATGTATCTATACCCTAGCCCATCCACCCATTTGGTTGCTTTATTGTTCCTTGAGGCCTCCTGTTAAGTTAATAGTGTTTGCTTGGTCTTAACAGTAGAAGTATTTATTTGCGCGATTTGCACAGAGTGTGGAAGTTTACATTTTGTACATTTTAAACATCCGCATAAGGCAGTTTTTTACAATACCAATTAATTTTGTATTGAGAAGTTTTTAAGTATTTATACTTTTATAACTGAATTGCCTGTTTTGCACAGAGTGATATGTTTACATTTTGCGTTATTTTGCACATTAACTTTGCACTAATGGTATTATACTGTTTTGACCTCATCTATGCATTTATGCAGATACAATCTTGCTTTAATCCAATGAATTTATTCAGTCATATTAATTTCTGCATTTCTATGTGAATTAAACATTAGGAGTATGCACTTGCAACCCATATACTCAGTGACGCACAAATATACCGTAATAGTATTTTCTCTATGTTTTTTGAAGTCACATGGTGTGCACTGGCATTTTAAAAAACCAGGCATTGTGGGTAATGTTTGACTGTGAACAAGGGCAACTGCCCGAAACGCATCAGTTTCGTTTGCTGCTTTTTACCTGAATAAATAACATCTTGCCTTATATTTGGATTCGTGCTGGCTTTCTGTTCCTGGGAGACCGGAGTTGCAGTTTGCATTTTGCGTGTGTATATATATATATATCCGCTCCAACAGTCCCTCCCCGCAATGCTCGGGAATCAGGAGGCAGCACTCCAAGGCTGGTGCGAGTGGAGCTTTCATATATATATATATATATATATATATATATATATATATATATATATATAACCTACTGGCGTGTCGTAGGTATATATAGTTAGGATTTTTTGTCTATGGAACTTTTGAAAATTCTATGTCTAATAACTTTGGCGTTTGTGGACGGAATCGGCTGAAATTTTCAGGAAAATGGCACATTTTGTTTCTGAGCAGCCCCTGAAAATTTGGGGGGGTCGTCAAGGGGGGGCCGAGAAAAAAGGGGGGTCCCAAAACGCGTTTTTCCCATGTTAATTTCCATAGGGCCTTTGGCCTCACTTTTAGCTCGAACGGCTGAATGGATTTGCACGAAACTTGGCAAAATTGTAGGGACTGTTAGCCCGATGTGCCTTTGCTAGGTCTCAATATATGTGCTCCAGTGGATTTTGAGAAAATAACGTTCAAAACAAGATATATATCTGTAACAGCGCTCCGGGCTGCGCTCCGGTCCGCTTACTTTTCGCGAAACGGAACTTTGCGATGCGAAGCTGATTGGCTCCCCGGTGTCTGTCAACATTCTAAACAGTCCGGAGCGGCCGCCATCTTATCTCTCGGTAGGATCGAGAGAGAAGAAGAGGTGAAAAACGAAGGGGGAATTTAATGAAAGGGGGCAAGGTATACCCCTCTTGACCCCCTAGGAATGTTGTTGGGGTTATTAAAGGGTCCCGTGGGGAAAATAAAAAAATATATATTTTTCACGGTAGAAGCGCTTCCCGGGCCGCGAACTGGGCCGCAAACTGGTAGCAAAACGGGAATTCACCATTTTGTGCTTCGTTTTAATTAAATTACTAGGTATAAGGGGGTGCGGGAGACCATTTTGTGCTTCGTTTTAATTAAATTACTAGGTATAAGGGGGTGCGGGAAACGTATCCTAATCCCTTATGTTTTCTGAGGGTGGCTGAGGAGGCTCATATATGTTGATACATGTCTTCCAGCGGCTGTGCGTGAGCTTTTTTTTTTTTTGCTGCGTGACGTCTGTTAACGTTCGATTCGATGGAAATCAGGAAGTGTTGACCACCAATTTGTCAGTGCAATAAAATATTTTGTTATAAATGAATCCTTATTGATAAACATTGTCTGCGCCATCTTGCCTTTTTTCCAATGCCACAATTTTGTCGTGCACGGCAGCCATTTTAGATGCCAGGCCCATCCCAGGCTATCACCTAGCCCTGCGGATGTAGTTTATGGCCCCAGCTGTAGAGAATCCAGACATGCCAACCCTCCCGATTCAGGCGTGAGACTACTGATTTCAGTGCTAGTCTCCCGCCTCCCGATTTCTGCAAGCAAAAACCCGGGGGCATATTACCAACTAGCGATAATTTTTGTCTCTAACTTGTTTAGAGACAAAAATTATCGCCGCACATCGGCGATTTTTATCGCAGATAAACCTTGCTATTAGCAAGGTTTATCGCAAATGCGATAAAAAACGGCCGCAATGCATGAATATCGCTGAAAAGTCAGCGATATTCATGCATTATCGAGCAAATGCTCTTAGCCATGTTATCCACCTCCCATTGGATAACATGGCTAAGAACTTGGCGTCCTGCTCCACTCAGATACTGCAAACACCAGGGCACAATAGGAACATAATTCGCACAAATTCTACACTTCCTCTTAGTTTTGTGTGTTCCTATTCCGTTGTACCTACACTCCACTTGCCCCTTCACCTCTCTTTAAAGGTGGTCTGATCAACGCACGATCTATGTGTAGGCACAACCAAGATTTACACGATCTGATCTTGGAGTCCGACTTCGACTGCCTCATGATTACCGAGACATGGCTAACAACAGATAGCAACCCCGATATTGCTGTTGCTCTCCCCCCGGGCTACTCCCTTTTCAGGGCTGACAGAGCCAAGGGCCGAGGCGGAGGTGTGGCAATCATCATTAAAGACTCCTTCCCCTGTCACACTTTCAGCCTAGAGCCTCTAAAAAAGACCGAAGGACTAGGTTTCTCTATTAAACTGAGTGAGCACACCTCATTCTCAGGTGGACTTATTTATCGCCCGCCTGGGAACGCATCTGAGTTTCTTGACTCACTGCACGACTCTTTAGGCCTACTCTCACTTAGATATCCTTACTTCACCCTCCTCGGCGACTTTAACCTCCATTTAGAATCGAAAACAGACACCCATACTATTAACTTTACACAAACTCTCGAGATGTTTAACTTTAGGCAACTCGTTTCTTCACCCACCCATTCCCTTGGTCATACCCTCGATGGTGTCTGCACAAATTCCCCCCTTCTGATCACCCTACCCCCCCTACCTCAGATCTGGTCTGACCACTTCCTGATTCCATTTCACATCCCAAGAGAAAACGTATCCAGGCGTAACAAAGCTGTTTCAAATCTGGATAATTACATCAATTGGAAAAAGATCCAGGACAACTTCACCCTCAATCCAACAATGCAAACTCAAGCCCCCATCCTTTCCGGCAACGTCGAGACCGACGTTGAGCTCTTCCACAACTGGATCACCCAAGAAATCAAATCCAGAATTCCGCCCTCGCGCCCCCGCACCTCCCGAGGCAAAACCAAAATCAATGCCCCCTGGTTCACTCCAGATCTTACAAATGCGCATCTGCTATGCAAAAAGGCAGAAAGAAAATGGCGGGCGACCTATGATGTTACTAACCGCACCTCCTACATCGCGACTAGGAAAAACTACCTCTCAAAAATCAAACTTGCTAAAAAAAACTATTACGTCAATGCAATAAACAATGCAGGCCAAAAACAGAAGGCCCTGTTCACGATTGTCAAATCATTTACGCATCCTAAAGCACTTCAGCCTGAAATCCCCCCTTCCCAGAAGCTCTGTGATCAAATCTCTGACTATTTCGAGGAAAAAATTACCTCTATCCAAAGCACTTTCCCTCCCCCCACCATCTCCACAGCGCCCTTTTCATTAGCCCCCCCAGACTGCACGTTCAGCTGCTTTCCATCTATCACCTTGGAGCAGTCGAAAAAAGCTATCCTGGCTTGCAGATCTGGTGCCCCATCAGACCCCTGCCCCCCCAAGATCCTTCACCAATTAATTGATGAGGTTAACCCTATCATTAACCACTTGATCAACTCCTCGCTCAGGTCAGGGACTGTACCCAGCCACTGGAAAAAGGGCATTGTTAAGCCCCTTATGAAGAAGGCCAACAAACCCCCGACGGAACTCACCAATCTCCGCCCTATTTCGTTGCTCCCGGCTTTGGGAAAAATTACGGAACACCTGGTACACTGCGAGCTGAAACGCTACCTGGATGAGCACAACCTTCTTCACCCACAACAATCAGGTTTCCGTTCGAAACATTCGACAGAAACTGCCCTCATCGAACTTTCAGACACCATAAAACTTCTACAAGACCAGAGAAAAAACTCCATCCTAATCCTACTCGACCTCACTGCGGCGTTTGACACCGTCTCCCACACCATCCTCATAGATAGACTCAGGGACATTGGTATCACCGACTCCGCCCTCTCCTGGATTACGTCTTTCCTGTCTGGCCGTTCCCAATCCATCACTCTGGGTCCTTTTCACTCCAAAGACAAACTCGTCCCTTCAGGTGTCCCACAGGGATCTATCCTAAGCCCTCTCCTCTTTAATATATATCTCATTCCCCTCCTGAATCTGATAGAATCATTCGGCATACCTGTCACCTCGTATGCCGATGACACACAACTCATTGTACCCCTGGACAAACTATCCACCAAAGCTGAACTCAACCTGAAACTCTGCTTGACCGAAGTATTCTCCTGGATGACAAATAACCACTTGAAATGTAATTCAAGTAAAACGGAGATCCTCCCGATTGGCACCAATAATACCTTCTGTCCAGCACTTTGGTGGCCTGATGACTCTGCTGCTCCCCCCCAGACAGTGTCATCAGCTAGGAACCTTGGTGTAATCTTCGACTCCGAACTTTCCTTCGATCAGCATGCCAGAACCGTCGCTGGCAAATGCTTTGGAACCATTAGATCCTTGAGGAAATTCTTCGACTTTCTTCCCATCGATGCCAGAAAGACGGTGGCAGTCGCACTTATTATCTCGCGACTGGATTATTGCAACGGCTTGCTCGCAGGAGCTAAGAAGAGCACCATCCTTAAACTGCAGAGCGTACTTCACACAGCCGCCCGTCTAGTCCTAGGTCTCCCCCGCAGGTCCTCTATTTCTGCAGCTCTCCATTCGCTTCACTGGCTCCCTCTCCACAAAAGGATCCTTTTCAAAATCCTGATCCTGGCTTTTCGTGCCTACAATGAGACAGGCCCCAAATACCTTACAAAACGTTTTCCCCACTACTTGCCCAGCCGTCACCTTCGTTCAAGTGATGACAATCTTATCATTCCTCCTAAATACAACCTGAAAACGAAAGGTGCAAAAACCGTTAGTTTCCTTGCTACCAAAGCTTGGAACAAACTCCCCAAAACCCTCAGACATCAAACCCAGGAAAAACCCTTTAGAAAGCTCCTGAAAACTTGGATTTTCAAACTCTCGGATGAACATTCTAAGGCCTCCATCTAATTCCCTTCCATCTAAACTCCTCCTGGACCAGCTTTCTCTCACCCACTAGCGCCAAGATGCTCCCTCCGGAGCGAACGCCGCGCTCTACAAATACCCCACAAATATCAAATAACAAATATCAAAATTAATACGTATCTTGTGGTGGTGGAAACAAGTAGGCTAGTATTTTATTTCTCTGTCCACTTGTTCATTTTGTATTCAGGATTGGTGCCTCAGCACAACGTTATATTTTGAGGCATAGCACAGTTGTTTTTTGTAATCACAATTGTTATATGTGTACATTGTAATTTTATGTATTGTTTTTGGTTTCAATGCATTTGTGTACTTCTGTGAATGTGGTGTGCATCCCTTGATGCCAAAAAAACGTTTCAAAAAACTTTTTCATAAAAATACAAGTGATCAATCACAAATGGTTTGTCCGCCTAGCAATTAATTATACTAGGTGTGCATTTGTCTGTATTCATTCAGACTGTCCGGCATTTTCTTTTGTTTGGTTTATAAGAGTGGTCCAAGCCGGTCAGAGACAGGACCCGGCCTTTCCCTCTTCTCTGCGTCTAAGAACTGCTCAGGTCAGGTGTTAGCTTTTGTAGATATTCGCGCTCAGCGCGAATATCTCCAAAAGTTGGTAATAGGAGATAGCGATGTTAGGGACTGTTTCCAGTCGCTAACATCTTGGCACGCCCACTTTGCATGTCATTAGTGATAAATATCACTGACATGCAAAGCGGGGCCCAAGATGGTCACTATCTCCTTTTAGCTGTCACTAACTGGTGTTAGCGACAGCTTGGTAATAGGGAGATAATTTTATCTCCGCTTTCTTTGCTTTTAAAGCCAAAAAAGCGGAGATAAACCCCCTTGATAATATGCCCCACGATCCCTCGGGGGTTTCAGCTGACAAGGCTTGGTATTGTGTTACGTGGTAATTCTTCCAGGAAACGTCAGAGGGTCGATGCAGGGGTTCTAGAAGGGGTGATAAACCATTTAAGCCTCATGAACAAGCGCATGGTCTTTTAAAGATCTGTGAAGTACTCGGGGCGGCGGTGTGTGTGTGTCCTCTTTCAGGAGCGGGCGGGGGGGGGGGGGGCACTGCCAGCAACTTGCCAGGCCAGGCAGTGTTCAACACTTGCATCACCCTTTCTCTGCCTGCTATTGCGCTCCATGCTTCGGAAAGGTAAGAAAAAGAACGTTCATTTGAGTTTGAAATGTCCGATCCTGTAGCAGTACACTTGCAAAGCCCACACATGACAATAACCCGATTCAAGGCCCCATTCACCCTATTTTTTAAAAATATATAACACTCCAACAAAGTAGGATTATAAAACTTTATTAACTTTTAAATATAACGAACGGAACAAAAACTGTAAAAACATTTAAACATTTTTGACAAAAAAAAGCAACAATGGTCAGAAGCTGTCTTTTGTGCGAATAGTCCCAAGGCAGCACAACGTGCTGAGTTCTGGACGGCACCCAGGTGATGTCACCTGGGTGCCGCACTGGTTTTTGGGATCCTACAATGCAGCTCAGAAAAACAGCGTGGGGCGTCCCGGGTGGTGCGGAGGGAGGCCTCGTCAGTAGCGGTCTGTTGTGCGAATAGTCCCAAGGCAGCAGAACGCGCTGAGATGTGGATGGCACCCAGGTGATGTCCAGTAAACTGCCGCACTGGTTTTGGTATCCTACAATGCTGCTCCGTAAATTGGTGTGGGGCGGCCCGGGGGGGGCGTGGGGGAGGCGGCGTGAACGAGCCTCCCCAGGTGGCGGCCATCCAGCTGAGTTGCGCCCGCTGTTGCGGCTACAGCGTCTCGCTCACCATGTTGTTGAGTTGCTCCCACTCTTGCAGTGCAGCGATAGGCGGCTGCCACAGGACTCTTAAAATGGCGGACGGGTCTTCGGTTTTGGGCCTGGTCCACTAAAATGGTCCTGGGACACCTTGGAACTCGGACGCTTGCCTGCTAGGGCTTGGGCTCCATTCTCGAAAGCGTCCCCTCAGCCGTGAAGATTCTACAAAAGTCTTGGGGGTCCGACGGAGCCACGAGATGGTGGTGCTCTCATGCTGACGCCAGCTTCAGTCTGAATCATCCAGAAACAAGGTGGGGCTTTCATCGTTTGGGAAAAAAAAATGTTCTAAACCAATGAAAAGTGTTATTTTTAGGTCATATGACCAAGCCTTCCATCTTTAGGAAACCAAAAGTAAAATGAACCAATGAAAAGTTTTATAAACAAGTCACATGACCTGTTATGCGGCATAGGGCTACAAAAAGCGTAGAAAATCCGTTGGCACGTGAGGCGGCGTCAGTAGCGGACCGATGTGCGAATAGGCCGAAGGCAGCACAACGCGCCGAGATCCGGATGGCACCGAGTTAGTGTCCAGCAAGTTGCTGCACTGGTGTGGCTATCCTACAATGCTGCACCGAAAGTCGGCGTGGGGCGCCCCGTTTGCCTGTGAGGTCGCGTCAGTCAGTGGGGGCTGTGCGTCTCCCCCAAGATGGAGGCTCCTCGGCTGCAGTGGAGCGCCCCTTAGCGTTTCACTCGCCGTCCAACTGAGTTGCGTCCGCACTTGCGGCTACAGTAGGCCGAAGGCAGCACAACGCGCCGAGATCCGGATGGCACCGAGGTGGTGTCCAGCAAATTGCCGCACTGGTGTGGCCATCCTACAATGCTGCGCCGAAAGACGGCGTGTCTAGCTGAGTTCCGGTCACTCTTGCGGTACAGTGACTCGAACGCGCCGAGATCCGGATGGCACCGAGGTGGTGTCCAGCAAGTTGCCGCACTGGTGTGGCCATCCTACAATGCTGCGCCGAAAGTCGGCATGGGGTGCCCCGTTGGCTTATGAGGTGATGTCAGTAGTGGACCGATGTGTGAATAGGTCGGAACCAGCACAAGGCGCCCTGCACTGTTGAGCCTTTTTCAATGCCTGTTTTTTGTTGTTTCCCCTCCATCAAAAACAAAGTTGAGAGTTCTGAGCAGTGCTTGTAACACTGTCTGAAGCTTATTTGCACCTGCTGCAGCTTCACTATTGCCCTGGTGTGGCCAAAGATCGCCCATGACATAGGCGGCCGGCTCCCGAGGTCCGGCTGAACTTTTTTCCTTTTCCTTTCTGCTTCTTGTCCCACAATCCGTTTCACCTGAAAATTAATTTAAATAGCTCGCATTGTAGGAGAGCCTTATTTGTTTGTATACAGCGCTGCTATTCACTCATTTGTTTATTTAATTAGCTCGCATTGTAGGAGCGCTCCATTTGTTTGTATACAGCGCTGCTAATTTGTCATTTCATCTTTCACTGCACGCTTTATTTGCAAACATCGATTTAAATCACGTAACCTACTGACATTGCAAGATTGTTATCTCTGTAAGTTAATGTGCCTTTAGAACGCTGCTTCACCTCGCCTGCTAAGTAGTTGCAGAGATATTTGTGCCCTCGCTGTGTTGGCTTCACTGACTTCTGCACTTTGCATTACTTTGCCTGTTTGTTTGCTCCGTCCCGCCGGCCATTTTGTTGTTAGTATTATTGTTGTCGGCCCTGCCCGAGTCTCCGCCCCGCTCCCGCCTTCCCAGCTCACCCTCCCTCCCACTGAGACTATCAGAGACGCGCTGAGAAGTTCGCGCTGTGACCGTCCTGTTTACCACAGACACGGCCGCTCCTCCACGCTGCTCCCGACCTGCCTCCCCTAACTGCCTGGTATCGTTGTTCTCCCCAGCTGCTTGCACTCGGCGCTACCACGATCTCTTCTCGCTTTGCAGGACTGCTTATTTGCATACAGCGCTGCTAATCATTTATTAATTTAAATAGCTCGCATTGTAGGAGAGCCTTATTTGTTTGTATACAGCGCTGCTATTCACTCATTTGTTTATTTAATTAGCTCGCATTGTAGGAGCGCTCCATTTGTTTGTATACAGCGCTGCTAATTTGTCATTTCATCTTTCACTGCACGCTTTAATTGCAAACATTGATTTAAATCACGTAACCTACTGACATTGCAAGATTGTTATCTCTGTAAGTTAATGTGCCTTTAGAACGCTGCTTCACCTCGCCTGCTAAGTAGTTGCAGAGATATTTGTGCCCTCGCTGTGTTGGCTTCACTGACTTCTGCACTTTGCATTACTTTGCCTGTTTGTTTGCTCCGTCCCGCCGGCCATTTTGTTGTTAGTATTATTGTTGTCGGCCCTGCCCGAGTCTCCGCCCCGCTCCCGCCTTCCCAGCTCACCCTCCCTCGCCCCTCCCCTCTCACTATCTACATATGACAGTTGCTCTTGCGCGCAGCGTTCACGCGCAGCGACCGCGCCCCATTCGCGCCGAAGGTGCGCCAAAGGTAAGCCCGTCTACGCCCGTCCGCGCCTGGACCGCGCCCAGCGCCAGACCCCCTGTTCCTCGTACCTCCCACCTCCCCCGCATTACTTACGATGCCACCACCCTCCTAGCCCTCAACCCCGGCCGCTCCCCCATCTGCGTCCAAGCCGCTCCTGGACACACCCATGGACCCTTCTCCTGCTACTCCTGCACGTTCGACGTCACCAAGAACAAGAACAACTCCTCATCTACGAACACACAACAGATATCCGACCCCAACCACCTACAATGCATCCTGCTCAACACCCGCTCGGTCCACAGACACGCCATCGACCTATGGAACCTACTAGACACCATCTCTCCAGACATCGCCTTCCTAACGGAAACATGGATGAACGCCTCCTCCGCCCCTGACATCGCCATCGCTATCCCTGATGACTATAAGATCACACGCAAGGACCGCACCGACCATACAGGAGGAGGAATCGCTATCGTCCATAAGAAATCCATCCGCATCTCTACCAGCTCCGACGCCAACCTCGCTAACTCCGAACACCTCCACTTCCAGATCCACATCGACCCCAAGACAACTCTTAGAGGCACCCTCCTCTACAGACCACCAGGACCCCGCGCAAAATTCAGTGAAGACATCACAGACTTCATCACCCCTCACGCGCTCCCCTCCAAAGACTACATCCTTCTGGGAGACCTCAACTTCCACCTTGAAAAGATCAACGACCGCAACACCGCCACCCTCTTAGACAACCTCGCCAACCTCGGACTTAAACAACTGGTCACTTCCCCCACCCACATCGCAGGTCACACACTCGACCCCATTTTCACCTCCAGCAACCATGTCTCCTTCAGCCACACTACGGATCTCATCTGGACTGACCACAGCTGCGTTCACTTCACCTACAACAAGCCGAAACCCATCATCCACCTCCAACCAACTCTACAAAGAAACTGGAACAAAATCACCACGGATCAGATCTCCACATCGCTCCTTCAAACCTCCCCAGCCCTCTCTTCTAACGCCAACGAAGCCGCCTCCAACCTCACCCTTTGGCTATCCAACACCGCCGACACCTTAGCACCACTGAAAAAACGTCAACACAAACTTGGCAACAAGAAGGCCTCATGGTTCAACGATGATCTCAAGAAGTCCAAGAAACTCTGCCGCTCCCTTGAAAAGGCCTGGAAAAAAGACCCATCCACCAACAACAAGGACGCCTTCAAAAGCGCCACCCGTACATACCACCAACTGATCCGAAAAGCCAAGAAAACAGCATTCAAGGATCGACTTGACAACAACGCCCACAACAGCAAGGAACTTTTCAACATCGTCAAGGAATTTTCCAACCCCTCGGCCAACTCCAACGACATCACCCCCTCTCAAACCCTCTGCGACTCCCTAGCCTCTTTTTTCCACAACAAGATTGCTGACATCCACAACAGCTTTGACAACCAACCCGGAAGCCAACCCACCCCACCATCTGCTGACCATCTTCCCCCCGTAAACACCCTTAACGCCTGGAACCCAATCTCCACGGAGGACACCATCCGCCTGATGAATTCCATCCACTCTGGATCCCCCACAGACCCATGCCCTCACCACATCTTCAACAAAGCAGACTCTGTCATAGCTCCGCACCTCCGAGACGTCATCAACTGCTCCCTCAATTCCGCCACCTTCCCGGAAGACTGGAAACACGCTGAACTCACCGCCCTTCTGAAAAAACCAACAGCAGACCCCACCGAACTCAAAAACTACCGCCCCATCTCGCTTCTTCCATTCCCGGCCAAAGTCATCGAAAAAGCCGTCAACAACCAGCTCGCCACCTTCCTCGAAGCCAACAAATCACTTGACCCCTCACAATCTGGCTTCCGAGCCAAACACAGCACTGAGACCGCCCTCATCGCAGCAACAGACGACATTCGAACTCTACTGGACAATGGAGACACAGTCGCCCTCATCCTCCTCGACCTCTCTGCAGCCTTCGACACAGTCTGCAACAGCACCCTTTTACAACGCCTCAGAAACATCGGAATTCAAGGAAAGGCACTGGAATGGATCACCTCGTTCCTCACAGGAAGAACCCAGAGAGTCTGCCTCCCACCATTCAAGTCCGAAGCCTCTGAAATCATCTGCGGCGTACCTCAAGGATCCTCACTCAGTCCCACCCTCTTCAACGTATACATGAGCCCCCTCGCGACCATCGCCCGCCAACACAACCTCAACATCATCTCTTACGCGGATGACACTCAACTAATCCTTTCTCTCACCAAGGACCCCAGCACCGCCAAAACTAACTTACACGAAGGAATGAAAGAAGTCGCCGAATGGATGAAACAAAGCCGTCTGAAACTGAACTCAGACAAAACAGAAGTGCTCATCTTAGGTTCATCCCCCTCTGCATGGGACGACTCCTGGTGGCCGGAAGCCCTCGGAAAAGCACCCATCCCGACAGACCACGCACGGAACCTTGGCGTCATCCTGGATTCTTCACTCTCAATGAACAGACAAGTCAACGCCGTATCCTCTTCCTGCTTTAACATTCTTCGCATGCTCAGAAAAACATTTCGCTGGATCCCCTCCGAGACAAGGAAAACAGTCACCCACGCTCTAGTCACGAGCCGACTGGACTACGGAAACACCCTCTACGCAGGTACCACCGCTAAACTCCAGAAGAAACTACAACGAATCCAAAACGCCTCAGCCAGACTCATATTAGACATCCCACGAAACGAACACATCTCTGGTCACCTTAAAGACCTCCACTGGCTACCCGTCAATAAGAGGATCACTTTCCGACTGCTTACCCACGCACACAAATCCCTCTACGACATCGGTCCAGATTGCCTCAACTCTCGACTGTCCTTCTACACCCCCTCCCGCCAACTTCGCTCTTCCAGCCAAGCCTTCGCCACTGTACCTCGCATCAACAAGACCACCATGGGAGGCAGATCTTTTTCATACTTGGCTGCCAAAACATGGAACTCACTCCCCGCCTACCTTCGCCTCACCCAGAATCACCTAGCGTTCAGAAAGCAGCTTAAAACGTGGATATTTGACAAATAATCCTCCTCCCCTTCCTAAGCGCCTTGAAACCCTCTGGGTATGTAGTGCGCTATACAAATTTTATGACTTGACTTGACTTGACTATTGATTGAATGAAAATGGCGGCTTGACACAAAGCTGACTCAAGCGTTGCTGTTGATGCTATACAGACAAAAATTGGTTTTCAGTTTGTACATTCTTCAGGATTTTTTTCCATCCAAGGCTGATTGAGAGTTTGTAGAAAAATGGCTTCAGATTTTCCACATATTACTCTTCAACATTCTTCCTAAATGTAAGAATGTGAGACTCACTAGGAGAACGGCTGTTTATCTTTCCTTTCAAAATGCTGCCAACAATATTTTCTGAATGGAAGACACCATCTTGTAGCATAAAGGGCCGAAAGGGGTTCTGGTCTGGCCGATGGTTGGTGAGACATTTTGACTATATCTTGGACCTGCCCGGCCTCGCCCAAAATGGCGCCGGTATAAATGGGACTCGTAACTCCTTGTTGTGTACTGGTTGAACAACCTTGATATCACGAGATATGAATGCAGTTTTGATGCTCATGGCGGGCGGGGACGAGAATTGATTGAATATTTCGACATCCCTATTGATATTAAGTTCTGATGTGTTATTGATTACTGTACTATTGAAAGTTCGAATTAACGTCACCCATGGTACTTGCACGCAAATGTATATCTAGATAACTTTTTTGTAAGTGGCCCTGTCGTATTTTAATTACAAAATGTACGTCCACCGATTCCGCAACTGTTAGACACCTTAGTTCTTGCAACCTAATGGCTCGCTCGTTACGTTCCTCTATAATGTAAATGTCTCCTCATCATATACGATTTCAGTTTGCTCCATGGCCGGCCCACGTGGTTATAGGCCCGTATTTGTATACTGACATTTTCACAATAAAGGTTTTTAAAACAAAACATGGTAGTAGTATTTACATTGGTAAAGTTTTTACTTTTAGTCACTGTTTTCGAATCAGTAAAAGGCAAGTGAAATAAAGCAGTCCAATTACATGACGGATAAAAGGTATAATATGTAGGAACGCAGTAAAGATAAATGGTCAAGGGCAGTTGTGTTTTCCACTCCTGCAACATAAAGTGATCGATAAGAATCTGATAATCAGGCGTATCGGCGACTAAGACAGCAGGCCGAGTCTCTTTTACTCAACGGCTCCGTCATGGAACGAAGAAACGCTCTTTTTCTCGAAAAAGGAATATATTTTACTTGCAGGACAGTTGTAAATTTTCCGGGAAAGTACATTAGCCTGGAATATTATAACATATATGTTTTTTAAAAAAAAGTTCGAAATCAATAAAAAGCGTATTTTTTAGGTCATATGACCAAGCTTTTCATTATTAAAATAACAAAAGTAAAATGAACCAATAAAAAGTTTTATTAACAAGTCACATGACCTGTTATGCTTACGTTACGCGCTGCGCGCCGCGCCCCGGATCACTTCCGGGTGCGCTAACGCGGCGTGTCATATAACACATTACGCGACAACGTAGGTCAAGAATATAGTCAAAATGTCTCCACCAACCAGCGTTCGGAACACAACCCCTTTCAGCAGTCCAAAAAGTTCTGTTAAATGACAACAGAGGGGACAGGCAACAAGAACCATCAGTCAAAGAGGGGAGGGCAAGTTATTCTCTACCGGGTCATGTTGGGGCTTCCGGAACTGATCGAATTGTTAGTCTACAGTGTTTCTGGATGTTTCAGACTAAAGCTGGCGTCAGCATGAGAGCACTACCATCTCGTAGCTCCGTCGTGGCCATTCCACGAGCAGACATGGCAGCCGCTCCCCACCAGAAGCCTGCGGGAGTCGGGGGCCCCCAAGACTTTTGTAGAATCTTCACGGCTGAGGGGACGCTTTCGAGAATGGGACCCAAGCCCTATCATGGAAGCGTCCGAGTTCCAAGGTGTCCCAGGGCCATTTTAGTGGACCACGCCCAAATCTGAAGAGCCGGCCGCCATTTTGAGAGTCCTGTGGCAGTCGCCTATCGCTGCACCGCAAGAGTGGGCGCAACTCAACTACATGGTGAGCGAGACGCTGTAGTCGCAAGAGCGGGCGGTAAACAGCTGAATGGCGGAAGAGGCACAGTGTAGCAAAGGCAGGCAGAATGGCAACTAAAACGGTAAAGGGGCGCCCCACTACAGCGTGTCTTCAGGTCAAACGGATTGTGGGACAAAGTCCAGAATAGAAGAGTCATCAAAAGGCAAAAAGTTCCGCCGGACCCCGGGAGCCGGCCGCCTATGTCGGGGGCGATCTCAGGCTACACCAGTGCTATAAGACTTGGGGAGGGGGTCGGAGCCAAGCGTCTTCTCCGAGTCCGTGCCATCACACCGCCCCTCGGGGGCCTCCGTCAAGCGGTTTAGGGAGGTACCATATAACATTGTTTTCAAATGCAGTCAGGTCCACAAACGACCCTCACTTACTTTGAGAATAGTGAAGCTGCAGTAGGTGGAAATAAGCTTCAGACAGTGTTACAAGCGCTGCTCAGAACTCTGAACTATGGCACCCAACATCCAGGACTTGCCATCCGGATCTTGGCGCCTTGTGCTGCTTCCGACCTATTCACACATCGGTCCACTACTGACATCATCTCATAAACCAACGTAATGTAAATAGTTATTTAATAAAATGTTTTACCCTGTTACTTTGCTGGTGTGTTGTCTATATTTATAATATTTGCATAGAGTTTGTCGTTATTTTGGGCGGGGTGGGTGACGGAGCCGAGCTGTCTTGCAGCCCTCATGGTGTGGAGCTCAGTTCATCTCACTATTTTCGTATTTCTCATGAAGGGTTGTTCCTAATATTTCTATTTTAGCGAGGTCAAAAAGAGATCCAATTAGTGGCCTACTGATTTTGCTCGATTACTTTTATTTTTTTACACGATTTTTCACGAATTTTCACTATCTGCAAAGACTAAACAGAGTATTGCGACTTTGTGCTTGTTTGTAAATAGAGAATGAACCAAAGAGAATCAATTGTAAAACAGTAAATGCTTGGATAACAATCAATCAAATGGAGAGACAAGCAGGCACGGCGGATTACAACGGGAGTAAAGGCCTGCGTTAACTACTCTTCACTATCTGCAAAGAGAGAGTACTACTAAGAGAAAAGAGGGGAGGGGGCAGCGTTCAAAGCACATCAGCGTGCATAAACACGAAAAAGTTTTTACCTATCACGTACTTGACATTTTACAGCTTTTGATATTTGCTATTAAAAAACCAATGAAATTCACAGAAAAAAACATAGGTTATAGGCCATATATAGTTAGGAATTTGCATTTACAAAACCTTGAAAATTCACTGAAAAAACCATTGGTTATAGACCATATATAGTTAGGGATTAGCCTTTTCAAAACCTTATTTTACTCACACAAAACCATTGAAATTTCATATATAGTTAGTTCCACTAACTATATATCGCGCACCCGCAATCCACTGCTGATGATGTCACATATTACATCATTCATGACATGGTTAGTGACATCACTGATGACATCACTGATGACATCTCAAATGACATCACTGATGACATCTCAAATGACATCACTGATGACATCTCAAATGACATCACTGATAAAATCACTGATAACATCTCATTTGACATGACTGATCACATCACTGATGATATCATTCATGTGATAATACCATGAACCTCTTCAGACTCTAATATAACCTTAGATACAATCAGTGTAAATAGACAGTCACAGACTGTCACTCATCCATGGAGTTACTCACACACCTAGTCAGTTATGCAAAAAATCAATCACACCTCCATTTTCTCAACTATACAGTTATACACACCTTACTTATTCAAACATATACTAACACATATTTACTTTACTCTCTTATACAATCCATGATACATGTTCACAATGATTCATACAGCCACTCACACATTCACTGGCTCTTATGCACAGTTATTTATATATGTCAACTCTCACATGTACTGTGTTTTACATATGTACTTACTTTGACATGTAGCACTGAGATATCCATTCACTCACTAATACACTCATGCACAGGCAACCGCCCATACAGTTGTTTCCACATGCACTTTTGAACCCATACATATAGTGAATCAACTACTCACACATCTATGTACAGAGTCACACACCTCCCAGCCACCCATACACACACACTCAGTTTCCCATACAAATACTTGGACAACCAATGAATAACCCATACAGTTACTCATATAGCTACTGATCAACATATGTAGCAGTTTGTAGAACAACAGATATAATGATGCACAAATTAAAACAGTTTAGTCACTAACCCATGCACTCAGTGAGACACATTTAATCACTCACTCATACAGTCAGTCATGCACCTACTAAATCCTTCATCTAGACACTTATACATCCACTCATTCTTCAATATGTAAGACATATTTTAACTTTACAGAAACATACAGTCACTGGATGTTGTCATCAGTGATGTCATCAGTGATGTCATTTGAGATGTCATCAGTGATGTCATCAGTGATGTCACTAACCATGTCATGAATGATGTAATATGTGACATCATCAGCAGTGGATTGCAGGTGCGCGATATATAGTTAGTGGAACTAACTATATATGAAATTTCAATGGTTTTGTGTGAGTAAAATAAGGTTTTGAAAAGGCTAATCCCTAACTATATATGGTCTATAACCAATGGTTTTTTCAGTGAATTTTCAAGGTTTTGTAAATGCAAATTCCTAACGATATATGGCCTATAACCTATGGTTTTTTCTGTGAATATATATATATGAAGCTAAAGCCTGATAGATCTCTGACTGGTCAGTTCTATAACACAATGGAAGGGTATCCTTACAGCTCCTCATACAGTATTTTAATAACAGGGGCTGAGGTAGCACCTTCGAGGGGCTAATGACTTGACACAGAGTAACATAAAATGCTTCAAAGTTTCTTGGCCACTAAGAGAATAGTCACACGTCCCATCTCTCTGTCCGTAACCCTTTGGCCGGGATTGGGGATAGAAATTAACCTAGCCTGAACTTGAGAAAAAGGGTCCTTTTCTTGGGTAGCAAACATGAGTCAAGGTAAGGTTCCCAGCCAGGTTCGGCTTTTATGTCCAGCTATCTGGTTAGAAATGCACTGTTTGTATCTTCATGCTTTTGCCATATGAAATCCCAGAATTTCCTATTCGCCAATGGTAGAGTATCTTTATTATATTTTTTGGGAAAAGCTATCGGTCTAGACAGTCGATTGACTTTAAGATGTACTCAATGTGTCTGAACCACAGCACGTATTTGCAATTCTGTCATCTCAGAATGTCTATCAAGGTTTTTTGGTACTCTGCATGAGCGGGTGTAGTCCAGAGACAAATCCAGTAATTTACTGGGTGGAAAGCGATGTCATCTGCCCCAGAAGTCATTAGAAGTTATTCCCAGTTCGTCTGTGAGCACCACCATTAGTGTCCCTGGGCCTAGCTGTAGCAGTCACCTCAAGAAGGTGGTTTCCACTTTCTGTAGGGTTTGCACTTTTGTATGTCCCCAAATTTCAGTGCCATAGTTGCTTGTGGCTATTGCTTTCGTTTTATAGCCAGTCAAAGTTGTCTTTATCTGTCGGTTATTACTCTTACTCCCGATCTCCGTGCTGTCCTGGATTGTCAGGAGAGGACCCCTTCAGACTTGGTTACTTGGCTGCCCCAGTGAATCTTATCATCAATCCGGATACCCAAGTAGTCAAATGTTTAAACTGCTCCATTTAGTTACCATTGATCCTGCTGGTTGATTTCAACGTGGCCCTTGATTTCATAACCATGAACTTTGTTTTCTGCACATTGATTGTTCGTTTCCTAGCTTTACAGAAAAGTTCAACACCTTCCAGTAGGCAGTGCATAGACAGTTCTGTGAGTGCTGGGATGACCACATCATCAGCGAACACAAGGATTGCAATTTGATCATTCCCCAACTTGGGTACATCCTGGGGGTGATCGAAGAGCATCTTCCCTAGGTCGTTGAGGTCAATGTTGAATACAGCTGGTTGTCACCAGTAAGTTCTCTTGGAGAACTCAATACATTCACTACTTGCGTACTTCACTTTCTCCATATCATACGCACCCCTAAACCCATCTCTAAAAGGACCCACAAGGCAATTCTTGATCGCCAATTTTTAATATCAAACCATAAATATCAATATGCACAATTTCATAACGTTCATCTAATTAAAAACAGATTAAAACCTGGTCATAAAAACGATTGCACATGATATCACAAATATATTATAACAGGACAGACAACACAAAAAACATATACATTTGTAATAAAACATTTGTTAATTTGAAGGAATCAATAGAATACTTTTATTATCTGCAATCTTTTCCACATATAATACTTTGTTCCCTCCCCCATTTCCACTTTTATTTCCAACTGTGTAAAAAAACATAAACCACCACAAAACCTCCCGTCCTCCCTCCATGAACCCACACATAAAACCACAACCATACACACACACACACACACCCACACCCACACACACACACACACAGAGCCGTGAACTTAGCAGTCCTGCATATATGTGTGCCTATGCGCGCTGTTCTCCGTTTTCCTACAGTTTTTTGAATTTTAATGTGTGCTTGTAAGTGTGTTTCCATGTTGTATTAAGGTGCCTAGAAAGGGGGCACTGGGCAATGCAGCAATAAATGTAGGAATGAATATGAAAAATTGTGTGGGCCCCAAGTGTACGTGCAAAAGCAAAACATACCATAGAATAAAGCATCGCGAGGAGCTTCTGTGTAATAAAGAGATCCTGACAGAGAACACTAAGCAATTTGGTCAGATATAGCACTGTGAATTTACCGACATTGGGAGGCTCATGAACTGAAGGAACCTGCACCTATATGATATGTGGACATCACACTCAATAAGTTACTAGGTATCAAATAACTTACGCAGAGAATTAAAAAAAAACACAAAAAAAGAGTGAGTGGTTGCTAAACAAGTCCTAAGGGGTCTGTTTTCACAATCGAGGCAGGGTTCACGTTTCACTTAAAATACAGAGAGCCCCTGGACTCCTCCCCCACCCCCTTCCACACAGAGCTCTTTCTCCCCCAAAGACCCGCCTCTTTAGCCACAAATCTAGGAGGCGAGGCAGCATGGCCTTTACAGTTTCGAGAGTTCCATAACTCTCATTTAACATAAAGAACCAGCGTAAAGATGGTGGAGCGTGTAATGTCCTGCGGGACACATTCTAGTGTTCTGCAGGCAGTTGTACTCCCTTAAGGGCTGGACAGACTGCACCCCCACACCCATCCATCTCGGGTACCACGAGTGACGTGACCCCGTCAATAAAAGGGCCCGACTGCACGTGCTCGAGGCCAGTTTACCGTACCACGTCGCCTGGCGCACTAACCGGTACCGTCGGCACCAACAGGCTGCCAGTGGCAGCAGCGCGCCTGATCCAGGGAGGAGGTGAGAAGCACCGTTCCTGCGCCCAGGAACCTGCCACAATAATATAGCTGCTACAGCCTCCACTACCGACGCCAGAACCACCTGCTGGTCACTTGCATAGACTGCATGCCCCAATTCAAATCAGCAGCGCCACAGGGCTAGCGTAAAGAATCCTGCACTGACGCATTCAGCAACCGCAAGGCCAGCAGCAGGAAGTACGAGTGCCATGGCCAGCCGAGAAGGAGCACAGCGCCACCTAGGTGCGTTTCACTACACCAACCCATCAGCCTACAGTGGCTGTCAAAAAGCAACCGGTTCAAACCTCGAGCATGCAGCCAGCAGTGCCTCCACGACCCCGTCTCCCAGACTGGGAACACAGGTCGGGTGAGAGGTCCCGCTGCACCAAGAACACTGATCATGGTAGAAAGATTCAGCCTCAGGTCCTGCAGAACAATCAAGCACTCTGACTGCCTACAGCAGCCAACTATCAGAGGTGAGAGCGTCACAGCATTGGGAAGTGTGGCGGCAGTGCCACCTTCTGATCAAGGGTACCTGAGCACAGCACAAGTCTTCAAATAAGTGACCATAGAGCACCCTTCTCATCGCAGGCAGGTAACGGTCATTCCTGGAGCCCCTCAAAGCCTTACCAACCAACAACAGTCACCAGGTCCAAGAGTGCACACTGCCATTATGAGACTCTGCCTACTCAAGCCCAATTATTAAGACAGACTGCACCAAGTACATTGAGGCGTGCCATCAGAGAGGAATGGCAGACAGCGGTCCTCTGCATCCTGCAAGTAAGGACAGCAAGAGACACGCAGAAAGAACAGCAAGGCCCAAGAAGGCAGCAAGCCCTTCTGGAGCATCAAAGAAGTGGGCGCAGAACGTGCAACTACCAGTGGCCGTCAGATGCCACGGTAAGCAAATGGTCTGCTACACGCATCCCCCAGAGAGGAACAGATTTCACCAGAACAACGTGCACTGTCCACGCCCCCAAGAGGCTGTCTCATGCCACCACAGGTAAGAAGAGTGCAACACTTGCCCCAATGGGCTGCTTAGATTTTCAAAGGAAAAAACGGCTGCACATCACCAAGGGCTCTCAGGAACCCCGAAGCCGCTCCACCCCAAGCAAGTGCCGATCAAGCAAAAGCAGCAACACCAAAAACGCTGCGACACAAACCCCACTAGCAAGAGTGGAAGACCAGTCAGACAGCAACATCTCAAGGTAACCACCCCACTACAAGCACACAAGACTGGTGCAGAGCATGCACCACACATGGCTGCCCAACGCCGGAGCAGGGATCATGTCATTTGCTCCTCCCGGTGCACAGACACCACTACATACTACATCCCAGGCGCACCACGTGCCAGAAGAAAGTGCCCAAGAAGTAGACGGTGCGCACTAAGTCAGAAGTGTGCAGAAGACCATGCCAGAGAATCTGACAGCACGGGCAGGCGCCCGGGAGATAGAGACATCTCCACTAAAAAGCACGGCTGAATGCAGCACAGAGAACAGCGACATCTCTGCTGCACCACCGAAGCCCCACAGTAGGCCGAAGACCACACACAGTGTCCTCCCTCACACTGCTTCAAGACGGAGTTGGCCGCGACCCAAGATTGTCAAGACAGGAGTCGCACACCCCACGAAGCAACAATCGCTTTCGACGTCGTCAACGATTGTTGCTACGTATTCTCGACCTCACAAATCGTGATTTTCTACCAGCTACCACTGAAGTCATATTCATATTAGATACCTGAACTTCTTCTGCTGCGTTTTTGAATTTTATTCACAAGCATTGTTGTTGCTTCAAAGCTCCTGACCTAATCCCTGGCAGAGCCTTGTCGTTCCTCGATTTATCTCAACTAGCATCACTGACCCTCATGGGAAGTGTATGTTTCAGAACCTTAATTTTTTCTTAGTGTCATCAATTATAATGCACAAAGCCCAAGTCCTGATGATGGTCTTATGAAACAATCTCCTAAAGACCGAAACGTCGACTACTGAGTCTAATTCTGCTCAATATTTATTAACCACCATTGATTTTCATTTACTTTTTTGATCTGAAATCATCGTGTCATTATTTGTTAGCAGTGTAGACTTATTTTGAGATGTATTATAGGAGTATATAAGACGCTCCTTCTATATCCCAAATGCATTTTTCTGTACCCTATCTTTATCATTGATTGAATTTCTCTGTCGTAAAGAAAATAATAATCTTTTGACTCAAAAAACCTGGTTATTGTATTCTTTCATTTTGTTAGTGTGGTAACATTATTGATCTGTATTAGAGAAATCATATTCAGCCACTAACTGATAGTAGGGTGGGTACCTAATCAACCTGAGTCCCCCATTTGCTGACGCTGAGAATCTCAAACAAAACCCCTTGCTGGCCCATTTTTATGAACGTACTATTTGCCCAAGCCCGCAAGGGTATATTGGGTTGCTCACCCTCTTCAAAAATTCAAGATAGAGTCGGCAGTGGCCCCAAGCCAGGCAAGAGAGGATCCCCACACTCTACGTGTCAAGCCGCCATAGACACTCCACCTCAGCAAGGCGGAGGCACATGGCTGCCAAGTCCCTCCTGACATCCAACACTCCCAGCAAGTCACCACCACCTGTCATCCCGAGTCACCAGATGGCAGGCAACTGCCGTCACACCAGCCATCAGCACCTGCGTCAAACAACACTACTCCCAGAACATCGGCAGACTGGAGTCCTTCACCATCCCCACACCAGCCGACAAAAGAAACCAGAGGCCACCTGTGAACCTGACCTACACTGGAACCGCGGCAGTGAGCGCAAGTCTTGGCCAAGACTCATCCACTCGTGAGGGTTGTGCGTGCAACTAAGTAACGGCTCCTTGGCAGTCCTGCAGCAGCCCCCAAATGGCACACAAGTGGCCCCCAGCTCAGCCCTCCTTCAGTCCCATAGCAACCCCGACAACGGGCCTCCCCAGGCGGGAGAGCGAGAAGTGACTTTACCCCACTAACAGGTTTCTGGTCACAGCCAAGCAGTTCAACAGGGACAGTCGGTCCAGCAACACCTCTGTGAATTCTCACTTGGGACTCCATCCATGTTCACGATGCAACCCACCACAAGGAACTGTTAGAACCCACCACAGACCATCACCGACGTCAGCAAAGTGAAAGCCAGGCAAGACAGCAAGACATGTCATTGTCAGGAAACTAACGGTATGCAGAGGATGTCTCCAAGCCAGCGGCTGTGTCCTGAGCCCCTCAGCTTAAACTACGGGTGCCCACCGAGAAGGTTCTGCTGCGAGCAAAGTCACCAGCATAGGTCTGCTGTCGTCCGGCCACCTGACTCTAGCGACTGATGGATCCTGTGGTATTTAGTTAACTGTTTGTTTTAGCCCCACATGTTGGACTAACACTTTGTTTGTTCTTCAATTAAGTTGGGGAGGAATGTAGTGTCCTGCGGGACATGTTGTAGTGTTCTGTAGGAAGTTGGACTTCCAGCCACTCCCTCGAGGGCTGGACACCCTAAACCCACACACCCATCCATCATGGGGTGACGTGACCCCGCAAATAAAAGGGCCCGGGTGTAAGGGCTTGTGGTCAGTTTACCATACCACATCGCCTGGTGTATGTGTCCATTATTGCTGCTATGTGGGCCTAAGGCCCGACACCACAGAGCGCTTGATTCGCTCGGGAGGGCACACAGTCCCCTCTTCAAATACAAACAGTGCTTGTTACAGGAAGTTCAGGCACACACAGGATCCAGTTTCGTACATAGCCCAATAAGCCTCTTCCCCCAGCTACTTCCCCTCTGCACAGGAAATGTTTGTGTCTGAAAGATCAGGAGTGCAGATTCCCTGCCCAGGGTGCAATACCACTTGTGGTATTTGGGTCGTAGGCCCTCATACTGCTAAAATGAGGTGACACAGACACAGGGGTATTAGTCAGTGAACTGGCCCTAAGCACGTGCGCTCAGCCCCTTTTATTTGCAGGGTCAGCTGACTGATGATGCCTGTGGTGGGTGGGTGTTCAGTGTGAGACAACATGCTGAACACTAGAACGTATCCAGCGTGATACTACACCACTCAGTGCACCCAAAACGCTCGACTTGGCTGCCTAACTGCATCACTCATCATTACGGCCCAGAAGTATCTATGTAGCCGATTCAAGGAGCTACATAAAAGAAGCTATGTCACGGCGCTAGATCACAGAAACGTCTTTCGGAAAGGCTGTCTACAGACGAATGTGCCCTAACCCAGTGAAAGCGGTAACCAGAGGGCCAAAACAAAATGGAACCAGACCAAAAGACATAGATACTTCAAAATTAAGCCTCAGGACCCCAAGGCGCCATCGACAGGGCACTTAGAAAGACTAGCAAGTCTATGTTTGTTTAGTTGTCTTTCCCTTCGCATTTAAATGCCCTTTCACTCTATGCCCATGTGCAACATCTAATGAGGTATCAAATGGAGCAGTAACATCGGGGACACCTTCATAGTTCCATTATCGGCACAGTATGATCCCCACCCACACCAAAGTAGAAAAGTCATGCATAAATAAATACACCACACAATTTTTGTTTGGATCAAATTATGGCTTCAGGTTTATTACATACAACAGTATGTGGGTAACAATATGGTGGGTTATCTTACGGGCGATCCAAGGGCAGGTAGCTGTACTAAACTATGCTACCCTGCCCGCCTGGTGAGCCAGGCACTGTGGAAAATCCAATCAGTGCTACCCTTATAGGGGTGATCCCCTTACTGGATCACGTGACACATTGGTCATTTATTACTCGTGCCCCTTTCTGGGCGGAGCGTAGCAAGGCAAGCCCCCAGTTGTTCAGGCCCACAACCGCCTGAAGAACTAACTGGGCGCCGACGTCATAGTTCCAGGACCCTCTCCTGAGGCTCCGGGGATTTGGCTCTGGCACCCTTCTTGTGCTCTTGCAGAGGTACCCTTCTGTACCCAGACTGCTTCTAGATCGCCCTGTAACTCTGCCACAGCTCTGGAGGAGGCCCCCGTCGCCTACAGAGCCCTCCACCATCAAACAGCACTTAACTCACTTGCAACCGGCTCCTTCCAGTGTTTCTTGCATGCCCAAGAGGATCAGGTACATTCCAACCTATGACAAGTGAACCTTATCGGCATCGAAATAGCCTCTCACCTTCCTTTGTATCAGCTCATGTCTGATGAACCCAAACCACTTAGGTCTGGACTTGCGCATAGCACTATACGCCCTTTGCGGGAATGCTCCACTGCTTCATAGGCTAGGCTCTGTGCCAATACAGGCGTGGGCCATTCCTGCTGGAGCCAAAGCCCCTTGCTCAGCGATTTCGCGCATGGAGGGGTTTATCCTTCTCTGGGAATGCACCAGTGCCTCCCATGCCCAGCCGGACTGTGATGGCTTCCCAAGGAGGGAGCTCTCTCTTAAACCTCGCTATGTCACCCTGCAAGCTGATGTGGCACCCTCCTCCTGTAACCTGTAATTGCAGCTCTTCTAGCATTTGGAGCTCCCTAACGCTTGTATCCCAATTATGGAACAGCAGCACGCTTGCTAGAAAGACCGCTTCCACGACCGACCTGTATCCTCTGGCTGTGCGGACGAGGCATGTCATGCCTCACTGAAGCCGCCCATAACCTGCCCTGGGAGCAGAGTGCACCTACTCTGTTAGGGTTGACCAGCCACTAACGCCAACTGCCAGGCTTGCTTAACTTAAAGCTCGATCACAGGTAGCAACATACCCGCTAACCAGCAGTGACCCTTGATGCTCTATAGGTCTAGCTCCTCCACTCTAATTATCCAGGTTCCTGCAATGCACCCTTCTGCCCATGTGTGGGCGGGAAAATACCTATAACACTGCAAATCCCACTGCACTCGCATACTCGGGCAGTCCAGTGGTGGAAGCGGGGGTCCTTAGAATTGGTTCTGCTACATTGCCTGGCCTCCTGGCCCTCAAGCACCCTCGTTTGACGGCAGCCTATCTGCCGTGATGCCCACGCGATGACCGCACCCTAGTGCAGGATGTCCTGCTCTACACCTCACCATTATAGCTTAATCTGTAGTATTCGCCTCCAGCCTTCCTAGGCTGCGTACTGTTGGCCACGTGCGCAATTAAGTGACTCGGGCGGTACCAAGTTCAATAGGCCATGGTCTCGCTTTTAAGGGAACCGAACCTACCCACATTACTGCCCAGAACCTTTACTGTGGAGGATAGTGTGGATAAGAGCTATGCCGTCCTCTGCCAGCAAATCTCGACATCACTGGATGAGCTGGCCCCTTTGCGGAGGGTGAGGGACAGATCTAGAAGAGCTAATGCCTGGTTTACCGGCGATCTTGGACAGCACAAGCTCCACTGTAAACAGGCGGAGCGTGCCTGGAGGAGAGGATATAGGGAGTCGGATAAGGCAGCATATAAAGCGGCCTTGCAGGAATACAAGGCCCAGCTAAGGAGGGCCAAAGCACAGTTCCTGGAAGACACCTTGTCTAAGGCCCCTAATAAGTCGCAGACCCTGTTTAAGTTGGTCAATAATCTAGCCAATCCGTCCTGTACAGTACCAGCTATCCCGGCCTCTCAGGAATTATGTGATTCCTTGGCCCTCACGTTTGAGGAGAAAATCAGGACAATCTTGAATGGACTCCGGGTTTCTGGGCAGTCCGCGTTGTCTTTATCTCCCTCCTCAAAATTCCCCCACCATTCGGGTTCTGAGTGGGATGACAACAAGAAAGAGCTCCCCCAGCTGTCCTGTTTTCCTATCCCCTCGTTGGAGGAATTTTGCGCCCTGGCCAATGGCGTGTCCTGAGGATCACCGCTTGACCCAATGCCACATAAGATCTGGAAGTCATTCCAAGACGAGCTGTTTCCTCCGCTTTATTCCATCTGCTGTCAGTCGTTGACCACAGCATCAGTTCCAGACAGTTGAAAGTTAGCAATAGTAACACCATTGCTAAAGAAGGCCTCTCTGGACCCTTTATGCCCGGCCAATTATAGGCCCATTTCGCTTTTAGCATTCGCGATACAAATCATCAAGAAGTTGGTCACGAGAGCCTTGTCCAACTTCCTGGAAACCAACTCCTGCCTGGATGCAGCCCAATTTGGCTTCAGGCCAGCCCATGGCACCGAGACCGCATTGGTTACCGTGTTGGATGATCTACGAACGCGTGTCGACAGGGGTAAGTCAGCATTTTTAGTGCTGCTTGACATGTCGGCCGCGTTCGACACGGTGGACCATGCGGTTCTACTGGGCCGCCTTCGGAGCGTGGGAGTAACTGGCCTGGCTTTAAGATGGTTAACATCTTATCTTTGCAACAGACAGCAAGCTGTGGCATTACCACCATTTCGATCAGCCACATGACAGGTGAATCAGGGTGTCCCCCAGGGGTCAGCATTCAGTCCGATCCTTTTCAACCTATATCTTCGACCCCTGGTAGACCTGATAAAGTCATTTGGCATATCAGTCATCAATTATGCCGATGACACTCAACTGATCTTTTCATTTGAGGGTACAGAGACAGTGTCGAGGGACACCTTTCACCGTTGTATGTCGGCAACAGCAGAATGGCTGCGAGTTAATTCGCTTCAATTTAATGGGTCAAAAACTGAGGTTCTCCACCAGACGACTTCTGGCCAACTTCAATCCCGGGCACGGTGGAGGCCGCAGAATTGGCCCGCAATTTGGGAGTTCTGTTTGAGCCTAATCTGCAGATTGACGCCTCTGTTAATAGGACCGCGGCGACTTGTATGGGCTTGCTTCGTGCCCTACGTAAGATCTTGCTGTTACTTCCCCTGGAAGCCAGAGCAGAGGTAGTGCGTAGTTCTATTCTCAGTAGGTTAGACTACTGCAACGCACTACTTCTGGGAGCCCCTAAGACCATGATGCTAAAGTTGCAGAGGATTCAAAATATGGCTGCCAAATCGGCTCTAACTCGTTCACGTTCTGCTTCTTCATCTGCAGCACTGGCTGATCTTCATTGGCTACCTGTCCAGCAGAGGATTGCCTTTAAGGCCTTATGCCTTGTCTTGAGGGCTCTGCATGGACTGGGACCGATACTGCTTCAAAAAATTTTCTCTTGGTATCAAGCTACTAGACTTTTGAGATCTTCCTCAGCGTTCCTGGGGACAGTTCCCAGGATCAACAGAGTGAGGATGGGCGGCCGTGCCTTTAGGTTCACGGCCGCCACGTTATGGAATACCCTACCTCTAGCGCTGAGGAGTAGACAAGATCTGACTGCCTTCAAGAGGGATCTTAAGACCTACCTGTTTCCAAGAGCAATGTAGTGTGCTTCACCTGATGGAATGATATGGTCTCAGCGCCAGGATACCCTTTGGGTGACAGCCGCGCTTAACAAGTATCAATACATTACAATTACTAGCGTAATAAGGGGAACGCCTGTTGCAATATGCCATAACACAATGCCCGCCTGAATGTGCTACGTTGTGGGCAATACAGTGCCTAACATGTCTCCTCCCATATGAAAAGATAAAACAAACCGCACTGGTCATTATAAGAAAAGCTGTTACCTGGTCAGCTTAATCTGTGGTGGCTGCACCCAGACCTCCCAGGCAGCTTTGTTGCTGCCAGTGTGACTGGCTGCTGAGATTCAGGGAATCTCTCGCTTACCACTTGCAATTAAAGCGATTAACATTAATAAAATACGATGTCTCTGCAAGAACTATGCACAGGTAACTGACACACTCCCACGTGCAGTTGCTGTGAAACCTTTTGGAATAATCCAACAAAATTAGCCAGTCACCCCCCTGGGTGGAGTTTGCATTCCCAAACTTCCGCTAGTGTATACCACGTTCACGCCTCTTGTTCAGTTGACTTTAGTGATTAATGAAGCTGACCAACCCAGGGGCCTAATACTGGGCTGCGCTGCGTGTATAAGGCCAAGATGACCTTAAATAATCAGCTTGGGGTGGCTGGGTGTTAACATTGCCTGGCTGAAGTGCAATACCTTTGACTCCTGACAAGATGTGCCACTGGGAGAGGAGGAAAATGATCTAGTCCGCCTTACTTCCTTTCCCAGCTATCTGTGTATAGCGCATGTAGGGGCATGAAGCTTGTGTATTTTTTCCTTGCAAGTGCTCCCGCCTGTGTGTTTCAGCTCGATCAGGTATCTTTCTTACTCTGCTACTGATATACCTTTTACCACCCACAGAGGAAGGAAGGTTTGATTGAATCGCTGACCCACTCGCGGGACCTCGCAGTTATAGTGAAACTTTATATCCTACGGCATGACAACTTGCCTAGGTGCGTAAACGCCTGGTAGTTGCACTATTACGTAGAGCGATTAATTAAATTAATAATACGGTGCCTATGACTAAACTATGCACCAGCAGCTGAAAACTTTCACCCGTTAGTAAATGTGAAACCTATTGGATTTGTCCAAAACATAAAGCCAGTCACCCCCTTAGTGAGGTCATGCCCTACAAAACTTCTGCTAGTACACCAGGGCGCAGACAAGAAAAGGGAACATGATGTGCCAGTGTAGGTAGAAGAAAGTTATCCAACCCGCCTTACTTCTTGTCCCAGTTATCTGAGTAAATTAGTGATAATTAGTAAATCAATTCCTGCAAGCCGAGGAGGGGAACAATGTGTATCAATACCTGCCCATTCTTGAATACTGGGAAAGCCACATATTGTTCAATAAAATTGAGGCCTATTGTGTCTTAACTTATTGCCCCAACACCGCTTGATAACTTCAGTGGCAACATACCCTTAATTGTATACGACATCCTACAAGCACTGCGCAGAAGTCCCCCTTTGACCTGCTCGAGCCTGGCGGCATTTGAACTTGAAGCTGAAACTGTTACTTACGCCTGCAAATGAGCTGCTCAAAGCAGCCCGCTAGACAATGGCACCCATCGAAAGGCAGTGCCAACAGACCTCGGACTCAAGGCGGTCCCTCTGAGTAGGGCTCTAATCTAACAGATGCCCCTTGGATCGGCTACCTCATCTGGCTATAAGCCGATCAGTGCTCCTGATGCCTTGGCGCTTCTTGACCCACAGCCAGCACACCCTGATACAATCCGCTCGTGACTGGGACTCAACAGTGCGGCGAAAGCACAAGACATCCTAGCCTGACCTTAGCTCTTCACCAGGCTCCCAACCAGAGCCCTCCACAAACCTTGTGGCCTAAACATTCGGCCAGTTTAAATTGGAGAGAACCCATCCTGTCGCTGATCAAGCAGAAATGAATGGACCTCCGAAGATGTTTTACTTTGTAGTTCTTAAAATGCCCCATGGATGATAAGGCCGTACGAGTCAATGGGTCTCAATAAAATTGCATCTGGTTCACCACTCTTTTGAGACGCCCATTGCTAAGGTACTGGAAAGGCGGGCAGGGATGTTAAGCATCATGGTCGTGCAGGGTTGAGAGGGTTGACGGGCTGCAACCCGACCATTGTCCAAACTGTGATTGCAAACACTGAAAGCAAGGGGGTTGGCTGCATCCTTGATAATTCCAGTGAGGTGCGGGGGAGGGTGGGCGACTCCCCCTAAAGATGCGCGAACTTGAAACACACATTAAGTGAAATGGAGACAGCAGCCTGTAAAGGAGTGCAGGTCTCCCAGCCAGTGACAGAGGGGGCGTGCGGAGTGAGTACACAGGCGCAGCTCCTCCCCTGGAAGCACTGGGCAGCCACCAACATCACCACCTTATTTTTATAGTGTAACACACCCTGTGTGTGGGCGCGGAGATTGGGACACCTGACAGGAAAAGGCAGAGAGGTGGTTAACACTGTTCAAGAAGGCATTGTCAGGGATAGGCCCACCCACAAACCATCTTGTGTACCAGACAGCAGTACTAAGAACTAGAAATAAATGAAAAGTGTGTGTTAATGTGACTATAAACCCAGCAGGCATAGTATGTGTGTGATACTACGCAAACAGGGAGTCAAGCAAAGAAATGCTTCGCAGCGTGCCGAAAGAAAGCATGCTCAGTTAGAAATTTGATACAAATGTGTAAACATCTAGTTTAGATACTCAGTAAAAGCACATGCAATGAAACATTGTAAATGCGCACAAGCTGAGCACCTCCATTTTTACGTTGCAAAAACAGTGAATACACCTCAATGAACGGCGATACAGGAACACATGTTGAAAAGAAAACAATTGTGCAACCCCTGAATATTCCCTAGCACCGACACTAATTGTACTCAAACACACGCCACTGCATGTCACAACTAGGTTATCGGTCTCCCACATAGGAGACACACATTTGCCCAAAGTTTTCACATCCTTGGCCCGTAGACTGTAGCCCCGCCCCACTAGCACTTTTTTAATGTAAACATAACAGCTCTGTACCATGCCAAATGAGACGAGGTTTCCAAGTTACGGTGGGATCGTGCAGCCTAGGGTGAACTTCCTAGGGGGCAGCAGAGTGCAGGGCTCTACTACCCCTCAGGAAGCGCTGCACGTTAGTGCCACAATTTACTCATCCTATTCTAAGATATTTTTTGCAAAGGTAGACACGATGAGGGGAAGGTTCATGGTATTTTAGCACTGCAAAAATATGATAACTGCATGACATATCACCCGGCATAGCAAATCCTCCTCTTATCAAAGCTGTGCATACACTGGCAAACGAAGCCGGCACACACATACACACAAGGGTTCTGTGAATGGAGACAGACACTCCCCTATCAGGAGGGATTACCCCCAAGTCCTCAGTGTGGCTGTGCTACTCGAAATTAAACGGAGCAAAAGGGATACTTTTTTATCAGCAAAAGGAAACAAAACGGGTAATTTACCGGATTTGCCCCCATTCAGTTCACCCCATTACAATGCCCATGTGCAACATCTAATGAGGTATCAAATGGAGCAGTAACATCGGGGCCACCTTCAGTCAGTCCAGTTCTTTTTCCCCGACACAACTCTGCGTCGCACAATTGAAAGGAAAGTTACACAATTAATGTAGTTGGACAAAAAAAATGGAATTGAAGAAGGCGTTTAGAATGTCATTGCTCTCCACAACACTGCACTGGTTGAAAATGTCGATGCAGAAAAGGGCGGCTTGCTCAAACGAGTTTAATAAGAATTTCCATCAGTAGCTCCGGATTATTTATTTTTTAGTGACCGCGTTGAGTACTTGGAATACCTACTACCAAAAGGAAACAAAACGGGTAAATTACCTGGATTTGCCCCCATTCAGTTCACCCTATTACAATGCATCCCCGTCTTTGAACAATGACGTACCCATGGCTACCTCCCACATCCGGGTACCGGGGGCAAGGAGCCGGCTGGAGCGTCTCCGAGTCAGCAGAGGCTACTTCAAGCAAGGGGTGCGCCGGGGACGTGGCGTCCGCTTCCACTCAGTCTTGGCGTACGGCTATTGGGTGCCGTTTGAATTATGCAATCCAGAAACAAATATATTGGATTTAAGGAGACAGGCGTTGTATCACAACCATATCAAATGCTAAAAGAGTGTGTTTAAATAGACACTGGCAACGCTACTGTGTTATTGTGTGTGACATAGACTTTTTAGGTCTGTGTTTAAATAAAGACACCGGCAACGCTACTGTGTTCTTGTGTGTGACGTAGATTTTGTTTTTCTGCCGTTCCACTTGGACGGGTTCGGCATGACTTCCTGCTGGTGTAAAAGGTTTATCATCTTCTTTATTGGGCCATCTGTTTCTCCCCATAAAGAAGATAAGAAACCTTTTACCACAGGAGTAAGTCAAGTAAGCCAGTCTGAAAAGGACGGGTTAAAAGAGAAAAAATACGTCACTGGGACCTCTTTTCCAATGTCTGGCCGCTGTTTAGCATGAACAGTGATGCCAGCCAATGGAAAAGAGGGGCGGGGCTTAACCCTCACTAGTGAAACTACCTCTAAAACATTAAATCTAGCGAGCTTGACTGCGCATGTGCGCAGCCGACGCCAGCTCGACCTAAAAATGGTTATAATGTTACCCCAGGATGCAAACCCCTCAGGTCTATACTAAATATCTCTGATACAGTGCAACTTTTAAAATATGTTTTCTCTTTGGACACACCTTTATATACTACTGCTTCCATAATTGTTCAGAACATATGATTGTCGATATAGTTACTAAAAGGTAACAAACTGCTTTTCAGTAAGATGTCCTCAAGAAAATATCCTATATGAAAAGAGAACGGATGAGCTAAACAAACGAGTATCAACTCTAACTATTTAAGACAAAGGTACCCTTACTTCGAACTGGGAACTGAAATTGGGGTCATACCCAACTATAGTGAGGAAATTCAAAGAACTCCCAAATCATGGCAATGAGTACATGAGGAAAGAACCTCCTTAAGGTCCAAATTGAACAAGACTCCTAAATAAACGATTACATATAATGGCCGCGCACTGACAGCAAAAGATTTGAATAACCGTAGAAGTAGCAATATTGTCTATTTGATAAACTGTCCCTGCGGCTTAGGATATGTAGGTGAGAAAGCCTAGCAGTTTAGGGAGCATCAATCCGAGCATAAATCAGCACTTAAAGCTAATAAGTAGAATGCCCCCTTGGTGGAACGATTTAGGGAAGCAGGACATACTTTCATGGAGTTTCGGTGGTTTATTATCGAAAAAAACAACTGGAAGTAGAAGAGGGGGAATCTTGAACTAAAACGCAAAACTAGAGAACAGTGGTATATTCCAATCTTAGATACAGTGAGACGAGGATTGAATACCAAGGAAGACTGGATGAAATTAATTAACTGATTTATAATACGACTTTTCTGTACACTGTCCCATATTAATTAACAGTATTATCTTGATGATTTGATTGGGAATTTGAAAATGTAGTACCATGTTGACAGGTTTCTAACAAACTAAATCATGTCTAAACTCCCTGGATGTAGGAGATACCCAAGGGAGATTTATGGGATCATTTTGATTTTTATCATGATATCTATCTTTAGTAAGAGATTGTAGCTATGTTTCCCTATCGTTGTAAACCATGGTAATATTACCATGCCGATCTAAAATCAACTCACTGAGGTTGGCATTGCTTTTTTACAATTTTTATATAACATAAAAAAATACATTGACGGTTTTGAAAATATGTTGGCTCCATGTGAGACATATTGGTAGATTAGTACTTTCATGCCCACAGCGTAGGAAGTTCCTTACCATTTCAACATGGCAAACCTCTGTCATTCCCCCGCTTTTGTTGGATGTGGCCCGTAACCTATGTGCAATGTTAGAGAGTTCAACTGCATTGTCGCTTGGGACCACTTCTTCATTGGAGTGAGCTCCAGTGATGGAACCGACCATGTTATCCTACTCATTGGCCTCTAGAATATCTTCCCAATCAAGGGGCTCAAAAGTTACATTAAAGTCACCACCCACAATTAAGGGGTAGGCGGCCTGCTTTGCATCCAATGCCTCTTCTAGGGCCCGCAGGGTTGGTGACCTACCTGCTCTTGAACTCCTAGCATAGATATTAGAAATGTCTATGCACTTGCCCGGTGGGCCTTTGAGTCTGACTCAAAGAATATCTTGATTGTAGGTGGAAATCTCCTCTGTGACACAAATGTAATCACAATGAGGAGCCCTCCAGAGGGGCGGCCGTGTTTAGAGGGATTTGCCGGTTTGTGAAATGTTACGAACCCTGGGATAAAAGTAGGGGTCACGCTCCAGGTTTCCTGCCTGAGTGGTGCAGTGTATTGGGGAAGGAGGGTGGGAGAGCAAGTTCGGCCATGTAAGTGGTCGAATAAATATGTGTGGTTTTGTCACCAGCCAGGACGTCATCTCCCATTTGCAGAACAGATTCGGCATGTAAGGGAGGATCAGTGCCAAATGTCCCTGGCTCAAGTTCAGAGGGACGACCCTCTGGATCCATATGCATCAGTGTGTGAATAGAGTCAAGATCAATGTTGGAAGGGCATCCACGCTCCTGTGGGGACTCTGGGGATAGTGAGTCATCATCATCATCAAAACACTTTATTCGATTAATTAAAATCATAAAAGGCAGACAAATTCATACAATTTAAAAACATACAACACACATATATATACGTCATATATATGCAGCCCCAGTGCAAATCAGCAATAAAGAATAAAAATTACTTCTCTAATAAAAACATACATTAAAAAAAATCCATCAGATAAAAAACAATCAAGCAGGGTCCAATGTAGAAGGAAGCCTCTTTGTTTTCTACTGCATAGCTGCCACCAAAAAGCTGGCCACATAAAAAATGTCGCGGGGACAACTTAACATCTGCAGGTAGATTAGAGCGGGTCTGACTTGTATAAACCCTGCTTCTCGTAAAATTGGAAGCAGATATTTTTTCCGTAGACCAGAATAAAGCCCACAAAACATGATGAAATGCATTATGTCCTGGCAAGAGAAGTTGTCGCACATACAGGGCTTACAGCACTCTGGTTCCCTCCAGGACGAATAGGTACCCAGGGAATAGTGGATTAAGTTAAATCTAAATCTGATCAATAGGAATCTATGGTAGGGGCTGGAGACAGTCTCAGATAAGGCTCAAGTGAGGGAGATGTTAGTAACACAAAATTGGCTCTAACTGATGATTTTTTTAGTTCTTTCTCCTCCCGTTCCAAACTTGCCATTCCCGCAAAGTGAGTCTTGATCCAATTTACATCCTCCTTAATAATTCGACCTGGGAATAAATAAAGGTCGGGGCGCCCTAGTCGTGTAAACATCATTCTCAAATACTCCAGCCAGGGAACCCTTTTAACATTATCCATTGCGAAAATGCCGTCAAGAATTGCATGGTTCAGGGTGAGTTTCTGGTTTAACCAGGTTTTGGCCCAACAAATAAGTGGGGCCAACTTCAATTTATCTGTGACATAGCCCAGACCTACCTCGCAATGCATTGAAAAAGTGGGGGTAGACTGGGGCACCGTCAGAAGGGATCTCAGAAATCTGTTCTCAATTAGTTGAATCTTATCCTGAGAAACGTATTCCCACAATGATGAACCGTACATAGCAATGTTATGTTATGTTATGTTATTTGCATTTTAATGCGCACAGCTGCTCCAGCGAAGGAGCGTCCTGGCGCAGGGAAAGGTAAACACAACACAACACTAAGTCCAGTAACAAAAAGCAGAAACATTAAAAACAAGGAACATTTAAAACAGGAAGGTTTTCAGAGCCCTACGAAAAGATATTAAGTCATCCGAGAGGCGGATTTCCAAGGGGAGCGCATTCCAGAGGGTTGCAGCTTTCACGCGGAAGGAGCGACCCCCCATCCGACTAAGTCTAAAACGGGGGACGACCACCAAGGACTGTCCAAGGGATCGGAGTGAGCGGGTAGGAACGAAGGGAGAGATCAGTGTGTTGAGTATCACGGGTGCCAACTCTCTCAGAATTTTAAAAACCAGGCAAAGAGC